>NC_081314.1:16973816-18173816 GCF_026419965.1 Kogia breviceps
CTAATATGTAGCATGGTGACTATAGTTGGTAATGCTGTATTGTCTATTTGAACCTGCTGAGAGAGTAGATCTTAAAAGTTCTCATTCCCCCACCCCAAAATTTGTAGCTATGTGTAGTGATGGATGTTAACTAGACTTACTCTGGTGATCATTTCACAATAAATACAAATAGCGAATCATGTTGCACACCTGAAACTAATATAATGTTAATGTCAATTATATCTAAACTAAAAAAATAAAGCTGAACCCATACCAGAAACAGAGATGAGACAGCTCCATGTTATATAAGCCTTAACTCTGAAGATTAAAAACTGCTTTAATTACAACCATAGTATTTGTTCATTGTAGAAAATATTTACAATATTTCAAAATATAAAGGTAAAAATTGAAATCACCCGTAATTTCACCTTTCAGAGATAACCACAGTTAACATTCTCATGTATTCCCTGCTAATCTTTTTTTCCCATAAACATTGAATACAAAGAGTTGTTGGAGTTTAGAATTGGCAGTAGAGTTTTGTATTACACCTTAACAAATGTTTTCTATTTTTTGCATTTACAGAATAAATGAAACTGTGACTTATCTTACAGTTTGCTAAGCTAATATCATTCACTTTTGACAGTTTTATCATATTTCTTGAAGATGAAAAAGTCTTTCACTGGAAAGTTGGGAGGATGCTACAGGCACCCACTCTCACCTGTTACACTTACTATTAAATAGTGTATCCTGGGGGACTTCCTTGGTGGCACAGTGGATAAGACTCCACGTTCCCAATGCAGGGGGCCCGAGTTTGATCCCTGGTCAGGGAACAAGATCCCACATGCCTGCCGCAACTAAGAGTTCGCGTGCCACAACCAAGGAGCCCATGAGCCACAACTAAGGAGCCCACCTGCTGCAAGTAAGACTTGGTGCAACCAAATAAATAAATAATAAATAAATAATGTATCCTAATTTTTTAGTTCATTTTATGCTATTAGCATTTCCCAGTGTCATGAAATATCCTTTAAAATATGATTTTAATAAATGTGAAACATTTCAATGCAAGGATAATCTGTTCAATATTTCATTGATATAGTTTCCTACACCTCAACATTTAGGATATTTTCAGATTTTTAAAATTAATATATAATAAATATATTATAAAGTAAATATATAATAATAATAAAATTAATATAATAATATATGATATGAAACTAATATATATAATATGCATATATAAACTCTGACCACATCTCTGATAATTTCTTTAGGACAAACTCCTAGAAATAAGACTGGTAGATTTTTATAGGATTTTCTCTTAGATTCAAAAGGGACCCAGTATCTTTCAGAGAGAGCCTCTCCCACAAAGCCTCTGGCCTTAGTCTGTCCAGGTGTTGCCCTTTGGTTTAAACCTGAGATTCCATGAATCCCTAGAGCATCTTGTTCAACCTAACAGGCTTGTCGACCATCTCACTTTCATCACTTTACAGACAACAGCTTTTTGAATTTTCCTCTTTATCTGTTCTCTTCCTGTGCCCAGCTCAGACCATTCAGAAACAAAATGGGATAATATGTGCCCATCTGCCTATCTCCCCCTTCTCCAGGTTTACTCCTCTCAGCTCGACTTTTAATACCTTCTCTGCAGACACTCCAGTGCCCCAAGGATAGGATAGCCAGTAGATAAGCACTTAAGTCTTCTTAAGTTCTGCCTCCCGGGGTATTTAAGGACCTAACCAGTCAGGACTTCCATAATTACCTGCATTTTAAAAGAGGATCCTAGAAGAACGACGATGCTCAACTCAAAGAATGAATCACTAATGGTGGAAATCACAAAAACACACAAACAATAAATCAAGTCAGAGAGAGCGATATTTTGCATTTGGTCAATAGGAAAAGAAAACTATTGAAGCCATGGACTTGACTGAGAGAAGGAGGAAGATGAGTGAGTCTGATATGGAGCCCTGGGAGTCAGTGGCCTGGGCTCTCAGGAGAGAAGGTGGAGGGGGGAGTGGACCAGAAATCTAGACGGTGGGATGGGAGGGCAGCGTGAGCCTCTGCCTGCCAGGTGAGCAGTCTGGCCTCATACCTAAAGGCAACAGGAGGACACCACTCCATGGTCTCAGGCAAGAGGATATTGTGCAGAAGCCAGTGTCTGAAGATTCTTCTAGCAAGCATGGACTTGATACATTACAGAGGAGAGAAACCAGGAGTACAAAAATCAGCCAGTAAACAGTGGCAACAGTAGTAGCTGATATTTACTAAGTATTTATTGTGTGTCAGGCACTGTGTTGTATCTCATGTATTAACTCATTGAAAAACCAGCCCAGATTTACGTTGTAAATAGTAGTATCACCCCATATTATAGATGAGAAAACTGGGAAACAGAGAGGTTAAATTACTTGCTTACAACGACACAGTTAGTAAGCAGCAGGGCAAGGGCCTGAACCCAGATTCTTAGCCCCTACACTGTGAATTGCTGGGCAGATGGCGGCCTTGGCTGTGGAGACCGTTGCAGCTTCGGGAAGAAAGAGCGTGTTTGCATGAGCGTGCACACAGTTTATATTCCAGGCTACGAGGAGGCAGAGAGAAAAATGAAGACTGTCTCAGAAATGTTTCCGAGATGGCAAAGGCAGGAGCAGGAGGTGAGAACTGTGTGGTATCACAGGACCACGGCCATCACATGCGTGGTGGCACAGCTGTCACCTGCAACTCACCAGACTGCTGGACTAGCCTTGGCGGGGCTCTGCTGGACTCAGTGCAGCTGACGTAGGAAGAGGAGTAGCTTCCTCTTACTGAAGAGGCATCTATTTCATGCCAGGCACTGGGCTAGCAGCTTGACGTGTATTATTTCATTCATTTCTCACGGCAAAACTATTTTTACTTCTATTTTACAGATGAGAAAACCGAGGCTCCAGAAAGTTACGTGACTTGCACAAGGCATACAACTCTGAGAGCTGCACGGTTTGAATTCAGGAAAGGCTATCAGCTCCAAGGCTATCAGCACCCCGTCTACTCCTGGCTAAAGATGATGCTTCACGTTCTAGCCTTTGGGTCCTTCCTTCTCCCACTCCCCAGAGGAGGCCCCTTTCCCATCAAGGAAGAAAGGCTGAGCCTTCCCTTTCCTCCGACTTGTCATCAACACCCTTTCCCACCTCCTCCCTTCCCCTGCCCGTACCAAAAAGAAAATAAGCTATCAGTCCCTGGACCTGTAGGTTGATGGACAGTTTTCCTCGATGCATGACCCCGTCTGGATATTCCCTCCCCTTTTACGAACTCTCAGGGAGCAAGGTCACATGGCACCAAGCACAAGATGTGGAACCAGGAAGCCTGCGTTAAGAGTCGCAGCCCCTCAGCTCATGGATGTATGATTACGAGCCAGTCTTAATTTCTTCGTTGGGTTGTTGGGAGAACCAAGCAAAATGATGCATGTGAAAGGCTTTGTGAACCGGAAAGCCCGATGTACGTATTCCACAACACCAGCCAGCTCTCCCCCGTCGGTCAGGATTGAGCCCAGAATAACTGTCCCCGAGCTGCCTCCTCCACATTAGGGGAGATGAAACTGTGGTCAGGGAAGTCTGGGCATCCGTCACAGGTCTGCTGCGAGCCAAGCCACCTGCCTGCCGAGTCGGGCTGGAGTCAGGGCCAGGCAAGACGGCTCCCGTCTGTACATCCGCGTCTGTTACGTGGTTGCTTCACAACCACCCTGCGAGGCAGCAGAGCCATCCCTGCTGGTCAGAAGAGAAACCTGAGTCTTCAGAGAGGTGAGTAGTTGCCCAGAGTCACATAGTTACTGAGTGAAGAGCTGGGCTCAAACCCTGGCCTCGGGCCTCCTGGTCCACTGCCGCTTCTGGCTCTCGAGGGGCGGCCTGGGGTCCCCAGCACAGTTTCATCCCTCAGCTCATATAAATTATGTGTAAGTGTATAGTTTTCTGTAAATTGTGTGCAAGTGTATAATTATGTGTAAAGTAAGCATATGTTAACTTTGATTATACTATTTTTTGTTTTAATCTCAAGTTGGGAACGTCTCAAACATTCTGGAAGAACCCTTGGAAACCCCATCAGTCCTGCACACACGGTCAATACAGCCTAATGGTTAAAATTGCCTGCTCCCCAGCCAGACCCCTCTCCCCATTCCAGCTTGCGGCATTTGGCTATGTTCAGTTCGCCTCACTTAAGCCCAGATGTGGAATCCTGTCCCCACTAGTGGTCCAGGAACCAGCAGTCCCCTGCAGGTGGACAGGCGGCCAGGGAGCTATCACAGGGAATGCTCACAACTTCTGCTTGTTCAGGTCTTGGTCAAACTGCCCTCTCTCCGGAAGCCGTCCCCTGACTCTGCCAAGCCGGCCCAGGTGTCCCTTTTCCGTGTTCCCACAGCGCCCAGTAATGGGCTCAGTCACTGTGTGGTGAGTGTCAGTTGCTTGTATGATCCCCCCTCCAGGCAGGGAGCAACTGAGGCCGGGGACCATGCCCTTCTCCCCCAGCACAGGACCCATCGATAAACACTTCCGATGTGAGTCAGTGAGCGGAGGAAACAATGCGTGGATAGATGGAAGGGTATCTACCTCCCCTCCAGCTCTTAAATTCTCCTTTACTCCCTCTCCTGTTCAGAAAGGGCCAGGGGTCGGGGGGTGGGGGCAATAAAGGCCAGAGAAATAATACTTTTAAAAACTAGTATTGATGGAAAGTTTGGTTTTCTTTTAAGGGCCCAGCTCTTATGAGCCCCCAGAGGGATGGCCCACGGCCCAGAGCCTGGTCAAGAAAGTGAGGCGCACTAAAGTCCTCTCTCACATCCCTGATCCTCTGAACTTATTTAAGGACAGTTATCTTCTCTCCGTTCCTTCCCAGGTCACTAACATTCAAGCTGCGGTGACCAATGTTTTCTGTGCAGCAGTTTCCATTCATCCATTTCCTTTGGTAACTGCGTTTTTTGGGGTTTTTTTTTAATATATCTTAGGGCTTTCTCCTTGACCTACAAAACAGCACTGTGCACTCTGCATTCTCTGGGGAGACGTCCTCCCGAACCCTTATTCAGAGAAGCGAGTATGTGCCCGATCCTGTCATCCTCGGTGGGAAGTTTGATTCATCTCACCAGGGGACAGTTGGGGGCAATGCCAGCCTGGGCTTCCACTTCTTCCTTTAATGAAGTGGCACCTATTTGGATGATAAGGAGCCACTGAAAATTGGGAACATCTTACAAATGCAAAATGCCCTTTATATAGAAATGTATATCTCACTTTAGAATGTGTCCTGTTATAGTATTCTAATATAATAAGGATTCCTACAAGGAGTGTATAATAACTTGGGGAAATGTTTATGAAATAATGTTAACTTTAAAAGTAGAATGTGAGCTCTCTCGCTCCTCATAATCTCACTCTCTCCTCATAATCACTCTCTCTCTCCTCATAATCTCTCTCCTCATTATCTCTCTCATCATAATCTCTCTCTCTCTCCTCATAATCTCTCTCTCTCTCCTCATAATCTCTCTCTCTCCTCATAATCTCTCTCTCTCATCATCATTTCTCTCACTCTCCTCATAATCTCTCTCTCTCCTCATAATCTCTCTCTCTCCTCATAATTTCTCTCTCTCTCCTTATTGTCTCCCTCTCTCTCCTCATAATCTCTCTCCTCATAATCTCTCTCTCTCCTCAAAATCTCTCTCTCTCTCCTCATAATCTCTCTCTCCTCATAATCTCTCCTCATAATCTCTCTCCTCATAACCTCTCTCTCTCCTCATAATCTCTCTCCTCATTATCTCTCTCCTCATAATCTCTCTCTCCTCATTATCTCCCTCTCTCTCCTCATAATCTCTCTCTCTCCTCATAATCTCTCTCTTTCTCCTCATAATCTCTCTCTCTCCTCATAATCTCTCTCTCTCCTCATAATTTCTCTCTCTCTCCTCATAATATCTCTCTCTCTCCTCATATTCTCTCTCTCCTCACAATCTCTCTCTCTCTCCTCATAATCCCTCTCTTCTCATAATCTCTCTCTCTCCTCATAATCTCTCTCTCCTCATCATTTCTCTCACTCTCCTCATAATCTCTCTCTCTCCTCATAATCTCTCTCTCTCCTCATAATTTCTCTCTCTCTCCTTATTGTCTCCCTCTCTCTCCTCATAATCTCTCTCCTCATAATTTCTCTCTCTCTCCTCATAATCTCTCTCTCCCTCCTCATAATCTCTCTCACTCTCCTCACAATCTCTCTCTCTCTCCTCATAATCTCTCTCTCTCCTCAAAATCTCTCTCTCTCTCCTCATAATCTCTCTCTCCTCATAATCTCTCCTCATAATCTCTCTCCTCATAACCTCTCTCTCTCCTCATAATCTCTCTCCTCATTATCTCTCACCTCATAAACTCTCTCTCTCCTCATTATCTCCCTCTCTCTCCTCATAATCTCTCTCTCTCCTCATAATCTCTCTCTTTCTCCTCATAATCTCTCTCTCCTCAAAATCTCTCTCTCTCTCCTCATAATCTCTCTCTCCTCATAATCTCTCCTCATAATCTCTCTCCTCATAACCTCTCTCTCTCCTCATAATCTCTCTCCTCATTATCTCTCACCTCATAAACTCTCTCTCTCCTCATTATCTCCCTCTCTCTCCTCATAATCTCTCTCTCTCCTCACAATCTCTCTCTCTCTCCTCACAATCTCTCTCTCCTCATAATTTCTCTCTCTCTCCTTATAATCTCTCTCTCCTCATAATTTCTGTCTCTCCTCATAATCTCCCTCTCTCTCCTCATAATTTCTCTCTCTCTCCTCACAATCTCTCTCTCTCTCATAATTTCTGTCTCCTCATAATCTCTCTCTCTCTCCTCATAAATTCTCTCTCTCTCCTCATAAATTCTCTCTCTCTCCTCATAATCTCTCTCTCTCCTCATAATTTCTCTCTCTCTCCTCATAATCTCTCTCTCCTCATAATCTCTCCCCTCACAATCTCTCTCTCTCTCATAATTTCTCTCTCTCTCCTCACAATCTCTCATAATTTCTGTCTCCTCATAATCTCTCTCTCTCTCCTCATAATTTCTCTCTCTCTCCTCATAATTTCTCTCTCTCTCCTCATAATCTCTCTCTCTCCTCATAATCTCTCTCTCTCCTCATAATTTCTCTCTCTCTCCTCATAATCTCTCTCTCTCCCCTCAAAATCTCTCTCTTTCTCCTCATAATCTCTCTCTCTCTCCTCACAATCTCTCTCTCCTCACAATCTCTCTCTCCTCACAAATTCTCTCTCTCTCCTCATAATTTCTCTCTCTCTCCTCATAATCTCTCTCCTCACAATCTCTCTCTCTCTCATAATTTCTCGCTCTCTCCTCATAACCTCTCTCTCTCTCCTCATAATTTCTCTCTCTCTCCTTATAATCTCTCTCTCCTCATAATTTCTGTCTCTCCTCATAATCTCCCTCTCCCTCCTCATAATTTCTCTCTCTCTCCTCACAATCTCTCTCTCTCTCATAATTTCTGTCTCCTCAAAATCTCTCTCTCTCCTCATAAATTCTCTCTCTCTCCTCATAAATTCTCTCTCTCTCCTCATAATCTCTCTCTCTCCTCATAATTTCTCTCTCTCTCCTCATAATCTCTCTCTCTCTCCTCACAATCTCTCTCTCCTCACAATCTCTCTCTCCTCATAAATTCTCTCTCTCTCCTCATAATTTCTCTCTCTCTCCTCATAATCTCTCTCCTCACAATCTCTCTCTCTCTCATAATTTCTCTCTCTCTCCTCATAACCTCTCTCTCTCTCCTCATAATTTCTCTCTCTCTCCTTATAATCTCTCTCTCCTCATAATTTCTGTCTCTCCTCATAATCTCCCTCTCTCTCCTCATAATTTCTCTCTCTCTCCTCACAATCTCTCTCTCTCTCATAATTTCTGTCTCCTCATAATCTCTCTCTCTCTCCTCATAATTTCTCTCTCTCTCCTCATAATCTCTCTCTCCTTATAATCTCTCCCCTCAAAATCTCTCTCTTTCTCCTCATAATCTCTCTCTCTCTCCTCATAATCTCTCCCCTCACAATCTCTCTCTCTCTCATAATTTCTCTCTCTCTCCTCACAATCTCTCTCTCTCTCATAATTTCTGTCTCCTCATAATCTCTCTCTCTCTCCTCATAATTTCTCTCTCTCTCCTCATAATTTCTCTCTCTCTCCTCATAATCTCTCTCTCTCCTCATAATCTCTCTCTCTCCACATAATCTCTCCTCATAATCTCTCTCTCTCCTCATAATCTCTCTCTCTCTCCTCATAATCTCTCTCTCTCCTCATAATTTCTCTCTCTCTCCTCATAATCTCTCTCTCCTCATAATCTCTCTCCTCACAATCTCTCTCTCTCATAATTTCTCTCTCTCTCCTCATAATCTCTCTCTCTCCTCATAATCTCTCTCTCTCTCCTCATAATTTCTCTCTCTCTCCTCATAATCTCTCTCTCTTCTCATAATCTCTCTCTCTCTCCTCATAATTTCTCTCTCTCTCCTCATAATCTCTCTCTCTCTCCTCATAATCTCTCTCTCTCCTCATAATCTCTCCTCATAATCTTTCTCTCCTCACAATCTCTCTCTCCTCATAATTTCTCTCTCTCTCCTCATAATCTCTCTCTCCTCATAATCTCTCTCTCTCCTCATAATTTCTGTCTCTCTCCTCATGATCTCTCTCTCCTCATAATCTCTCCCCTCAAAATCTCTCTCTTTCTCCTCGTAATCTCTCTCTCTCTCCTCATAATCTCTCTCTCTCCTCATAATCTCTCTCTCTCTCCTCATAATTTCTCTCTCTCTCCTCATAATCTCTCTCTCTCTCCTCATAATCTCTCTCTCTCCTCATAATCTCTCCTCATAATTTTTCTCTCCTCACAATCTCTCTCTCCTCATAATTTCTCTCTCTCTCCTCATAATCTCTCTCTCTCCTCATAATCTCTCTCTCTCCTCATAATTTCTCTCTCTCTCCTCATAATCTCTCTCTCCTCATAATCTCTCCCCTCAAAATCTCTCTCTTTCTCCTCATAATCTCTCTCTCCGCATAATCTCTCTCTCTCTCCTCATAATCTCTCTCTCTCCACATAATCTCTCCTCATAATCTCTCTCTCTCCTCATAATCTCTCTCTCTCTCCTCATAATCTCTCTCTCTCCTCATAATTTCTCTCTCTCTCCTCATAATCTCTCTCTCTCCTCATAATCTCTCTCTCTCTCCTCATAATTTCTCTCTCTCTCCTCATAATCTCTCTCTCTCCTCATAATCTCTCTCTCTCTCCTCATAATTTCTCTCTCTCTCCTCATAATCTCTCTCTCTCCTCATAATCTCTCTCTCTCCTCATAATCTCTCCTCATAATCTTTCTCTCCTCACAATCTCTCTCTCCTCATAATTTCTCTCTCTCTCCTCATAATCTCTCTCTCTCCTCATAATCTCTCTCTCTCCTCATAATTTCTGTCTCTCTCCTCATGATCTCTCTCTCCTCATAATCTCTCCCCTCAAAATCTCTCTCTTTCTCCTCATAATCTCTCTCTCTCTCCTCATAAGCTCTCTCTCTCCTCATAATCTCTCCTCATAATCTTTCTCTCCTCACAATCTCTCTCTCCTTATAATTTCTCTCTCTCTCCTCATAATCTCTCTCTCTCCTCATAATCTCTCTCTCTCCTCATAATTTCTGTCTCTCTCCTCATGATCTCTCTCTCCTCATAATCTCTCCCCTCAAAATCTCTCTCTTTCTCCTCATAATCTCTCTCTCTCTCCTCATAATCTCTCTCTCTCTCCTCATAATCTCTCTCTCTCCACATAATCTCTCCTCATAATCTTTCTCTCCTCAAAATCTCTCTCTTTCTCCTCATAATCTCTCTCTCTCTCTCCTCACAATCTCTCTCTCTCCTCATAATCTCTCTCTCTCTTCATAATCTCTCTCTCCTCATAATCTCTCTCTCTCTCATAATTTCTGTCTCCTCATAATCTCTCTCTCCTCATAATCTCTCTCTCTCCTCATAATTTCTCTCTCTCTCCTCACAATCTCTCTCTCTCCTCATAATTTCTCTCTCTCTCCTCATAATCTCTCTCTCCTCATAATCTCTCTCTCCTCATAATCCCTCTCTCCTCATAATCTCTCTCTCTCCTCATAATCTCTCTCTGTCTCCTCATAATCTCTCTCACTCTCCTCACAATCTCTCTCTCTCTCCTCACAATCTCTCTCTCCTCATAATTTCTCTCTCTCTCCTCATAATCTCTCTCTCCTCATAATTTCTGTCTCTCCTCATAATCTCCCTCTCTCTCCTCATAATTTCTCTCTCTCTCCTCACAATCTCTCTCTCTCATAATTTCTGTCTCCTCATAATCTCTCTCTCTCCTCATAAATTCTCTCTCTCTCCTCATAATCTCTCTCTCTCTCCTCATAATCTCTCTCTCTCCTCATAATTTCTCTCTCTCTCCTCATAATCTCTCTCTCTCCTCATAATCTCTCCTCATAATCTTTCTCTCCTCACAATCTCTCTCTCCTCATAATTTCCTCTCTCTCCTCATAATCTCTCTCTCTCCTCATAATCTCTCTCTCTCCTCATAATTTCTCTCTCTCTCCTCATAATCTCTCTCTCCTCATAATCTCTCCCCTCAAAATCTCTCTCTTTCTCCTCATAATCTCTCTCTCCGCATAATCTCTCTCTCTCTCCTCATAATCTCTCTCTCTCCACATAATCTCTCCTCATAATCTCTCTCTCTCCTCATAATCTCTCTCTCTCTCCTCATAATCTCTCTCTCTCCTCATAATTTCTCTCTCTCTCCTCATAATCTCTCTCTCCTCACAATCTCTCTCCTCACAATCTCTCTCTCTCATAATTTCTCTCTCTCTCCTCATAATCTCTCTCTCTCCTCATAATCTCTCTCTCTCTCCTCATAATTTCTCTCTCTCTCCTCATAATCTCTCTCTCTCCTCATAATCTCTCTCTCTCTCCTCATAATTTCTCTCTCTCTCCTCATAATCTCTCTCTCTCTCCTCATAATCTCTCTCTCTCCTCATAATCTCTCCTCATAATCTTTCTCTCCTCACAATCTCTCTCTCCTCATAATTTCTCTCTCTCTCCTCATAATCTCTCTCTCTCCTCATAATCTCTCTCTCTCCTCATAATTTCTGTCTCTCTCCTCATGATCTCTCTCTCCTCATAATCTCTCCCCTCAAAATCTCTCTCTTTCTCCTCATAATCTCTCTCTCTCTCCTCATAATCTCTCTCTCTCCTCATAATCTCTCCTCATAATCTTTCTCTCCTCACAATCTCTCTCTCCTCATAATTTCTCTCTCTCTCCTCATAATCTCTCTCTCCTCATAATCTCTCTCTCTCCTCATAATTTCTGTCTCTCTCCTCATGATCTCTCTCTCCTCATAATCTCTCCCCTCAAAATCTCTCTCTTTCTCCTCATAATCTCTCTCTCTCTCCTCATAATCTCTCTCTCTCTCCTCATAATCTCTCTCTCTCCACATAATCTCTCCTCATAATCTTTCTCTCCTCAAAATCTCTCTCTTTCTCCTCATAATCTCTCTCTCTCTCTCCTCACAATCTCTCTCTCTCCTCATAATCTCTCTCTCTCTTCATAATCTCTCTCTCCTCATAATCTCTCTCTCTCTCATAATTTCTGTCTCCTCATAATCTCTCTCTCCTCATAATCTCTCTCTCTCCTCATAATTTCTCTCTCTCTCCTCACAATCTCTCTCTCTCCTCATAATTTCTCTCTCTCTCCTCATAATCTCTCTCTCCTCATAATCTCTCTCTCCTCATAATCCCTCTCTCCTCATAATCTCTCTCTCTCCTCATAATCTCTCTCTGTCTCCTCATAATCTCTCTCACTCTCCTCACAATCTCTCTCTCTCTCCTCACAATCTCTCTCTCCTCATAATTTCTCTCTCTCTCCTCATAATCTCTCTCTCCTCATAATTTCTGTCTCTCCTCATAATCTCCCTCTCTCTCCTCATAATTTCTCTCTCTCTCCTCACAATCTCTCTCTCTCATAATTTCTGTCTCCTCATAATCTCTCTCTCTCCTCATAAATTCTCTCTCTCTCCTCATAATCTCTCTCTCTCTCCTCATAATCTCTCTCTCTCCTCATAATTTCTCTCTCTCTCCTCATAATCTCTCTCTCTCCTCATAATCTCTCCTCATAATCTTTCTCTCCTCACAATCTCTCTCTCCTCATAATTTCCTCTCTCTCCTCATAATCTCTCTCTCTCCTCATAATCTCTCTCTCTCCTCATAATTTCTCTCTCTCTCCTCATAGTCTCTCTCTCCTCATAATCTCTCCCCTCAAAATCTCTCTCTTTCTCCTCATAATCTCTCTCTCTCTCCTCATAATCTCTCTCTCTCCTCATAATCTCTCTCTCTCCTCATAATCTCTCCTCATAATCTTTCTCTCCTCATAATCTCTCTCTCTCTCCTCATAATCTCTCTCTCTCCTTATAATTTCTCTCTCTCTCCTCATAATCTCTCTCTCTCCTCATAATCTCTCTCTCTCCTCAAAATCTCTCTCTCTCTCCTCATAATCTCTCTCTCCTCATAATCTCTCCTCATAATCTCTCTCCTCATAATCTCTCTCTCTCCTCATAATCTCTCTCCTCATTATCTCTCTCCTCATAATTTCTCTCTCTCTCCTCATAATCTCTCGCTCTCCTCATAAACTCTCTCTCTCTCCTCATAATCTCTCTCTCTCCTCATTATCTCCCTCTCTCTCCTCATAATCTCTCTCTTTCTCCTCATAATCTCTCTCTCTCCTCATAATCTCTCTCCTCATTATCTCTCTCCTCATAATTTCTCTCTCTCTCCTCATAATCTCTCGCTCTCCTCATAAACTCTCTCTCTCTCCTCATAATCTCTCTCTCTCCTCATTATCTCCCTCTCTCTCCTCATAATCTCTCTCCTCATTATCTCTCTCCTCATAATTTCTCTCTCTCTCCTCATAATCTCTCGCTCTCCTCATAATTTCTCTCTCTCTCCTCACAATCTCTCTCTCTCCTCATAATTTCTCTCTCTCTCCTCATAATCTCTCTCTCTCTCCTCATATTCTCTCTCTCCTCACAATCTCTCTCTCTCTCCTCATAAAAAAAAAAAAGTAGAATGTGAAATTATATATACAGTATGTCCTCAATTCTGTTGCTGAAAAGTGTACATAGAAAAAAGAAAGGCAGCTTTCTCATTTCATCTTTATAACAACCCTGTGGTGTTATGTGGAATTATTAAATAATTTGCCCAAAGCCATACAGCTCTATGTGCTTCCCAAGGTCACAATGCATGAACAGAAGCATGACTGTGCATGGATATTTCATCCAGAAGGCAATTTGGGAAACGGGAGGGGTACCTGGGGCTCTGCTTGGAGGCAGGTGGCAGAATTGCCCTTCCCTAGCACCGTGGAGCTTGATGTGGCCAAATGATTTGCTCTGGCTAACGACATGTGACTGAGATGATGTAACGCTTTCAGGTGGGAACTTGAAGAGCGAGGGAGCACTCCCCATGTTTTCCTTTGCCTTCCACCTAAAGATTGGCAGTCCTCCACAGAAAGGCTGTCCTGGCAGCTGTATCCTGGAAGAAGGACAACATGAAGCGGAATTCATATGTAGCATGAGTGAGAAATGGCCCTGAGTTGTTTTTAAGCCACTGAGATTTGGAGGATGATTGACACCACAACATACCGCAAGAAAACCTGGCTTATTCTGCCAGATTCAAGGGCACTGACCAGTGAGGCCAGATGACATGAACACTCCCACATGACTTCTTACAGTTCAAACGGGAGGTGGTGTGATGCTATAGGGAGTTTGGGTCTCAGAACCAGAACGGAGTTTCAACACAGGCCATTAACCTGGTTAAACTTACTTTCATGTTTTAATACAAGGATTATACTATATTTTATCAAGTTATTGTATTAAATAAGATAGTGCACATAAAGTGCCTGCTACTTAGAAAAAAAATAAAAACTGGTTATTCTAAAATGTTTCTACATGATTGATTTTTACAAAGATGCCCCAATCCCAATGTATTTGTTAAGCAAGGTATGATTGTACCTTTTTGATTGTAAAATTCTTTTTTCTACCAATGAACAAAAAAATTGTGATGACTCTAGTTTCCCCTCTACCAAATAGTAATAAATATACAATCTACAACATTAATATGTTCATGTATTTCTAAGAGGAAAAACCAGTGATTATCATAATTTAAAAGTTTACCATTAATAAAATTACTATTAAGATAAAATCAAGAGAAGGAAGATAATGTTATTAAAAATACATTTAACAAATATAAGAATTGAGGTTCAGTCATGCATAACATCAATCTAAAAAATAATGGAATAACACTAGGAAATAATGGAATCTAACTTCCTTTGAAGGCCTTCTCTGCCAAATACACAGTTCCTGTCCTCAACAAACTTCCAATCTGAGAAAATTAAATATACACAGAAGATTTAGCTCTACTGCTGCATGAAATTTTAGAATATTATGTTACTCTCCTACTACTTCCTAGGTTATATAATGGATCCACTCTTTTTTTCTCATTTCATTCTCCACCCACACACAAAAAGAGAACATATGTGGATGTGTCAGATTGCGGCTATAATATAATGCATCTGAATAAAAATCAGATCATTAAGTTACAGATACTTCTGTAGGAAGCAGGAAATTTTCATCTCCTTTTCCAATGCTAGGGTCAGCTCTTTTTACCTCCTTCTTAGGACTCTCCCAAGAGAGTGCAGTTGGGGGCTTCCCTGGTGGCACAGTGGTTGAGAGTCTGACTGCTGCCGATGCAGGGGACATGGGTTCATGTCCCGATCCGGGAAGGTCCCACATGCCCCGGAGCGGCTGGGCCCGTGAGCCATGGCTGCTGAGCCTGCGCGTCCAGAGCCTGTGCTCCGCAACGGGAGAGGCCAAAACAGTGAGAGGCCCGCGTACCGAAAAAAAAAATAATAATAATAAAGTGCAGTTGGAAATCTATTAGTCAGAGCCCAGGATCTTCCTTGTACATTTTTATAATTTTACAGGTTGCCATGTCTTAAAATACAGGAGCATTGCTATAATGTCTCTTCTATACACACCCTCAATCCCAGAGTCAGCCTCACTTATGCAGAGACCAATCAAAGCTGCTCTGAGAACTTCTGGTGGCTGCCTTAATAAGTCCACCCTTCATTGCTCAAGGTTGATAATGGGGAAGAATTTCACGGAGCTGTGGCTCTGTCTCCCAGCCCTGATATGTCTGCTGAGACTGACCTTCCCATGGCGAGGCCACTAACTACCTCTGTAGTCACTGTACTTGCCCTAGAAGTGCTGCTCCTTCAATGCCATGACTTAGAGTTCTTCCTTTGGGGCCCCTCAGCCCCCTCCAAGGAAGACTTCCTCCCATCCTGTCTCAGTGGAGACAGTCTGGCCCAGCCATAGCGAAGCCTGTGAGGATAAAGTCCCCCTTGTTACCACTGCTGCTCCGCAGGACCCCCCAAAGTGACAGGCTCCTCAAGGAACCAACTTATCTTGTCCCCACTCCAGTAGACATACGAACAGGAAGTGACTGGACAGCCGCCCCCTACCCCCACCAGCCACCCTCCGGGTCTAGTCTGGCTGTGACCAAGGGGCCAAGCTTAGATTCACCCCAGGCCACTGTTTGTGGCAAATGCGATTGTAGGTACAAAGGAGAGGGGTAGGGCCGAATGCATGCCCTGCCAGCTTTAGCCATTTAGACACCCAGTCACGTGCAGCAGCAGAAAGCAACACTTCTCCTTTCACCAATTACTTCATCACAGGCTCCTCCAAAACCGAAACCACTTCCCCAGCTTGGGAATTTGCTCCAGAAAGACATTTTCGGGCACTGTCAGTCCATTGTTGCTTCATGCTACTGTTTCTTTAAACTGTGCCTACTTCCTGTGCTAACCTGAGCTAAATTTGGTAAAATTTGATAAAAACACAGCTGTTACACTGTTCATTCAGTTCTTTTCTTCCATTGTGATGAGTTGCAAAATCCTTCCACTGAACACTCCCTCCTTCCATTCCTCCACACACTTTTAGAACTTTTTTTTTTTTTCCGCAGTACGCGGGCCTCTCACTGTTGCGGCCCCTCCCGTTGCGGAGCACAGGCTCCAGACGCGCAGGCTCAGCGGCCATGGCTCACGGGCCCAGCTGCCTCGCGGCATGTGGGATCTTCCCAGATCGGGGCACGAACCCGTGTCCCATGCATCGGCAGGCGGACTCTCAACCACTGCGCCACCAGGGAAGCCCTAGAACCTATTTCTATATAAAGCTTGGTCCCCACTACCCCAGGAGCTAGTATTTGTAATGCTCATAGATACTGAAAATTATAAACCAGGTGATTTTTTTTCTTCTTTCCTTTATCTGTCAGAAAGCTCAGAGGCAAACTTATAGCTCAATTATGGGAACTGAGTCTTTTGGCTCACATATCTATATCACTTTTCTAATTTATACATCCCTCATTCAAATTTTTATGTATATTTTATTATATGGGTTTCTATATGCGCCCTCAACTCTTGCAAAATCCGGAAAGGAATAGAGATGATACATTGATGGCTAACCAGGTAGGTAGGCCTATAAATAAATAGGTATTAATAGATTAAAAGAAATTTCCTACTCACTGTTTACTTATTCAGCCAAATTTCTTCACTGAGTCTCCATGGTCTTCCGAGTAGTAAACTCCTCTCTTCTCCAGTTCTCTTCCTCCCTCTGGACTATGTTTTCCCCTTCAGGAACTCACAAACCCAGAGAAGGAATAATGGTAAGCAACCTGCTCAGGGCAACATGCTGTGGCAGTGGTCCAAGCAGGGCTGACCCAGCTCTCCTGGTTTCCAGCCAAGTGATCTTTTCACAACATTGCTCTGCTTCTTGTGCAGTTTACAGTATGGAAAGCCTACAGTTAAAGACAGAGTCCAAACTAACCACACATATTTTGAGTCCTGCTCTAACCCCATCTCCAACTTTTCCTGGATAGGGGATGTTCCCTTTCCTTATCTTTTTCCTAAGCATTTTTACCTTCTGCAGCACATTTCTTTCTCTCCCATTTTCAATCCTTCACTCTTAGTATTTTATCTGGAAAGAAAGAAAGGAAAGAAGGAAAGAAGGAAAGAAAGAAAGAAAGAAAGAAAGAAAGAGAGAGAGAAAGGAGGGAGGGAGGGAGGAGGAAAGAAAAAAAGAAAGAAAGAAAGGAGGGAGTGAGGGAGGGAGGAAAGAAAGAAAGAAAAAGAAAGAAAGGGAGGAGGAAAGCAAAAAGAAAAAGAAAGAAAGGAGGGAGGGAGGAAAGAAAGAAAGAAAAAGAAAGAAAGAAAGAAAGAAAGAAAGAAAGAAAGAAAGAAAGAAAGAAAGAAAGAAAGAAAGAAAGAAAAGAAAGAAAGAAATAGAGAGAGAAAGAAAGGAGGGAGGGAGGGAGGGAGGAGGAAAGAAAAAAGAAAGAAAGAAAGAAAGAAAGGAGGGAGGGAGGGAGGGAGGAAAGAAAGAAAGAAAAAGAAAGAAAGGGAGGAGGAAAGAAAAAAGAAAGAAAGAAAGGAGGGAGGGAGGAAAGAAAGAAAGAAAAGAGAGAGATAAAGAGAGGAGGGAGGGAGGAAGAAAGAAAGAAAGAAAGAAAGAAAGAAAGAAAGAAAGAGAGAGAGAGAGAGAGGGAGAGAGAGAGGGAGAGAGAGAAAGAAAGAAAGAAAGAAAGAAAGAAAGAAAGAAAGAAAGAAAGAAAGAAAGAAAGAAAGAAAGAAAGAAAGAAAGAAAGAAAGAAAGAAAAAGTACTCATAACGGTCCAGCTGGCCTGCTGCCATAGGTATTCAATAAATGTTAGTTCTCTTCCTCTACACACTTTGACACATATTAAGTACTCCTCTCCCTCCTTCTATGCAACCCCTGCCCCACTTCCTGTGCTTACACCGTACTGGATACATAGACCTGTGAACTCTGCCAAATGAACCATGAAAGATAGAATAGATAGATGTCAGTGTCATTCTGGTAAGAAAAATAGAAATAAAAAAGGTGCCAGTCTGCCGAATCAGAGTATCAAAAAGCATTCCCAGTTTCCAATAAGTCTTTTTCTATCTTCAACATAGCTGACGTTTGTCTTTACATACCTGGGGAAATGATGTCTGTCTGCTGTTCATCACTTGATTTGCATTGTAGAAACTCGACTTCAGTGAGGTCATAGGGAGGAAGTGGATGATTTGTAATGGACATTTGTGGTAACTTCCTCAATATCCATTCCTTTCTTCTTTTTTTCATGGGCCCCCATAGGGAGACCCATGTGGTTACAAGGAAGCTAACTCTACTCTCTGGCTCTGGTGGGTAGAGCACATGACTTAGCCAAAGCAAATCATCGCGTCGCATCCACCTGGCCATAGTGATTCATTATCAGGTTAGTGCTATGACCTCAGGGAGCCCAGTGGAAGTAAATCTCAGGACTTTTGTTAGAATTCCTCAATCAAGGGTTTTCTCTCCTCTTCTGGAAATAGGAAGTCTAAAACTCCTCCAGCCATTTTGCTACCACAAAGGAAACCAACTTGAGAATGAAGCCAAAATACAGAGAATGGCAAAGAAATGAAGTCAGGGCCCAGATGACATTGTGAAATCTTAGATTAGACCTTACCTAAACCTAGACTTTGTAGTTACATGAACTAATAAATTTTATTATTTACACTCACACGTTACACTCAAATAAAAACTTTCTAACTGATACACTGACGTTACCTTAAAATTCATGTAAATTACGCTTGTTTTTGATAGATAACAATAGTTGTGATTCATCTTTGCTACTTATGCCCTGTCCAATATGCTAAAGACACCAAGCAGGTAGAGGCTATGGTGGTGTGTATGTCTGTGTAGGTGTGTTTTCCCAGATGATCAACAATCGTCATCCCCATCATCACTGCGGATGGGGCCATCATATGTAAATCAAACTCAGATGACCAAAGTTTACAGCAATGCTTGAAATTTAGTAGCTCAGAAGCATTTCATTTCAGTCCCATAAATGTTATGATATGCTGATTAAATACTGACTGGAGGCTGAAAGAGTGCTTACTTGAGGTTTATAAGCATGAAAAGGATGCATTCTGTTGCCACCTATTTTTTTTTCAAAATATTGCTGCCCTGAAACAGCCAAATGCATGTATTTCAAGTATTTTAAGGGAAAGAGGTGACATACCTTTTATTTTTTATAATGGTATTTTCTGCCAATAATAAAATGGAAGCAAGAAGAAATGTTGATTAAAGAAGCCATATTCCTTTTCCAAAGAAAACATTTGTTGTCTTCAGTTTCCTCACTTTTATTTTTGAGAAGAGAGAGGTAATTCATTCCCTCCAGTAAACAATTTTCACGTGGGAGTCTCCTAACTTTCCCTTTTGTAACTTCAGTCCAGAACTTGAAATATTTTGTACTTAATTCCTCCCTCCTTTTTGATTCTCTAAGACCAAGAACAAAGGTCTCCTGAACAGGTTTTCAGGTGAAAAAGCAAAGAAGTAAGAAGCTGTTCAGGGGAACAGGGTCTGTCCATAAGCACCCCATAGGGGCTGCTCCATACACAGAAGGCAGGAATAGGGAGAGACCAAGATGCCATGAATGATAGAAAACAAGCTTTGGGGGCTTCTGATTTCTCCCAGGAGGCTGCTGGGAGTGTCTGCTGATGAGGAATAGCTGCTGTGGTCAAGTAGCTGTAAGGGTTTGAGCTGTCTTTAGGTGTAATATTGCTCCAGAACTAAAGCCTGGGTTTCTTGGCTCTATAAGCAGTAAGTACATCCTTTGATGATTTCTTTATTTCCAATATTTTATTGTGAGCATTTTCAAACATACAGAAACGTTGAAAGAATTGTGAAGGGTACATCCCATATACCCACCACCTAGATTCTATAATTAATAGTTTACTATATTTGCTATTCATTTATCTACCTACCTATCCATTCATCAATCCATCTTATTTTTTGGTGCATTTCAAAGTAAGTTGCAGACATCAGTATTCTACACTCCTAAATACATACCTCTTCACACCTATCATTAATGAGAGTTCAGGGTTTATTTAGAATAATTTTTTCCCTGGGTGAAATTTACATAGAGTGAATTGCATGAATTTTAAGTGTATCATTCCATGAGTTTTTAAAAAATAAATTTATTTATTTATTTTTAGCTGTGTTGGGTCTTTGTTGCTGCACACGCACTTTCTCTAGTTGCAGCGAGCAGGGGCTACTCTTCGTTACGGTGCACGGGCTTCTCATTGCAGTGGCTTCTCTTGTTGTGGAGCACGGGCTCTAGGAGTGCCGGATTCAGTAGTTGTGCCTCGAGGATTCTAGAGCTCAGGCTCAGTAGTCGTGGCGCACGGGCTTAGTTGCTCTTTGGCATGTGGGATCCTGCAGGACCCGGGCTCGAACCCGTGTCCCCTAACCTTTACACCACCAGGGAAGTCCCCATTCCATGAATTTTGACAAATGTACATGCCTGGAAAAGGAAAACCATCAAGATACAGAACATTGTCATGGTGATTTCTTTCTAACACCAATTATCAGTAGAGCTATTCTCCACTGCATTCAGTTATCCAACAAATATTTTCTGAGCTCCTCTATGGTTCAGGTATTTGCTAGGTGTTAGAGAGGTAAATGATACATAGCCCTCCACAGGAGTCAACAGTTTAAAGAAAGAGATGCCTACAGTACTTGAATTAATTAGTTAATTAATTAAATAGAGATTCTGTGGAAATCTGTTCACACAGCGGAGGGGTCAGCCAATGCATCCGACATGGGGTCAAGAAGGGCTTCATGCTGGGCATTTTGAAAGATGAAAAGGAACATTAGACATCCAGGTACAAGAGCACAAAGAAGACTGAAGTTCATGACCCTACATGGCATTTGGCATGGCTGAGATACAGGACAAGGGGAATGCAATGAGGCTGGAGACACTGCAAGCACAGGTCCAGGAGGGCCTTGAATGCCTGACTAGGGGGTTGAGCTGTTATTCAGAAAGAGATGGGAAGTTGAAGAGGAACCTGCCAGACACCTGAGCCAAGGTGATCTGGGTAAAGTTCACTCCATGTTGGCCTTGAGAGAGATGAAGAAAGGGACTAACGTGGATGCTCTGGTGATACAGAGACAAACGCTTTGGATTAGGTGTTAAATTATGGAAAATTCTAGTCCATAATCCAGGCTGCTGGACCCCAAGGGCCATGGAGGCTCCAGCTGGCTGCCAGATGGAACACGGCATCCACGTGCTGCCGAGGAGCCCTGGAGACAACCCGGCCTCCAGCTCCTCCTCCACTCAGCACCAGAGCCTCACAGACTAAGGAGAACTGGAGAAGCCAGGCTGGGAAAGCCTGGGTTCTAACATATTTTTTAATGTAGCCAGTTGCATTACAATCACCTACTACTGATCATGGAACAACTTGTTTAAAGTGTTGTAAAGGGTCCTGCCAGACTCTAATCAAGAGACAAATCTTGTGTCTAAAACAATTCAATCACTTCTTTTACACTGAGAGAAAATTGAGTGATCACATATACACAACCTGCTGCAATCAAGGCTGAGACTTCTTGTATGTTAATGTCCTGCTAAGAAGTGTGAAGTAATCCAGGGTGAAGTATCAAATTCTCTTTCATTAGAATGGGAAATAATTGTGCTGCTGTATGACAAGTTGTAAAATCCACAGTGGACGATTGAATCAATAGCTGTGAAATGTAGAACACTGCTGGTTTAAAACAAACAAACAAAAAAATAGCATCTCTCCATTGAAGGGATGCCTTTTAAACTCATAATGGATTCTATTTGTGATCAAAGTTGAAGGTACAAGTCACATAGGAAACAATATCAACAAAAATATGGGCAGAGGAGTGGATGAGGAAGGGAAGAGAGAGGCTTAATGGGGAACAAAGAGAAGAAATAATTTCAGAAGAAGGCATGTCTTAATTTTTTCCTACCTTTTAATAAAGCTAAAGTTTTATAAATCAGCTAGAAGTGTCTTGCTTAAACTGTCAAGAAGGTGAGTTACTCTTATGGACTGAATGTTTGTGTCCCCCCTCAAAATTCACATGTTGATATCTAATGTCTTTTTTTTTTTTTCTTTTTTACGCTGGCCTCTCACTGCCATGGCCTCTCCCGTCGCGGAGCACAGGCTCCGGACACGCAGGCTCAGCGGCCATGGCTCATGGGCCCAGCCGCTCCGCGGCATGTGGGATCTTCCCGGACCGGGGCACGAACCCGCGTCCCCTGCATCGGCAGGCGGACTCTCAACCACTGCACCACCAGGGAAGCCCACATGTTGATATCTAATGTGATGGTTTTAGGAGGTGGGACCTGTGGAGGATAATTAGGTGATGAGGGTGGGGCCCTTGTGAATGGGATTACTGCCTTTATAAGAAGAGGCCAAAGAGTGAGAGAGCTCTTTACACCACTTGAGGGTACAATGTGAAGTTGGCTGTCTGCAACCCTTGCTGGCCCCCTCATCTTAGACTTCTAGTCTCCAGAACTGTAAAAAATAAATTTCTGTTTATTTTAAGCCACCCAGTCTATAGCACTTTGCTAGAGCAGCCCGAACTGACTGAGACAGTACCAAAAAGAGTAAAAATGCTGAGTTTAAGACGTAATACCCTGCACAGTGGAAAGCTGTCCCATGGGAAGTTCTCTTTTCCCTTGTTCTCTTTGTCTCTTTTTTAATTCTGAGACTCTCGCTGAGCCTTAACCAGACTCTCGCTGAGCCTTAACCAAATCTCTAGGTACTGGAAGAAATCTGAGAAGTTGCCTTATGTTTACACCTCATTAAGCCAGAGACCAATCTTCATCAAAAGCAAAAATCCTAGTACTCACTCCACCTCTTTTTTTAACTCTCTAAGTTTTTAGTTAAAAATAATTTTTCATTGGCTTAAGCACATTTCCTGGCCCATGTACAGGACTCGGCCCCTCCCTCTGCGTTGACTTATCCCTTTGTCTGATTTCTCCAGGTTGAGGCTACAGCATCTCCAGCCTCACATTCTGGGGACTGACAAAGAGCTTTTTGTCCTCAATAATTTAAACAAAAAGAAAATTCCTCATAACTGAGTTCCATTGGACCAGGTTGGCTGGCGTGCTGATCCTCAAATGAAATATGCTGATTGGCCAGGACTAGGTCATATCATGGCCCTAAATTGGGGAGTGAGGCTGAACCCAGGGCTTCAGGGTGAGGGAAAGTTTTCCCCAAGGCGAATGGAAGGGTTAGTACCAAGATGGGGGTGGGGGTGGGGGAGGGAATGGATTGGAGGCCAGCAAAGATAAGAGATGTCCACCAGGCTTCTGAAGACTCAAGGCTTGAAATACTAGTAACAGCAGAACCCAAGAAACATGCAGACAGCACGCCTGCATCTCTACTGGTCAGAGTGGGGAAGGAGAGTGTGGACCCCAAGCCTCTGCACTGAGAACCACTGCTCTGCAACTGCTTCTCCCCACCAACTACCTCCCAGCCCCATTATTCACACAAAGTGACCAAAAGCCTCCCTGCTGGTCTCAGGAGCAGGATGGTGCTGGGAAAGTCAGAATAACAGAGTGCACCCATGAAGTCTGACCTTGAACTTTACTTTCAGTCTCTTCTAATAACTGTTCTTCCACAAATTCTCTGCTCACACTACCACACTCTTCTCATGCCTCTATTTACAAGTATTCCAGTCACTCAGACACCAGCCCCAGAAAGTCCTCTGCAGTTAGCCCAGGAGTCCAAAATCTTTCTGACACTAATTCTACACAATGTTAATAGGTGCTGTGCCTAAAAGGAATTCTTTAGTCTAAAAAAGTGGGGGAAACACTGCATTAGACAACATCAAAAAGGTTTATTTAGTGCACGACTTCTCCTGGTCCTTAATGTATATATGTGTATCGTGAATCTACAAAAAGGAGGCTTTGGCAAGGGGTATTTCCCACCTTTATTTAAACAAGGGATTTTATTTCAGAACACTTCTACAGAAGCCATTGTTTCTACAGAGCATGTTTTGAGAAAAGCTGACCCTGCCTAGCCCCTTTACTTTCTAGATGAAGAAACCAATTCTCCCAGCATTTTAATGACATGTTCAACCTGTAGCTTGTCAGTGTCAGGGGCAAGGCCACAAGACCCATCTCTCATTTCTAAGTGCCAAGACTTGTCCTTTGCCATGCATCCTTGCAGGTGGCACCTCGGGCTTCCATGGCCATCCCGTTCCCCCTGAGAATGATCAGGGTCTGCCCTATGGCTGGAGGGAGGGGTGGACTCTCCAGGTGACCCCACTTTTAAGGCAGGGGTGGTGGACTGAGCACTTCAACTTTCTCACCAGCACACCTCAGAGCTGAGGCAACAGTAAAATCAGACAATTATGGAACAGGGCGACAGTTTAGTAAAGAGTTTGCATAGCTCTTGGTACATAGTTAGCTCTCAAAATTATTACTACTGGGATCCAGGATGACAGACAACATTAAATATCATCTCAGAATGGGTTCCCCAGAGGCACGTACTCAAAAGGATTCGAGTGCTAGTAATTTATTTGGG
This sequence comes from Kogia breviceps, assembly GCF_026419965.1. NCBI lineage: Eukaryota > Metazoa > Chordata > Mammalia > Artiodactyla > Physeteridae > Kogia > Kogia breviceps. Next base: position 16,998,210 of record NC_081314.1, read on the forward strand.
AAGTGATTCCAGGAAGCAGGTAGGTAGGGATGTGGAGAAGTCAGACATGAGGGGAAAGAAGCCAATACAAGGTGCGTTCATGTGAAGGTTACCAAAGTGGACAAATGGGGCTGAGTTCTGCCGGGTCATCTAGGGAAGCAGAACACAACACACCTCAAAGATACCCAAGGAAACAGGGTATTTATTATTGGTTGAAGACTTTTTCCAGGGATGTTAACTCCTCAGCACTCCTGGTTGGCCCTCAAGCAGACCAAGCATGTTCTTATGGTCATGGACTGGGTGCCCACAGCATCATTTAAGCACCATGAGGAAGTGGCCTGCATATGAATAGGGTAGGATGCATTGTCTCAGCACCAGGTGACTGGGCCCCACCAAGTCCATTGTGGAGGCTATGAGGATACATTTTGCAGACCTCCAGCTACAGGGCCGAGGCCACACCTTTCACAGGCTGCTTCCAGCCAATGACTGAGTGTGACGGAAATACTAAGGCAGGCCCAAATCCTGGAGTCCTCTGACAGCCAGACTTAAGCTCTGGGACTCCATACCAGCCTCGCTGAACTTACACTGCACGCCCGTCTAGGATGCTTGCACCCAACTCTCCCCCCACCGCCGCCCCCTGCGCTCTTGGTGAAATTGCGTTATGGTCTCTTGGCTCTCCTAGACACTCCCAACTCCTTTCCCATGGGCTCTCATTCAGCAGGTTTCTCTAACAAAATCTTTGCACATTTTACTCCCATCTTGGCATCTGCCTCTCTGAGAGCTAAGACTAACACATCCACAAAAGCCCCCCCGGCCACAGCCATCAGAGCAGGGACCATATAAACAAAGTATTCATGAAATCCTTTTGCCACAGGGACAGGAAGTAATATTTCAATGGTCAGGAAAGGGTTATAAGAGTTCAGCTGAGAATCGCTCTCACTGCAGGAAAGTTTTTGTATTGCTTCTCTTTTCCCAAGTGTAAATATCTCTGTTATCGCATTAACAACTTCCTTCTACACCCTGCAACACTCCCACCACACCCGCACATCACTCCCATACCCATTCTCTGCAACAGCACTGAGCGTCAGCTGGCCCATCCGCCAGGGGGTGTGAAATGTTTGGAAATAACTTTTGTATCAGCTTTGACAAAGAGAAATAAGAATTTGGAAGGGATGCTTGTTGCAAAATCGAATTCTACGCAGCAAAACCTTGATAATTTGATTAATTAGTCATACAGCCAGGCAGACTTTGCGACAAGCCTGGTTTCTAGAATATGGTTAAAGAAGTTTAATTGTAGTGCTTTCTGAGTAACAGTCCCCATTTAAAACTTAGCTCTAAGGAGGTACCAGTTATAAGTCATGCCCTGCCTCTAACCCCTTAGTACTGCTAACGGTACTTTGAAAGAAAATTCAATTTTTTGAGCCCTTGGTTTGAAATAGTTATTAATTATAGAAAGGGTCCCTTAGCTTGTGAGTAAAAGCTTGCAATTTTCAGGGAAGGAAATTCTATGGTTTTTATCCAGCGAGTATCAAATAATTGTGCCACTGTCATCCTAAACCCAGTTTGAATGATTGGGTGGTTCTCTGGTGGCCAGGCATGCAGCCCAGTCCCTGCAGACAGCTCTCAACATGCAGCGCGTGGCCTTACAGAATAGGCCACCTCAGGCGCTCGTGTGTAAAGCAGACGGAAGAGTCAATTGTCCTAAAATGAAAGAAGGGCCGGATCCCTTTCCTCCTGCAGGCCACGAGAATGCTTCCCGAAGGCCCCTTCTGGTCAGATGTCCCCTTGCTTTGTTTTTCTTCTCTCTCGGTCCCATGGGAGACTCAGCCTGCTCAGACCTGGACAGTGGAAACCAGAGGCTGCTCTGTGCTGTGGATGTTCCACCCACCATCAAGGTGTTGGCTGGGGCTACAGTCATCTCAGATCTCCACGGGGGAGGATCTGCTTCGAAGCTCACTCGTGTGGCTGTTGACAGGCTGGGGTCCTCGCTGGTTGATGGCCGGACACATTTGTTCCTTGCCACGGTGGCCCCGGCAACATGGCTGCTTGCTTCCCTGAAGTGGGAGCTCTGAGAGGAGGAGACCAAGAGAGAGTCCTGTTGTAACCTAACCTCAGAAGTGACATCCCATCTCTTCCGCTAGACCATCCTGGTTAGAAGCGAGTCACTAGGTCCAGCTCTCACTCAGGGAGAGAGGATTATAGAGGGGCAAAAATACCTGGACGTGGAGGTCAGTGGGTGCCATTTGAGAGGCCACCTGCTATGTTTGCCCTCTGGCCCCAGTGACTCCTAACCCTCCCCACATGCAAAATACACTCTGGTTGTTCTCACCCAGGGAAGCTTTAGGTTTCTCTCAGTCACAATCATTTTTGCAAATACTCACTAATTCAATTGGCTGTTTGGCTAGAAAATCATCCACTTGAATCTTGAGCTCCTTCCATTGTGGGCAGCTCTGCTTTTTGGAGGTTTTTGGACTCAAATTCATGGACCCTCTTAGGAAACTGGTGGAAGACATATGCCCTCAGTGTAATATGTAGGAGTGAGATGGGACTTAACTGGCTTGGCAGGACATGGTCAGATGGGGTGGAGGAAGAGTTATCTGATACCTTCCCAGAGCTGGGTCAGAAGGGACACATCCGGGGCCTGGCCCTCTGGGGCAGTGGGTAGGCGAGCTGCATGAAGGATGTAAGGATATGCATGGTTTGTGCTTGTGCAGTGTTCAGATGAATCATAATGTCCATTTTCCAGGTTTAGACAGAGACATGATACAATACAGTAAGTCCCCTACATTGAATGAGTTCCATTCCAAGAACACGTTCATAAGTCCAATTTGTTTTTAAGTCCAACTAAGTTAGCCTAGGTACCCAACTAACACAATCGGCTATATAGCACTGTACTGTAATAGGTTTATAATACTTTTCACACAAGTAATGCATAAAAAACAAACACAAAAAATAAAACATTTTTAATCTTACAGTACAGTACCTTGAAAAGTACAGTAATACAGTACAACAGCTGGCATGCAAGGGCTGGCATCGAGTGAACAGGCAAGAAGAGTTACTGACTGGAGGACGGGGAGGAGGTGGGACATGGCAAAGCTGAAGGATCGTCAGCATTAGGAGACGGAGGGCAAGCTGCAATTTCACTCACACCTGCCTCTGATGGCGCAGGTTCTGGTTCCTTGCTGGATTCAGTTCTATCTACCCTCTTGAAAAAATGATCCAGTGATGTCTGGGTAGTAGCTCTTTTTTTTCTCATCATGGATGACACAGTAGCACTGGATTGCATTCTGCACGACTGCTGCAACCTTCGTGTACCGTTCTGCATCCGGGTCTGTGTCTCAAAAACTAACAGTGCCTCCTCAAATAAAGAAAATTGCCTTGCCATTTCCTGCATCATGAATCCCTTAGATTCTTCAGTTACTTCCTCTTGTCTCTCTTTGTCCTTTCTCTGGGCCTCTAATTCCATCAGGTCTGCATTAGTAAGCTCCTCGTGTTGCACAGAAACAGTACCGTACAGTAAAGTACACAAAAGCACAACCACTTGTAGAGGATGCATGCACGTGACAATGTATGCCAGACACATGAACTAACTTACGTGATTGGACACACGAACGTACGTTCACGTCTTTGAAAGTTTGCAACTTGAAGGTTCATGTGTACGAGGGAACTTACTGTATAGAGGTAAACAGCTTGGATTGGGGAGTCAAACCACCTGAATTTGCATCCCAGCACCACTGTATAGTGTGATCTTGAGCAAGAAGCTCAAGTTCATTATGGTGCTGTGAGGACTAAACGAATAAAGGCTGTAAAGTGCTCAGCACAATGCCTGGCACAGGATAAGAGACAAACCATACTAGTTACTGCCACTTTCACAAATTCTCTTTGAGACTCTAGGTGGGTCTCCCAACTTCACTCTTTAGTCATATGCTGCAATCTTTTGTTACCAGCTGACAGTGCTGGTTTTCTGTGGCAGAGAAACTCAAACTTCTAGCTTCCTGGAGGGCCTGCCATGCCTGGAGGACCACCTGAGAAACTCTCGTTTGCCCCAGGTACTCTGCACATCTGCTGCCTGCCAGTTGGATGCCAAAGCTCTGATTGGAGAATAAAAATCACGTGGCTAGGGCTTCCCTGGTGGCGCAGTGGTTGAGAGTCCGCCTGCCGATGCAGGAGACACGGGTTCGTGCCCCGGTCCGGGAAGATCCCACATGCCGCGGAGCGGCTGGGCCCGTGAGCCATGGCCGCTAAGCCTGTGCGTCCGGAGCCTGTGCTCCGCAACGGGAGAGGCCACAACAGTGAGAGGCCCGCGTACCGAAAAAAAAAAAAAAAAATTACGTGGCTCTGTCATGAGGAATGAGAGAGAGAAGCAGGTTCTGTGACTAATCCAAACCACACCCCACAGAGATCTCCTGCAGGCAGCCGGCCCCCAAATGCAGGGGCTGGGTCTAAATTCTCTATAATCAGCACCAAGCAAAATACTCCTGGTGCACGAAAGATGCAGTGAGCATTGGGTGGAGGTAAGTCCCATCTTCTCTCCTATTTTGGGCACTAGCTCAGTCCCCAGATAATAACTGCCATTTACTGAGAGCCAAGCACTCTGCCAAATGCCTTCCAAACCAGTTACACAGGCTTCCCTGGTGGCGCAGTGGTTGAGAGTCCGCCTGCCGATGCGGGGGACGCAGGTTCACGTCCCGGTCCGGGAGGATCCCACATGCCACGGAGCGGCTGGGCCCGTGAGCCATGGCCGCCGAGCCTGCGCGTCCGGAGCCTGTGCTCCGCAACGGGAGAGGCCACAGCGGTGAGAGGCCCGCGTACCACAAAACAAACAAACAAACCAGTTACACTCTCTCAGTTTCCCAGCCAGTCCTCCATTAAATGGATGTGGAAATAGGTAGCAGCAAACAGTCTACTGGATAATGAAGGTCATGCACATATCCTACACCATGCTGCTCCAAGCACACTTGAAAATGCCAGATGGAAGCTTCTTTCATCTGCCTCCCTCATCTTGAGGGAGCTGGAGAGGGACATCCCCTTTTGCTGGTCCCAGATGGGCTCCGGATAGGGGAGCCATCTCCCCACCCACCAGACATCTTGCAAAAGCTCCTGGAAAACCCACTCAAGGCTCTGAGCCCCAGGCTCACCTCCGTCTTGTACCACAGGCAAGGAAGCAGCTCACATGGGCTGATGAGAGCCGAGTGTCTGCATCTCTTCCCAATTCCTCATTAGTAGTTGGAAGTTAGCCAGTAGGGACTATTTATACCCTGGAAATTGGTGAAACTACAAATCAAGACTTTTACTTTATTCCAGGAGCACTGGTTCTTAAGCATGGACCAGCACACCAGTGTTATAGAGTGATGAGATATAAAGCCTTATCACCCCAAGACAATGTTCTCATCAGTGTGCAAATATTTCATGCTGCTATGAAAACTAGGAATGTGTCAGATGGAGTCACAAGCTGCCTCTGGGAGAAACCTTCCTATCGCCTTGCTTTAAGTATTACAGCTGTCATCTTGGAATTTTTCATTTACCAATAGAACCCTTAATTCACCTATAAAATATGATTCACATAATGAATCCAGGTATTTTACCCAGTGCTAAAATCCAAAAGCAATTAGCCTTTTTGTTTATTTCATGTGGGAGTTAGACTAAAAGCTAAATGAACACACAGAAAAAGAGCTAGGCATTGGTCCAAATGTCTGAATGATGTACTAATTAAATTGTATAACAACACTGCTATCTTTATACATACACTTTATTACAGATTGGGGATTCAGCCTGGGGCCGTCCAAGTCAGCCTCTGGGAAAGCACTTCTTTAAAACTAGAGGAACAGTACGGGGTAAGGCTTTGTTAGGAAGATTTAGCTACACATTCAGGAAGAACAGATAAGACTTTGGATGAGATTTTTAAAAGCTTGGTTAATTTTTCTCTTCTCTCTGCTATAATATGATCCTAATCAGGGATAAGAGTTTAAAAGTCTTCTTATTTATGTATTCACTAAATAAATATGATAAAACCTGGGGTAGGTCTTCCCTGGTGGCGCAGTGGTTAAGAATCCACCTGCCAATGCAGTGGACAAGGGTTCAGTCTCTAGTCCCGGGAAGATCCCACATGCCACGGAGCCACTAAGCCCGTGCACCACAACTACTAAGCCTGTGCTCTAGAGCCCGCGAGCCACAACTACTGAGCCGTCATGCCACAACTACGGAAGCCTGTGAGCCTAGAGCCCGTGCTCTGCAACAAGAGAAGCCACTGCAATGAGAAGCACGTGCACCGCAACGAACAGTAGCCCCCGCTTGCTGCAACTAGAGAAAGCCTGCACGCAGCAGCGAAGGCCCAATGCAGCCAAAAATACACAAATAAAATAAATAAATGTATAAAAAATAAAACCTGGGGTAGATGCTGGGGATAATATAAAGTTAATCAGACCTGTTCCAGGCCCTCTAAAATTCCTCAGATAGCCCCAGTCTGACAGAGAAGTGAATGTTTATGGAACATGTCCCTAAATGCAACATAGGACTCACAGGTTCTTTGTGGGTCTGGAGAGGGATTGTTAATAGTGTCTGGATTGAGGGTGAGAGAGTGCATACTGAAGGCTCCTGAGAGGAAAGTGGATTTGAGTGTGTTTTTCTCTCATTTCTTTCATCCTAATTCATAAGCTTCCATGAGGAGTTAAAGAAATATGTATTATTGAAGTAGCTTGTTTCCAGACTCATGCTGGTTGTTACAAGGAAAACCTAGAAAGACTAGCAATAGCAGTAATGGCTAATCGGCACTGAGGCTTTTCCAGGGGCCAGGCACTGCTCCAGGAGGTTTACGTGGCCTGATTCACTTACCATTCACAGCAACGCTAGGAAGAGTACAGGTGAGCAAAGCGAAGTTGAGCGAGTGACAGAGTGGGCATTTGAATCTGGGCTCTGGTGCTCCCCACCCTACACTGTCTGTCCAGGATTCCAACGGCCAGGTGCAACTGTGCTGTCACAAATCACCTAACTTATCCTAACATCAACTCTGTATGTTTACTTTCTTTAAAGAGACTGTCTGGTACAGCAAGAGATACGTCGTGACCCCAGAGTCTTAACCACTGGACCACCAGGGAAGTCCCTGGTTCTCCTTCTTTATTCTTGTCCTTCCTTGGCTGTGAGGAGAAAGGTAGTGTTCCCTCTTTGGATGAGTAGATTTAAACCTTGAGGTATTCTACCCCATGCCTTACCTGGACACACAGGCTCTCTGGATTAGGGGCCAAGATTCAAATAACTTGTTGTATTTCCACAGGAATTGCCTCTGTCTCCAATTCACTCCCTGTCCTCCACCATGTCTGGGCTCTTAGGAACTCTGTTCCCCACATATGTAATTATGGTAGACACTGCTACCATTACACTTATCTTCTGCTGCAGGAGAAGAGAAAGCAGATGCAGAACTAACATTTACTGAGTATTCAGCACGTGGTTTTATATACATTGTCCCTCTTACCCCTCACATTCACATTTACATACTCAAAGTGCAAATGAGTATCAGCACACCATTGATCTCATCTTCTAAATTAAGACACCAAGTCACAGAGCTGGCAAGGAACAGAAGCAAGATTCCCGTGCAGCTCCGCCTGTTCCGAAGCCCACGCTCTCCTCACCACTCTAAGCTGCCTGTCCGAGGCTGAGCTCAACAGCTAAATCAGGGAAATATATAAAACCAGTCAGGCTCAATTCTGTAGTTGCAGAACATTGTCTTTAAGACAAATATTTTGGTGTCATGTAAACACAAGCACCATCTGTCTGCATGCTTGCTATCTGTCTGATCTACTTACTCTACCTGATGCAACAATAATCACCATCAGCTATTCAACAGACCAGACAAGCAAAGCGGTACTTTTACCCTGGTGGTTATGGACACAGTCAGAGCTTTAGCTTTTCAACAATAATCCCTAACTCTGAATTTGCAACACCCCAGGGCATTTCCCATCACCGTAAGGGATTTTGAAAGATTCTTAAAAATTCCCAGAACCAATTAGTGTCAATGTACTATAAGAAATAGACAGGCTCTGAAGAGCAGACTCTCCAGAAGGCAGGGAGAAGGCTATATGGTGGAGCCCAGCAATGGTGAGAGCTGCTATGACGAGCACAAGGTGGGTGGGTCTGTTTCCTGTTTCTTCACTCAGGTGGCCCTTTCCCCCAAGAAACAGATGAACATGTCATTCTTGCTTGTAAATAGGCATGAAGACCTTGACGTTGTATGGTATAAGAATGGATGAGAAATAAAAATAACCCCAAAAGGCTACAAAGATTTCTGGGTGAGAAGTAAAAGGACATGGAGCTAATTTTGCTTGGAGAAAAGAAAGCTGAAAAGCAAGGCCACTGGTTATATTTGGGAGGGACATATAAGCAGCACACCTGACCCCCACTTCTGTCTCCCTTACCTGTGGCAGACACGACTCACTAATAACAGAACTCTAGCATGGAGCCAGAACTGAGCCTCAGAATCCTGCTTGACACAACTCTCTAGGGAAGCACAAGAAATCTACTGGCCATATTCCTGATATGGAGCAGGCTACCAATCAACGTATTGATACACACTGTTACATCATGAAGGGCAAACAGGATGGCAAAGCAAGAACCCAGACCCTATCTCTCTTCTCCTCTTTTTACCTTGCCTTTGCTCTTCTAATTTCTCTCCTCATCATTTCTAGACAAACCTACCCTTCTCAAATGGTTCTGAATTTGTGTTCATTTTTACCACTGGGCATCCACTCACCTACCCTTCCTCTATAGGTATATGACAGCTAAAGTGGCATTTATAAGAAATGGTCTCAGCCTGAGAGTCTGAGGACCTCAGCTTGAATTCACCTTATTCCAGCCCTTTGACTCTGGGCAGGTCTATTTCCTCATCTGTAAAAAAAGAAATACTTGCAGGAACCTCTTCATATGGTTTTTATGAATACCAAATGAAATAATATAAAGGACCTTCACACAGTACCCAGAATGAATAGACATTCAATAAATGTTTAGCTTAATCTGAGGAAACAGGAGACATAGCTATTTCGAGACAAATTCCCCACCATCGTTGAAAAAGCACCCTGACTCACCATGTTACTTATATTGAACACTCTCTTGAAAGCTAGAGACAGCTGGGACCTCCCTCTCCCTTGAGATTTAAGTAAAATTAACCTGAGCTCCACCCTGCAAAGCCATAGCCTTTGGAAGTCCGAAGCCCTTCCCATGGATTCCAGGGTCTCACGTTCTCAGGACCACCCCTCCCTCCTGGGCTCCTGTGACCTCACATGTAGACTTTGCTCAAAACTTCCCCAGCCCACAAAACTGAGCTCCTTCCTCATCTGCCAAAAAAAAAAAAAGTGCACGTGTGCGTGCGTGTCTGTTTTCCGCAAAGATTTTGGAAACAGAGGAGCCCTTGTCTCTTCCAGTTTACCACTGACACTGGCTGCAGCTCCCAGGAATGTGGTTATTTGTCTCCAGCCCCTGTCTGCAGAGGGTCATCATCCCCCCCATCCTAGAGCATAGGACACAAAGCAGCCTCCTGCCAACTGTTTTTCATCAGCCACCCATATCTGGTCCACAGTGCACACTCACACATTTGTAGCCCTGAAAACCCATGGGAGTACAGGGTGACCCCAATGTAGCAGTTCAGCCAGTCTGAACTTTTTCGATTTCTTTTTTTTTTTTTTTTTTTTTTTTTTGCGGTACGCAGGTCTCTCACCATTGTGGCCTCTCCCGTCACGGAGCACAGGCTCCAGACGCTCAGGCTCAGCGGCCACGGCTCACGGGCCCAGCCGCTCCGCGGCACGTGGGATCTTCCCGGACCGGGGCACAAACCCGCGTCCCTCGCATCGGCAGGCGGACTCTCAAGCACTGCGCCACCAGGGAAGCCCTAGATTCCTTTTCGATTTCTCAGGTGCAGCCTGAAAAAGTTGGAGTTCGGGCCACTATTTTGCCTCACGCCCACCTACCTGCAACCTGCACAGAGCCTGAGTCTCCTTGCAAGTCATTTTCTCTTGAGATGAAAGGGTTATATTCCCCTGCCATCCCTCCAGAAGAATGACCTTATCAATATTATTGGTTCCACATGCTCTTCTTGAACCTTGCCACAGCCCCATCAAGAAATGAAGACTTTCCCTCTCCTTGAAATTAGACAAGCCACTATTGCCTCAACCAATAGAATATCTGGCAGAAGTGACACTGCATGACTTCTAAGACAAGGTCATAGATGAAAATATGGCTTCTTATCGGATCCCTCTATCCAGGATTCTCAATCTTGGAATCCAGCTACCATGTTGTAAGGAATCCCAGGCTACATGGAGAGGCTATGTATAGGTGTTGTAGCTGACAGACCCAGCTAAGATCACAGTCAACAGCCAACATCAACCACGAGATATAAGTGAGTGTGCCTTCAGATGATGCCAACTCATTTCTTCAAGCTTCCCCAACTGATGCCAGGTGGAGAAGAAAACAGTTATCCCTGCCAACTCCTGCTTTAATTGCAGATTCATGAGTAAAACAAATGTTGTCCTGGTTTTAAGCCACTTGGTTTTAGAGTGGCTTACTTTGCAACATTAGATAACCAGACCAAGTATGCCTACCAATTACTGAAGATTATACAAATGCTGACACTCCATAATTACATACAAACTGGTTAGTCACTGAGCAATCCTGAGACTTAGGAGTTAGCACTTGGGTGCCAGAACATGTCCCAGCCCCAGAAATACAAGGACCAGAACCTCAGAGCTGACGATCCTTCAGCTCTACCATCTCCCCGCTCCTCCAGTCAGTATGCCAGTTTATTATCTCATTCGCTGACTCGTGCTAGGGGGGATCAACACAACCCTTAACAGCCAGATAAGAGTGGCTCCAACGTCCTCCTTAAGATTTCCTGAAGGGGCTTCCCTGGTGGCGCAGTGGTTGAGAATCCGCCTGCCGATGCAGGGGACACGGGTTCGTGCCCCGGTCTGGGAAGATCCCACATGCCGCGGAGCGGCTGAGCCTGTGCGTCTGGAGCCTGCGCTCTGCAATGGGAGAGGCCACAACAGTGAGAGGCCCGTGTACCGCAAAAAAAAAAAAAAAAAAAAAAAAAAAAAGATTTCCTGAAATTCCATACAGCCTATCTTCTTAAAGTCTTTCCTGGCTCTGTGCTTCTGCTTTTGCTGAATTAGTTCTATCAGTGGGTCATTTCTCTGACTAGCACGTGCTAGTAGAGAATAGAAGTCAATCTCTTTCTCTGATGTTTCCAAAAAAAACCATTCACATAAGTCTTTGTCTGCGAGTCAGACATTACTAAGTGTTTGAGCAAACTACGATGATATACTGCAGAACTAGAAATGAAATTTCAGACATCCCTCTTCCTTTCAGGCTCCCATCTTGGCCACCTCACCGCATCCAGAGATCTGGATGTCTTCAGATTCAGATTTCCGTCTCTCCACTCTCACCCTCAACATTTTCCCCTCATCGCTGCCTTCCTCTCCAAACGCCCCCAGGAATTTCATGTCCAAACACGGTACTTTTCTTTCTATTGTGTAGGTCAGTAGCTCTCAAACTTGATCATATGTCAGAATCAACTGGAGAGCTTGTAAAACACAGATTTCTTGTCCTCATCCCAGAATTCCTGGTTGAGTAGGTCTGGGACAGGGCCTGAGGAGTTGTATTTATAAACAAGTTCCTGGGTGCTGCTGATGCTGCTGGACTGGGGACCACACTTCTCTCCAGCCTTTATTTTCAAACTTGTCTCCAGGTCTACCTTTGCTCGTCAGCTCATCAGAAAGAGTCACTACGCAGTCAGCTGCCCAAAGGTTGCTTGATAGCCTCTAGAAATCGCTTGTGCTGTAGAAATCAGTTATGGTTTTAATTACAACCTTTTCCCCTTCCAGTTCGTTTGGAAGGTAGTATAAGCTAGTGTGACTGGTTCAGAGTTAGCTCTACCTAATGTGCTCTACCTGATGTGACTTTGGCCATGTTATTTAACCTCTTTGAGTCTGCTTTCCTCACCTGTAAAACTACGGATGATAATGCTTACTTCTTAGGATTGTTTGATCATTAATGGAGACAGTGCATGTATAGTACTCACCAGTTTCTGGGTATGTGAAAAATTTAAAAAAATATATGTTAGTTATTTCTCATTTATTCCACAGACCTTGACCAAGCCCCTGCTGTATTTCAGGCACCTTGCTGGTCACTGGGATGAGAGGTGAAACCGCATGATAGGAGAAGGAAAGAACAGTAAACAAACACAGGATCACAGGTTTATGCCAGAGATAAGCTCTTGAAGATGTCTGATAATTCCAGACTAATTCCTCTTAGAAATAAATGTAAAATGAGAGAGGTATTCTGGGAGCACATAAATCCACGAACATTGTAGAATAATGTGCTCTAATGCTGCTTTTTATTTTCTCAGCATTAGCTCTAATATTTCACAGAGGGCTTGTTCTTACATTAATAGCATATCATGGCAGTTGTTGGTGCTTCCTGGTCGTATTTTATCACCTCTAACTTCTATTCCAAAGTTATTGATCTTTGTGGTACGTTTTTCATCACTTGTACAAACATCACCTGATGAATGCATGGATGACTTTGCTAAATGATAATAACTGAATGTTAATATAACAGAACAATAGCCACCAAAAATCCCGCAGGGAAGTTCAGGTGCCTGTAAACAACGGAATGGTCGCGAAGTGCTGAAGCCGGACATCAGCTAAGATGGCGCCGCCCTGTGGCAGCAAACACACAGTTCATTTCACAATCCCCTGGGTCCTCCAGTCCATGATGGGTACTTCCGGCTTGGCCTGCTGCTGCTTTTCATTTGGGGGGGGTTGCATTGCTTTACACTTTGTGCATAAAGTGAAATTGGAGTCTCTATGTTGCACTGTTTCAAATCTGTCACTCAGATGCCCATGAAATGTGTGTGCCCGGAATCGCAATGGTCTGATGTAGGTGGTGGGAGGCACTGAGGTCACACTCCAGTGATCGGCTCCCCGCGTGGGCAACTCCATCCTCCATTCCTGCAGCTCCTCTTTCCCTTCTAGGTGTGCCCTCATCAGACAAGCACCCCTCCTGCCAAAATACAGTAAGTCTCCTACATACGAACCTTCAAGTTGCAAACTTCCGAAGATGCGAACGTGCGTTCTCACGTGCAATCGTGTAAGTTAGTTCATGTGTCTGGCGTACTTTGTCATGTGCGTGCATCTTCTACAGGTGATTGTGCTTTTGTGTACTTTACTGTACAGTACTGCATAGGGTACAGCAGTACAGTATCTTTATTTCAAGCCCAGGATGTCCGGAAGCAAGTGTTAAAGCAGTGATGTAGCTGGTACTGGTATGACAAGAAAAAAAGAGCTACTAGCCAGACATCACTGGATTGTTTTTTTCAAGAGGGTAGATGGCATTGAATCCAGCAAGGAACCAGAACATGTGCCATCGACATCAGGCGTGAGTGAAATTGCAGCTGGCCCTCCGTCTCCTATTGCTGACGATCCTTCAGCTCTACCGTCTCCCACCTCCTCTTCCTCCTCCAGCCAGTAACTCTTCCTGCCCGTTCACTCGATGCCAGCCCCTGTATGCCAGCAGTTGTATTGTACAACTTTACTGTTCAAGGTACTGTACTGTAAGATTAAAAGTGTTTTCTTTATTTTCGTGTTTGTTTTTTATGTATTACTTGTGTGAAAAGTATTATAAACCTATTACAGTACAGTGCTATATAGTCGATTGTGTTAGTTGGGTACCTAGGCTAACTTAGTTGGACTTACGAACAAATTGGGCTTATGAACATGTTCTTGGAATGGAACTCATTCATATGTAAAGAACTTGCTGTAAAAGCAATGAGCCCAGGGGATACATTTTGTCATGGGCTTACAGTCTGGGGCCAACATCTAGCTTCTGTGGTTGAGACAGTCCATCCCACAGGAGTTCATGGAAATTAAAGAGAAATATGTATCCTTCCAAACACTTCACTGTAATAAAAGTATTGCAAGTAGTTAATCCTTTTCTGGTTTAAATATAGCCAGCTTGACACTTTTAAAAGGAATAGAATCTCTGTGTATGTTTTGAAAGTAAATTTAGGATTATGATCCAGAATACTGTCAATTATTTAGTAGCTAAAATTAGAATAAATCAGGTAGGACTCTAAAAGTTACATTTTGGGGAAGTTAGCATCTGCCTTCCCACTGATGTTTCGTATTTTTCTTTAGTAGTGGTATTTCAAATAGAAGGGAAATGCTTTCTAACATTATTTAGTCCCCACATATTTAAGATGTGGTAAAAAAAAAAAAAAATAGAAAGAAAATTACTTACTAAGAGTCCTGATTGTGAAATGTACAGTGTGGAGCTAACACTGAGTGATTCCTGATGTCCTAGACTTTGGGAGAATATGTGATGTTCAGTTAAGGAAATTCAACAAGAGTGTGTGGCAGGAAAATTATTGAGCTTTTCATCTGTGATTTGTTCTCATTGTATCTTTCCTCCTCATGCCACAAAAAAAGGCTAAGTTTCTGTGTTCTCTCGTCTCAGGACTGTTTGTGTTACAGGGCAGAAAGCTGAAGTCAGCTGAAAAGGCCCTGCTCCTGGCTTTAGTTCTGAAAGCTGAAACTCTTTGAAGAGATTAGGCTCATCTCTCCAGGGGACAAGGGTAAAAAAGCTGCTGCCCCTGGGAGTGGCAAGAAGGAACAGCCAGAGCACCCACTGGTGGCCGGGGCAGGGACTGGATGGTGCCGGAACACATTCTCCAAAAGTCACATCTTTCTGAGTTTTCTCTTTGAGTAATATGTTAACATGATTGTTGTAAGAAAATGATGAAAAGATACTGCACTAAGGGCTTCCCTGGTGGTGCAGTGGTTGAGAATCCACCTGCCGATGCAGGGGACACGGGTTCGTGCCCCGGTCTGGGAAGATCCCACATGCCGCGGAGCGGCTGGGCCCGTGAGCCGTGGCCGCTGAGCCTGCGCGTCCGGAGCCTGTGCTCCGCAACTGGAGAGGCCACAGCAATGAGAGGCCTGCGTACCACAAAAAAAAAAAAAAAAAAAAAAGATACTGCACTAAGCATGTGAAATATGTGATGAAAGCGTTAAAGGTCTGATATCACAGCCAGAGAGAAAGCAGTCTCAGGGAAGAGCCTTTCCGGTTTGTAGGATCACCCTCCCCTGCTCACCCGGCTGCAGAGGCCTCCACTGGGCGCTCAGTGCTGCTGAAGCCTCAGCCCGGTGCCTGCCCTCGTGTTAGAACCTGGCCTGGCCACCAGGCAGAGCTAAAAGAGGGTGGCCAGGGCTGAGGTGTTTCTGTGGAGAGCACCAACCTGAGAAGCAGCTGAGACTCCGGCCTGTAAGGAGCCACGAGGGCCTGGGCACTAAGCATCTCGTAGCAATCACAGCACAGATGATAAAGTCCTTCCTTGTATATTCTGGACCAGGAAGATCCCTCGCACTTTTGATCCCTGAGGGCCTGGCAAAAATGCCTACACATTTAACAACTATCTCCTTAGGAGGCATCACATATGACTAACCCTGGCTATCTTTCTTAGGAGGGATTGGAGCTCTTGTTACACAATCTTAATACAAATAGAGATTATCACACTCAGTAAGTCAGAAAGAGAAAGACATATACCATATGATATCACTTATATGTGGAATAGAAAACATGACACAAATGAACCTATCTATGAAACAGAAACAGAATCACGGACATAGAGAACAGACTGGTGGTTGCCAAGGGGGAGGAGAAGGGGGAGGAATAGAGTGAGAGGTTGGAGTCAGCAGATGTAAGCTGTTATATTTAGAATGGATAAACAACAAGGTCCTACTGTAAAGCACAGAGAACTATATTCAATATCTCAATATCCTATGATAAACTATAATGGAAAAGAATATAAAAAAGAATGTATATATATGTATAACTGAATCACTTTGCTGCACAGCAGTAACTAACACAACATTGTCAATCAACTATATTTCAATAAAGAAATACTTTGGTTAAAAAAAACCTAAGGTTAAATAAAGACATTCTCAGAAAAAAACGGAATCTTAATGCATCCAAAGTGGTGAGACTAATTAACCCTAGACAAAAGGCCAAAGGCCAGCACAGTTTATAACTGTGATACATCAGGTACAGGTGATAAACTGTATCCTTAGGAGGATCTCAATTTTATTGTTAAATGATTAATCTGAGAACATTTGATGGTTACTCACTCGTCAACAATTTACAGGAACTCGCTATATGCCAAGTACCATGCAAAATGTTACTCCTAAAAGTATGGAAGAAAGTTTTGTTCCTGCCCTCAAAAACTTCCCAATCTAGTCCAGGAGTCAGATGAAAATTCACCAGAACCTAGAAAATGCTTTAGAGAGGTATGCATATATTTCTATGGGGAACTTATTAGGAGCAAAAGGGCCAAAGATGGACCAATTCACTGAGTTTGAGGCACTAAACGTGAATTACTGGGTTTTATTCCAACCATAATGGAAGCAGTACACTTTTACTTCTTGCTTTAGTTTCACCCTTTTTGGAATTTTCTCAGCAAAACTAGTCTTTCTCTAGATTAAGAGTTCATGGGTCTTTGAATGGATTTTAAAGAATTAGTAAATGTCACATTTGAGATTTGTCACATTTGAGCTCCTTCTGAATAGTTCGAAAATTGTCTCTATGGAAAAAATTAATTGTTGTCAAATTTTGTTCCGAAGAAATTGTTTCATACTGCACAAGTATAGAGTGGCATGGATATTACTATACTTCATCAGGTAACAAATAGTCATCATATTGAAGTTCTCTCCTGTTGATATATATTTTAGATGTCAGCTTCTATTATGATTATGAGCATCAATCCTTAGTACATGGCCTGGCTTAGGTTGGAAAACATCAAAGAAAATAAGGTGGAAGAAAAATGTGTTTCCTTGGGTTTCATCCTAAATGTAATGGACACCAAAACATGGTCCCTCTTGCACAGTGAGTTTCTTGCTCAGTGGAAGCATAAAAACTAGCAAAATCAAAGGAACAATTGGCATCTGTCTATTGTGGGAATGCCTGGTTCAGACTGGATCGCTTTCATGAGACGATAGGTCAACTCAAAAAAACTAGAGAAATTTACACCAACTCAATAGCCCAGACTTAGAGCATCCTACAACAATGCTTATCTCATGACCATGCAAAAGAAGCTTTGCAACTGGGCAGACCTTGGGGTGATTTACCCTAAAGCAGTCAAGTGGATCTGCAGTCTGAGAAGAGAAAAAACACTGAAGCAGTGCTTTTGTCAAGAAGTGTTGCCCTTACCTAGAGTCACCAGATTTTCTTCTGTTTGAGAAGGTCCCAGGGGACACTGAGCCAGCCAAGTTCCCTTCATCATGCAATTGAATGAATGCATGAACTGTTCTCAGTGGAGCCAGCTCCTTGTTTTCCTATTACATACATGCAGATGCTCATTTGGCTAGCCCTTCTCGGAAGCATCAGATGCTTAGGGCAACTTTGAAATAATGAAAAATTTCTTTGCCAAGCAAAATGTTGGGAGAAAAATTTTGGTGCCATGGGTAAAGTTGGACACATTGCTGTTTCACAAAGCCTCCAGGTTTCCCATGCTGCTGAAAAAGAAACTCCGCACATCAGACTGACCTCTTGTTTTCTACATCCACATCATGTAGACAATAATTCTAAAATAAGTCATGTCCGCTTCAACTTAAGTCAGAACCTTGAAATCATGCCTTAACAATAGGATCTGTCAAGAAATTAAATGCTGAAGTTCACTTGCTTTCTAAAGTACAAGTTTTGAAGCAATTGATTAACTTCAGGCAGAAAGCTTTACCTTTCTTAAGTGACTAGCAAAGCCCGTTGTCAGACTGATTTGACACAGAAGAACTCATTCATGACTTGAATGACTTGACTGACATCTGTGGCCATCTGAATGAGCCATAACTCTTGACTCAACATCCAGCAGACACCATTATAAATGCTACTGAAAAAAATTTCAAGTCTCCTGACCAGGCTACCATTGTGGAAGAGGTGTTTGGAGAAAGACAGCTATGTGTTCCTTGCATTGTTGGGGAAAGGACAGCAGGAGGCCAGAGCCAAGAGTGAAAAGGCTTTGCTGGCTCTTGTGCAGGTACAAATGGGCAGACAAGGAAACCCTTGAAGAATATTTCTGTTGGATGACCTTAAAATTGAAATATGTAGTCCTGATTCTCTTAATGACAAAGACAAAATTTATGATTCAGACATTGACAAAGTTGACCTCATTGAATTGAAGGCAAAGAAAATAATCTTGCAAGAATTCAACTCCAAGTGTTTCAGAGAATTCTCTGTTCCTTGACACAAGCCTACCAGGATAACCTGTGCAAACTCTCTTTTGCTAGCAAATACCATTGCAAGTTAGAATTTGCTATCCTTGTTACCACAAAAATGAAAAGTCTAAACTGATGGTTTGTGAAAGATATTTGCATTATCACATTAAAAAAACCCACACTCTAATTTCAATCTCATTCTAACCAAACTTCAGCAATCTTCTTATGAAACTCACTTCTAAACTAAATTACATTTTACTTATATTTGCACATTTCGGCTTACTAAGATTTTTTAGGAAGTGGCTATTAATTTTTGCATGCAAAATGAGATTAAGAGGATCATGTCTTTTTAAAGTATTGTTTTAACATTATAACTATGTGAAAGATATGTTTGCAATGCAGCAAACTAGATTGTAGGCAGAAAATGGATGTAATGTGTTTACATACATTTTTCTGAAGAAGGCATCTCTAGCTTTCATCAGATTCTTAAAGACTACCCACCCATTCACACATATCCCTTAAAAGGATTAAGAATTACTGACCTAATTAAATGTATATTTTCTGATGGGCTCTGAATCAGTAGAAGGAGCAGACCCAAATTCATATTTGGTAGCTTGTTTTAATAAAGTTGACATTTTTAAAACCAATAGTCCATGGACCTGGGTTAAAATGAAGTTCTTTTTTTTTTTTAAGTTTAAATAGATTGAATTTTTAAAATGTAGTTCTTGTTTGTTTATTTTCCCTCATGGTCCTCAAAGTCCATGTCTGTATCTTTGAGGTACAAGGCAAAACTAGCAGTCCTAATGCTAAAATATTTGGAATATTTATTACGGATCTTATCACAGCAAAACATACTTAAAATAATTAGCCCTGGAAACAAACATTAGAGCATCATAATATATTGCCCTTCAGTTCTTCAGAATGCTCATAGCTGAATAAGGAAAAAAAAAAGACTTGAAGGAAATAGAGACGATAAAGTCAAACACAGAAGAGACGTCACTCAGGACTTTCCCAAGGGACCAAGTACGTGTACACACAGATGAGGGGCATGCCGTGTAGCAGTGTGCATGTGTGTGTGTGTGTGTGTGTGTGTGTGTGTGTGCGCGCGCGTGTGCGTGTATTTGTATGAGCATGTGAAATGAGCAAACAGCAGTGATTTCTTCCAGCCAAATGCATATCTTTGAAAGTGGAGAGTCAGCCCTGGTGATGCTAATGAAGTGGAACATAAATATTGGCAAGCTGGTTGTCAAATAGAAGCTTTTAAAGGTTGGGATTTTTCAAGGAAAATGTTAACTCAAGTTAAAGGGCCAAAGTGGTCTTAACCTGATCTCAGAATCTAGAATTTCACTTGAAGTTCTAATACCCAGGACTCTTATGCTAACTTTAGCTTTCCCAGCTCAGCGAGTGGCATTTTGGAACGTTTGGTCCGCGA
This sequence comes from Kogia breviceps, assembly GCF_026419965.1. NCBI lineage: Eukaryota > Metazoa > Chordata > Mammalia > Artiodactyla > Physeteridae > Kogia > Kogia breviceps. The sequence goes on from NC_081314.1 coordinate 17,017,866, forward strand.
TGATAAATTATCACACTTGCTGAATACAGGGTTAGAAGGGGACTAGCAGACACAACCAATTAATATATCAGCCTCCCAAGCAGCCCAAGAGCAGAGGGGAGTGTGCAGGCTGATAATGAACTCTTTTGCCACGTTTCAAATAACAAGTGTACTCACCCCTGGACAGACCTCCCACCCTCCCCCCAAACCCACACACCCAGCAAGTCTTTACTTCTCACTACTTTTCCAGGTTACACCCATCCCAAGAACCAGCCTAATTTCTACCTTCTTAAGGCTTTCTATCTCAACTCCCCATAACTACATCAACCTCAACCTTTTCTAAATTCTTCTATATCCTTCACTCTCAGTCTCACTCATTTGCTAACCCAGGTTGCTATCTTTTTTATAATAACAGCTAACATGCACCTGAATTTTTACTATGTACAAGGCACTATACTAAATGCTTTACAGGAATGACCTCATTTAATCCTCCCAGCAGCCCTATGATGTAGTTTTTATTATTATTCAAGAAATGTCTATATGAGGAAACTAAGTCTTTAGGACAGTAAAGCAACTTTCCCAGGGTCCACAACTAATAAATAGTGGGCCAGGCAATCAACCAGCTTGTCCTGTTCAAATGCCCACCCTCTTAGTGGCAAAATGTACAGCACTGGGGCTTCCCTGGTGGCGCAGTGGTTCAGAATCCGCCTGCCGATGCAGGAAACACGGGTTCGATCCCTAGTCCTGGGAAGATCGCACATGCCATGGAGCAACTAAGCCCGTGCACCACAACTACTGAGTCTGTGCTCTAGAGCCCAAGCCACAACTACTGAGCCCATGTGCCACAATTACTGAAGCCCGCGTGCCTAGAGCCCATGCTCCACAACAAGCCACCGCAATGAGAAGCCTGCGCACCGCAACGAAGAGTAGCCCCCGCTCGCCACAACTAGAGAAAGCCCACGCGCAGCAACAGACCGAACACAGCCAAAAATAAAACAAATTCCAAATAGTAGATTTTAAAAAAAAAAGAAAGAATTTTTAAAAAGTACAGCACTGATGTCTGATGTACATATACCATCTACCCAGCTAGGTTTTAAGCTCTTCAGAGCACCTGTATAACCTTTCCTTCATGTGACCCTCAGACACCCATAATCAATCAATACTTATTGAGGGCGTAAATGAATTAATAAGTGAAGAAAACTCAATGCACCAGCTGAAAACCCAAGAAAAATTAATTGATTTGGACCTCCAAATAGCATGCAGAATCAGGAAAAATATTCCTGCTACTACATTTGGCAGTAGAAAGCAGATCAATTGCTGACTCGCTGCCCTTGTGCTCAGCACAGAGTTAGAGCTGGTCCTCAGCTTTGTCCCTGGAAGCCCTCCAACCCCCCCCCAAGTCTATCCTCATCCTCAGAATCCACAAGGTTCACTGGGAGAGAGAGGAGCAGCACAGGAATTTACCAGGGCCAAGGCCAATTCTCCCCTAGACCCAATGCCACACACACACACACACACACACACACACACACACACACACACTCACACACACACACACACACACACACACACACAGGAAGATAATTCCAGTTAGTTCACTGCAATAAATTGTTTTGAGTATCTAGCCCAGAGATTCACAAACTTGGCTGCACATCACAATCATCTGTGGGATTTTAAAAATTTCCAACATCTGGGCCCAACCCCAAACCAGCTGACTCAGGGCCCAGGCTCTGGGACATATCAACCATTACCATGGGAATCGAATGTGCACTGGGGGTAAAGAACCACTAAGATCCATGCCAAGCACTGTGTACCAGGAGCTGAGCCACAGAAATGTGGGTGTGAAAAGGGAAGTTTGCAGAATAGTAGGAGAGTCACAAAAGTAAATGTAATAAAAGCATCATGAAAACGTAACTGTAGTTAAAGTGCTCAGACAGCAATAACCACAGGGTACCACTGGAGCTGGGAGGAGGGGTACCTACTCTCACTGGAAAATGTTGGGAGGCAGGAGTGAAGGATGCAGATGAATGAGGGAGGTGTGTTTTATATAATGAGGTGCAGGATCAGGCAGAGGAGTTGAAACTTTATGCTTTCCTGGAGGAGAAGGTTAGATCTCCTTCACCTCTGATGACCTCCCTGTGAACATTTGCAAATGCTCCCAAGCTCTGGCGGCAGCTGTGACTGCCTCTTAGAGGTCCCTGAATCCCTCCAAACCCCTTTGTGTCTCATAAACACAATGGAAATAGCAATTATTAAATATTGGTCCTTGGGATTTAACATCAGATTTTAAACTTTTTAGAACTTTTAATCAACAGTCAATGGAGATTGAGAGATTTTGCCCTAAAACTGTTCATCTGTAAAGTAAATATAATAATCTGTACTCTGCCAGTGATTGTGAGGATTAGTGTATTCATTCAAGAAACATTTACTGAGCCCCTTCTGTATTCCAGGCATGGTGCTAGGTACACAGATACAATGATGAACAATCACAGACCCAGACCCTGTCCTTGTGGACCTCATAGTCTGGTAAGGGAGATGGACATAGAGGAAATAATCACACAATTAGTGTAATTACTTTCAGAGATGAGCCCTGTGAGGGAAACATGTAAACCTACATGCCATGAGAGCATCTAATAGGGGAACATGGCCTAGTCTACGGGGTCAGGGAAGGTATCCCTGATAAGAAACTCTTAGGCTGAGATCTGAAAGATGTCTAACAGTAAACTAAATAAAGACAGAAGCAAGAGAATCCAGCAGGGAGAATCCTGGGCAAAAGCCCTCTGACAGAAGCCAACCCCCAGAAGAGATTAACCAAAAACGGGCCAGTGTGGATAGAGCACAGAGAACAAGGGGGAGAGTGGGCAACAGAAACTGCAAAGGGAGTCCGGGTCCTGCCAGCCACATCCTGATCCCAGAAGCAGGGCGAGGCTCCTGGGAGGCTGGCTCTCAGCCTGTGACATGATCAGGTATGAATTTTAAGAAGCCCCTCTGGCTGCTGTGTCGAGAATGCATTGGAGGAATATGAGTGGATATGTATGGACCAGCTAGTTTGTTATTGTAGTCCAGACCAGAGGTGACCAAGTTTGGTTTTGAACATACAGAATTCAGGATGCCAAGTGTAAAAGAGAATTGAATTTGAGATAGCCTATGGCACATAAATGGTTACTATTTAATTAATGTTACGTAGATATTCAGGTATATAGAAACATGGCTACTGATTGGAAAGGGAAGACTAAATAGATCTCCTTTGACACATAACCTACATCAGTGAGCCAATTCCACCTTCCTCAGACCATCATTTTGAGTGAGGCCATCCATTAGGACAAGAAGCTTGAGCCAAGAGCTCCAGAGGCCCCTTCAAAGTATCCTTCATAAACAGCAGGTTGACCCTTGAGAAGAAGACAAGGAACTAAGCCACATATCTCACCCTGGGACAGCTGCAGAGATGCTGCCCTCGAGCCCAAGAGGAAGGATTTTGCCTCCATGTAACTGGACTTATAAATTCCAAACCTACTAAGGTATAACAAATTCCAAACCAGAAAACATTGGTCCTGGCTGAAGGAGATGAGGAAATTAGAGGTCACCATTTCTGGTCCAGGGGGATTTGGATTAGAAAGCTAACTAATAATGGTTCCTGAAATCATAATCTAGGTAAACTGCATGTGATCAGAGTCTCAGAAGGGGTAACCAGGAATGCATTTCCTTTACAAACTGGCCCATCTTTTCATAACAAACTTTACCTTCTTGAGAAGGTGATTGCATACGTTTGTAGATGGAGGCACCCACATACCACAGGGGGTTCATTGCACAGGAGCTGTCAGCAGAGGAATATAGAGAGCCCAGAGGCTCCTGATACAGTCACCATGGCAACCAACCCAAATCTGGTCCATTTTATTCACAGACAAAAAACCCAGTTCAGTGAACACTGTAGGGAGGTAAGAGCAGCTTAGATTAACCAGGCTATCTTCTGGCCCCAAGCAATCCACGGGATAAGACCTTGCATTAGGCAAAGGTCTTCACTGTGACAAAGCAGAGGATTTGTTAAGTTCTTTGGATCTCACTGGGCCCATTTAACTTCTAGTGTGGGATTAAAAATTACTCTTCTCCGGGCAGGAGGCCTGAAGTTTCACATGAACTCAGTTTGAAGTGGTAATGGTCACACCACAAAAAACAATCATCCAGAGCCATTCTCCTCATTATCATCTGAGAGGTCAGGAGACTGTACAGTCAGGACATCTCTGGCTTACTAGGTGAGCAAACAGACCATGTTTTATAAATGGAAATATGTCCTGAAATTGCCTTGAGTGTCAATATGTAATTTACATGTATGGTTTTCCTTTTTTTTCCGGGAAATGAGAACAAACATTTCTCTGAGGACTGAACAAGGAGAAGCAGCAAAAGTCTTTTCAAGGAAACATCATTCATTCATTCATTCATTTAACTTATGTTTCTTGAAAACCTACTCTATGTCATAGGTGAGAGATGACTAAGCAAGGACACTGCTTACAGTTCAATGAGGGAGAAGAACTTGATTAAAAATAAAGATTTAAATGTGTTAGAACTGTGTAAAGTAAACTGCAATGGCTCAAACAAAATAGAAGGTAAATCTTGCTCATGAAATAGTCCATGACAGATGCTCCTTCACTATACTGACAAGAGAGCTCGCCGTCTCCAATTCACGGCCGCCATGACACTCTGGTTGCCATCATGAGAGGGTTCATGGGCCAGAACCAGAAGTGGCATACATCACTTCCACTCACATCCATTGGAGAGAATTTAATCACATGTCCATACCTACCCGTAAAGTATCCGGGAAATGCAGGGCACTGTGCTGTGCTACAGTCCTATTGCCAAGGAAGAGGGAGAAAGCAGAATCTAGAAAAAAACTAGCCATCTCTGACAATAACAAAGACATCTACCAAGCTTTCTGGAAACAGAAAAGAGAAACTAGGAAATATCTACCATACTCAAAAACCTCAAATATCTATGAAAGAAATATTGAACTTTACTTGTAATTTAATAAATGCTAATTATAAAACAATGATGTGTCATTTTCCCCTGTTAAACTGCCAAAAATAAAGAAAAAAATAATAATAGTGATTATTGTTGGCAAGGTCCAAAAGAAACAGGCACTTATAACTCCAGAAAGCACCAATTAGTACAATCTTTCTGGAAGGCAGTTTGGAAGTGTTCATGTAGCAGATATTGTAAAAGTCACAACAATGAGGGAAGTCAGTTGTGTAATACTGTAACATTCTTCACTTATCTGTATTTTAACCTAGCTTCTGAGCCCGCATTCTCCTTGGTAGGGGGAAATTACACCTGTCAACTCAAGGTACCAGTGACCTCCAATTTAAAGTTCAACTTTTGGGGGAAAAGTTAATCAAATTCAGGGTTACCTCTACAGGTGACCTCCATAAAGTGGAAATCGATTCTCCTCTACACCCTCTAGAAAGAGCACAGTGCTACCAATTCCTTGATTTTAGACTTCTGACTTCCAAAATTCTAAGAGAATAAATTTGTGTTATTTTAAACCACCAAAGTATTTGTTACAAAAGCATTAAGAAACTAATGACCCTTTCCTTTGCTCCACACACAGCACAGCCCTCTCACCCAGCACAATAATCTTATGGGACAGACTGATCTGCTATGGGAATTTGGAGTCAGGAATAGGTAGTGTGGCCCAAGCTGGTCCAGGAGACACTCCCAGGCAGAGCCTGAACCAGACATGTCAGATCTAAATTTGCTGAGTTGGGGACAGACATTCAGACCACAAAGGGTAATTGCATAACCAAGGCAAGAAGGCAGGAGTGATGTGATTTATGGGTTATGGTAGGTAAAGACACCTCGCCAGACCAGAGCAGTGGCTCAGAGGGGTTCAATAAATCTGATGACAAAACGCTGATGAAGCTGGCACCTTCAGGATATTAACAATGCTTTAAGATTAATGTCTGGACAAACAGGACCCCTGCTGCCTTCTGATGGCCAGTTCCAGAGGCGGAATCCTGGGCGGGAAATCCACAGCCTCCTGAGTAACTATGAACATGTGATGTGTGAGCATATCTTCCTTTGGAGAGGACCTTTGGTCCTCCCACGCTTTGCTCTCTCAACCACTCAAGCCAGTCAACCTCCTGGGTTTCATTCAACTCTAAAAAAAAAAAAAAAAACTTGGAACCCATAGTTGCCTAAGGACAAACAGCAGGGCCTGGGGAAATCCTGAGGTTCCTTGAAGCTCTTGGAGGATGGGTTTGTACATCAGAAATAGATGTAATTGGTTTGTACACATACAAGGCCTGGCCACAGACTGGCAAGCCCAGCTCCATCTCTTAGGTTGCAATGTCTGCATAAGCTGATGTTGATAAGGAGTAATGGTGGTGAGGGTTGATATTTTAGGAAATCTGATCTGTGAGTAAACAAAAGAGGAGAGATTGAAGACATGTAGAACGGGAAGAAAAACATAGGCTGGGGGAATGTGGAGTAAGTGGCTTGGACAAGAGGTGGAAGCAATGTCAACCATATCTCCAAACATTGGTTGTGTAAGGAATTATTCAAAAGGTTGGATTTGGGGCTCTTAACAGCTGCCAGTAGGGTGTCTTGATCACAAGGCTTACTGAGATGGAGACCTGAACTACAAATTTTCCATCCTTCTCTTTAATTACACATACTAAACAGCTAAATGTAGCACAAATTAATGGCATAAACATTAAGATATTTAATAAATCAATTCCAATGCATTTCTGGGTCATCTTCGCTATTGACTACAGCAGAGCCTGACCTTTGGCATTGTGATGAGAAGGACTGAAGGTCAGAGCAGGCAGCGATCCAGATGTGTCTGGCAGAGACTGAGGAACAAGCAGGACCCAGAGATCAGAATAGGCAGCAAGTCAGAACCATGGGTGGTCAGACAGAAGCAACATAAAGCACAGGCCAACAAGATCATAAGGAGACATTCTAACCTAATCTGAGGATTCGTACATACTTCCTATTGAGGGTGGACCCAGCCTAGGGTATGAGCAGCTCAGGGTCCTCAGGTTAAACCAGGTAAGTGGCCACAGCTGAGGAAGAGGTAGTGAGGCCACAACTGCAAAGGAGATATTGCCACAGTCCCTTTCTAATCACCTTATATTTTATCATGGAATCAAGTCCCATCAAGGCCTGGGAAACATGCCTGAGCATTCAGAACCACATGACATCAAAAGCCTCTCTGAGCCAGGTCCTACAGCTGCTGTGACTTCTCTGCGTCCCAGGCTTCTTTCTCAGCCATGAGATTGAAACATCAGAAAGATGGAGAAGTGTTCCCTCTCTAGTTCCCTTTCTTCTTCTCTGTCATTCATTTGGCAGAAGCAGAGAAAGAAGAAAAATCATGCCACTTAAGTGTGAAAATTCCATGACTCATACTATTCTTCAATGAAAGTTGCTTTCTTCTTAACTCCTAGAGACATCTGCCCTCCGGTCAGGTGTTTCCAGCACTAGCTGCTGGCTAGGTATTATTTGAAATTTACATCCTTTGTCACCCATGCAACCTGACGTTTTAAGCTGTTTCTGACATAAACTGTTCCAGAAGTCTTTTAAAACATCTGTATCTCTTGCCATGGAATATTTTATCCCAATATTTAAACATGGATTTTGCAGCATAAATAAAAAGTGACTTCCTCATGGGGACACATCCTTGGATTTTGCAAGAAAGAGCAAAGGGCTGTCCCTGGGACTAGAAGGCACAGATCTGGGGGCTCCATCTCTCCCTGAAGGCAGATAGAGAGGTTTTGAAGAAGTTTGGACACGGCTTGAGAAGGGAGCCCTGGAGGAAGCAAATGATGTGGGTGAGACAGCAGCTACTCTTAGACTCAACCTGGTGAAGCCACCACTTACAGGGCATCGAGGATCTGGAAAAAGGCAAAGCACGGGACCCTGGACGGGGAGGGACTACAGCACATGAATGTTGACCAGGCCAGACGTTCCCTGCATCTGGATTCACCAAGGGAGCAAAGGAAGATGTGGGCTTGGACAAGGTAGGCTTGAGAGGCTGGGAAGGGGCTCTCACAGGTTATAAAAGAGAGCCAGCAGCCTTGAAGGAAAATATCCAGAATCCTCCAAGGAAACCTAGATTAGCCAGAGTGAGGGTAATAGTTTGGGTGAAGATGGGAGGTGAGAAAAAAGGACAAACTTAGAAGAGAGACAAACCTGGGTCTAAGACCCAACGCCACCACCAAGTTGTTAACATTGAACAGGTAGCTACCACTATTACACAGGTTCAATGCACTAACCCAGCTAGGGGTAAGAGAAGGCATCCTGGATGATGGGACAGCTGAGAGGCATTTTGAAGAATAAGCAGAGGGAAGAGGAATTGTGGGGGAACACCAACAGCGTGTTAAGGTATAGACTGGGAGAACTTGGCTTGTTCCTGGAGATTAAGGGCTTCACTCGGTACTTCTGGTGTGTAGGAAGCAAGAGTCAGGGCAGGACAGGGTAAACCAGAACTCCTGGGCCAGGCTAAATTTGTCTTAAGGGAGGAGAAGAAGAAAACCACCAAAGCATTTTGTTCCATTTTTTTTAACCTGATCTGATTTGCAATGCACAGAAACGCGCCCCCCTCCCCCCACCACGGGTTGGGGGATGGGGGAAGCTGAGGAGGGGGGAAAGGAAGGGCCCTGGAGCTCTGGTTTCTAAGTTCGCTATTGTTTGCTACCAGCATGGAGGGGATCTGAGACAGCCTGCAAGGTGTAGGAAGAGGAACGGAGGAACAGAGCCAGGTGTTTACACGCGATTATTAGGACAACTTGCTCAGCTAGGCTGATGTGATCATCACCTCCAGTGCCCATGAAACCTTCTGTGAAAGTTCCGTTATTCCTCAAAGGCTTTCAGAGTAAGATTGTGTTTGGGGAATGGATGTGATAATGAGCAAAGTTTCACCGCACAGGCAGGGCTTGATCAAGAGTGATTCAGAGGAGTTCAGTTACTTTCAGGTTATAGAAAGATCTCTCATGTGAGAGCCTGGACGATGGAGTGGAGTTGAAGGGGATCTGCCTTTGGAAGTGAGAAAACCAGAAAGGAGACTCCTGCAATTGTCCTGTGAAAAGACCCAAGGCAGTGGGCACGGGAATAGGAAGAAGGCACAGAATGGAATGATACCCAGGAAATGGTATCAGTAGAGGATCGTGTCGCTAACTGGATGCGAGGGAGAGGGAGGAACCAAGGAGGCATCCAAGCTGAGGGAACCCAGAAGACAGAGCTTCCCCCACTAAGACAGGGGACATAAAATGGGGCAGTTGGGGAACTGTCTCGCTTGAGATTGGGTGATTTTGAGTTATCTGTGGGACATTCAAGTGAGTATGTACAGGAGGCAGTTGGATATATGGACGGGACTAGAGATAGCCATCCCTCACCTGGATTATTGCTCTAGCCTCCTGATGGATCTGCTGTTTTTGCCTCTGATCTCTTCCCACCACCTTCATTCTTGGTAGAGTAGCCAGTGTGACCTGGTAAACCACAAGCCAGAAAATGGTACTTCTCTGCTTAAAACCTCCCAAGGGTTCCCATCACACTGAGCTGTGGCCACTGTCCTGCCTGTGACCTGTGAGGCCCCGGCCTCCTGACCTCTCCCTTCTCTGCACCATTCCAGCTACTCTGCCTTCTCATTGCTCCTCTCGGGGCCTTTGCAGACCCACGGGAATGAGGGACTTCCCTCTTGGAGGCCCCTGTTTCCCTGAGAGGCAGGAGGCGGGGTCATCTTCTGAGAGTGTTTTGGAAGACAGGGGAATTATGGTCATGAGAAAAATGGTGAGGGTCGGGGTGTGGGAGATCTGGGAAGGGTGGGGCTGCTATGGGATCAATCTCAGCTTCTACTGAAAGGTAAACACTAAGAAGACAGCAAATAGTCTCCCTTTAGAGAAAATCATGAAGGCGCATAGCATGGGCTGCCTTTACAGTCTGTAAATCAAATTACCCCACAGCGTGAGAAATGACCCATTGCCTACAAGTACTGAGGCCAAAACCAAGAAAAAGGGCATAAATTTTAGCATCAGAAATTCAAGCTGACTTCAAAATATTTTGATACACATATTACACATATTCGAGGTAGCTTAAGACTCAAGAAATCAAACTTTGATCCAGCATTAGACCCATTCCTACCTTGAAATAATAATAATAATTTACATTTATATCAGTAAATATTACAAATGTTTTATAACATAAAGATTAGAAGTGAGAAAACCAGAATGGAGACTCCTGTGATTGTCCTGTGAAAAAGACAATTAACATTGCCCTTTTATATTAAAATGTATTAATATTGTATTTTCCTATTTATATAGTAATTTTACAGTTTTAAAGTTTAATTTTTACAAGAGCCCTGAAAGAACACTGGAACAGGTATTAACACCCTTCTCTTGGGAGATGGGGAAACTCAGGCCTAGAGCAGATGAGTTGCCCAAGGCCACTGAGAGGAGGCCAGAACCCAGGCTCCAGCCTGTTCTGCCACCACTTTCCACTGCACCGTTGACTGCTCTTTCGGCCTGATCTTGAAGTTGTTCTTTTGTAGATGAGCAGATGTTCTTTTGCCCCAGAGGATGAGGCCTACTGGCATAGGAAGGAATTGACTTGGGGCAATACTCTGACACATGAGACAGGGATGTCCTTGAGGTGATGGTAACTCGGGAGACCACGGCATCTCTGCCCAGCAGGCAGCACAGGGTGGGTGGAGGGGAGACATGAGAGGTGCCCAGTGACAGCAGTACAGAGCCCCCCGAAGGTGTCTGATCCCCAGCTCAGGCCTGAGGTTTTGCCACACAGGGACTTTCCTAATGTATCTCTGACTTCTCACAAGCCCTTCCAGATGTAGCACTGATGAAATCTCACACATTTGTTCCCCAGCACTGAAATGTGTTTATGCTCTCAAAGTGAAGGTTTGTAATGGGTTTTGCTCACGGGAATGATTATTTTAGTGCTGACTTTTAAAAAGGCAATTGATAACACGTTTACCCAGCTAAAAGTGCTCTGGCAATTATCTGCAAATTCAGACTCCGTGAAGAGCCAAACCAGATCATTTAAGACCCCCTGAATCCATTCTGGGACCAAGATTATCCGAATTGACAAGCTAAAAATGGGATAATTTATGCTAAAATGGTGCTTATGAAATCAAGATGCTACTCTGGACGGCTGCTGCTGGGAGCTGCCACAAGCCCTTCTTCTCTTATTTTTCTCCTTCCTGGGCTTCTTCCCTCCCCTCTTCACTTTCCCAGTTGGGGTGGTAAAGAAGCAGGTGGCAGGGGGCGTGGTGTTCAGAAGGTTTTAGCCTGAGAACTTCCTGGGATGGTTTTAAGCTTTTCATGCGAATCTTTGAACAATTTGTAGAGAATACAAAGGTCTCCAATGTCGGGGTTTGTTGCGTTATTTGTTTTTAATCACAGCTCTGGGCAGGACTTGGGTTGTTGAGAAATCCCACCAATGGAAAGGAAGACAAGTCCTGAGATTGTTCATCTCTGCCGAGCTCTTCAGCTCACCTACAAATATTCCACCAGGTGGTCTTGGCCTTAGACCTAAGCCCTGAGGCTCCACAAGTGGGAGAAGATGCTGGTTCACGAGGGGAGCCTGACCTGCTCCAAGGCTCCCCTCCTGATGCTCTCAGGGCTCAGAGCGTTGGGAGAGTCCCTGAAACGAGACCCACCTGATTCTAACCACCAGTGTCCTCACCCACCGGCCTAGTCAAAAACAAACAGCAGAGATCTAGGAGAGAATGAGCTGACTCTGCTCTGGTCAAATGTGGTAAACTAACCACACACATCAATCTCCTCCCCTCCCCACACTCTCTAAGTGAAAGAAAGGGAATCAAAAAGTACCAACCAACAAAGGCCAGAAGAATGGCAAAGTAGGAGAGACTGGAGGATCAGTTTCAATAGGTTTGGAAGCCAGAAAGCAGATGGATGGGTGGTGACAGCCCTAAAAGAATAGAGGAAGTAGAATCTTTGTGCCTGCAGAGGCGCTACACAGATAGAAAGCAAGCCGCTTCGTCCTGCCGTCAGGGGAAGAGACTTAGGCCTCACTCAGAAGCACCAAGTACTCTGGAAGCCAGGGTGAGATGTGCAGCTGAAAACTATGAAGTTGTTGACAATCTATATAAACAGCAGTTGGATCTTCCAAGATCCCAACCCACCCCCAGCCATCCCAGGCAACCGGCACCATCCGGATCTCTCACCTCTGCAGGAGACGGGAGGTTTATTCCCTGAAGAAGATAAAACAGAGGTTTCAGCTCAGAGGTCAGGCGTTAGGTATGAAGCTGAAAACAAGGGATTAGTTGGAGGCCTATATACTGAGCTGTGAGGCGCCTGGACCCTACCTCCCTCTCAAGAGCAGGCAACCAGGAATACATGTGTCCTGGCAAGAAATAGAAAGATTATTCTTTAGAGGGAATTAGCAAAACTCCCTAAGAGGAGATCCAGTTATTGATGTTTGGGGCTCCCCTAAAATGTGGCTGGCTCACCCGCTGATCACATCACAGTAAAGACAACAAGTGAAGAAGCCCTGCTCCCACCCATACAAGGGCTTCTAATTGGTCTTAATTCTTTGCTCCATTCCAAAACAGAGACACCAAAACAAGAATAGGAAAAAAAGAAGAAAGGGAAAAAATAAAACCCTCGAGAACAAAAGCAATGAGATCTGGCCCAAAAGAAAACTTGAAAAGAGTAATTTCAGAGTTAAAAAGTTATAAAGGGACAAAGAACTAGCAAGGTGTTTGGGGGTTGGGGGTTTTTTTTAGAAAAAAAAAAAAATGACAACCAAAGTTTAAAAATCAGCAAAAGGAATAAATACAAAATTGATAAATTCTCCAAGAAAGTGAATAGAAAACTTAAAATATGAGAGAATTACTGAGAAAACTAGAGAATTAACCCAGGATTTGCAGACAGAACAAAATAAAAAGACTAGAAGATATTCCCAGAGAAAGTATATAAGAACTGAAGGACTTGAGTTTCCAGATTTAAAAGTCTACTGAGCACTCAGCACAAAGAGAGAATAAAAAGTACACCTCATCATAACATTTTAGAACATTGGGTTAAACAGAACATTCCTAAAAACAAACCAAAACAAAACATAGCACATTCAAAGGAATAAAGCTCCGAAAGTCATCCTACTTCCCCAAAACAAAACTGGATGCTAGAGAAGAGAGGGCAGTGCTTTAAAAATTCTAAGCGGAGGAGGTTTTCAATCTAGAGTCTATAAATAACTATCAATGAATCACAAGGTAAAATAAAAATATCAGACACAGAGATCAAATGTTTTTCATTTAGGTACTCTCTCTTAGGAAGCTACTAAAGGACGTATTTTGGCTAGTTGCAGGTGTAAACCAAAAAATAAAACCAAAAAGGAAGACATGGAGATCCAGAGAAGAGAAGAGCCAGCCCAAAAGTAAGAGGAAAGGAAATCCCAGAACCATCTCCCTCAGCAGCCTTGTGAGCAGTGAGCCCTGATGGAGCTCAAAAGAGGACTGAGGAGCGGAAAGCAACAGTCCTGCTCTGCTCAGCTGTGAACTATATCTGCATATTTGTCATAATATAAACACTGACGGTTAGAACTATTCTGGAAGAGTGAGGGGTGGTGATATAGCGACCAAGAGGCCTGAATCTTCAACTATCAAAACAGGAGTGAGTAGATCTGTGCAAAATGGATCAATGAAGAAAGAGGACAATGATCACGGATATAGGCTTATGGAGGAAAACATCAGAAGAAACATCTTCAAGAGTTGGGGGGGGACTGGGGGATGTGTAGGAGACTTCTGTTTTTCTTAGTTTAGTGATGTGTAAGTACATGACATAGATCCAAATAAAATTTAAATTAATTTTTTAAAAGTAAATTCAAACATTAGTCCATTTCCCATACGCATAAGCATGATTAAAAGTCTCCATTTAACTCCATTATGATCCCTGAACATCACAAAACAGGTGGTATCTCTCCTTCTTTTCCAAAATTTACTGATCGGTTGCTCCATAGGAGTCCTTGTCAGTTCCTAGGAAGAATTTCTCTTTTCTTTTTCCTCAGTGGCAAGAGGAAAAGGAATATTAGTTGAAAATATGTGAGGCCTAAGTAAGGCAGAAGTGAGATTCCTGGCCCCCTGCACCATCTTCCCACCTGATTGTATAGGACAAAATCAATAGGAAGCCAGTCTCCAACTCCATCTCAAGAGGTGATTAGGCTGCTGGCTGAACAATGTGTCATTGTCTGTGTGTATGGGACTGAACTGGACCCTGGGAGCATCGGAAGAAGCCACAGAATCAAACTCCTCCCTCTTATCTTTCCCCTCGTCAGGAATGGCAACAGGAAAATGGTCCTGGAAGACCCATCCTGTCCTGTCTTTGGCGGTGCCCAGTGTTGCTGAGCCCTTGCATCCACGGAGGAAAGCCATTGGACTGAAACTTCTTTGGGTTCCAGAGGACCAGATAGACATGTTGTCACCCAAGAAAGCTAGAAAGAAGAACGTAAAAGGACCTCTACAATGAATTTTGATGATAAACCCATATAGGGGGCAAAATGACAGCAAATTATGTTGAGGGAAAGATAGGCAGAAGAACATTCTACAGAGCCAGCAAGCAATGCACCTACTAATCTTATCCCCAACAGCCCTGAGTAGACATGAACCACTTAGGGAAACAAAACACCTTCAGAACAAGCAATGAAGTTGGGCTACAAGAGTAATAAGGAGGCCAGCCAAGGGCTCTGCCCAATCCTATAGTCACACAGACAGGGTAGAAGCTCCAGCTCTCTCAGCAATATTCCCTACTAATGAGGCATTAAATTCTGTTTCCTTTTTCTCTTTTCTTCAGTCGTGGAACTCCTGACCTCAAGCCTCTGTCCTCTGCTATCGTGGGAATAAGTTGGTTCACATAACTAAAGAAACAAACCTAAAGGAAGAAAAACTAAAGGAAATTAAAATAAATTATAAGGAAACTCCCATTAAAGCCCCTTCAAAATGATAAAATGATTCCAATTTTACTCTGTCTCACTCACTTCTCCCCACTTCCTCCCCAGATATACCTGCATATCTATATATTTATACAGATTTTTTTTATTATTTAGTTAATATGAATTACAGGCCTCACACTTCCTCCCTTCTAAATCCACAATGAGGAAGCTTTCTCTTTTCTCTCGTTCCCTTTTTTCCTCCTCTCCCCCTCACCAACACGATTTACATTCTCAATGTAATGTATTAAAAAGTTGACAGGGACGAAAGGATTCACACGATGTCTGCTAAGAAACCCAATTTCCATGATGAATTGCCCGAAGCCCCTGAATCACAAACCATTTTTTCCGCTGCTCAGAAGTTGGGTTTTTTTTTTTTTTTTTAAATCTTCTTAAAGCCTCCTTCCTAATCTTTGGCTAGAAGAGATGGGTGAAAGGATTTTTTTTTTTTTCTAAACTAAGGAAAGTATTAGCATCTTGGTTGTTGTGCATCAAATTTGAAAATGCAAGGTTAGTAATATTTCAAATCGGCCATGGTCCAAACCTCTTGATAAGTGAGTGTGCTCTTTCGCATTCTCTCTCTCTCACACCTCCTTCCCCACCCCACCCCCTGGTATTATAGCCAGTAATAAGAAGGATCTAAAGGAGAAAAGGAAAATTTAGATTGATTCATCAAATATCTACCCCTTTTTTCGAAGGTTATAGAATTCCAAATAAGAGATATCCACTTTCCTAGAATTGGATGGATCATCCATATTTAGGTGAAGGTTTCAGCAGCAAAACCCTAACCCAACTCATGCAACACACCCGTCAGCTCAGGAGCAGAGACTGTGATCAGAGCTGAGTGTACATCGTGCTGAATATGTTCTCTTAAGACATTGCATTTGCCCGGAAGAGTTCACCCTGGGCTGCCCATTACCAGAGCAGCGAAGAGGGACACAGAGTCCATCTAAGCTCTTGCTAAGGTTTTTGCACTTTGAAAAACCCCACTCTTTCCCAAATATTCTGGAAATTTGGACTTCTCATGACTATCTGATTTCAACTTCACATTTTGTCTGTGTTTTAACCAATGTATACAGATCAGTGGTTGCTGAGGAAGAGGAGGTAGGAATGAAGAGGCAGAGCACAGAGGATTTTTAGGACAGTGAAACTATTCTGTATGATACTATAAATGATACATGTCATTATACGTTGGTTAAAACCCACAGAATGTACAACACTAAGACTGTGCCCTAATGTAAACTATGGACCTTGGGTGAAAATGATGTATCAACGTAGATCCATCAAGTGTAACAAGTATACTACCGGTTCAGAATGTTATCAACAATCTGTGGGGGAAGCAGTGGGGGCAGAGAGTGTATGAGAACACTCTGTACTTTCTGCTCAATATTGCTGTGAATCTAAAACAGTTCTAAACAATAAAGTCCATTTAAAAGGGAAAAATTAATAAAATAAATGAGTTGTACAAGGCAGGTGGTACTTTCTAATGTCAAAGCCTATGGAACTGTGAATTGTGTTAAGACCACATAGCAAAGACCCAAAAAAAGGATAAAATTCAGAGGTCACATAATCACCTAGTGACAGGCATAGGAAAAAAGTAAATGGGAGTACAGTTGATGTGGATTCATCTTGAGTGAAATAAAATGGAGGAAACAGTCTGACTAGTTTGAAATTATCCTTCCTGCATAATTTAAAAGTAGCTAAAATTGAAAAGGGAAAAAGGTATGAGATAGAACTAAATAACCATATTAGAAAAGAGAAAAGGAAGATCTCACCTTATTGGCTGGTAAGTCTGTTCACTGTTCATGGATTAATAAGAAAGAAGATTCCACCATGACAAAGAAATGGCCACATAGATGGAAGTTCCATGAGAAGAGGGACTATATTTCATTCACTGTTGTATCTCTAGTGCCTAGATTAGTAGCTTGCACCCAATAAATATTTGTTAAATAAATGATTTAATAAATCAAAAGGCTAGAGTTGAGTAGATTGTTGTGAGATAAAAACAAGGTGGTACAAAGATAATCACCAGTGACGCAAAAAAAATCAGGTGTATGATTCATGGTTCAATAACTATTGTAAAAAAATCCCAAATTTTCAGTAATTTAACCAATGAAGTTTTCTTATTCCCATCATAATCTGATAACAAAGATTGTGGAGACAGTTCTGTTCCACATAGCCATTCGAGGAATCAATATTTTTTCATCTATTGACTCATCACTTTGAGAGCCTCAGAGTCCTCCATTAAGTCCTCTGTATCCAGCTATTGACAGCAGAAAAGCAAATACGTGGAAGATCACATGTAGGTTTTTTAAGGGGTCAGGTTTGGAAGAGACATCTGTCACTTCTACCCACATTCCGTTGACCAGAACTCAGTCAGAGTTCCCACTAAACTGCAAGAGATTCTGGAAAATGTACTCTAGCTGCAAACAACCAGGTAAGTAGCATGCCAGAGCATCAAAGAGGCAATTGCAGATACCTGAAATTCTTTTCTTGGTCAATGTCTGTGCCGGTCAAGAAAGAGAGAGAAAGAGAAGCCAAAGTTGAGAATTCATCCAGAGTAGAGAGTCTTGTTTGAGATCTTCCTCGTATTAATTTAGGATCCCAAAGAGATATACCTTCAGGGAAAGAAAATCAGATCTAGCTAGACCTGCCTGCTGGGAATGGTGGAAAGAGCTACCTAGATAATCAGATCAGAGGGGGATCAAAGAAGGGGATCTCTGGAAAGTCTTAGCTGTAGACAGGACTTATCTGCATTCAGTTCTTCAAGAAGCAGACCCTGAGCCAAGGATTCAGTGAAGCTGATTTGTTAAGAAAGTACTCTCAGGAAAAACTGGTGACTAAGAGAAGCAGGATAGAGAAAAGAAAAAAGCCAACCTAGGGTGAGAAAATTCAGGTGAGTCCCAGCTTCAGCCTGATCCTCAGGGAGCTCTGAAGTATAAATTACACATCACAGATTTTCTCACCTCCAGGCAAGGGATCTGGGCTTTTGTGCTCCTGCACCAATTTTTCATTGGCTATAAGGCCTTCTTGAGGGGATGTAAACTCCCAGGTATTTCTGTATCAATCAGTTATTGGTTACAGGCAACCCTGAGGACAGAAAATTCTTGCTATCTCAATGGGCAAGGTGATTCCAATAGTCCAAGGGCAGTTTCGGAAGAATGTTTCACGTACTAGTTATTATCAGCAAAGCATAACAATTCTGGGGGATTAAACACACAGAACCAGTGATAGGGATGGGGGGAATTTAAGTGAGGCACCTACAGTGTCCACTATAGGCCCTCATGCACAATTGGACTCCAACTCCTCCATTTTCTGGGTGAGCCAAAACCCCTCAGCCCTTGAACTTACTTTGTGGTGGCCCCAAAGGGTAGAACACATAGGCTCCTGGAAGGAGCTAGCATAAGTTCTCTCTGGAGGAGAGCACATCTATTCTACATACTCGGGAAACCTCACAAATTATGTTTGAAAAGCAGTGACCAGCAAGCAATCAGAAATTACCAAGCATATAAGAATACAAGAAATATAAATATATACAAGAACTAAGAAAAACCACAGAGAGCAGAAACACGCACAAACTTCAAATATTGCAACTAATAGACACAATTTGGTAAGATGCTTACCATAGTTATTTATCATGTTTAAAAATATAAAAGGCAAACTTGAAAATATCTGCAGGAAACAGAACACTATAAAATGTATCATAGCAGATTAAGAAAAAAATGAAATAGACCTTCTAGAAATAAAAATATAATAACCAAAATTGTAAACTCAGAAGAGGAGAAAGGGACAGAGGTAATTTGTAAAGAGAAAATAGCTAAGAATTTTCAAAACTGATTGAAGAGTTTAATCCACAGATTTAAGAATCTCAAGCAGGATAAATAAAAAGAAATTCACCCCTTAGAAAAATCATAGAAAAATTGAATAAACCAAAAAAAATCAAAAATATTAAATGTGGCAAGTGAAAATGAAAAGATTACCTTCAAAGAAGAAGCATTTAGACCAACAACTGACTTCCGAATGCAACAGTGAAAGCTAAAAGATAACTGAATGTCTTGTCAAATTCCTGAAGGAAAAAAAAAGAAACTGCAACCTGGAATTCCCTATCCAACAAAAATATCTTTTAAGAGAAAAGATAAAATATATTTCAGAAAATACAGAAAAATTTTATCAGCAGTAGACCCTCATAATCTAAAGGACATGCTGTGAGCAGTAATCCTAGATTAAAGGTCTGAAACACAAGGAGATATGAAATGAAATTGAGTGGGACTATATGGGATTTGTAAGTAAATATTGATGGCATAAAGCAGTAATAATGCCTATGGGGTTAAAATTTTAAAAGGCATTATTACCAGATAGTAATAATGTATAAGTCAAAGGTATGGTCTAGTGGTTAGGATTTGGTGCTTTCACTGCAGAGGCCCAGGTTCAATCCCTGGTCAGGGAACTGAGATCCCACAAGCTGCGCAGCACAGGCAATTAAATAAAAACAAAATGGAATTATAGTGTTCTAAGGTGTCATTTGGAAGATGGAGAAAAGTTATTAACTCTTTTAAAATTTAAATATGTATTTTATAATTTCCAGAAAACCTTCTAAAAGAATGTAAACCAAGTTTAAAATACCCTCCCCCCAAAAAAATTAGGAGGAGTGGAATAAGAAACAGTTAAAATTTAGAAAGGAGAAACAAACATGAAATTGATATAGAAAATATATAGCATAAAAATTCCAAATATATCAGTAATTATGATGAATATAAATCAACAATACTTCAATTAAAGAAAAAGTGATTAGAAAAAGTACAAGATCTAACTATATACTTTTTACAAAAACATAAAATAAAAGAATGTAGAAAACTTAAAAGTTAGCATGAAAATATTAATAAAGAGAAAGATGGTATAGCTGTATTAATATCAGACAAAATAGAATTTGAGGCAAAAATCATTCCTAGAGATAAGGACAATCACTTCATAATATTAAAAATGTTCAGTTCATGAAAGAAAAACACAACAATTTTAAGTTTATATGCATTTGTTAAGTGACCTACAGTACAGAATGTAAAACTTAGCAGATAGAAAAGTCAATATCCACAAATTGTGAAGATTTCAACACACCTTTTTCAGTGTTTGATAGAACATGCTGATAAAAATCAGTGAAGGTATTTTAAAATCCTGTTTGAAAAACAGAATTAACAACCTCGACCAAATGGACATACAGAGAAAATTATACCCAACAGAATATACTGTTTTTACAAACTTACACATATATTTACAAAAATAGACCATATAATAGACCAAAAAGCAAGTCTCAACAAATTTCTGAAGACTGAGATCAGTATATCTCAGTGTTATATTCTCTAACCACAGTGCAATTAAACCAGAAATAATATTAAAAAATTCTTAAGTTCTGAAATAGTTGGAATTTAAAGTATATTGATAACCACAGATAATGGAAGAAATAATCATGGAAATTTGAAAACAGAGCTAAATGACAATGAAGATACTATACACTGAGACCTATAGCAAGTATTAGCCTTAAAATGCATTTATTAGTTAAGAAAAAAATGAATCAGTTAAGCACCATCTCAAAAAGTTAGCAAAAGAAGGGGGGAACCTAGAAAAGAGAGAACAGCAGAAATCAATGAAACATAAAGAAAACATAGAAAAGAGAAAGGGTAAACAAAATCAAAATTCATCCCCTAGAATAAGAGATGACAAAGATAACTCACAGCAGGAATGAAAAGGAAATCAGTTCAGATGCTGAAGATGTCAAACAGATAAGAGAAATTTATGAACAACTTAATGCCTATAAATTTGAAAATGTAAATGAAATGGACATGGTGGCACATCTGGTATGTTTGATACCCAGAGCAAATCCTTTTTAACACCCCCAACTTCTATTCAACAAAATTGTTCTTAGGAATAATCATGTAATCAAACAAATCATAATAATGACCAGAAAAAAGAAAGAAAACACAGACAGTGAAAATTTCTTTTATTGAACTTCGTATGCTAGTAAACACACACAGATACATACCCAAAAAATTGTTTTAATAAAATAAATATTACAAGAAAAAAGATGAAGAAAGCAATGGAATAATACTTTTGAATTGCCTTACTGTATTTTTAAAGGGAAAACACTTACATATTGATCTGTCACAGTAATAAACACAAACATGAAATTTTCTATTTTTGAGCCTAATTTCTGAAAGTTTGTCGATGACTTCATCAAAATTGATCTTGCTCACATAGTCATGTCCATAGGCAGTCTAGCCAGATTTGTCAATCTCTCTTTACTCAGAATTGAGCAAAAAATACTTTTTATTAATTTTAATTTTGAAACCTATCTTCCATATGAAGAAATAGATACACAAGTAGTTAGGAAAAGTCTTAAACACAATAAGTGTGGCCAAAATTCATAAAAATATGACTTCATAATAAAGTCTAGAAACAGCAATACTGTCTATACCTTTGTCCTTGGGAGCCATTCTAGCTGTAGCTGCTTTCAAACATCTCTATGGATGTTTGTAAAATCCAAGTGGTCACATAGAATGACAGAATTTATGTAACTTCAGTTCTGTTTCTTTGACTTTCCAGTTACTGCACTATTGTTGTTGATTTCTAATCTACAGTTTAGACAAAGGAACATGTAGTAGACCACAGGGGTTGGAGAAACAGCCTGCACTCAAAGCAGGCACACTCTAATCATTCCTAACTGTTACAACCTGACTCTCAAAACAAACCAGTGTAGCTGGGTGCAACTGTGTCAAGAGCCAACCCCATAACTGAGAATCCTCCAAATTAATTTTCACATAGAATATAGTGATTTTTTAAAGAATAAGTTTTTTAAAAGTGCCAGTTTGAAACTCACATATATATTATTCAAATGCAACAGAAATCTCAGCTTTTTTTAAGATAACAACCAACAAAAGATTGGAAGGGGGTTTGGAACTGCTGACAGTTTCACCGATTTTATTATGGTTTTAAAATTCTCTACAGAGAATTATAGAGAATGTATACAATTCTCCCTATTGCATACATCTAGGGTGCCTGCTCCCAACGCCCTGATCTTGGTACTAAATGGACAAATTCCTAGAAAACTGCAACTTATCAAAACTCTCTGTTATCAGAACACACATATAAGAATATTCATAGCAGCATTGTTCATAATCGCCCAGCGTACGGTTATAGTCATATGACAGAATACTATACAGCCAATCCCTCCTCTAACAGTGCCCTGTTTCATTTCTTTATAGCACCTAACACAATTTGTTACAATATCTGTGTTCATTGCTTACTCTTGTTTATTGCCCATTTCCCCCACTGGTTGGCAAGCTCCTCAAAGGCAAGAATCAAGTCCCAATTCTCATGTAATGCCCAGCCTGGTGCCTGAAACTTGGTCGGCACTCAGAAGTTATTTCATGCATGAATGAATGATGAATAGTTACAGTTGAGCTCTGCTTGCCTAGACACCATTCTGTCACTTTGAGGTGACTTTGTTGTAATCTACTACGTATTTATCTTTTTGTTTCATCCTCAAAAACAACCATTTTCCTCAATTCCAAAATCCTAGAGGACCCTCAATGTATGCCCAGATACTGATAACATAGGCAATGGTGGATGTGGAATTGATTAACTCTGAGGACATCAGACACCTAACATAGATCAGAATATAACAAAAATTATTAACATTTATTGAGTGCTTACTATTTGCAGGCACAACCCTGAGAGTCTCAATATTCACAGCCATCGATATGAAGAAGGTGCTAGAATTATTACCATTCTGCAGATGGGGAAACTGAGGTACAAAGTAGCTTTTCAAAACTCATACAGCTGGTTCAGTGGTGGGTCTGGATTCAAACGCAGCAGACCACACTGGCCTATGCTACATCAAACACTCAGGGTTGAAACTAAGAGTATTCATTGCAACTCACATCACAAATTGGTTGGCAGGTTGAACGGCATGGCCTGGGTTGTGTGGTGAAGAGAAAACTGAGCCGATGGGCACCGCATGGAGCCTGTGAAGCCAGGCTTCAGAAAGCCAGTGCCCACGTGGGTTTCCAATAAAAAACCCTTCAGATCCCACCTTTTTCCTGTGCTGGGTAATCGCAGGATTTACCTGGAGGAGCCAGGATTGCATCTCTTGTGATCCTGGCTGGGGGTTCAGAGTGCCTGTTGCTACTGGAGTCATCTACAATTAGAGGATTAAACCTGCTCACACTCGGGCTGACTGCAGGCGTCCTTGACAAGCGTCAGTCTTGCTGATGGGCACGGATGTCTGTGTGGTCTGTGGCTCCACGGACAGATGGCTAGAACTTCAGAAAAAGAAACTGCAGAAATCTTTCAAGTTTTCATTTCTCCCTGTTCAGATTTTTATTCCCTCTTCTGAACATTTTATGCACCAAAGGTATATGGCCATCCTTCCTTCCTCTGCCGCCCTGCAGACTAGCTGCAGAGCAACATCTGTACAGCTCGACTGCACTGCACTGGGCGACATGCCATCTAGGGACATTGTCATCCACATGCCAAGTTTGTTTGGCACAAGAAAACCATCAGAGATCTCTTCCAAAGCTGCCCTCCCTTTCACTGGCTCCTGAGCTAAGGCTGGTGGTCTGCATTCTGCCCTCAGGCTGTAAGCCACTCTGTTAGGTCCCTGGAAGTACTGCTCCTCAGCTCCCAGGCTCTCTGACCTCCCTGCTGCTAAGCAACTGCAATATTATCAAATGATAACATGTTTAGCACCAAAACATCAGACAACATTAAAGTACATTAAGGAGAAAGTAAAAGTCCCCAGTGATTCCACCCACACCCAAGAGATGACCACTGTCATTAGCTTGGTGCCTATATTCATAAAACCCTTTGAAGTGTCTAAAATAGATAGATAGATGATAGATAGATAGATGATAGATAGATGTCAACAAATTATAAGAAATTGTTTCTACTATTTTATAATCTAACTTGCTTAATAACATGTTATGGACATTTGTCTATGTCTGGAAATTTTGAAAGACTGATTTACCTTATCCCTATTAATGGCTGCATAGTATTTCACAATCCAAAAGCAAACTCATTTCAGTGAAGAGAATCACCATTCATCTAGATAAAAACTAGCTGTCTTCCCTGACATCTCCCCAAATCTAATCATTTACCAACTCTGGTGAATTTGCTTCTTAAATCCATTCAAATGCAGCCCTCTTCTCATCTCTGTCACCACCACTTGAGTCCCAGTTACCATTTTCTCTCACCTAAACTTCTGCAATTGTCTCTCAATAGGTACTTTTGCAAATTACAAATCTGATCATGTCATCAATCCCAACATCCAGCCCCCCTTGCTTTAAAAACATTGTAATAGCTTCCTTTGCCCTTGAGATATACACAAGATGCCTTAGCATAGCCCACAGGCCCTCAGGAGGAGACCTCTGCTGAGGCAAAAGTTCATGCACATTTAAAATTTTGATAGTCAACATCAATCTGCACTCCAAAAAGGTAAGCGAGGTTACATCACCACCAATGGTATTTGAAAGTAAGAGAAAGAGAAATGTTTTTTTAACAACCCCCCACCCCACCATCACCACTCTATACAAAAAAAAAAACCAAAAAAAATTTAAAAAACCTCCCTGGGCCTAAATGTTGATTTAGCCAGCATTATGTCTTTACATCCATAAAATAATATGAATTGAGGCAATGTCAAATTACTAGAGAAAATGCTGCAGTAGCTTCAGATCTGCCAGCGATGTTACCACACAAAGGCTCAGTTGGGAGGTAATTACAAACCATGGAATCCTGGGCCTCCTGCAGACGTGTAGGAAGGAAGGGCTACTTGGCTACCGAGCACTTCCAATTTCAGTATCTCTCAGGCAGCCAGCTGGAGGCTGCCATCTGGTTTGTGAAGGGAGGTCCCTAGATGGTTCTTCAATCTGGAAAAGTGTTTGCTGTTCATTTCCTCCTTTTAACTGTTATCTGGATCAGTTTGAGGCCACACCTTCCCCACACATTTTCTCCAGGGTTAATTCTTAACTAATGCTCAGCAAATTGTGAGGTCTCTAACCTAAGAGTAGAGTCACACTTTGAATCCATATTTATACTGGATTATGTTTTAACCCCAACGTGGTACTGCCTAATTATTCAGATTTTTTTATGCAACTACGGAAAAAAGCAATAGCTTAAAATGTCCCTCCCATATTTCATTCATTCATTCACTTACTCACTCACTTGATAAAGAACTGTGGGATGCATATCATGTACCAGACACTGAGTAAAGTGCCAGGAAAATAGCAATGAAAAAAGACAGAAACAAACTCTTTCTGCTGAGCATTGCAGCCTAGAAAAATAGTGTATGGGGTGAATAGGATTCCAAGACTATGCATTGTCAAACCCAAGTTCATGTGCCCAACACAAAGTAAGCCCAAACAAATGGAAACATCGAAGTCTGGAGCAGAGAAAGGTTTATTGCAGGACCAAGCATGGAGAACAGGTACCTTGGGTTCAAAAAGCCCTGACTCCCTAATGGTTTTCGGGGAAGAGTTTTTAGAGGCAAAATTTGGGGGGAAGGCTGCAGGTTGTGTGACCTTCCCCTGATTGGTCAATGGTGAGGTAACAGGGTGGTTGAGACATCAGCCTCAATCATCAGCCTTCTGGTTCCAACCAGTCTGGGGTCCAAGGGCTTGTACTCAGCCTGAACTTACCATTCGCCACCTGGATGGGGACCTTAGTTCCTGCAGGACTCAGAGATATGTATCAGATTGTTATGTATATCCCTTGAGGAGGAACCAGGACCCTGCCCTATCACTGCACTATTGTTTCTTGACTGACTTTCCTTTGTTTCTATGTTCCCTCATTCCTCAAGTCAGTAAGTGTTTGAATATGCCCTTTGGAACTCAAGAAAGGTCTAGGAGGCTGAAACCTTTTTCCTACAAACAAGAAATGGGGGACATGGAAAGTCTTTTTTACCTGTTTTGTACAAATGGGTCATTTCTGACTTTTATTCAAGACCCCATTTCTGTCCTCATCATTTAACTTCAGATCTCACTCTGAGTTACCCACAGAGCCTGAACTGTGCTTTCCCAGAAATAACCTTCTCAAACAAGATGGAATCTTCTCAATTTAATACCTTTTGTTTTCAGGGCCTTCAGGCTGTTTTTCTTGTCTGCTTTTAAAAAGAAATCTTCCTAGTCCCTGTGGTAGATTAAATTATTGACCCAATTCTTCAGCCCTCCTTGCATTCATCCCCTTTATCCAGGGGCTTTGTGGTTCCTCCCACTGGAGGACCTTGACCTTGAGCTCAGCCATGTGATTTGCTTTGGCCAATGGATGTTAGCAAACATGACACAAGCAAAAACACATGCACATGTTTGCATGCATGCGCTCTCTTGCACTTCTACCATTATCATGAAAAGAACATGATCTAGCCAGCCCACTGATGTGAGGAAAATGAAAGACACCTGGAGGAAACCTGGACCCAACCTGAAACCTGGAATCAGGCCCAGGAGAGCTCAGCCTAGAATAGCTGAACGTCAACCTACTCATAGGTGCATGAGTAAGAATAAATGATTGTTGTTTGAAGACATTGAACTTGGGGTGGTTTGTTAGACAACAACCAGTGATCGATAAAGTCTCCTGCAACTGATGTAAACATCCGTAAGTCCCTCTCCCCTATAACCCTGCTAGGCCTCCTTCTTGAAATCCAAACTAAAAGATGACCATGCTTTAAATTTTTGAGAGAAGTCTGTTTCTTGGGGAACTATCACAAATGGGATATTTTTTACCAACAAACTCACCTGTCCCTCTGTCCTCCCTTTGTCTGGTGAAGATGCTGTCTGAGTTCCTTTCTGCACTCCATGCAACCAAATAGCACAGGATTCTTCTAGGGTCCTTTTGGAGGAGTACTGGAAGGGAACTTTGGGCTTAGAACATCACAAGGCCTGAATTTAAAGCATGGCTCTTGTGTTTATTAGCTGTGTGACCTTGAGCTTTAAGGTGATTTAAAGTCTCCAAATCTCATTGTACTCAACTGAAAAATGAAACTATTTCTCATCTCAAACTAGATAATATCATCTGTGAAAATCTTGACTTTGGTTTCAATTGTGCGATTCACTGAAAGGTTGTAGGGTGTTTTTTGCTTTGTTTAATATTGTTTGATAGCTGTAGTTAATTTGTGTTTTTTATTTTCTATTCTTAACTTATCACCATTCTTTACTGTATCTGAGGAATTGTCAGAACTAAAGAAGTAAAAAGAGGAGTTCCTATACTTTCTAGAAACGAAAAGTACATTTGAAAAATATGCTTTATATTAACACTTCAAAATCTCAAAGTAAGCAACCAACATATATGACTATATAAAAATAAAGTATGCCATGGCTTCAGGGTAAACATGGTAAAAAGAAGATAAACATTTATCTCATATCTTATGAATTTAGTAAATAATGATAACACCAGCAAAAAAATTCATCAACAATAATCCAAACATCTACAGACTTCAAAAAGTGGTGGCCAAGAAGTGAGTCAAGTTTGTGGTGTGGCTCTGCAAGTTCCTAACATTGGCCTCAGCTCCCAGAAACTGAACTGGGGGTTGAAAGGGGAGGTGAATCAACAAAATCTTGAGACTTCCTCCAACAGCCTTGAGTCTGGAGAGAAGACTAGGGTCTGAGCCAAGGAAATATCATGGTTAAAACCCTGGAGATAAAGGCCCCCTACTACATACAGTGGAATCTTGGGCTATCAGTAAAATGGCCTTCCAGGGTGCCATGCTGAATTGTGAGGACGATCTGAAACCTGTGGGTATCCTCCCTAGGAAGCAGAGACACCCTAACAAGGAGATATAAATTCAGAATGGGTCATTTAACAAAATCCCAGATGATAGCCCAGAGCCCAGGTCATGCAGCAAAGCCAGCCAAAAGCTCCAGAAGACTTCTCCTCCACCACTTCCCCAGCTCCTGCCATATGCCCTTGAGTAAACTGAAAAGTGAATAAAACTGCAATATCTCAGGCTTTAAGCAGTAGCTGAGGAGAAAAATAGATCTCAGCTACAGAGAGAATGGAGCCAAGAAGATTCATCCATACTCAATCAGAGAAACAGAAAGGCTGCCTACATTAACAAGAACAAGACAAAAAGAAAAGGTACGGCAATTATCAAATTTACCACATCTAAAGGAATATAGCATGCTAATGACAAAATATCCATTTTAGAAGAACATTTTCTACCACTGGTTTGGACTATAGAGAAATTTAATAAAAACATGAAATCAATAATCAAGAGTATGAAGGCAAAATTACAAAACAGAATGAGACCAAAACAACAGAATGAGACCAACAGAATAGCTAATGAAATAGCTTGAAGACCAAAATCACATCATGAAGGAACTAATAATCAAATTAGAAACATCAGTGAACAATCTAGATTTCACTGATTGAGGAATAATATGAGATAATCAAAAATAAATTTGGGGGAAAAATATAAGGAGTTTTAAAGCACTTAGAAAATAATAAATATGAAAGACAAAGGCCATCCAACATAGGAATTGTTCCTGAAGAAGAGCCAAAAACCAGAATAGAAATGTAGTTAGAGATATAACACAAGAAAATTCCCTGCTATAAAGGAAGAACTAATACCATGTGCCAGAAAATTCCAGTATGGAATCATCAACAAGGCATCACCTTCTTGCATTATTGAAATTCAAAGACTTTGAAAGAATTATTTAGGCATTCAGAACCCTCCAAAAACACATAGAATCACTTATAAGGAGGCAAATATCAGACACATAAAGGTAACAGACAAGTATTCTTGACATGAAAGAACTTGGAGAATAAAGCATCTAAGAATCCTTCCCCTAAAAACTAATAATGAATCCTGCCAATCAAGAATGAAACTGGGGCTTCCCTGATGGCGCAGTGGTTGAGAGTCCGCCTGCCGATGCAGGGGACATGGGTTCATGCCCTGGTCCGGGAAGATCCCACATGCTGTGGAGTGGCTGGGCCCGTGAGCCATGGCCGCTGAGCCTGCGTGTCCAGAGCCTGTGCTCCACAATGGGAGAGGTCACAACAGTGATAGGCCTGCGTACCACAAAAAAAAAAAAAAAAAAAAAGAATGAATTGAAGAGCAGTGATAAAGGGAACAGTGCAAAATTCAGTACCCAAAGGTAGTGGAATAATGCCCACAGTCTTATGGGAAAGAGACTGGGACACCAAACTTTTATACCCAGCCAGGTCAGTGTGGAGGAAACCAACAGAAATTTTCAAGTATGCAAGAACACAGAGAGCAAGTAATATGAGCTCATCTTGAAAAATGTTTGATAAGGAAATCCAGCAAACTAAAATTGAATCCAAATTTTTAAAAATAAATAATTCAGGAAAGCAGAAACTGCAGTACAAAGACAGGCAGTGAGCAGCAAATTCATTTAATTATAAATGTAAGACTAAACCATGATAATTATGGAATTATAGAATTATAAATGTAGAATATAAATGCTTTATACTCCAACATTTTTTAAAAATAATGTTGCTAAAAAACTCATAAGATGAGGGGAGTGGAAAATGAGGTGAGAGGAAGATTAAAAGTTTTAATTTCCTTATCTTTCATAGCAGAGAGTCAATCAATATGTCTAAAATTAAACATGGACCTTTTTTAAAAAAAAATCTAGCTTTCTTAATTTTTTTTACAATCTTTCTTTATAACCTTAGGGAGCACTTTTAGGATCTAATATCTCTGTGGTAAAAAAATATATATATATTATCTGAAGTTCCATAATTCCTTTGGTTTCTTTTTCATCTGTGAAATTCAAGAAAAATTCAATTTAATGCTTTTTTATTTTTCTGAAAATACATAGTAAGACTCAATTTTTACAAAATTATTCTGCATTTTCATTCCATTTACAAACTTAAAGAGCTACCTGGAATGATAGTCACCTGAAGTTATTAGGTTACTTCTTGACAGAATTTGAGGCAATATTTTTATTCTCCTCTTTTACTTTTTGCTTATTTTATATTCAACATATATCACCCGCATAAGAACAATAAAGTCATCTGGTCTTCAGTACATAAATACCAGATTGCAAAACCTGTTCACAAAATCCTCCCATCTCTGTATGCATGTTCCTCTGCAGTATGACTTTGCAGCTGCACCATCAAAGGCTGGATTCAGTTTCCCCATCCTTGAATCTGAACTGGCCTATGACTTGACTTCTTCTATCCAGTAGAATGTGGCAGAAATAACACATGGCTTCTGAACGTAGGCTTTAAAATGCTTTGCAGCAGCTTCTCTCGCCTTATTGAAATATTTCCCTGAAACTGCCATGTGATAAAACCCCGGATGACTTTTTGAAGGGGGCAAAGGCCACATAGCAGAGTTGAGCAGTCAAAGCCCCACAGGCTCACCATCTGACAACCAGCACCAACTATCACATGTGTGAATGAGGAGGCCTTAGACCATGTAGTTTCAGTAGAGCTGCCAGATGACCAAGGCCACTAAGTGACCCCAGATGAGGCTAGCAGAAAAGCTGCCCAGCTGAGCCCAACTCAAATCACTGCCTCACCAAATTGTGAGCAAGTAAAACAGCCGTTGTTTCAAGCTGCTAATTTTGAGGTGGCTTGTTACATGGCGATAGATATCAGATACACATTAACATAGGCTCCGTGTGTTAAAACATAATCAGGCATTTAATTTAAATGGAAGACTGAGCACATGCATTTGTCTCCCCAAGTCCACTGAGTTGACATTGCAGAAATACAAAAGGAATAAAGTCATAAGAACGAATTCCAAAGGCCAAAACTGAGTCGTTTGTTCATGTCTAAACCACTCCCTGGCAGAGAATGAGACTACAGTGACCGGCTTCACCCCCTGGGTCTGAAAAGGGACACCTTCCCTAAGCACATGCTAGGGGTTCTCCCGGAAGGGAAAAATGAGGGTCACTCACATCTACCGAGCAATATTATAAAAAATGTATTCCAGCAAACCTTTTTGTAAGAAATAGAAGAACCCTCTCAGTGAGATAAATACCTCACATAGAATCAAATATCAAATCGATATTTATAGGAGAAAGAAGTAGTAATGGAGCCAAGATAGGAGACAGATATGGAATAATCCTGGAAACAGAAGATACTAGCAGTGTTTTCATTCCACCACAAATATTTATTGAGTGTCTACTATGTGCTGTACAGTATACCTACACCAGAGACCAAAGGAAAGCACTACAAGAAAGGGGGCAGGGAGTGTCAAATGCTGTAAAGAAGTCAAAGGGAATGAGTCTGACAAAGGGCCAGTGGCTGCAATGAAGGAAGGGAGTCCTTGACTGCCCTGGAGATTGCAATTTTAGTAGAGAGCTAGAGGTAGATGCAGATAGTGAAATTTATAGATGGAGGAATGGGGAGAAAGTGAGTACAGGGGTTAGAAGACCACTTATTTAGAAAGCTTGGGGGTCATAAGTAGGAAAGGAATAGGACAGCAATCACAGGGAGCAGCTGAATCAAGTAAAGGCTTTATTAAGGTAGGAGGTTTGTTGAAGAGAGAGAACTTGAGTTTGAATAGCAGGAAGACAAACAGATGTATATAAAGATTTTGATATCCTGAGGTGAAATGGAGAGAAAACAGGGCCATCCCATCAGATGGTCCAGATCTCTCTCAGCAAAGGAGAGATGAGCTTATTTCAGAAAATAGATTCCTCTATGTGACCAATCCAGAGAATTTAAAACCTAGAGGATGGCTCTAGGATGGTAGTCAACGTTCCTCATCCAAGGAGATGGAAATTCTGGCCCAGGCTAACAAGGTTATGGCCACCTATGTGTTGTGTAGTCAGAAGTACCACTTACCCCACAATCCCAGAGTAGGAGACAACGTCTAAATTGTTCCAGTGACCTCCACCTCCTGGTATGCATGTCCTTGACTAATGTCCTCCTCTTGAATGCAGTCTGCTAACCTACAGACTCACTTCTTATGAATGAAATATGACAAAAGTGATGGGTTGTCACTTCCAAGATTAGATCACAAAAAGATTTTGGCTTCCTGTTAAGTTTGTCCTCTTGCTTGCTCTGATGAAGCCAGATGCCATATCGTGACCAGCCCTATGGGGAGGTCCACATGGCAAGAAACTAAGGGAAGTTTCCAGCCAACAACAAGCAAGGAACTGGGGTCCCTCAGTCCAACAACCCATGAGGAACTTAATCCTCCCAAAAGCCTCATGTGTGAGTTTAGAAAGTGAATCCTTCCCAGGTAGAGGCTTGAGATTACTACAGTCCTAGTCAGTGCTTTAACTGCAGCCTTGTAAGAGACACTGAAACTAGGAAAACCACACCTGGATGACCCACATAAACTGTGAGAAAATAAATGTTTGTTGTTTTAAGTTGCTACGTTTTGGGGTCATTTGTAACATAGCTGTAGACAGCAATTACACCTGGAATCACAGTTCTGACAGGATCTAGCGAAGCATCTGGACAAAGGGTTTCACTGTACTCCCTGATAACAGCCTCTACTACTAGAGATAATCTCCAGAATACCATTTGTTCCCTCTTAAGAACACATAATAGAGATACTTACCAAGAATAGAAATATATTTTGTTTTGGCTCTGTCTCTATCATTCTCTATGCTTCTGAAGTCTCAGAACCATCTTTTCTTATCCTCCAAATATGAGCTCCTTCCATAGGGAAACTGCCTCTCATATGAGGACTCCTCCTTTTCCCATGTCCATGGTCCTGCCCCGCTGGAATACTGATTGCCCTAGTCCCCAAAGCCCCCTTTTATCTTTAGTATTCTTCAGTATTAGTCACCTACTGTTGTGTAACAAACCATTCCAGAACTTAATGGCTAAAAACATCATGAGTGTATTATTTTTTATAATTTGGGGGGTTGGCTGAGCAGTTCTCTGTTGGTCTCACGTGGACTAATTCAGGGGTCTGCAGGGAAAGTTGACATAGCCGGAACAGTGAGGACAGCCAGGATTTCTGGACCTCTCTCTTCATGTATTCTTTCATCCTCAAGGGGACCATACCAAGCTGGGCTTGCACTCAAGATGGAAGCTGCATTCTAAGAGGGCAAACCCTAATGCACGAGCACTTATCAAACTTCTGCTTGCTTTATGGATGTTGATGTTCCATTGGCCAAAGCAGGTCACATGACCAAGCCCAGCATGAATGTGGGTGGGAACTACACAAGAGGGTGGGTGGTTGGAGACTGATTCACTAGGAGTGAATCAGGAGGAGCAATCTGCCACACCTCCTCATTCAGTCCTAACCACTATTCCTAGATTAATCTTCCCCAAACACCTGTTCCATTATCCCAGATCCTTGCTCACTCATCTCTTGGATTCAGTGAGATACGGTGAGGAATTTGACAATTTCTCGCATGTCCACGTTGTGGATGAAATGTGGGGTAAATGTTACATTTAGGGAGGAAGCAGTCTTGCTATGCTACATGCTACTGATTGATCACATCTGGGAATTGTAACCAACCAGGCAAACAGAACAGTTAGGACAGGGAGGGATCTTGAAACCACCTCTCTTGTCTGAGTGCACAAAATGTGTCTTTCATGCCTTTACCCCTACAATGTGTCTTTATCCCTTTATCCCAGTCTACGATGTTTTAAGTCTATAAATATTTGATGGACGAATGAATGGATGGATGAATGAGTGAATTAAAATGGGAGAGTTGAATGAACAAAGAATTCTTAGCCTTGAGCAGTGGTTCTCAAATTTGAGCCTTCATCAGAATCCCCTGGAGAACTGTTGAACCTCAGATTACTGGGACCCATGCCCTACGTGGGGGAAGAGGAGCTGAGAATGTGCATTTCTAACACGTTCCCCAGTGATGCTGATGCTCCGGATTGAGGACCACACTTTAAGAACCCCTGGCCCAATGAGGAGAAGATCAAGGGAAGAAATGCTATCATTCAAATATCTAAAGAACGGAAGTAGCTAGAGAAAGCTGATTTGTTCTGCAGTGCAGGATTTGGAAAGTTACCTGGTGGCAGACTTTGATTCAACATTGAAACACATTTTCTAATAACTAGAGGTGTGTAACAATGGAATAGACTCATCCTCCCCCACCTTCTCCTGCCTCTTTTCCTGCCTTTCTTTAACTTCCCTCCTACCACCATGCTCCTGTTCCAATAACAAGTTTACAGCCCTGGCTGAGAGTATAGATGTCACATTTCCACAATCAGAAATGTCCCCCTCCTAGGAACCAAATGTCAGCAATTTTCTGAATACAGTCTTGGAAGAGAAAGAATCAGGCTCTCAAATGTCCATTTGTCTCATTTTGTGCTGTAATATTATGATGACTTTTGGCTCAGGTAAGCAATGCAATCTACATTTGGCCTTTTCTGTATGTTTATCCCAGACCACTAATTTCTAATAAAAAATCAAATCCCATTTTAACATGACACCATCTTGTTTCCCTGTGGTATTATGCAAACATTTGTAACAATTTTGCTTTTGAACGTGGTGCCACACAGGAAATGCTGATAACACAATTTCTTAACATACACCAAGTACACAGGTTACACAAAAGCAGATTCTATTTTAGCTTTTTAGAGAGGCTATTTAAAAGTTAAGTTCCCCTTAATGAAACAGCAAGAAAAAGGGCTTTGCTTTTCTTCTCTCAGCATCCCAGCTTTCCCCTCTTTGTGGGCTTATGATGTTTTCCTTCTTCCTTGTGTTATCTGCACTTCCTGCTCATCTCAACTTGATGGCATGTTGCTGAGACAACTAAGACGCTAACCTTCTTAACTTGGCTTTTGTTGTGTGCTTGAGTGTGTTTAGGCGGGATATTTTTATTTCTCTTAGAATGCTCTGTGTCTCCTCTGGGGAGGGCTATTAGACCTGAAGGTGGAGAACAAGGGAGTCTTTTTAAGTGCTTGCCATTCAAATCGCTTTTTTACCTCCTTTAAGCCCATCGTTTGTAATGTGGGAGGGAGCTGATGGAAGCTTCCCCCGTCGCCTATGGTCAGGATTAATTTACTCAGTGATATCGTAGGTGTTCCAGCCCAGACTCCTCTAGGGGAAGGGAAGGTCCAAGCAAAGAAGAACACAAATTGCCCATCACCCCCGTTCCTTTATTTTCTCTTTCATCCCCTTTCCAAAAGTGGGGAGCCAACTTGATTACAAAACAATTACTCTGCGCAATCCCTTTATCTGTTTGGTTATCCAATAAAATAAGATTCAAACATAAAACCCACATTGTCCTCGTTCCACACTGAGCTGTCCAGGTACTGAAACAATCGTTTGTCTGTCTGCCTGTGCTCCTCCCTCCCCGCCACCCTGTGTTGACCTCCCCTTGGGCTCTAGCCTCTGTCCTTCTATCTTTGCCCACCTCACAGAGTGACAGCAACAGAGTTCCTCCTGCTGCAGGAGTAATGGATACGAACGCAGATCCTAGAAAGTAGCTTCTTAAGACACAATTAACTAAAAGTAGCTTCCAAAGCTAAATTTTACTCTGTCGATAGATACAAACTCACCTAACTAAATCTAAATTGACATGGAGAAAGAATATTAAATTTAGAAGCAATTTTTAACCCATCTTTGGGTTACACGGCTAAATTTTTAATATCTTTCATGTCTAAATTTTCCACTTTTCAAGGAGATCATTACTTTGGTTATTCATTTGTATATTTTACAATTATAACTCAGGTGTCATCTCCATAGGTGTCCCCAGATTTCCAGCCTTCTGGGGTTGCCTTTCCCAAATCAAGAGGATGTCCAGCAGTGTCATCTAGATTCCCAATAATTCCTAAAGACCTTGTTCTCATGGCCACCTCTGACTCCAGTTTCCTCCCCCAGCCTACTCTCAGTGTCTCCCTCTCTCATCTCCTATGGTGTATATCTTATCTAAGCTTCCAGTTGATTTAAAGGTGGAACACAGACCCTTTATCTTTACCTCCCCAAGTCAAGCACTAACCAAGACTGACGTATACAAGAGACTTATGGGAGTTTGGGCTTGGGGTCTGTTAAGTCACATCATGTACAACAAATACTTTTCACTCCTTTGTTTCCCAGGAAACTGCCCCAGCACTGAGGCAGTTCCAGCTCTCCATGGACACCCAGGGAAGGGCTGAAGAGAGAGACAGTTTGTCTTTTGAGCAACTAAAGAAGATCTTGAAGTTCCTAGAAAGAGCTGAACTTTCTGAGAAGGAAAAAGAATTGTGATTTCTGAGATCCAGAGCCTAGAGTGCTTGAACACTATTTGTGAAATAAATTCACGTGGGGTAGAGTGCAATCATCACATAAGCATTTTCCTGCCTGACAATGAGATTTTTTTTTAATAAAAATTAAAACCTTCCTGGTCCTGGAGAAAAGAGCCTAGAGAAAGAAGGAACCCAGAAAGAAAAAAGAACCAGTGCCTCACTTTCCAGAGCAGAGCCTGGGAGAGAATGCCAGACTCAGAGAGAGGTCCTGCATCTTAAAGACCTTTGCACAACCAGGGGAGCCAAGTTAGAAGGTGGAAACATGGCCACAGTGACCCCCTTAAAAGGAGGAGTTATATATATATATATATATATATATATTTGATCCTCCTATGGTCCCAGAGAAATTGCGATCTTGGAGACTGGGCATGAAAACACTGAAAGTAATTTTTACTTATCAATACCCACTTGCTCTACTGAAACATAATGTACTTTTCAAACACCCCTCTCCAAATATCCAGGATGATAAAGCTTTAGCTTCTCTGATGTCAACATCACACCAGAATACACATCTCTGGGCTGACTAGTCAACCACTTTTCTATCCATTATGTTAGTCAGCTTTTCTATATAGTGCGATGGTAACAAATATCCCCTAAATGCAGCAGTTCCCAACAACAAAGTTTTCTTTCAACATGTAAGAAATTTCAGTTGATGGTGGTGATAACTGGAACTTAATCAGAAAATATGTGAAAAATGTACTACTATCTACCTGGTCCCTTTATTCTTCCATGTAGGTGAATCTAGATTTCAATACTAGATTTTAAGTTCTTTGAAGGCAGGGAATCAAATGTACCTAATACTCATGTTTCTCTCACTTCACCTGGTGTGTGATTAATTAAATATTTTTGTTGAATGAACCACTGAATAAATGCATCTATTGAAGAACTGTGAACAGGTATGTGAGTTAATGGCATGAGACTTTACATTAAGCTTTCTTGTTAAATGGCAATTAAATGCATTGACATTCATTATAGGCTGAATATATTGAGAATCTAATTGCTTACACGTTGCTCATGCAATCTCCAGTTATTTCAGTGACAACTTGATGTCTTTCTGACATACTTATTGTACCTGGATCAATGGCTATTCAACTGCTAATTGATCTTTTATTAACATATAATAACTCATTAAATCTAAATTATAGTCTAATTGAGACACTTTATCTGCAGTGCTTCAACATACAATCCTCATAACATAATGCGTAATCGACAGAAAAGCTGGTAACACATTATCTGTCACCTTTCTCATTGACCTGAGAACAGATTTTCAGCTGCAAGATTTTTTTCCCTTCATTAAGAAACCTGAGCATCAACTACACTCAGAAATGCATCAGCACAATTCAGTTTCTCTGTTTTCACACAGAAAACTAGTTCCCCAGCCTCTGCTTTCTTCCTCACACCTCAACTGAGGCCACATGACCACCAACAGCAATCGATAAGCACTATTACTTTAAACACAAATGTGGCAGCACAGCCACCAAAGAGGCTGTAGTAAGTAGTAACTACACCCTCTCCTGCCCCCAGAGATTCTGTCTTGGCTCCCTGTCCTCTAGCACTTAACTTCCCTTTCCTTCATCCCAACCAACCCCTCTTCACCTGGCCTGCTCTTCTTACTGTGTGACTCTCCCCAGTCAAGGGGATGGTCCTGCCCTGCCTTGCTCTGCCATTTGGGCAACAGCTCCCATTGCTGGATCAGCTCAATTTCCTCCTCTTATTTCCTTTTTTCTAATCCATGCACTGATGTTCCCAAACTCTACTGGCCCACTCATGCCAGTCCTGTCCTCAGCCAACAGTTCACACTTGTGCTGAGCTGGACCCAACCTTGAGTCCCGGTTCTCCTATCTGGGTTTCTCGCTGATCACCCTGTCCATGGACCATAG
The DNA here is from genome assembly GCF_026419965.1 of Kogia breviceps. Lineage (NCBI taxonomy): Eukaryota > Metazoa > Chordata > Mammalia > Artiodactyla > Physeteridae > Kogia > Kogia breviceps. The sequence continues at coordinate 17,055,830 of NC_081314.1, forward strand.
TTTAGTATCTTGCCTCATTCCTGTTCCCTCAATAATGCCAGTCCTCATCTGGTGTCATCTGGTGCCTAGGACTTTACTAACTGCTCTCAATCTTCCCCAATGCTCACAACATATCTAAATTTCTGAGGGTCATCTGTTTCTGGATTCCCCATTGTTGTGGATGCCAGATATGGATGAATGCTGCATCCATTCCCCGCCACATCCCCCACAAAATACCCTCTCCCACAGAGGCCACCTGCCTCAGGGGAAGCTGACAGCTACCCCAACTCCAATAATAGGCCCAATGAATCCAAAGGAAATCTCTTCTTCTTCCTTGCTTGGTTTGAGAATGAGCCAATGAGGATTATAGGGGCTTCCGGAAGGGACCCTCTCACTCTTCTTCTGGACATGACCATATCCACACACAGTGCATGGGAATGGCTAGTTGCCCCATCACCCATCTCAGGATGGTGCAGGAGAAACAAAATGAAAAAAAAAAAAAAAAAAACCAGAAATTCAGCCAAACCCATTGGATAAAATCAACCATGAAGCCAGTCCTGCCTGTGGAGTTCCAGTTATATGACCAAATGAATTTCCTTTTTGTTTACACCTATTGTGTTGGTGTTTTCTACTATTACAGCTGGAAGCATCCTGGCTGATACACATGCCTTTCAGAACTTGGAATCATTTAGGTGGTTACGTCACTTAACCCTCCACTGCTTGACACTGGCCGTATTCTAATCAAGCTAGCATCCCACCACATCTGATATTCTCTGCTGTTCTCTTAGCCGGTGCAGGTGGGTCTACACACAGCATATGCTCTCCCTCAGGAGGCAGGTCTCACTCTAAGTTCCAGCCCTTCCCAGTTCTCTGAGCCTGGTACAGAATGTTCACATTTCAAGGCAGAAGAAAATGAAGAAAACTCATGTAAAAGTACATATTCCAACTGCTGAAAATTCCAAATCAATATGAGGAACTGGGCAAATAGTTTTAGAATATATGGAGTTACAAAAGGTGGCAATTTCTTAAAAACCAAAGTCTTACAAATATAATACTTAAAGTGAGAATAGTGAGCATAACATCAAAACATAAATGAGAAAATCTCTCTAACAAGTATGTCATTAAATGCATATCTGATGAGATGGCCTCAGATATTACCAATGAAAAAGTCTGCCTTGAAAGCAGCTATCAGAACATAATATCACTGAGATTGTGTACATTTACTTGGTCCTTTTGTAAGTATTTTATTTAATAATATTCATTGACCATTTTTCTCAGAATGATCAAAATGCACCTTATGTTTTGAAACACTATCTATGTTGGAAAAGCTACTTTTATTGACATTTTCCAGTTTTCATAATTGGGGTTAAGGCTCTCAAAGAATACTTAACCAGTAAGCAAATGTTTGTGACTCATTGGCTGAGGGCTCTGGCAGAAGCTCTTCCCACTCCCCCGCCTTTCTGTCTACAGAGGTGTCCAGCTCTGATGAGTACGCATGGATCATCCTTGCCCAGGTCAGCCATGAACTACTTCCAGAAGTGGAATGGGTTTTCACAGTAAAATGAAGTTTGTTTTACAAATTAAAAATAAGCAGCACAATTTTCTGGGGGAAATTTTTTTTATTGTATCCAAAATTCAGGTAATTATAGAGATAAGCTCTATAATTATCTTACTTTGAACACAATTAGCTCACAAGCTCTTTGATGTGAAATAGTGATTTAAAAAAACCCAGTCTTTCAAATCTTGACTCCATATTTACTAGCTGAATGATCCCACGTCAATGACTTAAACTCCTAACCTCAGCATCATTATAACCATGGGTGGTGCTTTCTCTATGCCAAGCAATCTCCCACCTACTTTGAACAAGTTCTAGTTCACAAGCTCTTTGACAAATCTTTCCCCAGTATAACCACTCTAGGCTGGGTTGGGTGGCTCACTCTGGTTCCCACAGTGCCTTATGTTTACCTACATTACAACCCCTACCACACTAGGTTGTTATTTTCATTTTCATGTCCATCTCTTCTCACTCAACTATGAGCTCCTCAAGAACAGGGGCCATGGGTTGCTTGTTCTGTATGCCCAGAGCCCACCACAGTATCTAGCATGTAATAGCTCTTAATAAATCTGTATTGAATGAGCGGATGGGTAGTTGGACTTCTATAGAAAAGTAGAATGGTTGGAGTGAAAGCACATGTTTCCTAATTCACTAATTACTATCTTTGTTTGGCAAATATGACCCAGATATAGAAAAAAAAGATTTTTTTTATCATTACATCATTTGTGGTTGAGGTATAATTTGCACAAATTATAATGCACAGATTTCAAGTTAACAGCCAATGAATATTGACAAATAAATCAATGGAACAGAATACAACATCCAGAAATAGCCCTTGTATGTATGGTCAATTAATTTTTGATGAAGATGCCAAAGTAATTCAACAGGAAAAGAAAATATTTTCAACAAATGATACTGGAAAAATTGAATGTATAGGGGAAAAAAAACAATTTCTACTTCACACCAAACATAAAAATTATAACGGAGACCTTCAAGATGACTGAGGAGTAAAACGTGGAGATCACCTTCCTCCCCCCAAATACATCAGAAATACATATACATGTGGAACAACTCCTACAGAATACCTACTGAACACTGGAAGAATACCTCAGACTTCCCAAAAGGCAAGAAACTCCCCCACATACCTGGGTAGGGCAAAAGAAAAAAGGAAAAACAGAGACAAAAGAATAGGGATAGGACCCGCCTCTCTGGGAGGGAGCTGTGAAGGAGGAAACATTTCCACACACTAGGAAGTGCCTTCATTGGCAGAGACAGTGGGTGGGGGGGGGGGAAGCTTCAGAGCCACAGAGGAGAGCACAGCAACAGGGGTGCAGAGGGCAAAGAAGAGAGATTCCTGCACAGAGGATTGGTGCCAACCAACACTCACCAGTCCAAGAGGCTTGTCTGCTCACCAGCCAGCTGGGATGGGTAGGGGCTGGGACCTGAGGCTCAGGCTTCTTTGGAAGCCTCAGATCTCAGGGAGAGGACTGGGGTTGGCTGTGTGAACCACAGCCACTGTGGTTAGGGGGCTAGTGTGCCACAGCTAGCCACGAGGGAGTCCGGGAAAAAGTCTGGACCTGCCTAAGAGGCAAGAGACCATTGGTTTGGGGTGCATGAGGAGAGGGGATTCCTTCCCTGTGTGCCCAGAGAAGGCATAACACCATCTAAATAGCTCCAGAGATGGGCGCGAGCCATGGCTATCAGCATGGACTGCAGAGACAGGCATGAAATGCTAAGGCTGATGCCGCAGCCACCAAGAAGCCTGTGTGCAAGCACAGGTCACTCTCCACACCTCCTCTCCTGGGAGCCTGTGCAGCCCGCCACTGCCAGGGTACCTTGATCCATGGACAACTTCCCCGGGAGAACACACTGCACGCGTCAGGCTGTTGCAACATCATGCCAGCCTCTGCCACCGCAGTCTTGCCCTGCATTCCAATTATAACTACAATACCCCTCCCTCCCTGCCCCCCCAGCCCCTTTCCCTCACCTCCCACCCCCCACCCCCTGGCATGAGTGAGCCAGAGCTCCCTAACAATCCACTACTTTAACTCCATCTTGTCTGACTGCGAACAGAAGCCTGAGGGAACCTACCTGCAGAGGTGAGGCCAACACCAAAGCTGAACCCCAGGACCTGTTCGAACAAAGGAGAGAAAAGGAAATTTCTCTGTGCAGCCTCAGGAGCAGCAGATTAAATCCCTACAATCAACTTGAGGTACCCTGCAACTGTGGAATACCTGAATAGACAATGAATCATCCCAAAATTGAGGCGGTGGACTTTGGAAGCAACTGTAGACTTGGAGTTTGCTGCCTGCTACTGACTTGTTTCTGATTTTTATGTTTATCTTAGTATAGTTTTTAATACTTGTTATCATTGGTGGATGTGTTTATTGGTTTTATTGCTCTTTTCTTTTTTTAATTACTTTTTAATTTTTTATATTTCAACAATTTTTTTATTTTAATTATTTTTTTCTTTATTTTTTTCCTCCCTTTTCTTCTGAGATCTGTGACTGACAGGGTCTTGGTGCTCTGGCCTGGTGTCAGGCCTGAGCCTCTGAAGTGGGAGAGCTGAGTTCAGGACATTGGACCACCAGAAACCTCCAAGCCCCATGTAATATCAACTGGCAAGAGCTCATCGAGAGATCGCCATCTCAACGCTAAGACCCATCTCCACCCAACGGCCAGCAAGCTCCAGTGCTGGATGCCCAATGCCAAACAACTAGCAAGACAGCAACGCAACCCCATCTGTTAGCAGAGAGGCTGCCTAAAATCATACTAAGGTCACAGACAACCCAAAACACAGCACTGGACATGGCCCTGCCCACCTGAAAGACAAGATTCTGTCCTAGCCACCAGAACACAGGAACCAGTCCCCTCCACCAGGAAGACTACACAAGCCATGGAACCAACCTTATCCACTGGGGACAGACAACAAAAACAATGGGAACTACGAACGTGCAGACTGCAAAAAGGAGACCCCAAACACAGTAAGTTAAGTAAAATGGGAAGACAGAGAGACATACAGCAGATGAAGGAGCAAGGTAAAAACCCACCAGACCAAACAAATGAAGAGGAAATAGGCAGTCTATCCGAAAAAGAATTCAGAGTAATGATAGTAAAGATGATCCAAAATCTTGGAAATAGAATGGAGAAAATACAAGAAACATTTAACAAGAACATAGAAGAAGTAATGAGCAAACAAACAATGATGAACAACACAATAAATGAAATAAAAATTTCTCTAGAAGGAATCAATAGCAGAATAACTGAGGCAGAAGAACAGATAAGTGACCTGGAGGATAAAATATTGGAAATAACTACCACAGAGCAGAATAAAGAAAAAAGAATGAAAAGAATTGAGGACAGTCTCAGAGACCTCTGGGACAACATTAAATTTACCAACATTCAAATTATAGGGGTCCCAGAAGAAGAAGAGCAAAAGGGAAAAGGAAATGCACTGAGAAAATATTTGGAGAGATTATAGTTGAAAACTTCCCTAACATGGGAAAGGAAATAGTCAATCAAGTCCAGGAACTGCAGAGCGTCTAATACAGGATAAATCCAAGGAGAAACACACAAAGACACATATCAATCAAACTATAAAAAATTAAATACAAATAAAAAAGATTAAAGACAGCCAGGGAAAAGCAACAAATAACATACAAGGGAATCACCATAAGGTTAATACAGCTATTAACAACAGACACGGCATGCCAGAGGGGACTGGCAGGACATATTTAAAGTGATGAAAGGGAAACACCTACAACCAAGATTACTCTACCCAGCAAGGATCTCATTCAGATTCGACGGAGAAATTAAAACCTTTACAGACAAGCAAAAGTTAAGAGAATTCAGCACCAGCAAACCAGCTTTACAACAAATGCTAAAGGAACTTCTCTAGGCAGGAAACACAAGAGAAGGAAAAGAACTACAATAACAAACCCAAAACATTTAAGAAAATACTAATAGGAACATACATATTGATAATTACCTTAAAGGTAAATGGATTAACTGTTCCAACCATAAGACATAGACTGGCTAAGTGGATACAAAAATAAGACCTGTATATATGCTGTCTACAAGAGACCCACTTCAGACTTAAGGACACATACAGACTGAAAGGGAGGGGATGGAAAAGCGTTCCACGCAAATGGAAATCAAAAGAAAGCTGGAGTAGCAATTCTCATATCTGAAAAAATAGACTTTAAAATAAAGACTATTACAAGAGACAAAGAAGGACACTACATAATGATCAAGGGATCAATCCAAGAAGAAGATGTAACAATTGTAAATAGTTTTGCACCCAATATAGGAACACCTCAATACATAAGGCAAATGCTAACAGCCATAAAGAGGGAAATCGACAATAACACAATCATAGTAGGGGACTTTAACACCCAACTTTCACCAATGGACAGATAATCCAAAATGAAAATAAATAAGGAAACACAAGCTTTAAATGATACATTAAACAAGATGGACGTAATTGATATTTATAGGACATTCCATCCAAAAACAACAGAATACACTTTCTTCTCAAATGTTCATGGAAAATTCTCCAGTGTAGATCTACACTGGAGATCTACACATATATCTTGGGTCACAAATCAAGCCTTGGTAAATTTAGGAAAATTGAAATCATATCAAATATTTTTTCCAACCACAACACTATGAGACTAGATATCAATTACAGGAAAAAAACTGTAAAAAAAAAACAAACACATGGAGGCTAAACTATACACCACTAAATAACCAAGAGATCACTGAAGAAATCAAAGAGGAACTCAAAAAATACCTAGAAACGAATGACACTGAAAACATAACAACCCAAAACCTATGGGAAGCAGCAAAAGCAGTTCTAAGAGGGAAGTTTATAGCAATACAACCCTCCCTCAAGAAACAAGAAAAATCTCAAATAAACAACCTAACCTTACACCTAAGCAATTAGAGAAAGGAGAACCAAAAAAACCCAAAGTTAGCAGTAGGAAAGAAATCATAAATATCAGATCAGAAATAAATGAAAAACAAATGAAGGAAACAATAACAAAGATCAACAAAACTAAAAGCTGTTTCTTTGAGAAGATAAACAAAATTGGTAAATCATTAGCCAGACTTATCAAGAAGGGAGAAGACTGAAATCCACAGAATTAAAAATTAAAAAGGAGGGCTTCCCTGGTGGCGCAGTGGTTGAGAATCCGCCTGCCGATGCAGGGGACACGGGTTCGTGCCCTGGTCCGGGAAGATCCCACATGCCGCGGAGCGACTGGGCCCGTGAGCCATGGCCGCTGAGCCTGCGCGTCCGGAGCCTGTGCTCCACAACGGGAGAGGCCACAACAGTGAGGCCCGCATACCACAAAAAAAAAAAAAAAAAAAAATTAAAAAGGAGAAGTAACTGACGTTGCAGAAATACGAAGGATCGTGAGAGATTCCTAAAAGCAACTATATGCCAATAAAATGAACAACCTGGAAGAAATGGGCACATTATTAGAAAAGCACAACCTTCTGAGACTGAACCAGGAAGAAATAGAAGATATAAACAGACCCATCACAAACACTAAAATTGAAACTGTGATTAAAAGTCTTCCAAGAAACAAAAGCCCAGGACCAGATGGCTTCACAGGCAAATTCTTTCAAACATTTAGAGAAGAGCTAATACCTATCCTTGTCAAACTCTTCCAAAATATAGTAGAGGGAGGAACACTCCCAAATTCATTCTATGAGGCCACCTGATACCAAAACCAGACAAAGACATCACAAAAAAAGAAAACTATACACCAATATCACTGATGAACAGAGATGCAAAACTCCTCAACAACAGTACTAGCGAACAGAATCCAACAGCACATTAAAAGGATCATACACCATGACCTAGCGGGGTTTATCCCAGGAATGCAAGGATTCTTCAATGTATGCAAATCAATCAATGTGATACACCATATTAACAAATTGAAGGAGAAAAACTATATGATCATTTCAATAGTTTCAGAAAAAGCTTTTGACAAATTCAATACCAATTTATGATAAAACCTCTCCAGAAAGTAGGCATAGAGGGAACTTACCTCAACATATTAAAAGCCATATATGACAAACTGACAGCCACCATCATTCTCAATGGTGAAAACCTGAAACCTTTTCAGGAACAGAACATAAATATAGGTCAGTGGAACAGGATAGAAACCCCAGAGATAAACCCACACACATATGGTCACCTTATCTTTGATAAAGGAGGCAAGAATATACAATGAAGAAAGACAGCCTCTTCAATAAGTGGTGCTGGGAAAACTGGACAGCTACAAGTAAAAGAATGAAATTAGAACACTTCCTAGCACCAAACACAAAAATAAACTCAAAATGGATTAAAGACCTAAATGTAAGGCCAGACACTATAGAACTCTTAGAGGAAAACATAGACAGAACACTCTATGACATAAATCACAGCAAGATCCTTTTCGACCCACCTCTTAGAGAAATGGAAATAAAAACAAAAATAAACAAGTGGGACCTAATGAAACTTAAAAGCTTTTGCACCTCAAAGGAAACTATAAACAAGACAAAAGACAACCCTCAGAATGGGAGAAAATATTTGCAAATGAAGCAACAGACAAAGGATTAATCTCCAAAATATACAAGCAGCTCAATATCAAAGAAACAAACAACCCAATCCAAAAATGGGCAGAAGACCTAAATAGACATTTCTCCAAAGAAGATATACAGATGGCCAACAAACATATGAAAGGATGCTCCACATAACTAATTATTAGAGAAATGCCAATCAAAACTACAATGAGGTATCACCTCACACCAGTCAGAATGGCCATGATCAAAAATGTAGAATCAATAAATGCTGGAGAGGGTGTGGAGAAAAGGGAACCCTCTTGCACTGTTGGTGGGAATGTAAATTGATGCAGCCATTATGGAGAAAAGTATGGAGGTTCCTTAAGAAACTAAAAATAGAACTACCATATGACCCAGCAATCCCACTACTGGGCATATACCCTAAGAAAACCATAATTCAAAAGGAGTCATGTACCACAATATTCATTGCAACACTATTTACAATAGCCAGGACATGGAAGCAACCTAAGTGTCCATCAACAGATGAATGGATAAAGAAGATGTGGCACATATATACAATGGAATATCACTCAGCCATAAAAAGAGACGAAATTGAGTTATTTGTAGTGAGGTGGACGGACCTAGAATCTGTCATACAGAGTGAAGTAAGTCAGAAAGAGAAAAACAAATACCGTATGCTAACACATATATATGGAATCTAAAAAAAAAAGAAAAGAAAAAATGGTTGTGATGAACCTAAGGCCAGGACAGGGATAAAGATGCAGATGTAGAGAATTGACTTGAGGACACAGGGAGGGAGAAGGGTAATCTTGGACAAAGTGAGAGTAGCATTGACATATATACACTACCACATGTAAAATAGATAGCTAGTGGGAAGCAGCTGCATAGCACAGGGAGAGCAGCTTGGTGCTTTGTGAACACCTAGAGGGTGGGAGAGAGATGCAAGAGGGAGGGGATATGGGGATATATGTATACATATAGGTGATTCACTTTGTTATACAGCAGAAACTAACACACCATTGTAAAGCAATTATACTCCAATAAAGATGTTTAAAAAAAATTTAGAGATGGATAACAGCTCTAAAAGTAAAAGTTTAAACTATAGAAGTTTTAAAAGGAAATGTAGGAAATAATTTTCACAACCTTGGACAAGATACAAAAAGCCTTAATCATAAAAGAAAAAAATTTATAAATTACACCTCATCAAAACTTTTTAATTTACTAATCAAATACATTATTAAGAAAATCAAAAGGAGAGATTTTTTTTAAAACTTAAAGAATGAAGTTTATTTCACAGGTACTTTTCCTCAGTGAATTTCAACTTTCACTGTCAGACCCAATAACTTTCACTCTAACCCCCTCTGCAAGCCAGAAATCCAAGCCCCATGTCTTCTGGGCTCACTCAAGACCCTTTTGGCTGAAGAACAACCATTTTCTTCCCTTATTTTGACTTCGGAGAGTTGACAATGAGAGCAGAGCAAGAAGATAATCTCTGTCATTCTCTCTGACTTCTTAAAACCTATGTTTGTCTCTGTTCCAACCAAGTAACACTTGGCAACTGTATTTTCATACTAATGCTTCCTCTAACTCATTTGAATGTTTCACATCCTTTGAAGATTCTGTATGAAAACGTAAACAGCTCAAAATCATTTTTAATTAGCTGTGCTCCACAAAATCTCTACATCTTAAGGAATGTGCATACTTCCTTTTGAATACTTAGGTAAAAACATTTTGAGCGGGCTTCCCTGGTGGCGCAGTGGTTAAGAGTCCACCTGTCAATGCAGTAGACGCGGGCTCGAGCCCTGGCCCAGAAGGATCCCACATGCCGTGGAACAACTAACCCCATGCGCCACAACTACTGAGCCTGCCCTCTAGAGCTTGCGAGCCACAACTACTGAAGCCCTCGCACCCAGAGCCTGTGCTCCACAACAAGAGAAGCCACAACAATGAGAAGCCCGCGGACTGCAACTAAGAGTAGCTCCTGCTCGCCACAACTAGAGAAAGCCCGCGCACAGCAACGAAGACCCAACACAGCCAAAAATAAATAAATAAATAAACATTTTGAGCATGAAAAAATTGTTTTTACAACCAGAATTTTCCCACACATATCTTTAAATTGAGTTAAAGATATGGGTGGGGGCTTCCCTGGTGACGCAGTGGTTGGGAGTCCGCCTGCCGATGCAGGGGACATGGGTTCGTAACTTGCCCAAGGACACATATCTAAGTAGGTGACCCAGCCTGGATTTGAACATACCTACTTGGAGCCTACACTCTTGATCACCATGCTGTGAGGCTTGCTAACTGGGATTGTACACTAATTAAATAAGACAACATATGTCAAGGGTTTGCATTTCCCTGCCCAACTCTCAGACTATAGGTGTCAGGTAGAGAGGGACTCTATGTCACCATGCTATGTCCTCTTCACCGGGCTTGGTGTCTGACAATACCCAGTTAAAATACGACACTTCTGAAATACTTCCACATGGTTGGTAACAAGCCACTGCCTCAAGCCTCTTCCCCCAAATTTCCCCTAATCTCCTTATATCCAGCAACTGAAGAGTTAACCCCTGGCACAGCAGGCTGCCCTCCAGGGACTCAGGAGGTAACAGTAAACATTTGGTGAGTGAGTAAGCACTCAAGAAACCAAACCCAAAGGCATGTCCTTGATAAATAGTAGAAATGGAATTTGGACCCAGGTCTGCCTGACTCCAAAGCCCATGGTCTGTGCTCCAGAGGACAGAGCACACATGAGCATCAGTGTCTGAGGCACTTAAGGCCTGAAATTCAGAACAGAGTTAGCTGTTTACCACAGATTCTAGAACCTAGATGAAAATCTCTACTGCTTACCTGGTTTGCAATGTCTCCCCCATCATCCTGTCTCCCTGACCTCATGGCTACCTCTCTCCCACACTCCAGCTGCAATGGCTTCTATCTGCTCCTTGGCTGTACTTGGTTGCCATGGCTTGGAAAGCTCTTCCAGCAGATTTGCACCTTCAGGCTTCTCATCATTCAGGTCACATCTGAAATGTACCCCCCACCCTCAGAGAAGACTTCGCAGACCACTAGACCTAAGGCTGCTGTTTTCCCAAACACCACACACTTGTCACAATCATCTAAAGTATTGTCTTTTGCTTTATGTTCTTTGTTTTTGCTTCACTCTCACTAGCATGTAAATACCATGAAGCCAGTCTCTCTGTTTCACTCCTGTATCCACAGCTCTTAGCGCATTTCTGAATAAAAGAATGAGGAGCAAGTGTACATATTCAGAAAGTGATACCCAAGCAGGCCAAGGCCTGACAGCATGAAGTACAGCCAAGATCACCCAAGGAAACCCGATTCTGGCAGAGATTCATCCTCCTGCCAACAATAAGTGAGCATCTGCTCTATGCCAAGTGCCATCCGAGGTACTGGGGATATACAGGAGAACGAACAAAAGTCCCTGCCTTCATGAGGTTTTTCTAGTAGGAGAATTCAGGCAATGCATATATACACGAGTAAAACATATCACATGGCAGATGGTGACAGTGCTAAGGACAAAAATGAAATATGAAGCAGTGTTAGGAGGTATAAGGGAGGGGGGAGTGTGCAGGTCTAAGGAGTTATTTAAAGACCTGGAGGCTAGGAGGCAGGGAGTCACAGAGAAGGACCTGGAAGCACAAAGGCTCTCGTGCAAACATGCCTAGGAAAAGGCATCTTTCTAGGAAAAGCAAGGAGGCTCCAGTGGGAGTGTAGTAGAAGATAAGGACACAAGGGACCCCTGAGCGAGATAGGAGCCTCTGGAGGGATTTGAGGAAAGGACAGACATGCTCTGCTATTTGAGCACAGGTTGGAGGGTGCAGCCGAGGGGAAGAAGACAGAGAGTAGCTCAGAGGCTGTCGCATGGCAATCATATAAGCAAGAGATACTGGTGGCGTGGACCAAAGTGACAAGGGTGGAGAAGGAGAGAAGCGGTAGAATGCTGCCCGTCTGAAGTCAGATTCTGAAGTCAGAGCAACAGATGTGGAGAGAAAGAGAGAAGGAATAAACAGTTGGCAGAGACACCTTGGACATTTGTGCCAATGATGATGCAGCCTGGGAGCAAGGAGAGGTGGGGGAAAGGAGCAGGTAAGCAGGGAGCTGACCTGGAGTTTGGGGCAGGAGTGGTAGAGTTCAGGGGGAGACATGGCATCACCAGACAAGTGAAGAAAAGAAAAAGGAGGCGTGGAGAAAGTCTTTCTGGCTGCAGCTGCCTCTGCCTCAGAGAAGCTGTGTCCCTAAAGAAAGCAAACTTTCGAGAAGACAGACCCCCTGACAGTCAAGGCCGGCTTCACGGGCAGGTGGGTGATCTGTGCAGTCGCTCAGAAGGGGTCCTGCACTTGGTTTAATGCTCTGCTGTCACTGTCTTAAAATCCCAGCTTTAACAAGAGTCCCCACACTTCCATTGTGCACTGGGCCCTACGTATCATGCAGCCAACACTGCTGATGATGCTCTCCACTCACCTGCTACCACATTTATAAAGAAAGTCTCCAGGTGGGATGTTTTGTGGGGAAGGCTGTGATGATGGCATGGGAAGAGCCCTTGGACTCCCCTGGGGAAGGAGATGCCGTGTTTATCTGTGCTCTAAGAAGCACAGTGGTGACTCTGGGAACATTTAGCACAGGGACTGCAGCAAAGGGACTCGTTGTCCTCTTTTTTTTTTTTTTAGTTGTTGGCCTCTTTAAAAGAGAAAAGGACAAGAACAACACAAACAATGTCTCTGGTGGAAAAATACAGCATTCCATCTTTCCATAGTTTATCTCTGCCCTCCAAAAACAAATGCATCAAGGAATGGTCCCAGGAACCAAGGTTGTCATTTTGATTGGTGCCAAAAATTGGGACCCAGCCACAGTCTTATGATTGATTCTAAGGCCCAGAACAGAAAACATTAACATTGATTTATCTGTTCATTCTCTTTATTCACCATTCATCCATTTACCCAGACTAAGTGTAGCAACTAGACACTAGAAAATTAAATTTAAAACAACTCCTCTATCCTAGGTAGACTCGTTTTCCTTCTCCTGCTCCTAGGGCTGTGGCTCCAGCAAGCTAAAGCATCTATTATTTTATTTTTTAAATATCATGCAATTTGCTGAGGGGGGAAGGGGGGAGCTCACATAAATAATGTTGGAATAATGTAAACCAAAAACTGCCAGATTGACAGAATTTGTTCCTTTATGACTGTTTTGGTGCCATTGTGGAGCATCTCTGAAAAGCAGAAAAAGGGGCAATAGCAGCTTATTAAGCAGGCATTCAAATGTTATAGCATCAGAATAATAAGCATCCTTTCGTCCTCACAGTGCAGCCCAGACACTCCACAGCACAAAAACATGAGCAGAACCTCTGCCAGTGACCTATACTAAGATACAGAACACTAGAGTGCTTACATTTCTATTGGGGCATCTTTAATATGGAGCCAATCAACTAATAACCAAATACATCTTGATCATCTACTAGGTACAAGCACTATAATCATATTATTATTTTTTTTTTTTTGCGGTATGCGGGCCTCTCACCACTGTGGCCTCTCCCATTGCGGAGCACAGGCTCCGGATGCGCAGGCTCAGTGGCCATGGGTCACGGGCCCAGCCGCTCCGTGGCATGTGGGATCTTCCCAGACTGGGGCACGAACCCTTGTCCCCTGCATCGGCAGGCGGATTCTCAACCACTGCGCCACCAGGGAAGCCCCAATCATATTATTGAAAAAGGAAAATTAGGGCTTGCTCTCAAAGGGTTAAATTGAATTTTGTAGAATTGTTCTGTTTTTACAGCTTTCATGATGGACAAGCCATAGCATGGTCTTCAGCAAACACTGTCTTGCTTAGCTCAGTGCCCCAGACACCCAGGTCCAAAGCTCCAAATATGAGATCCTTCATTACATCACATCTCTAAACCCTACCATAAAATAATTCTAGGACCTCTTCTCTCTCCCTCCCTCTCTCTCTCTCTCTCTCTCTCTCTCTCTCTCTCTCTCACACACACACACACACACACACACACACACACACATACACATACACACAATTGAAAAGTAGAAAAGTGAAAAAAATAAAAAGCCAGACATTGAAAAGAGACTTAAGTAACTGGCAGATTATCAAGACAACTGAGTACTAAACAGTCATCCCTAATGGAAAGGATGCAGAATTATGTGCCTACAGCAGAACATGAAAGCACATGGACACAGACTCCACCAACATGAGCTGGAAAAGCTAACCCTGTCCAAAGGGGGACACGGGAAGCTCTTGCAATGAACTGCAAATATCTCCTTGCTCTCCTTCACTCTGCATGAGATTTATAGTTACCTCTGAATGAGTCCATCAGGATGGAAATAGTCATTTATCTGAACAGAAGGACATACATATCATTCTGGAAAACTGTGCTTTGGTTTGAGGCCACTTATGCCTACCTAGTGTACCCTAATGTAGTTCCCCCACTAGATTAGCCTCATGTCCTGGGAATCCAATTTGGGGTTTGGACAAAGCCCAACTAATAGCAAAGTTTCATTTTTCCTGCTTTGCTGCTGTGCTGAGAATCTCACACAAGGTCAGATTCTTCCATTACTCCTGAAATAAGAACCAAGAAGCACAATCACATCATTTTAAGATTTTTTTTAAACTGAAAATTAATTTATTTGCTTGTAAGAATTAGTTCTCCATGGGTTAAAATGACAAACTAAGCAAAATCCAGCTTTAGTTGGCAATTAACTAATGGGACTTAAAAAGGTACCCTTCCTCCAGCAGGTGTTTTTGGCATACTGAATTAACAACAGGAGATAAAGTTTGTGTTTTTCTGACCCAATTTTCAGGGCATACCCTTGTTTTGAGATAAGACAATAGATATACTCAAAAAGACTTTCCTTCAGTCAGATCTATACCTATGTTTTTAAAATAAGAGGTTATATTAAAGGAAATTTATTTCCCATTGCTACTCCTTTATAATAAATACATTAAGTACTTTGAAAGTCATTACTTGTTTCTCTTCAAAAGAGAATTGAATTTAAGAAGGAAGCTCACCCAAGTTCTTTAAGATTTGGAAAGTAATTCCCTAGATAGGCCTGTATTCATTTCAAGTGAGAATTTTACTTAAACAGAGGAAGCCACATGATTAAAAATGAAGGTTCTTTGAAATGTTTTAAATTTTACTTTGAAAAAAAAATATGATCTCAGAAAAACGTGGCTTCTCCTGAGAATATTTCCAAAAGCAACACTCTTCCCAATACTGCCTTACATAATTGCAGCTCTGAGATCAACTCTGTTTGCAGGACAACAGAGTAATCTTCTCCCAAGATAACAAAGGACATTGGAGAGAGTTCCATTTTTCTTACCTTAAAAGCTGTGAAACTATAGTTATCCAGACCATATACAGTGTTACTTTTTTAAATAATGCACATTTAAGTTAGAGAGCAAACCTAGCATCATTTGGGGTCCATTGTAAGATGTTGATATTTATTAGTATCTTTTTCCTTCCCTTTTTTTACAGTAATACCTATTTTTTAGCATACTTGAAAAAGAAGGTATACATGACAACCTCCAGGACTGCCCGGGGAAGAGCATCTTTCCTTTGGTACCTGAATACAGACCTGTTTCTAGTTAGTTTACTCAACTCAGATGGTAAACCAACTTCGGTAAATCACAAAGCAATCCTTTCAGAGTCTTGCCAGAAACTGCAAACGTGAAATGAAATCAGGGGTCAAATTTTTGGCCTACCAGAGCCATCAGGATCCATTTTGTGTTATAAATTATTTTTAACAAAACATCAAGGAAGGAATAACTCTTCATCCTACAGAAACTATTTCAAGGAGGAAAGAAAGGAAAGCCAGCAACTAATTTTACTAAGTTAGTAAATTTAACAACAACACTAGAGAAGTACAGAGATAGACAATTATAGACCAAACTTAATTATTAACAGATGGAAGAGTCCTAAAATATTAACAAATCAAGCCCAGTAGTATATTTTTTAAACTACATCATAATCTTTTGCGGTTCAGTCCGAGGTGCAAAGAAAATTCAACATCAGGATCTATTAAAATATAATTCACATTAATGAAATAAAGAGGGAAAACCTCAGTAGGTGCTGACAAGTCATTTGTTAAAATTAAACACTCATGTGTGGCTTTTAAAATGCTTTTAGTGAGCTATGAGTAGGAGGGAATTTTCTTAATATGATTTAAAAAACTATTCATCAAAAACCTACAGCAAACATAACACATAATTATGAAAATTTAGAAGCATCACCATTTAAGTCAGAAATAAAGTAAAGACAGTTGCTTTCCCTGCATGAACATTGTTGTAGAAGTGCTAGACAACAGTAAGAAAAGAGGGAGAAAAGTAAGAAGTTTGCAAAGAAATAAATTAAATTGCTACTATTTACAATTATAACAAAAGAGTTTTTGCTAGTTACAAAATCAACATACTAAAATCAGTAACATTCCTGTACACTAGCAATAACTATTTTAAAATGCATTAGCATTATGTATGCACATGTAATTCACAGTAGCAGCAAAACTTTTTTAAAAAACTAGAAATAAATCTAACAAAAAGTTTTAAGAGAGAATTCTAAAATATTATGAAAGGACATAAAAGAAGTTTTGGGAAAATAAGATATACCTTGTTCATGGATTGGAAACTGAATAAAGATATAATTTTTTTCCAATAAGATCAATGTGATTCTAATCTCAGTTGACAAAGTGGATTTTAGCAAATTGATTCTGCAGCTCATATGAAAGAGTACAGTTCCAAGAAGAGTCAACATAATTCTGAAAAAGAACAAGGGATAGTAGCTTTGGTAGGTATTAAGATGTCATAAACTTTATAGTAATTAAAACAGTATGGTATTAGTGAAAAGATAAAGAGATTAATGAAACAGAATAGAAAGGCTGGAAATATGGCATATGATAGAGATTGGCTTACATGGTAGAAGGGAAAGGATAAAGTATTGAGTTAATAATGTTGGAAAATTTGGCTTTCTACCTAGAAAATAAACAGTAAGCTTATACTACATATAAAAATACACTCCAAATGAATTAAAGGTATAAGTGTGAAAATCCAAACTTTAAACTATGGGAAAAAATAAAGCAAAATTGGCTTCCATTTAAAGATCAAAATTCAAATGCACATGTTAGTCTTCACTTTCTCTTTAAGTCCCAATAAAATAACAATCAATGGATTTCTAAGACGTTAAAATCACAAAAACAGAAGGAATGGAAAAACAAACAGCAGCAGCAAAATTTGCAATCTGACAGGCAGATGGGTGAGCAGTAACTTAGTTAGCAGACCCCAGAAAGCCAAACTCTAAATTGGCAGTGAAAACATCAAGAAGCAACCTGAGGCACTTCCCTGGGCGTCCATTGGTAAAGAATCCGTCTTCCAATGCAGGGGATGCGGGTTCGATCCCTGGTCAGGGAACTAAGATCCCACATGCCACGGAGCAACTAAACCCGCGCGCCACAACTACTGAGTCCACGTGCCGCAAACTACAGAGCCCATGCGCTCTGGAGCCCTTGCGCCACAACTAGAGAGAGAAAACTCGCATGCCACAACTAGAGAGAAGCCTGCGCACCGCAAGGAAGAGCCCACGCCACAACAAAAGATTCCCGCGTGCCGCAACTAAGACCTGACACAGCCAAAAAAAAAATATCTGATATACAGAACAGAATCACCAAAAGATTTTTATCAATCGGCTTTACCAGTACCGCTGGACATGAGGGTAAAAGTGAGCTATAAACAAGAAAATTGGTTAAAATATATTTAATAAGCATTTAGACCCCCAAATTCCCATCCTCACTTTGTCCACTAGGGAAGCTACCCCTCCCTGATCCCGTAGTTTATTCTCTGTAGAGGGTAAAATAGAAGGTCTATGGGTTTGGGGACACCAGCCTCGTTGAGGGCAAGGGTACCTTAGGAAAATAGGAAGATTAAAGTAAAAGTTTTAATTCTGGTTGACACTCCCATCTTTTTCTCTCCATTTGATTCCCAAAATTCTGACCAGCAGGCTTATGTATATTCCAATCAAGAGCATAAAAAGCCTTTTCTGGGGGTAAATCCTAAGAAAAAGATTTAAAGAAAATTACATGGGGAGTTTCTAAACCAAATGGCACAGCCAGATCTGCCTACATGAAGCCTCCAGTTAGCTTCATGTCCCAAATGTGTTTAGTTAGCTTCATGTCCCAATTGGGTTTAGTGCCCTGCTCAAATACAACAGGACAACCAAGGATCCCCAGGCATTTGAAGAAGTCCTCTGCTTGAAAGATAGGAGCTATCAAGGCAACCTGAAACAACAGACTCCACATGAGACGAATGAAAACTTTAAAAGTATTAGTAGTATCATTACAGACATAAGAAGATATAACAAGAGACCACTTTAAAAAGAAGGAAAGGAAGATTTTTTTTTAAGACACTTAGAAGTTAAAAAGATAGCAAAAATGAAAAACTTCATTTTGAGGGTTAAAAGATAAAGTTGAAAGACTATCCCTTAAAGAAGGACAAAAAGCTAAAGAGACGGAAAACTTTTAAAAGAGGAACAATAAAAGTTTAGGATGAAATTATTAGAGAAATAATTCAAGAAATTTCCCAGAACTGAAGAGCATGTGTTTTCAGACTGAATGGGTCCAGTTACTGCCCAAAACATAGGGGGCAATTAATCCCCATCAGGACATGCCATCTTGAAATTTCAGAACACCAGAAGACCCTTTAAACTTCCGAAGAGGAAAAACAATAGCCAGAGGTGTCAAACAAAGAATAATTACGAGAATAACCTTCCAGCCCTAAATAATACTATTCTGATGGTAGAAGACAGTGGAGAAATGCCTCTAAAATTTTTCTGAAGGAAAATTATTTTCAACCTAAAATTATACATCCAACAGAAGTTTTATAAGTGTGTGGGCAAAATAAGGTATTTTTAGACATTCAAGTTCTCCAAAAGTGTATCTCCTACACATTAGTTTTCAGGAGACTACTGTAACATGTCTCTGCCAAAACAAAGGAGTAAATCAAGAAAGAGGAAGATAGGGAATAGAGGAGAGAGGAAATCCAATACTGGAAATGCAAAAGGAAAAGTTTTAGGATAACAGATACACTGCCAGTGTAAGAGGCAACAGTTCTTACTGGGGAAGGATAGAGGGTCCCAGGGGACATTTCTTCAAGAGGATGACTGACAGCATGTCTGACGTGTTTGACCATATCAAGAGGAAAGTTTTATATATTCATTCAATTAAATACTATACAGAAATTTAATGAGTCAACACATACACACATACACATCTCTCAACATGGAAAGATTTGGAAGATAAAATATTGAGTGAAAAAGCAATGAGAGTACTATGAACATTACAATACCATTAGAATTTTTTTAATTAATGGTACTAGCAATACTGTAGGCTTTTCATGGGGAGTTGGGGCAACTAAGGTCATAAAGTTCCCTTTTCTGAGAAAAGAGGAACATGAATGGTACTGGGGAGGGGAAATCAAGGGGACTTCAATTTTATCTGTAAAGTTTCTTTTAAGTGATTTTAGAAAACCTAAAGTAAAAATGACTAAGTGTAAATATTAGTTAATTCTGGGTGAGTATACAAGTATTAATCTTTCATTGATCTTCCTACTTTTCTGTATTTTTCTTTTCCAGGAAGGAAAGAAGGAAGGGAGAAAAAAAGAAAGACAAAGGCAGCAATCACAAGCTTCCCCAGAGCGCGGGCAGCAGAGCCAGGAAAGCAGGGGCCAGGACAAGGGGGGCCCACTCCAGCTGGCCCCTCCCGAGCTAAGGCTTCTCTCCATCTTGTTCAGTCCATTGCTCACAATAAAACACAACCATTTTGCAAGATGCATGTTTCATTTTTGAAATAGAATCCCTTTTGAAATCTCAGTTTTTGCTTTCTCAACACAGTCCACAGAATCTGTGCTTCAAGAGTCCAAAGTCTCAGAAAAATGAGACTCTGAAACGATGGTTTGAGAGAGGGCTTAGTAATTAAAATATTGTTAACCATTTGTATTATTGCTTAGTATAGCTATTACTTTAATAGAAAACATATAAGTAACAATTGACTCTCACTCACTCTCATTTACACCTGGCAAAGCACCACCAAGCCTAAAGACCTCACCTGGTGGCAGCTACCCCAAAGGCAGGTGAATGCCTGGGATGAAATCAACAGGACTTGGGGCTGCTCTGTCAATATCACCTAAGAAGTGATAGTAAACCTCATAATGATGGAGGGGCTTGGAAGTGGATGATGCTGAGAAGGCATTTGTTCTGTTTAACATAGAGATTTGCCCTTGGCCATCAAAGGGCCTGCTAAATACTCAGCTTCAAGTGCACTGTCACAGCTTCTACAGAAAAGCCAAAAAGCTGAGCCTACAGATACCAATGCATATGGTCTCGGATAGACTCGAAATAGTTCATCATCAGACTCTTTCATTTGATTTGGAACTGGAAGAATTGCAAAAAAGACAAAATGAAAGGTACTGGACAGTTATCCTTTCTCTATTAAAAAAAGAAATAACTCTGAAGTTTGGTGAGAATGTTGTGTGCTTGGGTTCAGGTCAGTGCTTACATTCTCTGACGCTTGATGGATTTCTGGCTTCAAATGTTTTATCAAGACAATCCACCTTGTAGCCATCTCCAAAGAAGACCGTGTGGCTCTATTAAGTCCACAATTTGCTTTTTAAAAGTGACTAAATATGCTTTTTCACAACAACGACAAGTCATCCCCCTCCTGGAGCCAACAGAGTTTGTCATCCAGCTTCCCCGTCTTTTCAAAGCCAGCCATCAAAAAGCAAAGGAAATGTCATGACTTTGGAGCGGTCAGAAAGCTCTTAAGTCGCAGTGCAGGCTATTTCTTCTTTTGTGGCACAGAAAAGAGTGGACAGACAATGAATAAATAATCCCATTGTACTTACAAATGCGTAACAATCCTTCAAAATGAGGTGAGGAACAAAGATAGGAGATAGCAAAGCAGCCCCGGTCTTAACAGAAAAGCTTGCAATTCCAGGACCTAAACTGCTTTTGCAAACAAACACACACGCAGCGACCCTGAGAAAATAAAAATTAAAAATGGCATCCGATTCAGAATGGCAAGAGGCTCAGCCTAAATGGCTTTCTGCATAATTCACTTTGGACACCTTCAGCCTCTGTGGCTAAAAGGCAGCTGGTCTGGGCCAAGGTTAACACCTTAAACCATTCAAAATAACTGACTTTGAAATAATCATCAGGGTCACCAGTTGTTGCTAAAAGCACCTCTTCATCATTTTTACTTCGCCACGGCCCTTCCTTTCCCTTTAAAAAAGCTCGTGGTTTTATGTTCTAGCGTTTTGTCCAAGGCTTCAGTTTTTCATCTCCGGTGCCTGCAGCCACCCCTTCCCCACCTTGAACTACAGAATCCAGGGGCAAACAGCAAACGTGTGATCCCTGGAAGGCCCGGCAGAGAAGGTCTGATGCTGGACGAAGCAACGGGGTCCTAAGACACGAATTTGTAAAGCTCAAGCTAGAGATTCAAGGGTTCACAGAAACACAGAGAACTCCAGGAAACTCAGAACTTCAAATGGCCTTAGAGAATTAACAACTAAAAACTTTTAGTTATATTTTTAAAGAAAGTGGGTGAGGGGATACTGCTTGGCACATCAAAAAGAAAAAAAGCCTCTTCATCAAGATAGAGAGTAGATTTTGCACATATAAAAAAGCTTTACTTTCTCTTTACAAGGCCAGTGTTTTCTTACTCTGTAGGAAAAGGAAAAGTAGAATTTGAAAACGAGAATTGTTAGATGTGGGACCATGATTGCAAGTATTCGTCTCCGTGACAGAAGGGGACATCGGACGGCCTCATTCCCTCCCTGCACAGCTTAGCGTTCTTCTTTTTTTATTTATTTTTCATTTTTTAACATTCTTCTTAAACCATACCTGGGTACCAGATTTGATACTCACATTGATGTAAATGAGTATCTGCCCTAAGAAAACATAACACTACGTTTAACACTTTTCTTCAATAAAGGAAGTTCAAAAAATTGTATTTTGTACTGGATATATTTTTCTTTCTTCCATTGATTATTTTATTGATTTTTTAGATCAATAAATAAGTCCAGGCACTGTGTTGGGCATAATATAAAATAATACTTAATTTTTGGTGTCATATATTATTGTGAGGAAGACATGGTCTTTGCTTTCTCAGAGTTTACATCTCAGACTGCAGTAGGAGAGAGAGAATGTGGCATGTGACAATGTTAAAATCCTTAGCAGCCAGTGAGAATAAGAGGCCTCTCAAAATTGGATACACAAATGGCTATTTGGCCCAGTGAAACTCTCTCACTGAGTCCAGGGTTCCTCCTTGGACTATTTGTGACCTCTTCTTTGTCCAGTTTCATGAAGTTTTCATCCTGAGCTGATGCCAGAGTCCTAATCACCTCAGGGAAAACAGAGAGCCTGAGCTTCATTAAGTCAGTAGGGAAGATCATAAATACATCCTATAGTTGTGTTTCCCAAACTGTGTGCTGGGGCACCCCAGGGTGCTACAGTAAACACACATGGATATTTTAAATTTTAAAGGGAAACACAGGGACATATGTCAGACACTGTGAAAACTACTATTACTACAGTGTGTGTATATACAGAGAGAGAGAGAGAGAGAGAGAGAATTTTTTTTTCTACACCCATACAGTTGTGTGTTAACATTTTTCTTCTGAGCTACATTATCATTACAGTTATTATGACACAGTTATTTGAAGCAACATAAATATATTACACATTTTGATATATAATCATTAAACATACTGTATTTCTCTGAATATAATACATTATTGATTATAAGACACATTCTTTTACTTACCTAGAGGGGGAAAATGTCCTGCCAATTAAACAATGATGCCAGACTTCCTTATCACATTAGGGTTTTTTAGATTTATTAGAAGATCTTTTTTAGACTTTAGACATAGATTGTAATTATACACCATGCTTGAGCATTCATAAAAAGGCTAATATAAGTGAAATAAATTGGCTACGGTACTCCTACATCTTCACATTTTGAGTCCAGCTCTTCTGAATCACTTTTCAACTGAGACATTAACGACCACAGTTTTCTACCCAATATCATCCTCTGTGCCATCGAGAACATTGGAGAAGCAACATTTCTTATGATGTTCCACTATTGTCTCTGGGATTTCCTTCCAAGCCGTGGACACCATCCTGTAAGTCTTCATTCTGGAGCTTTCTTACTTGAAATTATCAGGCAATAAAACCACTTCATGACTGAGACCTAACGGAAGGAATTATAAGATGCCATTGACTATGAGCCACACCTTGACTTCAGACACCGTTAATGCTCTCACAGACACAATAATTATGTCTTTAATGCTACCCTGGTGAAAAGGAAGGCACAAGTCAGGGACAAGGGACACACATCAATTTCGGTGAAAGTGAAGAGTCAGAAACCAACCAAATAACGAGAGGATTTTCAACCGTATCATCAGAGCCAGTCACTTCCTCAAGCCTGCGCCTTTTGTTTGTTGCCCCAGGGCGTTTAGCTATCATGAGGCAAAGGACCACAGTCAGGAGGGAGGGATCAGAAGGGAGGTATGCCGATGCTTTCTAAAGTGAGAGCAGGAGTGGAGATGAGAAAGGAGAATGTGCAGACCTCAGGCTCGTTCCCAGGCAGACAAATAGTAGGAAAGAAGACACGTGGAGTGTGAGCGTCTAACCTATCCGCGTGCCCTCGTGCCACGTGGAGGGTCTCTGGGCATCCTCAGGGCTACGCATTCACCAGGCTGAAGGCTAACAACACCAGACTAACTTGATGTTGCACCTACAGGGCAGTGAAATATTGTAGAGGTCGGGTCCAGAATGGACAGACTGCCTCGCTGCTCCTACACACCTACAACTCTCTCGTGGATGCTGCCACGTCTCAAGAGAGGCCTCAATCCCCATAGATACCATGATCCGCCAAGCTGGATTGATGCCAGCTTCTTCCTCCATCCCATGGGCCAGGCAACCAAAACTGGGACAAGAGAAGAACTCCTCCTGGTTCTTTAGCAAGACAAATATTGATGTTTTCCCCCCATGTAGAGCCCCCTTGCTTCTGTCACAGGTTCTGTTCCAAAGACCCGTCACATAAACATCTAGCCAGAGAGCGTGCCTAGATGCTTATGAAAATGCATGATGCTTTAAAAATGTTCTTCTGTGCTTTAATCCCCCTTTAAAATTAATGTTCCTAATTCCTGGGGCTGCTGCGATAGGATCTCAGCCATCTGCCCCTGCTAATTCCTACCACATCTTCTGACTAAACAAAGGGAGGCGGCTGAAGGCACACGGGTTTTCTTTCAGGGGGGCCCATATATTCTTTATAGGTCTTAATTAGGAATATGATTTTCTTCTCAAATTGATTTTTTTTTTTAACTAAATGAACAAGTTGTCTTCCTGGTCTCTTCTTAATTAGAGAACGGGGAAAGTGTTCTGTTATTTCCCATCCTCACGATTTCAGACTCTACTTCTCCCCAGCAACGCCCTGCCGCTATCAAAATGGTACTTCTGTGTTTGCACAATCCTCTGTCTACTTCCTCATCATTTTTCTGATACATTCTATACACACAGTGCTGACCCTGACCTTTCCACTTCTCTGAGAATTGAAACAATGGCACTGAAAACATGAAATAAATAAGAGCATCCTGTTGAATTCAGAGAGTGAATACTCTATTCCACGGACACCTCTGATCTAACTACTTTAACAGACTCAATTTTTCACAAGCCACAAGGTTTACCAAAAGAAATGTAACTTCTTTTTCTATGCCTCCACTCAATCTGAGGCCTCATTTCCATTTGACACAGCAGCAAATAATTTAGCCACATTACTGATCACTCAGACGTTTTAAGTTTAGCTCAGTCAAATGGTGTGTGTCCCTCGTCCTCCACCCCACCCCCCATTCTATATCCCCTTTTCATTCAGGGTAGCAGCTGGGTTCCAGAGATAGCACCAGAGTCCAGGGTGTAGGAGTGGGCATGGAGGGGGCCTCTGGGTCTTAGTCATCCTCACCCCATGAGCTCTTCTCCCTTTATCAGCCATTTATGTACTTCTAGGGACATGGGGACTTTCTGACGCTCTCCCAGTGGAAAGCTATTCCCATGCCTTTGTGGCCTGGGGAATATTAGCAAGGGTTCCACTTCCAAAGTCCCAGAGGATAGCAGGTTACAATTCATTACTATTCTTGGAAACCTACAATACATTTAAAGAGGTTTCTGGGTACCCCCTGGACCCACCCCAAGACAGTGCGCGGGGAAGAACCCCACTCCCATTTCTAATCCTCTAGCTTCTTGCCCAGCTCAATCTCCATAACGCTGGATCGTTCAGTTAGGACACTAGTTCTCAATAGGAGCGGCACTGCCGCCATGGCAATTCTGAAAATTTGTGAGGGCAGCTCCCCCAAAACATCTTCTTTTCAAAATTTTCAAATCTCTGGAAGAGTTGCAAGAATAGAACACTAATTTTCCAGATGAGTAAGAAATTTAGCATTAATACTATTGTCTATTATACAATCTGTTCGTCAAATTTCTCTAAGTATCCCAATAATGTTCTTTATAGCTGGTTTTTAGTTCCATCCAGGATTCAATTAAGGATCATACATTGAATTTTTTTTATTTTATTGAAGTATAGTTGATTTACAATGTTGTGTTAATTTCTGCTGCTCAGCAGATTGACTCAGTTATACGTGTGTATATTCTTTTTTGTATTCTTTTCCATTATGGTTTGTCACAGGATATTGAATAATATAGTTCCCTGTGCTATACAGTAGGAACTTGTTGTTTATCCATCCTGTATATAATAGTTTGCCTCTGCTAATCCCAGAATTGAGTTGCCTTTAATCTCCTTTAATCTAAATAGTTGTGGCACTTAGAGGGCAGGAGGCAAGAATAATAGTCATCTCACAATGCATGGGATGGTCCCACCAATAAAGAATTGTTCTATGTCCCATGTGACTCTTGAATATTTCTCTAGACAACCATATCAGTTTAAAAAATTATTTATATGATGGGAAGAAGCTTTTGGGGGTGGTAGATATGTTTATAGCATAAATTGTGGTGATGGTTTTAGGGGTATCTACTTATCTCCAAACTCATCAGTTGTAGACATTCATATGTCTATAGCTTTTCATATGTCAATCATACCTCAATAATGTGTTTTTAAAGCAAATAGTAATAATAATGTATACATTTAAAATCTTTAATAAATAAAATGAAAAATAGTCTATAATTATCTGCACAGAGAGCCTAACTCCATTTTACAACTAAAGTAATTTTTGCACACTTTGAATATACACTGAATTTTCAGGAACAGCAACGATGCTGCAAATTAAGGGACAGCCGTACCCTGTTTTGTCAGAAGTTTTTTCGAGGGTTTATTTCAAAAAGTATGTCACTAATGACAATGCCATTTACAGTAATTGTCAACACATGACACCCCAATATCAGTCTGTGTTCAAAGCTGTCGCTTTCACAGTGATTCAAGTTCAAGCATAGACCTACTTCATTATATCCTCTAGTGCAGGGGTCCCCAACCCCCAGGCCCACGGACCATCACCAGTCCACAGCCTGCAGCAGAATGTGAGCAAGCGAAGCTTCATCTACTGCTCCCCATCACTCCCCATGGCTCAAATCACTGCCTGAACCATCCCCCAAACCTCCCAACCCCCCAGCCCAGGTCCGTGGAAAAACTGTCTTCCGTGAAACCAGTCCCTGGTGCCAAAAATGTTGGGGACCACTGCTGTAGTGTAGTGGTGTCCCAAGTACTTAAACGTTGAAATATATGTTTTATTTTGTTTCTTTCATTTTATTTCTCCTTTATATTCAGAGAAAGCATTATATTGGGGGAGGTTTTGTTGGTTTTTGTTTTTATGTAGATTGGTTTTATGTATCTTTTTTTTTAAATAGATCTTTGTTGGAGTATAATTGCTTCACAATACTGTGTTAGTTTGTTGTACAACAAAGTGAATCAGCCATATGCATACCTATATCCCCATATCCCCTCCCTCTTGAGCCTCCCTCCCACCCTCCCTATCCCACCTCTCTAGGTCATCGCAAAGCACCGAGCTGATCTCCCTGTGCTATGCTGCTGCTTCCCACTAGCTAATTATTTTACATTCGGTAGTATAATATGTCAATGCTACTCTCACTGGTTCCCAGTTTCGCCCTCCGCATGTACTCAAGTCCATTCTCTATTCTGCGTCTTTATTTCTGTCCTGCCACTAGGTTCATCAGTACCATTTTATTTTAGATTCCATATATATATGTGTTAGCATACGGTATTTGTTTTTCTCTGACTTACTTCACTCTGTGTGACAGATTCTAGGTCCATCCACCTCACTACAAATAACTCAATTTCGTTTCTTTTTACGGCTGAGTAATATTCCATTGTATATATGTGCCACATCTTCTGTATCTTCTTTAATTTCAGGATAATAAGGGGGACTTTGCAAAGTAGCAGTTATAAAGAGGGGCTTCAAACAAATTGTTAGAAATGTATAAATTAATCAGGGAAGTGTGAACACAGTGATGAGGGAATTATCATTAATAATCTATAGATGTAGTATCATATTGGGGTTATGTTTTCTAACAAGAGTCTTTTATTTTAAAAGATTGCATGCAGATAAAATGCTATGATTTGCTTTGAAATTATCAAGGTAGTGGAGTCAGTCAGGTAGAGATGAAACAAGACGCACCATGGATCAATAACTGTTGAGGTTGAGTGATGGGTATATCAGGCTTATTTTAGTATTCTCTCAACTGCTGTAAATGTTTAAAATTTTTGGTAACAGAAAGGTTGAGTTAAAGGAAAAGGGAGCCTACTGGGTCCGGTGAGGTTGAACACCACTGGTTCATAGTGAATTGTATATTCAGTTTTCTTTAGGGCTTAGCCTTTTGAAGTTTTAAAAAAAAAAGAATTGACTCTTTTGTCTATATTCTTTTGTATCTTCTTTCAATGAAAGTGGCAAACTGTGCAGCAAGGGGGAGAAAGGTCACTTGGAGACGGGTGGGGACAGTGGGGATAGGGGAGACTGGGGAGAGTTTTGGGGGTGGGGAAGGAAACCTTGAAAAATATCCATTGTCCCACTATACCACGTCTCAACATCTTAAACACCCTCTCCTGTTGACTGCAGCAAGCTCACTGAGTCTGAAGTATTTCAGACCAGCAGCTCTGTGGACAGGTGCAGAGGATCGGCCCCTGCCCCACTCCCAGCCAGACCTCCTTCTGGCCCCCAGATTTCTCTTCCTCTCCACTTGTTTCTAATTCTGATTCTCAAAGATGGAACCTACTCTGGGTGCGGGATTCGTTAAGGAGCATGTTCTAGGTTCTAGGCTGCAAGCTGGAGGGGACAGGGAACACGCCAGATGACACCTGCGAACCCCAGTCTGGTAGAGGTCATTTGTGTGCTAAGGAGCTGCTCATGATGGTACACAAAGCAGAAACACTGTCTCCTGTCTCACAGGTTCTGAGGCTCCGTAAAATTGTAAATATGATGCAAAATTTTTGTACAGAACAACCCTTGCAAGGAGCTCCTTCAGGTGCCCCACTTCCTCCAGAGCCAAAACTGAATTCAATTTAATTCAATGACTATTTACCGAATACTTACCCTGTAGGTAAGGCACTTTCTGGCATTGCCTTTTGGAAATATTCTTCCCAAGACTCACCTGTTTTAATTTCCTCCTAGCTCTCATTGCTAGGATCCTTCTCATTTGTGTTATTTGTGTTTCAGTATCTCCTATCCCAGTCAGATCAACATTTAGAGCTGTCTCCAGCCTAACAGAGCTGCCTGCCTTCCAGACAATGTCTGGTTCATTTCAAAGTAACATATTGTAAAATAGCTAGCTAGTGGGAAGCAGCTGCATAGCACAGGGAGATCAGCTCTGTGCTTTGTGACCACCTAGAGGGGTGGGATAAGGAGGGTGGGAGGGAGATGCAAGAGGGAGGAGATATGGGGATATATATGTATATGTATAGCTAATTCACTTTGTTATAAAGCAGAAACTAACACACCACTGTAAAGCAATTACACTCCAATAATGTTAAAAAAGTAAAATAAAATCAGTCAAAAAAAACAAAGTAACATTTTAAAAACACTTTCATTAAAACCAGATTTGCAAAACAAACAAACACAAACCAGAGCAATGTACACAGCAGGGAGGAGAGAGTATGTCCCTCACACCCTCTCTGCCCCCTTCTTTGCCCAGAGACTCATCCTCCCGAGGGCTCTGCAACAGCTCCAGAATCTCCTTGCCTGGAGGGAAAAGTCCTAGCGGGCATCAGGATACTGGGGCTTCTTCAGTTGCCCCTCTCAGGGATATTTGCATTTCGAAAGCAAATGACAGTGCCTTGATCCCTCGGGCTTCTCCAGCTTATAACCCTCTCCTGGTCTCACTTTCTTCCTTCCCCAGGACAGAGTCCAGGATCGCTTATAAGAACCATCTCCTCCTTTGTTTCCTGCCCTTCCATCTCACCTGCCCAGCAAACCCAGCCCCTAATCAGCCCCACTATTTGCCTAAAGCCTGACCCCCTCCAAGTCAAGGTGTCCCCATCCTGGTCTGCCCTCCTTCCTCTGCTGTATCAGCAGTTTCCCTCAGCCGTTCCTCTCAGCCAAAAGCCTCACCTTCCTAGTGGAGAAGGTGGAGCGAACCAGGAGCCAACGGGCTCAAAGCCTGGCTTCCCCACCAGCACAGCCAGCCAGACATGAGGTTCCCTTCCTCCTGCACAAGGCCAGCCCCCTCCCAAACCTGGGTCTGAAGCCCTCACCTCCAGGACCCTTCCCTGGATTCATCCTTCCCATCGCCAACTTGCACTGAAGGTTCCAGGCCCTCCGTGCCCTTCCCCGAGCTCCTCTCGTGACCTCTCTCCTCAGCCTGACCTCCCATTGGCTTTCACTTCTTTGCTTCCATTTACGCTTCAACCTGGTTTCTGCCCCATCACCTCGCAGAACTGCTTGCACAAAGCATGCCGTGGCCTCGACTGCCACATCCCACAGGCGCCGTCCAGGCCTGATGGATAACAGAGCAGAACTTTATCCACGTATCCTGTTGCCCTTCCTGCAGGGCTCCCTCACATCTCCTTACCTGGCCACCTCTGACACGTCTTCCCACACTCGACTAACATTGCCTTCTGGAAGCTTTCCCTGAACCCCAGGTTTGCCTGTGTGCCCCTCCTCTGGCCCTCACAGGACTGGCGCTCACCCCCATCTTGACATTTATTATATGTTAAACGTATTTCCTGGGGGGCAAGGACCAGGTCTCCTTCACCTGCGTTCTTCCTGGGCCCAGCCCAGGGTCTGGCACAAGGGAAGCCAGGCGTCTGCTGTGCTGAGCCGAATGTCTGAAGGTGACATATCCCCAAAGGCCCTGGCTTGCTCTGGACACGTAATGGTGACACAGTCACCAGTGTCTGTCAAAGCTGGATATTCACACTTTGGAATAGGTACATGGGAGGGGTCACCACAGGCTTCAGGAACCACCTAAAATCTGCGCTCAGGTGACGTTGCAGACAGCTTGAGTCCCCACCTCCACGTACACCTTCACCAAGGGTGTGCGTGTGTATTGAGGCAAGCGCACTTAGACCGCATTTGAGAGAGCAGCGGAGACCTATCAGTTCCCTCTGCTTGTACCTGAAGAGTGCAATGGAGAGTTGACAATCGCATGTTGCATCTCCTCTGCCACCCTCAGGGGTCAAGGGGAGTGGGTAGGACCAATTCATGGGCGGAAGAGCCTCGTCCTCTTCCTGAACGCTCTTAGCACCTTGCTTATTAGCCTCTTGCTCAGAAGAGGCATTCAGTAAATAAAAGGAAATTTTAAACCAAAACTACGAACATTCACACCTCATTTTTTTTTCTAGCAGCTGGAATTTTCAGGGAATAAAATCATACATATCTTCTAATTAGTGATTAATGAGAGACAGTTCACGATTCTTTCCTGCATTAAAATTGTGCTTTAAAATGCAAAATTAGTCAACTCTCTCACTTGGGGAGCAGAGGGGCTTTCTGGAATCCGATCGAGTCCTCCTTCCTCGGTACATTTCCCTGCTAGCAATGCTCTTAGGAATCAAATGTGGTTTATTTCATTTTAAGTCGCTTCTTTTTTCAGTTCAGGAAAATGAATGTTGGAGCCAGATAAGAAACTATAGTCTGCTTTCAAGAAGGTTACAAGAAAACTGCATCTTGCATTACTAATCCTTTATCTTCATGTTAACAAAAAGATTACTGACACATTTTTGAATGAAAGAAAATAAAATAGCAAATGCATCTTAGGAAATATGTAACTTTCATGCGACGCACAAATCAGTTGTTAAATATTTTTTAAATGAGGGAAAATGCATAATAAAATTTTCCTTTAGAAGTAAAGAAACCAACTTTTGAGGATAGGAGAAAAAAACAAAAGAAAACTACTATTGGGAATCGTCCTTTCACAGAATGCAGAATATGAATTAAATGATTGGACCTATAACTTCTTAATAGATAACATGTTTCCTAAAAATGATTTCATTGGCCCATGTAAGTGTTGTTTTGCGAGGGCAAACATTTCAAAGGCTGTCTCTGTGCTTCTCTCCTGCAAGGCCAGACTCCATTTCCCAGAGTCCCTGAAGAAGATTCTGGAAGACTGAAGCCAGCCAGACATATTTACCCAAGACCCTCAAAAATAATATACGAGACAGAGAGGCAACTCAAACCAATCAGCAGTGCTGACCGAACCCACCGCACAGCATGGGGTCGGGAGAGGACCACCCGTCTTGGCAGCACGGAGACCTGTCCTCACTCTCGGCCACAGACTAAGAGCCTTTAGCAAGTTTCCTAACCTCTCTGTGCTCAGTCTCCTCCTCATTTGGTGGTGGCGGGACAGCAGGGAAGCCATGCTGCACGGCATGAGGGATCTTAGTTCCCCGACCAGGGATGGAACCCGTGCCCCCTGCGTCGGAAGCACAGAGTCTTAACCACTGGACCACCAGGGAAGTCCCATCCTCCTCCTTTATAAAATGGAGATAACAATATACCTACCTCAGAGAATTAAATGGTATTTGATAGATTAAATAAATAAATAAATATTGAGGAAACATAACTGCACATGACAAAAGATCATTGCTATTTTTGAGCAAGGAAAAGAGAGCCTGAGAGGCACAGGTTACAGGATGGAGGGAGGATGGAGGAGATGATGACACAAAACATGACGCATGCCACTGAAAGAATTCAGAAGATCTGGAGGGACATCTGGTTGAGTGTTTTTGTTTTTCTCTGAAAGTGATAAAAGATGCTTAGTTCCACTTTAATAGTCAGTTTTTCAGCAATGGCATGATAATAACCTGGTAATAAGAAGAAACACTCGGGCTTCCCTGGTGGCGCAGTGGTTGAGAATCCGCCTGCCGATGCAGGAGACACGGGTTCGTGCTCTGGTCCGGGAAGATCCCACATGCCGCGGAGCAACTAAGCCCGTGAGCCATGGCCGCTGAGCCTGCGTGTCCGGAGCCTGTGCTCCGCAACAGGAGAGGCCACAACAGTGAGAGGCCCGCATACCGCAAAAAAAAAAAAAAAAAAAAAAAAAAAAAGAAGAAACACTCATTGATATCAGAGTTGTTCTAAGTACTTTATACATCATCTCACTGGATCCCATAACAGCTCTAGGAGCTAGGTATTAATATTATCCCCATCCAGGATCTTCCCTGGCTGTCCAGTAGCTGAGACTCCATGTTTCCACTGCAGGGGGCATGGGTTTGATCCTTGGCCAGGGAATTAAGATTCCGCATGCCGCAGGGCAAAACAAACAAATATTATCCCCAACCAGAGAGTAGTGAGAATTCCTAAGTCTTGATTCTTATTAGAGATGGGAGAACTTACTTAGGTCTCAACCCCATGCAATATACCCATCCTTTTCCAGAGAACTCTGCATGGAAATAGCAACTGTTTGTGCTGTTCTGAGGGATGGAAGGGGGAGGGTTGGTGGGGGGAGGGGGGCAGTGGAAGTAACTACTCAAGGTCCTCCAGAGAAACAGAACCATCAGGATAACTCAAGCAGGCAGGAAGAAAGCAAAAAAAGGGGTGGGGAGGGACTAATCCTTCCTTCCTCTGCCCTTTTGTTCTATTTAGGCCCTCCGTGGATTAGATGATGCCCACACACATTGGGGAGGGCCATCTGCTTTACTGAATCTACTGATTCAAACACTAATCCAAAAATACCCTCACATACACACCCAGAAGTAATGTTTAATCTGGGCACGTTTTGCCCCAGTCAAATTGACACACCAAATTAACCATCACAGCAGGTGACTGCCAGAGCAGGATTGGGCATATCTAGGTCTCTAGTCATGTTATCAACATACAGCACAAAATCTGAGCCATACCACAAATACGACCAGAGCCTCGCTAGGTTTACATTATAGAATGGGATATATATATTATTGGTCCTCTTGCTAGGTTACCAAGGCACAAGCCCATGTTCTTAAAGTCATGGCACTTGCCACAAGCTCCGCAGGAGCAGCAATGCTTATCTCCCTCACTACCTGTGTAAACGCTGAAGCTTTACCCAAAATACTTTTTCAACTACAGAGAAAATGCTTAGGAAATGAGCAGCTAATCATCCTAATACTTCAGATGATGTTATCGTCTTCAATTATTTCCTTACAAAGACGTTCCCAAGGAAACCCCTGAGTAAGTTCATCATTTGAACTTACATATTGGAGAAAGGTTAAGAGGCCCTTTAATTCTAATTAAATAATTGGTAAACTCCAAGTAGAAAACAACAGTGGAAGAAAATGTATTATGTGTGAGGGAGACACTTAATGAAAGGAGTCCTCTGGAGAAAAATAAATAATAAAACAGGGCAAAGACTTGGGAAACTGAGAAGTTCTGCATAATAAATCACCTTATTTACTGGTCTTGCCAACCTCTTCCTCTGGAGACACCCTTTCCCTCATTTAAGTGGACCTGGGGGTTGGGGGAGGGGCTGTCAATCACAAGACACTTTTTCCTCATCCCCAATCACGTAAGCATGGGCTTGCAATCCAGTCTGATCACTCAGAATTTCCACCCATCCCCTAACCCACAACAATGATTGGGCATGCAACACAGATCAGACAATTAGATTCTTGACCAGGACTTTTCTGGTAGAGTCAGTAAGAAAGAATGTTTCTTGCCTTGGTGGTCATAGTGATAGGAGGAAGTCAGATTGGGGCCCCCAGCACCCATCTCCCTTGCCTGAAAAGAGTAAAGGGAAAAACATGTCTATGAAAGAAAAGAAGAAAGCCCAGAGATGAACCTACACACCTATGGTCAACTAATCTATGACAAAGGAGATCAGAATATACAGTGGAGCAAAGATAGTCTCTTCAATAAGTGGTGCTGGGAAAACTGGACAGCCACATGTAAAAGAATGAAATTAGAACACTCCCTAACACCATACACAAAAATAAACTCAAAATGGGTTAAAGACCTAAATGTAAGGCCAGACACTA
The DNA here is from genome assembly GCF_026419965.1 of Kogia breviceps. NCBI lineage: Eukaryota > Metazoa > Chordata > Mammalia > Artiodactyla > Physeteridae > Kogia > Kogia breviceps. The sequence continues at coordinate 17,090,396 of NC_081314.1, forward strand.
TCAAACTCTTAGAGGAAGACATAGACAGAACACTCTTTGACATAAATCACAGCAAGATCTTTTTTGACCCACCTCCTAGAGTAATGAGAATAAAAACAGAAATAAACAAATGGGACCTAATTAAATTTAAAATCTTTTGCAGAGCAAAGGAAACCATAAACAAGACCAAAAGACAACCCTCAGAATGGGAGAAAATATTTGCCAACGAAGCAACTGACAAAGGATTAATCTCGAAAATATACAAACAGCTCAAGCAGCTCAATATCAAAAAACCAAACAACCCAATTAAAAAATGGGCAGAAGACCTAAATAGACATTTCTTCAAAGAAGATACACAGACTGCTGACAAACACATGAAAGGATAATCATTAATCATTAGAGAAATGCAAATCAAAAGTACAATGAGGTATCACCTCACACTGGTCAGAATGGCCATCATCAAAAAACCTAAAAACAATAAGTGCTGGAGAGGGTGTGGAGAAAAGAGAACCCTCTTGCACTGTTGGTGGGAATGTAAACTGATACAACCACTATGGAGATCAGTATGGAGGTTCCTTAAAAAACTAAAAATAGAACTACCATATGACCCAGCAATCCCACTACTGGACATATACCCTGAGAAAACCATAATTCAAAAAGACACATGCACCCCAATATTCACTGCAACACTATTTACAATAGCCAGGACATGGAAGCAACCTAAATGTCCATCAACAGAGGAATGGATAAAGAAGATGAGGTATATATATACAATGGAATATTACTCAGCCATAAAAAGGAACGAAATTGGGTCATTTGTAGAGACATGGATGGACCTAGAGACTGTCATACAGAGTGAAGTAAGTCAGAAAGAGAAAAACAAATATTGCATATTAATGCATATATGTGGAATCTGAAAAAAAATTGGCATAGACGATCTTATTTACAAAGCAGAAATAGAGACACAGACGTAGAGAACAAATATATGGATACCAAGGGGGAAGGTAGGGCTAGGATGAATTAGGAGATTGGGATTGACATATATACACTATTGATACCATGTATAAAATAGATAACTAATGAGAACCTACTGTACAGCACAGGGAATGCTACTCAGTACTCTGTGGTGACCTAAATGAGAAGGAAATCCAAAAAAGAGGGGCCATATGTATACATATAGCTGATTCACTTTGCTGTACAGTATAAACTAACACAATATTGTAAAGCAAATATACTCCAATAAAAAAATTTTTAATAAAAATATAAAGAAAAGAATGAGGTCAAGAGACAAAAGAAGCAAAGCTAAGAAATTGCATCAGAGAAAGTTATCTTGACAGCTATTGGTCACCTGGATCCAACTGAGCCTGCCTAGATCTATCTCTAGACTTCCCAGTTAAATGGACCAATAACTTCCCCAGTCCCTTAAGCCAATTTGATTACAGTTTCCCTTGCTTATAACTGAAAGACTGCTAACTAATCAAGGATCTTTCTGCTACCAGGCAAAGATGAACTTATCAGGACAAGAAAGACCCTACACCCAGGAATTTTCTGAATGTAATGTCCTATTGAAATAACAATAAACCACCTTTTACAGATGTCCAGTGCTATCCATCTAAGTATCTTTTTTTTAGAGATATAACTGATGGGTAACATTGTATTAGTTTTAGGCGTACAACATACAACATACTGATTTGATATATGTATACTTTGTGATCACCACAGTAAGTTAATATTCATCACCACCATAGTTAGAATTTTTTGTCCTGTGATGAGAACTTTTAAGATCTACTCTCTTACCAACTTTCAAATAAACAATACAGTATTGTTAACTATAGTCGCCATGCAGTACATTACATCCCCAGGATTTATTTATGTTATAACTGGAAATTTGTACCTTTACCCCAGACTTGTTATTTCTTGTCCTTTGATAATAGCCATGCCTAACAATTGTAAGGTGATAACTCACTCGTTATGGTTTTGACTTGCATTTCCCTGATCATGAGTGATGTTGAGTACCTTTTCGTGTACCTCTTGGCCATCTGTATGTCTTACATGGAAAATGTCTATTCAGTTCCTCTGCCCATATTTTAATCAGATTCCACCAAAATATCTTATAGTCATATATTACTCCTCACTAATGGGGTCAAGCGTGAGGTTTATGGCTGCTTAAATTTAGAGAAAAAATGAAAAAAAAAGATTCTTTAGGATCCCCAAATGTCCTTCTAGAGGGAAATTGCAAGAGCCACGTGTTCTAAAATGTCTCCTTCACAACCTGTCAGAGACTTTCACTGAGCGTCCAATCCTGCTTTCCCCAGTGAATGAGTTAAAGAAGAAAAGGAGCTGGCCCTAACTGGCACCTGTACTGTGCCAGACACTTCTGGGTGTTTGACACATGTCATCTAATCTCATAGCAAGCCTGTAAACATAATAATTACCCCCATTTTACAAATGAAGAAACCAAGACTCAGAAAGGTTTAGTAACCTTGAAAGATTTAGTAAGCTTGAAAGTGACTCCTATCACCCACACCTCTTTGTCCAGTACTAATCCAAAGCCCCATCCCATCACATGTGGCCCAAGAAATGCAGTTCTAACAGGTTCCCAGAAAGCAGAGAGCCAGTGATATTTATGAACAGCAGCAATGACTACGATACTTGGTATAGATACTTGTGCATGACGGGTCCATGGGAGGCAAAGACATGAGGAGAAGATAGATATGGGGAGAAAACAGAGTCTAGAAATCAGACCAGCAAACATGCAAACATTGATTGCATGTTATGCTTTGTGCTAAGCCCTGGGGCTTCAAAAATGAATAATATAGTGTCTCTGGCTTCAAGAAGTTCATGGTCTGATGGCAGTAAATGATGCATGTTATAAATTTGTAAGTTGAAGCCCTAACCCCCAGTGTGGCTGTTTTGGGAGATAGGGCCTTTAAGGGAGTAATTAAAGTTAAGTTTAGGTCGTAAGGGTGGGGCCCCAATTCAAATACCTGGTGTCTTTATAAGCGGAAGAAGAGCTACCTGAGCTCTCTTGCTCTCGGTGCATGCACACAGAGGAAAGGCCATATGAGGACGCAGCAAGTTGGCAGCCATCTGCAGGCCAAGGAGAGACATCTTACCAGAAACTAACCTTGGAACCTTGATCTTGGGCATCCAGCTTCCAGAACTGTGAGAAAATTCATTTCCTTTGTTTAAGCCACCCAGTCTCTGGTATTCTGTTATGGCAGCCAAGCAGGCAATACAGTGCATAAGCAGATAATTATAATGTGATGTAGTAAGTACAATGATAGATATCTACACATGGGCACACAGGAGAAGAGGCTCCTTCAGTCATTAGAACATAATAGTGTTTTACCATAGCCACAGGTCACCCCCAATTCTGTGCCCTAGTGCATAAACCAGGGGCAGGGCCCTGCTTCTACTTGGAGGAGAAGATTCAGGAGCATTGGGTAGCTTCAAGAATCAGTCATGGTCTAGTAGCTCCTCTCACATGGCCCAAGGCAGGCCCCATGCAAGAAGGTTCTTAGAAAGATGCTCAAAAGTCTACCTCCTTAAGGATGAGTGTGAAAGAGAATGTGCTAAGGCTGATACTACTACCTACTGCCCCACTATCCTCTTTGGTCATCAGTCTCCTCTCACCAAAGCCCTAGGAAGCAATGATTTTCTGAAATACCCAAGAATTCCACTTTATATTGGATAAAAGCTACACACTGAATAATCACAATTCATGGAATGTGATCAAAAAGCATTTCTATTTTGTCTTTCTATATCTCTTTAACATTTATTCAGCAAAGTATTTCTGCTTCTGTATAAAACTCACTGTTCCCATGACTTTTCTAACGACTTATAGGAAAAATCCTACAGACACAGTTTCAAAAAGGCAGTTAGAATGTCCAGTCCCATGTAATAGTCAAATCTTCTAACTTCATTCAAAGTTCAGCTGGTCTTTCTCTCCCCAGCAATGACTTGCTACCTGGGAAGAGGAGGTTGTTGACTTCCATCTTTCTTACTCACCTTCTCTCTCATTCCTCAGCTGCCGTTTCTGACACTGCAAGATTGGGGGCTCATGGAGGGAAGAGTGAGGGGAGGAGGAAAGCTGTTACTTGACTGGCTCTGTCCTGAGCTCCATAGTTACGACTTGATGGCTCTTGATTCTCTGATCCTACCCTGAATCTCTTGTGAAGCACTTTCACAAATTATTCAGAGATCCCCACTGATTTCTCACCTACAGTTTCCTTGACCCAGGCAAACCCATTTTCTAGTACAATTGGTCATTTCCTGTGTCCACAGCCCCTGGGCAGTCCACCTCCAGTTTTTGTCAGGTGGGTCCAATTGACCCTCCAGAAGTCCCTACTGGATGGGACTCAGCTCTTTCACACACATGCAGTCATCTAGCCCTTAGGAACACTCATGCTCCTTTGCCCTGACACAGCGTGATCCCTTGGAATCATCCACCAGCAGTTAGCCAGCCCATCTCTCATCCATTCAAGATTTACTCAGTGGAAGTCAGACACCAAGCCACTATGTCCTGCATTCTGTGAAGGTCATGGAAACCCTCCGGGTAATCCCATTAAGTGCCCCTCTCTAGGCTTGAGGCAAAGTCAGGTATGACTCACCCCTCCCATCATGAGGACAGGAGCTACTCACAAAGCTCTCTCCAAAGAACTTCTCTTCACAAATTCTCTCTAATCTCCAAAAACCCAACTGTTTCCACTCCTGATGTGAATGTATATTTAAGAGAGAGAAAACTAGTTTTTTAAAATATTTTTCTCTGCAAATTAGCATCATGAACTAGCTCCCTGCTATGGTGTCTGTCACCTGTTGTCTTTGAGTGTCAGCTAAAATTTCCATTTTAATATTCAGTTAGACTGTGGTGGGCAGAATTGCCTGTGTTCCTAAAGAGTCCCACCCAGGTAGCTGGGGATTTTAAACAAGATCCCCTATGGGACCCAAACCCATGCTCACTACTGAATTAACATCACAGAAAGACCCCTCTTCCTCTGTTAGGTTTCATTCAAGGAGTTCATTCTGTCTGTTCTCTTCATTCTCTTTGATCTCATTCTTCCTAATTTCAAAGTGTTTGGATCCAGGAAACAAAGGCTGATGCCTGTGTCATTCAAACCAGCCAACTCAGAGCACGTGTTCTGGCCACAATGTGATAAGATTGGAACTCATAAGAAAAGTATGACTCCACCCAAAAAAACCCATGACTTGGAAATTTATAAAAGACATTTCTAAATAACTCATGGAGCAAAGAAGTCACAACAAAGTATGGAACATTTAACAATAAAATTGAATGATGGAAAAGCTTCATATCAAAATTTGTGAGATATACCTAAAGAGGTACTTAAAGGAAATTTTGTAGTCTTGAATGCATATCTTTAAAAAGAAAAAAATTGAAAGGTGACAAAGTGAGCATCCATCACAAGAAGTTGGGAAAGGAAACAAGTAAAATCAAAGAATAGAGGGATAGAAATAATAAATAAAATTAATAGTAATAAATAAAAGAAACATTATAAACAGCAATAAAATAAAGAAATCTCTGGCAAGACTGATAAAGGAAAAAAAGAGAAAGCCCCCCACCAAAAAAATAAAAATTAAAAAAAAATTTTAAAGGACCCAACTACAGATTCAGTAGATATGTAGACAGCAAAAGGAAATGCTACAGAAAATGTTATGCCAGTCAATCTGAAATGTGAGATGAAATGAAAAAGACAAATTGCCAAAATTGTCTAAAGAAGAAACAGAATGCTGGATTAGAACCATAATTAGTAAAAGCATCAGACCCTGACAGGTCTATCATTGTTTTATCAAGCTTTCAAGAAGTAGATAACTCCTACCTTATCAAAATATCCCCCAAAGTAAAGAAAGAGTAAAGGTGCCCCAACTTATTTTACGAAGTTTGTATAACCTTGATACCAAAACAGGACAAGATTATGAGAAGGAAAAATTATAGGTCAATCTCATTTACGAGCAAAGATGAAAAATATTAAATAATATATTAGCAAAGTGAATAAAGAAAAGTATGAAAAAATTGGCCATGACAGAGTGGAGTTTATTCCAGTTCAAAAGGTTGTTCTAACAGTTAAAAATCTATTAACTGCTTCACAAAATAAGTTATCCAAATGGCCAATAAGCATATAAAAAAGTGCTTAATATCATTAGTCATCAGAGAAACAAAATGCAAATTAAAACCACATGAGATATCACTTCATACTCATCAGGAAGGCTAAAATTAAAGACTAACAATACCAAGTGTTGACACGGATGTGGAGCTACTGGAATTCTCATACATTGCTGATAAAAAATGATAAAACTACTTTGGAAGGCTGTCTGGCAATTTCTTATAAAATTAAATATAAACCTATATTTTATTGACCAGAATTATGTCCCACGTCACAATTACATAATGAATATAATGAACTATTATTATAAAATAATTAATCTTAATATTAATTTTCTACTCATACTGTATATGAATGTTTGAAGTATATATAACCAACAAATGAGTATTATCAGAATATGTAAAGAAAAATACAAGAATAGTCCAATAGAAACAGATAATCAATTCTCTAGGGAGGAAACTCTAATGGCCAATAAACATATGAAATGAAGCCCATGGTCATGATTAGGAAAGTGTAAATTAAAACAACAAAACTCACCAAATCATCAAACTGTCCGTCAAACAAATGGGGATAAGGCCATTCCAGGTAGAAGGAACAGCATGTGCAAACACATCTAACTCTATGAGAACATTTATACCCCCATTTGTGTTTCTGTCTGAAGAGAGCAGCAAAAATTTTACATGCAAGTAAACATCAAACCTGGACACTGAAACACTTCTCTCTGCATCCCCTGGCACAAACCCACATGAAAGTACAATGGCTCAGCAAATAAAGGCTCTTCAATCCCAGGTATTCTTAGGATTCTGGTGGCTCTTTCTCCTGGGGTGTGGTTACCTCTTCCTACATTAACAAGTGGGTTCCAAGCCACTCATCCATTTGTCCTGCAGGGTGAAATCACTCCTTTAGATGTTCCTGAATCAGACAAAACCAGCAGTTGGGATTACTTCCTGCCTTCCTCTTGCAAAGGTCCCCCTTCCTACACAAGCTCCAGGAGCATCTGACCTTTGGAGGATCCTTGCGCCATGTCCTGCGTGCTGATCTTTTCTGGCATAATAGCATATTGTAGCTGAGGCTATACTACCTTGGAAATCCAAAGCACTGACAAAAATAACTTGTAAAAAAGTAGAAAGCATCAAGGGGAAAGTAAAATCATTACACAGCTCAATGTGTACCCAAACAGCAAAAAAATTCTTCCATTGTCTACTTTTTATATTATTGTCCCTATTTATTTGATAAATACAGGTTTTCTACACTTCAGTGAAATTTTCCTAGTTAAAAAAAAAAGAAGTGCAGGTAAGCGTGGAAATGAAAATGTTTGCCTCAAGAAATGGAGATGGGGGGACGATGTGTGATTTGGGGAACTACTTACGTATAGTGAGATAAGAACAAAAACATTAGAGGCCTAAATAAAATCCTGAGGTGGAAGGAAGGACAGCAGGATTGGTTCTGCCTGTCTGGGGGGAGGGGAGGAACAGACAGCATCACCCCCCAGAGAAGGTGATGAACTCCTTTGCCTGCAAATCCCAGTCCTGTGTGGAGTTGGTTATAAGAATGGGAAGAACAGCCCACAGTGGGGATTAACACAGTAACTCATCCACTGAACTAATTATATCTTGTTTGAACGTTAAGGATCATAAGGTCAGGGGCAAAACTAAGATTCATGCATCACTGAGACTCTCTCTCTCTCTCTCTCTCTCTCTCTCTCTCTCTCTCGCTCGCTCGCTTGCTCACTCTTCTTTTAGAAGTAAATAGCAACAGCAGGAAAAATACAAAAGGGATAGGTTTTGAAGGCCAAGTTGAAGAGCAGAAAGAAAATGAGGTAAGGTAGCTATTGTAAGCAAGCACATTAAGGTAATGTGTGTACAGGAGTATGAAAGCTGCTGGTGGGTTTTCACTTCATGCCCCTCTAAGCAGAAGGCCTGGTTGGGGTGGGGGGAGGTGAGCACATTCTAGGGGAATGTACCCTGGGGAAAGCTGAGAGTGACTGTTCAGGCCTCACCAGTCCATCACTTCTCCCAAAATCAGAATTAGCTCAGATGAACCACATGAAGCAAGGCAGTGTTTCTCAGCCTCTTTCCGTTACCATCCCTCTACGGGAATCATTCTAGGTATTTTTCCCTAATTGTCCCCCATTAGATTTCAATGCCAAAGATATGCTGTATATCTGTTTATGTAATGCATGCATCTCTGTGCTGTATACGTATCAGCCTTTTTTTGCCTCCCAAGAATATTTTTCCACCCCTTGGGGGTGATGTGTTCTTCAAGGATGCACAGCCCAGGCCCATTAATCCTCTTCCTCCAGCTTGCCTCGGATGGCTTCTTATAACCACAATCAATAGATTAAATTCTATTTCTATAGAACAAGTAGAACAGGCAAATTTGCCAGGAATAGATTTATTATCCTGAGCTAATGACTGCAGTCCACAATGGCATTGACGTACATCCAGTGGCAAGTAACAGAATTGCAGGAATACAGGTGAAGAGTGGAGAACCAGCTCGAAAGTGGTTTTGTGTGTGTCACAAAAATCTCACACATGCAGGTCTCTCCCCTCTTTGAAAATCACTCCTAGAATCTATAATCCACAAAGCCTTACCAGCCAAGACAATTGTGTCGTACTTTCTGAGTCACAATTAATGGTGTGAAATAAAAATACGTTCTACTTTTATAAAATTTTCCAAATTCAAGCCATCACATAAAATTTAATGTATTTTTTTTCAGGCCATATTTTCTCAAAAATCCTGATATAACATCCTAGAGGTGGGGGCAGAGTATCCGTTTGAAAATCACTCTTCCGGAAAAAAAATTGACTTAATGATTGTGAGGCAAACATCTCAGCGTTAGCTTGAAAAAACTGGGTAAAGTCACCACACAGCCCATTGGTTCCCAAAGCATCCATCCACTTGCTTGATTCAATGAAATCTTTCCAAATTGGTTTAGAGTGTAATCATAGCTGCCATCATAGTTACCGTCGTTCCCGTAACCTAGAGGTAAGTGTTGCTGTTGTTCCCATTTTCCAGCTGTGCAAAATGAGGCCCATACCTGGTCCAAGCCCACAAGGCTAACGAAAGAGGTGGAGTTGCAATTCAAATGCAGCTCTGTTTGACCCCAAAGCCTGCATTTAACCACAGCAGAGTCCCTCCCTTTGTGGAAGCAAAGCCTTGGTAGAGAGGATTGTTAAATGTCCAGCAGAAATAATTCTGCTAAAATAGGAGCTGTGTCACTCAACTTTGTGGGTTTTTGAAAAATTTAGACCACAGCGCCATCCTTCTAAAACCAAGCAGATTGGAAAAGCCACTGTGAAGATTTGTTTTCGAATCTGAGACCCACTCCAAGAGGGTGTGTTCAGAGTTCAGCAGACAATGAAAAATCATCCCTCGCTCTACCCTTTGACAATCAGTGCGCGCAACTCCTGCTCTCTATCAACTTCCCAGCTCCAGCCTGCTCACAGGGCTCTCTACTTTGCATGCGACTGCACAGAGGCAATTTATTTTCTCATTGGAAATGGTGATGCCGAGAGAGCAGAGCCGTGTCACACATGGGGGAGCCACCACTATAGGGAACAGAAGCTCCTTCCAGCTTGGCTTAGCTGCCATCTTTTAGTGCCTTGATAGCAGTGAGAATGGTGCATACCCAATCCCTGTCTCAAGCAGGATTGAGAGTGTCTCAAATCCCTGCCTTCTTAGAGAGAATAATGGCCAGGGTTGGTCGGGGAGAAAGGGAGGGGAACCTCTCTCTTGAAACTCTGACTATTGGGCTCCTTAAAGATGGATTAGCATTTCAGAGATTTATTCAGTTTCTTGGGTAGAGAAGCTGACTCACAGATACTATAAGTTTGGGTGTGATAGCTTAGAGCTAAATCTGTGTCCTTAAGCAGAATTCTCAAACCAGTAATTTTGAGAAGGCATAATGGAGTGCTGTGATAACCCAAAACTCTGTAAGTAATGAAGTCACACACACCCCTTATCCAAGAGTCAAGCATCAAACACCCTCAGCCATCCAGAGCATCTGAAAACACACAAGTATCCCCTGCAGTTACCCCACACAGGCAGAAATTAAAAAGCCAGGGAGAGCCTGAGAGGGAAGATTACAGGAAGAATTACATGACTGGTGGGTTTGCAATGAAAGGAGCTCCTTCATAGGTAAGCACTGGCTCTAAAACTCAAGTGCCATTAAGAGCAAAAGGAAGGAATGGGGAGAAAATGAGAACACACGAAACCCAAATCCTAGAGAATCATACTAATAGTAGCACTGTCCAGTAGAAATACGTGAGCCTCAAATGCAAGCCACATGTGCAATTTTAAATTTCCTAATACCCACACTACAAATAAAAAGGAACAGGTAAAATTAATTTCAATGATTCATTTTACTTAACCTAATATATCCAAGATATCCTTTCAACTTATAACCTACATTTTTTAATTATTGAGATTTTTACATTCTATTTTTTTATACTAAGTCTTCAAAATCCAATGTGTATTTTACACTTACAACACAGCCCAGTTTGGACTAGCCACACTTCAAGTGCTCAGTGGCCAAATGTGGTCCACAATCTCCCACCCTGCCATACAGGCCTACACACACACACACACACACACACACACACACACACACACACACACACACACTACACTTGAGTCTCCCTGTTCTCCTCTTTTCTAAGCATGTTTGACTTTCAGCCCAGGGACCATTTGTGCATTTGGTGTCCTACACAAATCTGAAGACTTTTTTGCCCTTCATCCTTTCTGGTCATTTATTACAGATGCATCAAAACACTGATCCCAAGAGGTCCCCACTTTTAGCACTTCTCTATCCACGCGGTGCCCATTTATCCCTAACCTTGTTGATTGTCTCTGTGCCCAGTTCTTCTCTTGAATAAAAATGGCTTCCTCAGTCCCATGGAAACAGCTTTCAATGTTAAACGCTATCAGAGATCTATTGTTTCGTGGGTTTTTTTTTTTAAGCTTAAGCAGTTACCTGCATCACATCCACACAACTTTTTTTGACACCCTCACCAAAAAGGAGCAAAACAGAGAAAATATATATATATATATTTATACAATTAGTGAGGCACAAGCTCTCATTCTAGAAGCCAGTCTCCCTGTCTGACAAATTATTTTACACTCTCTGGTGAATCTATTTCAAGTTTTCTAGGTGTCCAAGGAACACAGATCAGCCTGAGGTTTTCAGTGTCTTTTGGACTTTCTGATGGACGATTATTTAGAAGCTGAATTCCTCTGCTTTCACCAAGAAATTTTGCACCGCAGACAAAGAGCTCCATTTCCTTAGAGGAACAATTTCCTTAAAGGAACAATTCTTCTGGGTTAAAAAAATTTTCAAGATAAATTCCTGTGTTATTTAATAAAAATGCCAAAGAGTCTGTCATGGATCACAAAATTCTTTGAAATTCGTTTATTTTAATGGAGGTGAGCATTTTAGCTGTTCATAAACTATTGGGGAGGGAGAGGCAAAAAGATTGAATTTTTCACCATCCAAACAAGCATTTTTAAACAATTCAAAAGAGTCTTAAAATCACATGACTCTGTTAAAGCTCTTTCAACTCACAGATATTATTTATACACGTAGATATGTTAGCATTGCAGAAATAAAAGCAGAGAAGCTCTAGACATGCTTCGGTCATTTGAAAAACAAAAACCAAGTATTACCGTTTAAGTGGCTCTTGGACAATTTAAATATATTGAATAGAATTTCATCTTTTCCCTAGAAGCAACCCAGGATGAGACCACAGGAAGAAATGTTCTATTTCAGCCCTTCCTGACCTGCCGCTCTGATGAGTAGAAACTGAAGGGATTATCTTCACATAAAGCCTGGAGAAAGATAGACATTGTCTTCAAAGAGAGGGGCCTCTTCACCCACAAAGCTTTAGGGGTCTGGAGGCAAAACACAACCTGTACTTCAGAGGAAAAATTTTAAGTCCCTTTCTAAAATCTTTGAAAACGGCTCTAGTTCAACAGCGGGTAGATTTTGTTTTGTTCTGTAATTTTCATACTTTGCTACCAAGACTGTAAATGAATCTGTAACCCTCTGTGGATGAGTTCATCCTTTCTTCTTTTCCTCCTTGCCCTCTTTAGATCTCTCTCCTTCCCTTTTATGCCCTATTTTCAGGTAGTATTCTGTTGAATTCATGCCTTGGGAAAGTAGCAGCATACTTTTGTCTTTGGCGCCCTCTTATGGACACTTCATTTTTATAACAGCATCTTGGAGCGTTTTGGTGAAGAGTAAAGAAACTGTGCAATTTTAAGACTGAAAAGCCATGAAAACATTCACTTTAATATTTTTCCATGGGATTCCAATAAACCATTCATCCAACCAGTCAAGGACAACACCCCAAACCCAAACAGGCCTAAGGGATACCCCTTCAACCTTAGGTGATGTTCCTTCTCCCCCTGCTGTGCACAGGATGTGAAATTTCCTTGTTGTTAGCTGTTATCCAAGTCCCAAAGACTAATCCTAGCTTCCTCACCCTTCCATATTTCTCACTCAGCCCTGTCTCAGAAATTTTCTTCCACAGGGGCCCAAAGCCTTGGCATTCACAGCAGTGATTCTCTTCCTGGTGAAACACACAAATCCCATGTAATGAGCAAGTGTGTTGGTTCCACTGTGTCCAGCGCCATCCCTGGAGCACACTTTTCCCCGTCTCACACTAGTCCACCAGCAGACCGCACACCCCCTTCAAGCTGCAGCTGAAATCCTATCTCCTCTCACCTCCCAAGATGGGCATGGCCGCACCTTATCTCACAGTCGCTCCATAATTCGTACACATCTCCATAATGGTAATTAGCGAGTTGCGCACTTTCCAGAGTGGGTTCTGGAGAATTCACTTCCCATTCCATGAGCTGCTCCGTGGAAAATAGGGTTCCGTGAAAAAATACATCTGAGCAACGGAGCATACTACATTCCCTTCTTGAATAGTATGCACAGAACTATACTTGGGAAAACATTGCTTTTCTGTCACATTGGCAGAACTGAGTCACCTGTGAAGAGCCATATCTCTGCATCCCGAGGGCAGAACTGGCAGAAGTTACGGGAGTCTTCACTGACCTGCTGTCTCCTTTCCTCTCTGGGAGGCCAGCCCTCTGTGGGACATTCCCAGCCTCACCGAGAGCTCAGAGAACCCCGTTGTCAGACTCCTCAAGGCCACCTCATGTCTAGGTGGCCAGGAGCTGACTCTCTTGCCAACTATCTGGCTTCCTGATGCTCTGTCCCCACCCCCTTGCAGTCTATGCAGACATCGGAAACTTGCTCGACCCTGGGTCTTTGCCACGGGATTTCCTGGTTCCTCTGTTTGCCAGGGTGGACCCGCCCACGGGCCTCGGCTTCCAGGCTTCTGCCTGGTCCCTGCCCCACCATCCCTGTCCTACCCTCATCCACGTTCCATAGCCACTCCGCCCCCTGGCAGAAAACACCTCTCTCTTTGGGGAGAACAAAATAGCATCTTAGGGCTTCCCTGGTGGCGCAGTGGTTAAGAATCTGCCCGTGGGTTCGAGCCCTGGTCTGGGAAGATCCCACATGCCGCGGAGCAACTAAGTCCGTGAGCCACAACTACTGAGCCTGCGCATCTGGAGCCTGTGCTCCACAAAGGGAGAGGCCGTGACAGTGAGAGGCCTGCGCACCGCGATGAAGAGTGGCCCCCGCTCACCTTAACTGGAGAAAGCCCTGGCACAGAAACGAAGACCCAACACAGCCAAAAGTAAATAAATAAATTAAAAAAAAAAAAAAAAAAAGGTTTAAAAAATAGCATCTTAGTCAATTTTATCTCCCAGTACCTCCAGAATCTCCCCACTTCTTTCTGACCCCACATCACAAGTTTAGGCCACCTCATCTCTCCCCCGGGTGATGACAGCTTCTCCCTTGCCTCCATCCTTTCCCCCATCCATTCAAGGCATTCTTTTTAAAAGGCCAATCTGATCACGCCTCTCCCCTTACAAAAACTTGCAGTGCCTTCTTGCTGTGTGGATCAAGACCAGACCCCTCCACAGCTGATGCTCTGACGAATCCTCCGGCTCTGTCTTCCCAACTCGCGTCCAAACACGGTACAGCCACATGGAAGTTCTTCAGGTTCTTAAAATACCACTCTTCTCCCTGCCCAGAAGACACCATTCGCCCTGTCTGGAGCTCTCTTCTCTCTGTCCTTCACATAGCTCACCCCATCCGTTCTTTCCTCTCATATAAACCTCGCCTCCCCCAGAGGCCTGACTCTCATGACCCCTTGGATTAGGGTCTGTACCCCCAGAGGCTCTCATTACCCCCTGCACACCGTCTGCTGTAAAACTCATCTCACTTTAAGTAAGTAACTGCTTCATGTATTCTAACTTGTTGAAGTCCATCTCCCCCACTCAGGGCAGACATTAGGGCCACAGAGGCCAGGTCCATCTGGCTCGCCTCTCCATCCCCAGTACCTAGCACTGGGCCTGGCACATGGCAGTGTTCAATGAACATTTGTTGAATGATGGGAATTCCTTGGCTGTCCAGTGGTTTAGACTCCGTGCTTCCACTGCAGGGGCCATGGGTTTGATCCCTGGTCAGGGAACTAAGATCCCGCAAGCTGCACAGAGTGACTAAGAAAAGATAATAATTAAATAAAACTTCAATTTAAAAAAATTTGTTGAATGAATTTTGGATCATGCAATTTCCATATACTCACAGAATATGCACTTTTCCCCCAACGATAATTTTATGGCCATTTCAGCATGAAGTCTCCTTAGATATCACACCAAATCAGCCATTTCTCTGTGCTTCCTGAAGGTAACTGACTTCTCTGTCCCTAATTTGAATCAAGCCTGAAATGAACTGAATTGTACATCACTGGAAGGGTCTTTCTCTTCCACATTATCAAATACCCCTCTAACAGGGGGTAAAATTGTGGTAAGAATCTTTTTCATATCTAACACTCCAGAGTTTCCTAAGTGCTCTTACATGTATCATTGCACAATGTAAAATCACATTATACTTGCATTATTATATATATATATATAATTGCAAAATACTGTTTTTAAGTGGAGTTTACTTGGGATCTCAAAATTACTCCTCACGTGTACCAATACAGGTAATCAGATCATTAAAAAGCCCCTGGGGACCTGGTACTTTTCCCCCCTCCCAACTTCTCCCTTGTGCACCAGCTATCACTTTTAATAAGAAGCTTTGCTTGCCTAAAGAAAATAAAGAAAGAGAAAGAAACACCCTGGGACTTTCAATACTGGGTGACAGAATATGGCAGACCAATAACTTCAGAGTTCTGAGGGAAGATTTTTTTCTCAATCTCGAATTATTTATACTTGACCAACTATTGATCAGGTATGAGGGTAAAATAAAAATATTTTCAGATATTTAAGGATTTAATATTTGACTTCCCATATATTGTTTTTAGAAAATCACTGGGAAGTTTGCTTTGGCAAAAGGAGGGAGTAAACCAAAAAGAGGATAACACAGGATTCAGGAAACAAGTAAAGCAGACAGAGTGGTGAAAACAAGTCCAAGGATGTTGCCGACGGCCTGGAGAACAAGTCATGCAGATGACAGCAGGAGAACTGCAGGTGGGACATTAAGTGTGGTCGTCCAGGCTGTGTCCTGCCCATGGACAAAGCCACCCAGAAAATCCATGGGGCTGAAATCCAGCCCATGCGTGGCTCACCAAGTCAGGTATTCTGATGGAGGGCTGAGTGCCCCAAGGTTCCATATTAGTTTGTAGCATCCCTGAAAGAAGAATGTGGGACAGGAAGGTGGGAGGAGTGGACAGAATGTTTGGAACTCTTGAGAGTTTGGGAAAACTATCGATGAGATTGTTGGACCATTTGGAAAAAAAATTAGTCGATTGCAGTAGTTTGCTAGGGCTGTCATAACAAATACCACCAACTAGGTGGTTTAAACAACAGAAATGTATTTTCTCACCATTCTGGAGGCTCGAAGTCCAAGACCCAGGTGTCAGCAGGGTTAGTTTCTTCTGAGGCCTCTCTCTTTGGTTTGCAGACAGCCACCTTCCCACTGTGCCTTCATGTAGTCTTTCCTCTATGTGTCTGTGTCCTTATTTCCTAATTTCCCTTTATATGGACACCAGTCATACTGGATTAGGGCCCACCATAATGGCCTCATTTAAACTTAATCACCTCTTTAAAGGCCCTATCTCCAAATACAGTCACATTCTGAGGTACTAAGGGCTAGGACTTAACATACAAATTTGGAGAGGACATAATTTAGCCCATAATGGTCACATAGTAAAATAAGCAAAGAAAGAAAGAAAGAGAAAAAGAGAGAAAGGGAGAAAGAGAGAAGGAAGGAAGGTGAGAAAAGGGAGGGAAGAAGGAAAGAAAGAAATTATTAACGAAAGGAAAAGGAAAAGTTGTAACAGAAATTATCACAGTAAACTATCTGGTCAAGGACTTCCCTGGTGGTGCAGTGGTTAAGAATCCCCCTGCCAATGCAGGGGACACAGGTTCGATCCCTGCTCGGGGAAGAACCCACATGCTGCAAAGCATATAAGTCCGTGTACCACAGCTACTGAGCCTGTGCTCCGGAGCCCGTGAGGCACAACTACAGAGTCTGCGGGCCACAGCTACTGAAGCCCGCGCGCCTAGAGCCCGTGCTTCGTAATAAGAGAAGCCCAAGCACAGCAACGAAGAGTAGCCCCCACTCGCCACAACTAGAGAAAGCCCGCGCACAGCAGCGAAGACCCAACGCAGCCAAAAGTATAAATAAATAAATTTATTTTTTTAAAAAGGCTAGCTATCTGGTCAACAGCAAACTATATTTACATTGTTATTATAATGTAACACTAAGTTTTAACCAAGCTTCGTACTATTGAGAGAATAAGGATGGCAATAATATAGATGAGAGACAGTGAGGACTAACCGGGTAAAATCCTCAGCCACCATAAAGGAAAGATATGTAATAGATAATATTTGAAACACGTTACTCAAGAAACAGTAGAACAAGATTATTTAGAGATACAGAGGTAAACACTCAGAGAAACAGCCTAAAGTGGTTGAAAGTAGTTGTATTTGGTGAGAAGGAATTGGCATGGGGAGGACTGGAGAAAGGAACTACTAACCTTTATTATAAGCTTTCTGTAATTTACTGTTTTAACTGTGAAGATATTACTGTGGTTAAAAATAATTTTTTAAAGTTTAACTTTTAAATAACTCAAATTCTAACATTTAAGAGGCCACTGACTCGCAGACTCATGCTACTGTATTATTTTCTTTGTGTGCAAAATTAAGAATAATCTCCTCTCACCTCCATTTAATTGAGACGCATTCCAACTTGCAAAAACAGCTATTTAAAGCCTTTTACCATTTGCAACTTCTTATTCGTGCGGATTGGAATTTTCTCAATATTTGCAGCCCAAACAAAATTCAGAAATGAACTGGATTCTGAGATTGTAAAACCACAGTGGGCTTTGGAACCTCATCTCAAATGTATGTGTTCATGAAAACCAACTCATTGTTCTCAATAACTTTATATTAAATAAATGTTTTATGTTTTCCCTAATAAAAGTGTATTCTAATAAAATGCTGCTTTTTCACCTCCATTAAATTTTTTTTTCAGATAATGGGAAGGAAGACATTTGTGAAGGCGGGTCTTACCTGGGAGCCCCCTTGCCCTTTGTCCGCTTCGGAATCTCATCATGGATTGAAACTTCCAAGACTTTCATCACTACAACAGGAACACCAGTAAATGGGGGTGGAGGGTAAGGACAGCCC
Source organism: Kogia breviceps (assembly GCF_026419965.1). Classification (NCBI taxonomy): domain Eukaryota; kingdom Metazoa; phylum Chordata; class Mammalia; order Artiodactyla; family Physeteridae; genus Kogia; species Kogia breviceps. The sequence goes on from NC_081314.1 coordinate 17,108,212, forward strand.
CTGGAGTCCACAGCCTAAGCCAAGGGCATCCTGTAATTGCCCATCTCTCTTCCTAGTTTTGGTAAGTCATACAGCTTTGGAATTCCAAGGTTTGGTGTTGATTTTCACATAAGTGATATAATGCATGATCTTTCCAGCTCCTTTATGATACTCACATCCAAATGTAAGATTCTGACCCAGGGTCAGCTGGATAAAAATTCTTGTTCTTTATAGAACTATTCTCAAACAGTTCTTAAAATCTTAGGAGCAAAACCAGGTAATAATTTTATGCTGATGTGAAGAAAAGCATCTTTTTTTTTTTTTTTTTTTTTTTTTTTTTTTGCGGTATGCGGGCCTCTCACTGTTGTGGCCTCTCCCATTGCGGAGCACAGGCTCCGGACGCGCAGGCCCAGCGGCCATGGCTCACGGGCTTAGTTGCTCCGCGGCATGTGGGATCTTCCCGGACCAGGGCACGAACCCGTGTCTCCTGCATCTGCAGGCGGACTCTCAACCGCTGCGCCACCAGGGAAGCCCAGAAAAGCATCTTTGAAGAGTTCCTAATCAAAGCTCCTGTCCAACTGCAAGTTAATTTTTGAAGTTTCTTAGAGTTCAGGATGGTCACCAAGCTATTTGCTAAGTGTTTCTATAGTCACTTACTTACGGAGAAAATAGGGTAGAGGATTACATGTATCTTTGATCCCTCTCTTCCCTGTAAGATGTGCAGGGACTTCAGCATTAAGTACCCAGAGGGGAGAATTTAATGTTAGACCCAAATTTTTTAGAAACAGAGGCTTCACTAATGTGACATTTTGTTTACATTAAAGAGCTAAGTTTTCAAGGCTAGAGAGGATTTGTAATATCTTCCGAGAGATCAATATTCACCTCTGGATGTTTCCACCTGGTGATTAGAAGTGCCTTCATCATCATCATCATCGTCATCAATATTCCTTCTCTCTATGGCACACAAACAGTAGTAAATTGCTTGAGCACAGAAAAACCTCTTTTCTCACACTTTCTATAAACTAAGAAACCTAAAACTTTATAAACTTGTAAACAAAAAATGTAATGATATATTAAGACTGGCAATGGCAAACTCAAATGCCCACAGAGACCAGGCACATAATATATGTGAGAAAGACACATACAAAGAACATACTGTCTAAATGGGACAGCCACTATCCTCTTCCAGCTGACTGTTGGACTGAGATTTCAATTTTGCTAAATATTCTGACTTTTCAAGAGAAGCTGGAATCCTTGATTTTTATGTGAAATGCCATAATTTGCACTCAGCAACCAATTTAAAATGTGTTTTATGTGTAAATTTTGCAAAATAAGGCTGTGGTCTTGACTCATCTCAGGGGCTGCTAGTTTCAACCTCTATTATCAGATGATGATAATAGATTCTTTTTTCATTCATTAAGTCATAAACCATATCATGCAGTGTTAACCAACACTTGTAAGTGAAATGGACACAATTCTTACCAACCTAACAGTCCCTGCTTTGGACTGTGACTTGTTTTTTTTCTCCCATCTACAGATGGCCTCGGGTCATGGCCCTGTTCTGACTGTATACTTGGCTGGTTATTTGCCTGTTGGCTCTCAGCTCTGTGCCCGCCATCTATGTTCTGCTCTGTAAGTATGACAGTGGGCTGGACACCTGCTAACTACAACTCCCACACTCATTTCCCGAGTAGATTCCAGTCATGTTCAGCCAATGAGAATCACTGGAAAAGACTCAGAGCAGGAAGAGGACAGAAGCTATTGTCCATTCTCTCTCTCTCTCTCTCTCTCTCTCTCTCTCTGTTTGACTCCGGTCTCTTTCTGTCTCTGTCCCTTTCTCTCTCTCCCACCCAACCCCTTTCAGCAGTCCACCCCAACTGTGGCTAAGCCTCATTCACCTCCTGGTTCCAGATCACTCTATTTCCCCATTAGTCCCTCCAGTCCTGGGGGGCTAGTGGTTTCCTGAGGTTACTACTCTTTGGATAACCTTGCCTCTTCCTGTTTTGTTTTTCCAACCCTTCCAATATCCTTATTACCAGTTCCTGAATGAATTTTCTCTCTTGAACTGCCTATGTGTCAAACCTGACTATTTGAGTACTCATACATGTCTGCGTACGTTCAGTTGTATAAATAACATTTGGTCGTGAGAGTTGCTTGCATCTGCAAGGTGTACCTTGCACCCTGCCATTCTTACTAAAACTCCAGAGACCTTCCTTTTCAAACTCAAGTGAGCTGCCGCCCCATTGAAAGCTCTTGAAGTAGAGAGTAAGGCAGTGTTTCCCAATTTTGTCTTATGATACAAACTGCTTGGGACACTTGAAGACAGTTTCCCAACCCCTCCCTAAACCTGAGGACTCAAATCTCCTGGGAGGGGCTTAGGAATCTGCACTTCTGACAGATGCCTCAGGTGATTCTAACTCTCAAGCAAGCTTGAGAAACACTTGTGAGCACCACCCGTTCTATGGGCAACTCCTATGCCCATTAATAATTGAGGTCCAATGTTAACTAAACTTACTGAGGGAATCATTTCACAATATATGTAAGTCATTATGCTGTACATCTTAAACTTATATAGTGCTTTATGACAACTATATCTCAAAACTGGAAAAAAGAAAGAGAGGCAATAGTTGCACTGGATGTTATAGTGAATGGTGGATAAATAAAATAATTAGCAGAAAGAAAAATTTTTTTAAATAAATGAATAAATAAAAATTAATAATTGAGATCCTCTACCCCAGATAGTCATCTTGGCTTAACTGGGCAATCCAAGCAATCATCTCCCCACTGACACTTTTGTATAGATAAAAAGCCAATGGTCACTGACAGCTTTACTTTTCTAAGACAAAATTAATCTACCAAAGTGGTATAAATAGCAAAATCTGGGACTATTTCATTGAGATGAAAGGGTTTGGGAACTGGAAAGACTTGGATTTAAATACCAATGATATCACTTAGTAACTATATGGCATGCAACAAGCTGTTCAATCTCTTAGAGATTCAGCCTTCTATAAAATGAGAATAATACCATCTACTTCACAGAGGTGTTCTGAGGATTAAGTGAGAATATGTGTAAATCACCTAGCATGGTCCCTGGCCAAGGTATCCAATAAATATCTGTTCCTTTCCTAATCCATAAGAAGAATGCTGGAGTTGTGGTAGATTTGTATTGCATCAATCTAATTGAGCTAGAACTACATTTCCCAAAACTCCCTTCCCTGCATAATCCTGAGTTAGCAAAAGGCATTTTGCTGGAGATTTGGAAGATGGGAGGGAAGCAGCAGCTATATGGCCTATACACAGTAAACAAGTAAATATAAATAATTAGGCTGTAGTAAGTGAAATGGGGTGATCTGATAGGAAATAAATGGAGAGGAGGGAGCCTGAAATTACCATCTTACACAGGATAGCCTAAGAAAGCCCCTCTGAGGAAGTAACATTTGACCCCTCATCCTGATGCCTCAAAGATAAGCTGACAGCCCAGCTAAGAGCTGGGAACAGACAGCCCAGGCAGATACAATAGCAAATGTAAAGGGTGCAAGACAGGTCAGAGCTTGGCTAGCTTGAGAAACAAAAAAAGAGCCCAGCATGTCCCTGGTATTTGAAGTAAAACAGAGAATGAATGGCACAAGGGGATGGTGGAAATCTGGGCAGAAGCCAGACCATGTAGGGCTTTACTAGACCACATCTTTTTTTAAAATGTGGATTTTATTCTAAATGTAAGGACCCCACTGAAGGGTTGGGCTTAGAGGATGACATGATGTGACATATCCTTTTCATGTTTTTCTAAAGATCACTTGCTTTATATCATTTAGATTGCCAAATATTTTTAAAGTCAGTATCAAATGTTGAAGAATATAGGAAAACAAGAACATTCAGAGTGCTGGTGGCAATGTACTGCCATGTTGAAGAGCAATTTGACAATTTCAGGTAAAACTGAAAATATATTACCATAGGATCCAGCACTTCCATTTATTCCTGGTATCTGCCAGAGAAATTCTGGAATGTTACATAAGAAGATATGTCCAAGACTGCACAGAGCAACACTCTTGGCAATAATAAGACAGTGAAGTATTGGTGGATGAATAAATAAAATGAGGTCTATCCATCTAATGCAATTCTATTCAGTAAGTAAAATAAATGAGCTTGATCTATATCAATATGTCAATATATATATATAAATTTTCAAAAATTGCAAAATAATACTAGACAACAATGCTAGACATCAAATATAAATATGGGGAATAAAAGTATAAAATGTATATGTATAACAGATTCACTCTGCTGTACACCTGAGACTAACACAACATTGTTAATCAACAATACTCCAAAAAAAATTTTTTTAAGTACAAAATGTGGACAAGAAAGATATACACCAAGCTCATCATAGTGGTTTCATCAAGGAAAGACAGAAAGGGAGGATGAGTGACAATGGCAAGATGGCCATATAAGATAGTCCTCACTTGTATCCCCTCTAAACAACAATAACTTAATTTGGAAACCATCCACAGACAAAATGCCTTTGTGGGAGACCCAAATCAGAGAAGAACAAACTTGTCTCTGTTTGCAGATGACATGATATTATATATAGAAGACCCTAAAGACTCTACCAAAAGAACTGTTAGAACTAATCAACAAATTCAGTCAAGTCGTCAGATACAAAATTAACATACAGAAATCAGTTACATTTCTATACACGAACAACAAAATATTTGAAAGAGAAATGAAGAAAACAATCCTGTTTCCAATAGCATTTCTGTACACAGAAAACTACAAGACTTTGATGAAATACATTGAAGAAGACACAAATAAATGTAGGATATACTGTTTGTGGATTGATAGAATTAATATTGTTAGACTATCCATACTACCCAAAGCCATCCATAGATTCAGTGTAATCCCTATCAAAATTCCAATGGCATTTTCCACAGAATAGAAAAAATAATCCTAAAATTTGTATGGAGCCACAAAAGGCCCCAAATAGCCAAAAGCAATCTTGAGAGACAATAAAGCTGGAGGCATATGTCCTGACTTTAAACAATACTACAAAGCTATATCAATCAAAACAGTATGTTACTAGCATTAAAAAAGACACATAGACCAATGGAACAATATCAAGAACCCAGAAATGAACCCATGCATATTTGGTCAATAACATTTGACAAGGGAGCCAAGAATACTCAATGGGGAAAGAATACTCTCTTCCATAAATGAAACTGGGAAAACTGGATAATCACATGCAGAAGAAAGAAGCAGGACCCTTATCTTATATCACTCACAAAATTTTTCTTGAAATGGATTAAATACTTGAAAGAAGACTTGATTGGAAGACTTGAAACCATAAAACCTGTAGAAGAAAACATAGGGGGAAAGCTCCTTGACATTGATTTTAGCAATGATTTTTTTTATATGACACTAAAAAAGTGAAAGCAACAAAAGCAGAAATAAATAAGTGGGACTATATCAAATTTAAAAGTTTTGTAAAGAAAAAGAAACAATCAACAAAATTAAAAGGCAATTTATGGAATGGGAGAAAATATCTGCAAACCATATACCAGATAATGGTATTATTTACAAAATATATAAGGAATTCACACAATGCTATAACAAAAAAATAAATAAATAATATGATTTCGTAAATGGACAGAGGACCTGAATAAATATTTTTCCAAAGAAGACATGCAAATGGCCAATAGGTTATGCCCAACATCACTTATCACCAGGGAAATGGAAATCAAAACCACTTGAGATATCACTTCACACTTGTTAAAATGGCTATTGTCAAAAAGGCAAGAGATAACAAGTGTTGACAAGGATATGGACAAAAAGGAACATTTGTGTGCTGTTGGTGAGAATGCAAATTGGTGCAGTCACTATGGAAAACAGCATGCAGGAAGGAAATCCAAAAAAGAGGGGATATGTGTATATGTATAGCTGATTTACTTTGCTGTACAGTAGAAACTAACACAACATTGTAAAGCACTATACCCCAATAATAAATAAATAAATAAATAAAATGAAAAAAGAAAAGAAAACAGCATGGAATTTCCTCAAAATATTAGCAATACAACTAACATTTGATACAGAAATCCCACTCCTGGGTATATATCCAAGGGAAATAAAATAACTATCTCTAAGAGATATCTGCACTCCCGTGTTTACTGTAGCATTATTCACAGTAGCTAAGATATGGAAATAACCTAAGTGGCCATCAATGGATGAATGGATAAAGAAAATATATAAATATATACAATAGAATATTTTTCAGCCATAAGAAAGAAGAAATCTCACCACTTGTGACATGGATGGACCTTGAGGGCATTATGCTAAATGAAGTCTGATAGAGAATAATATTTGAGCATGTGTTTGTAGACCTTCAGGAATAATCCAGTTGTAAGGAAGAGACTGAAGAGACAGCAGGAGGAAAAGAGTGATTTCAGGAACAGAGTCCTGAAGAAGGAAGTCCTGAGGAAAGTTAGAGGAGGAAGAGATTCTAGTACATATTGAAGGATGCTTCTTCCACTGTAACAAAAGACAAAGAATGTCAGTATAGGGGCGGATAGTCTTGAACATTTGACTGTGGAGAAACAAGAGTGTTCCTGAAGGATGCAATAAGGTCACTAACCAAGAGAGGAGGAAGGAAAATGTTACAGGAGGTTTGATAAGAAAAGAAAAGTCATCTTTCTTCTCCTTTTGAATTTTCTAAATTATGATTGATGATTGAAGCAAAAATTATAGAATCACATGGTTCAAATATATGTAGAGGAAATATTTAAGACAATATATTATAAATGGGAGCGAGTAAAGGGAAAAAGGTACGTTTTCTATACTCCACTCAAACTGATAAAATAACAACACAATAGACTGATGGTATGTATATATAATGTAATACCTAGAGCAACCACTAAAAAGAAAACTATACAAAAAGGTACTCTCAAACACATTATACAAAAATCAAAATGGATTCTAAAAAATGTTCAAGCAACCCACAGGAAAAAGAAAACAGAGGGAACAAAGAGAAGACACAAAATAAAATGGCAGACATAAGCACTAACAATAAGCACTAACATAATGGCAGACATAAGCACTAACAATCTAATCAATGATTAGATTAGGAGTAAATTATTTAAATACACCAATTAAAGACCAAATTGGCAGAGTGGATTTAAAAACTTGACCTAATTATATGTCATCTATAAGAAATTGTTTTAAATGTAATGATATAGACGTGTAAAATAATATAAACCTATGTATCATGCAAACAGTAATCAAGGAAAAGCAGGAGTAGACTTCAGAGAAAAGAAAATTACCAGAGACGGGGAAGGACATTATATAATGATAAAAGGGTTAATTCACCAAGAAGACATAGCAATCCTAAATGTGTATGCACCAAACAACAGAGCTGAATAATATGTGAAGCAAAACCTGAAAGGAGAAATAGACAAATTCACAGTTATGGTTAGAGACTTTAACACCCCTTGCTCAACAATTTATAGATAACTAGACAGAAAATAAGCTGTACAATGAACTCAACCACACATTCAATCAACAAGATCTAATCAATATTTATAGACTATTCCACCCAGTAACAGCAGAATACACATGCTTTTCAAGTGCTCATGGAACATATACCAAGATAGACTATGTCTTGGGCTATAAAACAAATTTCAACAAACTTAAAAGAATTGATATCTTCAGAGGGTGTTCTACAACCACAATGGAATCAAACTAAAGTTCAGTAACAGAAAGATAATGTGGACATCTTCAAACACCTGGAAACCCAACAACACACTTCCAAATAATCCATGGGTCAAATTAGAAGTCTCAAGGGAAATCAAAATAGAAATTGACCTGAATGGAAACGAGAGCACAACCTATCAAAATGTGTGGGACACAGCTAGAGCAGTGCTTAGAGGAAATTTTATAGCACTAAATACATACATTGGAAAAGAACAGTCTAAGATCAATAATCTAAGCTCTCCACTGAAGGACCAAAAAAAGAAAAGAAACCCAAAGCTAGCAGAAGGAAAGACTTAATAAAGAGCGGAAGACAATGACATTGAAAACAGAAGAACAATAGAGAAAAGTCAATGACACCAACAGCTCATCTTTATAAGAGATCAATAAAACTGACAAACTTCTAGCAAGACTGAGAGGGATAAAAAAGAAAATACACAAGTTACCACTATCAGGAGTTAAATAGGGACTATCACTAAAAATCCTTAGATATCAAAAGAAAAATAACACACTTTTTCACTTTACTTACACACTTTTTTGGCACTTACTTAGGGAAATTATCACAAGAAAAAGTTTTTCTCCAGATGTGCTTGTATGCCTCCCTTTATCAGATACAATGTGTTTCCCTTTCTTCTAGGAAGCTCAAAAATCTTATTTCTATCATCAATTATATTAAAATATCAACTGAGGTTTGAGGTGCTTCTATATTCTTGTTCCTCAGCAGCTTCTCCTTTTATTGAAAGATGCTTTGTTTCCTTTAAGAGGAAGACAGGGTGAAATGAACAAATGAATAAATGAATAGCTAAACTTTCATTGCACTTTATTTCTTGCCTAGAAATATCAGACTTGGAAGCTAGCAGCACTCACTAAGTATAAGCCCTAAAATTCGGTATCTTTAACTTTGTAAAATACCAGCTTCCAGATGACTGCCCCACGTGTTACACCATTCCCCTCTGATAAGCTGGAGAAAGGGTCATTGAAAGATGGTGTCCGTGTGGGCTTTGATTCGGAGCCAGTTCACCGTGTCGATCCCACACCGGCAAGGACGAGGCAGGAAGGTGCATGGCTGCACACACGGCGCGGTGGTAGAGCTCTGGCCCAGCACTTAGCTCATGAGCCACAGAGCCAGCTTCCCACCGTCTCTTATGACACTGGCTGCTGCAAGCTTCTGTTCAAAACCAGCTTCTGAATTCTCCAGTTAGACATTTTCTCTGGGCCCACTCTGCCCTGCAGACAGCCCTAGCAAGAGCAGCCTCACGTGGGACCCCAGCCCCTCAGTCATCCTCAGGTTCCAGTCGTGGATTTGGCAAGGATCCTATCACCTGCCAGGGCCCTCATCAGTCTCTGTTCCCAAATGCTTGGCCCCTTCAGCGGTGTTCACTGTTCCTCTTGCTCACATAAAACACAGGTACACACAAATACATACACACAATGTGCATGAACACCCTTTCAGGAACTGCTTTACAAACTCCTGGGTATAAGATTTTAGGATACCATTTATAACAGGAGTCTTTCCCAAACAAACTACTTCGGGAAATAAAGAGATTGAATTCTACCTGGCATATGTTTTCTCTCATCATTATCAGGCTATTTTGGATCTGGTTAGTTATTAACTTGCTATCAACTGAATTCCACTTTTAGTTTTCAAGGTGTCCAGTGTCAAATGATTTCAACCAGGGTTTTTCTTTACTGGGGATCAGCTGAGTATAGGGTCAGGCAGAGAAGCCCGACGGGATGTCTGAAATGATGTTGTGTGTGTTGCCTGAAGGCGGAAAGATCTTGCAGGGCTGATCTGTGTAGCCATGAAACAGGCTCCTGATAACAATAGCTACCATGAGTCAGCACCTCCCATGTGCCAGACATTATCTTGCATTTAACCCTCACCCGCAACACATGATGTCTATCACCATCTCCAATTACAGATTCTGACTCAAGCCAGTAGGTGACAGGACCAGATTCCACCCTTTCAACTCCAGGACACAGCTTTCTGCTACACAGCGCTGGTTTGCTTCTAGGTTCATTGAGAACCCCATTTTCTCATGATCCTATGGCCCTCTAATCATGGTTTGCCACCATCTATATAAAAATCCAAAGTTATCCGGATAGATGAAAAAAAGTAATGAAAGCAGATTAAATGTGTATTGGCTTCTGAACTAATTTTTCTTTAAATTAAAGGGTGCATTCGTGTCCGGACAATCGCTATGTTTGTTTGTTTGTTTGTTTTTTCCATCTTGTCTAAGCTCCTCACTTCCTGGTGGCTAGAAATAATGAGTGCATTTAAAGGCACATGCACACACAAACATGTGAGCACACACTGGTAGATGGCTAAATGTGTTTGTCTAGCATTTGCCCTGAATTTAATTCATGAAGTTGAGCAGAACTGGTCCCACCAATCCACCAAGTTCTAACAGCATGGGGATTTGTTCAGGGACAGGTCTCTAATTCAAGTTGGTCCATCCACATTCCCAGGATTTTTGCCAGAGCTGCCAGAAGAAGACACTCCATGTCCATAGGATGTAAACCTAGAGAGAGCCTGCCTGAAGACAACACAGAGAAAAGTGGAGCAGAGACATGGGAAGAAGTCCTGAGGACAGTGTCTGAGGCCCCCAATCCAGCATGCTTGAAGCTAACTTCTGGGCTTTTCAGTTCGTGAGGCAATACGATGCTATTTGGTCTTAAGCCAAATTGAGTTGGGTTTTCTGTCATTTCAATAGAACAAGCTCTGATGGGGATCTATAAACTCCACGTCTTAGCAAGCACCTGGGTCTAGTCCCTGCTTCCCTCAACTAGAGTTCTTTTAGTTGTGAATAACTCAAATAAATTTTAATGGGGGGAGGGGCATTTTTAAGGATATATGTGGAGCAGTGAGGAAGAAGAAAGGACCTGAATTCCAGAACAGGGGACTTTCTGGTCACATCAGTCCCCACCTGCAGAAAAAGAAGCCCCTCAGGATGAGTGGATTTCCACTTTGCCACCCCACACTGATGGAATTCAGCTGTCCTCAGGTATCTTCTCTCCCTGGGGCTTTTCTGTTTCAGCCTCCTCACGGCTTATTCTTTCAACCTGCCGTTTCTCTGCCTTGAGACCCAGCTCCCTCATAACTTGGACTCTCCATCACGCCTCTCAGCTCCCACTCTTCCTCAAAGCTCCTCTTCACACAGCCCTTAAGCTCCAGCTCTAGCCCCTCACAGCCTCCTCCTCTTGGCATCTTCTAGTTCACGTTCCTGAAAGAGAAAGAAGATCTGATTGGCCCACCTCTTGTTTGTGTGCAGGGCAACTTCCTAGGTTGCTGACCAGCCTGCAAAGTGGCTGCCCATTGTGTCAGTAAGTACTTGTGATCCCATCAGCTGTGGACAGGGGTGGAATCTTTTGCTTTTACTTAGAAAGGACTGTGGGCAAGAGAGCCATGGCTGCACACTCCAAGTGCACGCCCACTCTCCCCCAGCTCCGCCAATGAGGGCTTTTTCTTCTTCCTACAGTACCGTTTCTTCTTTCTCCCTCAAAAGGCATCTCAAAGGTCACCTTTCCCAGAAAGAGGCTGTGTTAGATTTCCCCCTTCATAGCACCAACCATCTACCATTGTGCAGATAATAGAATAATGTTTTAATATTTTAACTGATGTCATTTGCTCCAAGATTTTCTGATGTCTGGAAGTTCTCCTCTCTTTGAGGAGCTAGACTTTGGGAACCTAGGAAAATGTAAGTGGTGTATTCTCGGTTTTTTGTGCTTTAAAAACCATTTAGGGGACATAAACCTGGAGATTACTCTGAGAAAGAATAGTGTCAGTCTGGCCTTGGTTTTGGAGCTGGTCTGGCACCCACAGATAGGCCTGGGTGTTTTGTTAAACATAAATAACTTCACAGAACATCAATATCAGACAAGCCTACTATGAAACCATAATGCAGCAAGACAAAAACAAGACCACTCCACAATCATGTCTAAACAGAGTCAAAACACGGAAATTCTTCAAGCCACAAAAATACCCAAGATCCCCCTCCCCCAGTCAATATGAATGACTGCTACTTCTTTATGTACTAGAGCTTTAGCTTCTGTCTAGTCTTCTCTCCTTCTAGATAAAATGTATTAGATACCCAATTGTAGAATTACCCTACTTCCTGGCAGCATCCAATCTAGAGCAAAATCCCATTTCCTTATAAACCATTTCAAATCTCTTAACACAAGCCCAATTCTATAATAAGTTCTTTCTAACACCCTCTTACTGACAACACCTCAGCTCTTTATGGCTTCTGCTTTCCCTCACCACACGGAGAAATAAACAAAATATTTTCTACTAAGGTGTGTTCTTGCTGGTCTTGGCTGGAGGGCATTGATATTTTGAAACTTGAAGAAGCCAAGGGGCATAGCTTATACCATAAATTAAAAGATTTGAAAGAATGTGTGTGGTCATTCAAAGTTTTTTTCCAATCCGCACCCATAGCAGACTGCATAATATTCCATAATCTGGGGAGCTAAGGCAAAGGGGAGAGAAGATCAAAGGAAACACACTGACATCTGCTACTGAAAAATAGGCACATTCTATGGGAATATTGGGACATCAAAAACGAGTATTGCAGTCACTACACAGAAAGGAAGAAACCTGGACCCAGGTAAGTCCCTGAGAGGGGTACCCGTGCCATTTACTCTCCCACCTCTCCCCATCTACCCCCACCAACCCACACTCACCAAGTCAAGTCTTTTGGAGGCAGTGTGCGTAACAGAATTCCCAGATAGATTTGGGGGTCCAAGAGTAAGGAGGATCTGTGCTCAGTTCCCAGGTGGAGCTTAGTACTTGCTAAAAGTCATGGAACTTCCTAAAGCCCAGCATCAGGACTCTCTGAACCCAGACATTTTTGAATTTTTATGGAGGTTTAATTACATAGGTATGATTGGCTAAATCATTAGACTTGATGATTGAAATCAATCTCTAGGCTGGAGGTCGGGGTAATAGGTGGGCCTAAAAATTCCAAGCTTCTAATCAAGACTTGGTCTTTCTGGTGACCAGACCCATCCTAAAACTATCTATGGGCCCACCAAGAGTCACTTCATTAGCTTAAACTCATGTATGGTTGAAGGGGCTTCTTATGATTAACAAAAGATGTTCCTATCACATTTGTCACTCAGGAAATTCCATAGGTCTTTGGAGCTCTGTGCCAGGAATCAGGGACAAAGACCAAATATGTATTTCTTATTATATCACAGCAGCACAGTGCATGGAACAGCCAACTGTGTGGGGATCACCAAGAGGGTTGTGGGAGCAGCTAAGACCCAGACCTGAAGAAGCCTTGTGATTGGGATAAAGAGACACAGCTGTAATCTACATGGACCAGCCCTTATGAACCAGATGGAAATGAGATGCTCAGAAGATGCCAGTGTGGAAGCCGACACTAGGATCCCCCCATCTCCCAATGTCTTGGCATTCTTATGCCCCCAGAACTCATTTCAACCCCATGGAAGGGGAGGGGACAGGAAATCCTGAACAGACCAAGATACATCTGTGGAAATTAAGTGTCCATTTGTTGTCAGAATAAAAGCTCAAAATAGAAATTAAGTTCTGTTCTGAAAAAATTAAACCAGTTTCATATTGGGGACACCTGACTTTGTTTAATGAGATCAGTCCACTACTTTTGCTGTCACCTGACCTAGGCTGCGGGTGTTCGGAGTCTGTGGAGGTCATGTTCACAAGACCTGTCTGTCCCCCTCACTAAGTTCTAAGTTCCTGAAACACTGGAACCCCGTATTATTTGTCACTGACCCACCAGTGCCTATCACAGTGCAGGTTTTTCATTTGCCCTGGATCAGCTATTAACCAGCTATAAATCCTTAGGAAAGTTACTTAATTCCTTTGAGATTCCATTTTGTCATCTTAAAATTAGGTAATCTACTGGCAAAAATAAAGTAAGTGTTTTCACCGATTGTAGCAAAGACTAGTATTACATTGGTAATGAGTCTGAATTGCAGAATATATTAAGAAAATGTGTTTTTCTATTTTATAGCTATATACTGATCAGAACTAGGTTAACTAGATTCAACCACTCCTTTAATCCAAGGGATTCAGAGTAGTCCTTAGGGAACCTAATTTAATGACTAGATAAGACAAATTTGTAATTAGCGTATCAACTGCTTATATGGAATTAAGTCTTTCCAAAGTGCTTGAAGGTACTTGAAACAGTTTATCTTAAGTAGACCAACCGTTCCCAAACCTGGCTCATCATCAGAATCATATGTGGAACTTTTTAATCACAGAGATCCCTCAGCCTGCCACGGAGATTCTGATTCCGTGGGTCCTAGTGGGCTGTGAAATCTACATGTTTAAAAAGCATCCCAGAAAACGTCAGTGATTAGCCAGGTATGAGAATCACTGCTTTAGAAAAAATTAACTAGACAACGGAAACTCCAACCGTATCTGAATTATCATAGGTTCCAAATTAATTTCGCTTTTACACTTTATATTAGAACATGCTTTTTTCTTTTATGAATCAATACATTACTAGTGAATGCTGTGCTGTCTGGGAGTTGCTTCAAAATAAGCTGGGGAGTTGAGGAATGGGCTGGGGGAATGAGATGAAATGCAACAAGATTGGCCATGACTTGATCATTGTTGAACCTGGGGGCAGAGCACAAGTATTCTATTTTGTTTCTATTATTTTATTCTCTCTACTTTCGTATATATTTGAAACTTTCCATGACAAAAAGTGTTTAAAAACGAAACTGAGGTATGTGAATAATGAGTAAAGCCTCCTGCTTCTCCCTTCTCATAATCTCATTCCCCACTATTAACGGTTATTAGAAGTTGGTTGTATGTTTTCAGGTGTTTTTCTGTGTATTCTAAATGAATGTCCATTTTGTATATTCCACTTATGTGCCAACTTTGTGCCAGATCCTGTAATGAAATTGGCTTAGGAGATATGCCTGGAAAATTTTCACAGAGAAATCACTGCAATCCCCTCACCAACCTTCTTCCTGCTTCCTCACTCCCACCATCTCGTGTGTCACTCCCAGAGCAAACAGAAGAGGGCGCCTTAAATCCCAATCAATCTGCCTGGGAACCATTACTGCATTTTCCTCCCAGCCCTGTTCTCCCCTCCTTGGGACCTTCAAAGGCTTTGAAAGCAGCCTTCAAAGACAACTCTGAGTCCAAATCCCAGCTCAATCACCTTCTGGTTGGATACTTAATCTCCCTGTGCCTCAATATTCCCACCTGTTCATGACACTAACAGTAAAACTAACTCTTGAGGGTTATTAGGATGAGTAACACCTGTAAAGTTTAATTTTTTTACTTTTTTTAAATTTTTCTCCCCCCACCCTAAATCCTCTAATTAACATGTGCTCTTGTGTCACTGTGAGTTTTTGCCAAATTCATGTCCAAACTCAACTCTAACCTTATACACACACACACACACACACACACACACACACACACACCACAAATACGTTAATATTTCAGGTTTTGTTGCACTGAAATATAAGATAGTCAAACAAATCAAAAAGTTAATTATTTTCTTCAGCCTCCTTTCAATAAAAAGATGTCTTTCCACTAGGGGGATAAAAGAGGTTGACACACGTTCATATAGATATATATGTGTCCCAAACATGATCTGTAAAACCCCAAGTACCTAGCTGGCCACCTCTCAGGTTTCGTCTTGGTTTTTTTTTTTTTTTTTTTCCTTTTTTTTTTTTTTGTGGTATGCGGGCCTCTCACTGTTGTGGCCTCTCCCGTTGCGGAGCACAGGCTCCGGACGCGCAGGCCTAGCGGCCATGGCTCACGGGACCAGCCGCTCCGCGGCATGTGGGATCTTCCCGGACCGGGGCACGAACCCGTGTCTCCTGCATCGGCAGGCGGATTCTCAACCACTGCGCCACCAGGGAAGCCCTCGTCTTGGTTTGTTTTTAAATCTCATTTCAGCCCTTTCTTTTCCAACGCAATGTACAATGGTACAATGATGCAGTATCTCCAACCATAGGTTTCCAAGATGGTCTTAACCCATCAAAACCCTTGCGACACATTTCCCAAAACCTGTTTAGCTTGGTGTTCCTTGACACTAAATTCCATTTTATCTATAGATGTATCTGCACAGAAGAGAAAGAGAGAGAAGGGGGGTGGGGTGAGAAAGAGAGAGACAGAAAAGGATAGAGAGAGAGGGAATGCTTCCAAATACCTGGGTCATCTGAATTTCTTATTTATAATCCAAATATATTTGGGTCCATGTATCCACAGGCAGAAGAACATACACTTCTTGTTCACATCCTGCATGAGTGCACACACAAACACATGTATAAATCTCTTCTGACCCTATCATGTACATACTTTGAAAAGTTTGTTAGAAGAACCAGACTGGTAATAATTCACTGCACCTCATGTATAATAAGCAGAAATGCACTGGCCTTTATGATGAATTGCTGGGGTAACACAGGGACATCTTGTTTGCATTTCAATGCACCAAGTGTCAGATTCTTATTTCATTACTTGCCGGCACATTAGTGGACAGCTTTTAATTTCTTTTTTTTTTTTCCCTTTAGCAAAGCTCCACAGAGACCTCTCGTTTTTACCTCTTGCATCGAGAGCAAGGTTGCATTATTTTTAAATGTTATAGTGTCTGGGTCTCACTCGAAACGTTGCTGAATTCACAAAATAAATGATAGCATACTACCAGCAGTTCTATCTGGCTTTTAAAAAAAAAACACACACAAAATTTCTCTTGCTTTTATTGAACTCATTCTCTGAATGGGAGTTTGGAGGATTTGTGTTATCTTCTTCATATTTTATATTGGAAGGTGCTCTTTGTTTTTAGTTATGTTTGGGAGGTTTTTTAATCCAGATTCATATTGTTCCTTACACACAATGATATGAGAAGCTACAAGAAGCCATCCTCAAGGAAAATGTACTTCTGAATTACCTTGTAATCTGCTGGGAGCTGTTGGATGCTTGAACCTACCGTGAAGCCCCCTGGCCTGCCCCACACTTGAGGGATGGGATGTGGATGCCACATGGACTGAGAAGACTTTTTTTTTTTTCAAAATTCTCCCAAAAAAAATTTGAAGTAGACTTTCTGCCTAATATTTTCCCAGGTACACAATCAGATATAATGAAACATTCTTTAGAGCAGTGATTCTCAAACTTAACAGGCATCACTATCACCCAGAAGGCTTGTTAAAACATAGATGGTTGGGTCCCACCCACCCCCCGAGATTCTGATTTAGTAGGTCTGGAAATTTGCATTTCTAACAAGATCGCACGCAAGGTGTTGCTGATGCTACAGATCGAGGAATACACTCTGAGAACCACTCCAGGGTGGATTAGAAGCCTGGCTCTGCCATTTACCTTCCAAGTGGCCTTGGGAAAGCTGTCTCACATCTCTGAGGTTTAGGGGCCTCATCAATAAAATAGAGATAGTAATAGCACTTTCCCCCTAAAGTGATGGTTAGGAAAAATGAACCAATAAATATAAAGCATCAACCATAATGCAGGATACATAGTCAGTGTTCAACAAATATCAGTCTTTTTCCCTTTCTCTTCTTCTCATAGAAGGGAGATGAGAGGTCCAATAGTCCGATACTCCACACAGGGCAGGAATCCCTCATCCATCCTCCTGCTATTGCCCTTCGGTTCCTGTCCAGTCACCTCCAGATGTGGGAAGCTCACTACTTCAGGGAACCCATTGCTTTGTGGCCAGCAATCACTGGTAGAAAGTCATGCTGGGCTGAAACCTACCTCCCTGAATTACATGCCACTGCCCTCCTGAGTCATGAAGACTAAATCTTGCCTCTGAGCCTGAATGTGAGCAGGCTCAGGAAATCCAGACTAAAAGATCTAGTCTTTATTCCTGGTTGGTGGGAAGCTTTTGACTAGTTTGGTTTGGTTTGGTTTGGTTTGGTTTGGTTTAACATCTTTATGGGAGTGTAGTTGCTTTACAATGTTCTGTTAGTTTCTGCTGTATAACAAAGTGAATCAGCTATATATATGTTCCCATATCCCCTCCCTCTTGCGTCTCCCTCCCAATCTCTCTATCCCACCCATCTTGGTGGTCACAGAGCACTGAGCTGATCTCCCTGTGCTAGGCGGCTGCTTCCCACTAACTATCTATTTTGTATCGGGTCATGTATATATGTGAATGTTACTCTCTCACTTCATCCCAGCTTACCTTTCACCCTTCCCGTGTCCTCAGGTCCATCCTCTACATCTGTGTCTTTATTCCTGTCCTGCCCCTAGGTTCATCAGAACTTTTATTTTTTAGATTCCATATATATGTGTTACCATACAGTATTTGTTTTTCTCTTTCTGACATACTTCACTCTGTATGACAGACTCTAGGTCCATCCACCTCACTACAAATAACTCAATTTTGTTTCTTTTTATGGCTAATATTCCACTGTATATACGTGCCACATCTTCTTTATCCATTCATCTTTCTATGGACATGTAGGTTGCTTCCATGTCCTGGCTATTGTAAATAGAGCTGCAATGAACATTGGGATACATGACTCTTTTTGAATTATGGTTTTCTCTGGATATATGCCCAGTAGTGGGATTGCTGGGTCATATGGTAGTTCTATTTTTAGTTTTCTAAGGACCTCCATACTGTTTTCCATAGTGGCTGTATCAATTTACATTCCCACCAACAGTGCAAGATGGTTCCCTTTTCTCCACACCCTTTTCAGCATTTATTGTTTGTAGATTTTTTGATGATGGTCATCCTGACCAGTGTGAGGTGATACTTCATTGTAGTTTTGATTTGCATTTCACTAATGACTAATGATGTTGAGCATCCTTTCATGTGTTTGTTGACAACCTTTATATCTTCTTTGGAGAAATATCTATTTAGGTCTTCTGCCCATTTTTGTATTGGGTTGTTTGGTTTTTTTTGATATTGAGCTGCGTGAGCTGCTTGTATATTTTGGAGATTAAGTCTTTGTCAGTTGCTTCATTTGCAAATATTTTCTCCCGTTCTGAGGGTTCTCTTTCGTCTTGTTTATGGTTTCCTGTGCTGTGCAAAGCTTTTAAGTTTCATTAGGTCCCATTTGTTTATTTTTGGTTTTATTTCCATTTCTCTAGGAGGTGGGTCAAACAGGATCTTGCTGTGATTTATGTCATAGAATGTTCTGCCTATGTTTTCCTCTAAGAGTTCTATAGTGTCTGGCCTTACATTTAGGTCTTTAATCCATTTTGAGTTTATTTTTGTGTATGGTGTTAGGGAGTGTTCTAATTTCATTCTTTTATGTGTAGCTGTCCAGTTACCCTAGCACCACTTATTGAAGAGGTTGTCTTTTCTCCATTGTATATTCTTGCCTCCTTTATCAAAGATAAGGTGACCATATGTGTGTGGGTTTATCTTTGGGCTTTCTATCCTGTTCCATTGATCTATATTTCTGTTTTTGTGCCAATACCATTCTGTCTTGATTACAGTAGCTTTGTAGTATAGTCTGAAGCCAGGGAACCTGATTCTTCCAGCTCCGTTTTTCTTTCTCAAGATTGCTTTGGCTATTCAGGGTCTTGCCATACAAATTGTGAAATTTTTTGTTCTAGTTTTGTGAAAAATGCCACTGGTAGTTTGATAGGGATTGCACTGAATCTGTAGATTGCTTTGGGTAGTATAGTCATTTTCACAATGTTGATTCTTCCAATCCGAGAACATGGTATATCTCTCCATCTGTTTTTATCCTCTTAATTCTTTCATCAGTGTCTTATAGTTTTCTGCACACAGATCTTTTGTCTCAGGTAGGTTTATTCCTAGGTATTTTATTTTTTTGTTGTTGCAGTGGTAAATGGGAGTGTTTTCTTAATTTCTCTTTCAGATTTTTCATCAAGAGTGTATTAGAATGCAAGAGATTTCTGTGCATTAATTTTGTATCCTGCTACTTTACCAAACTCATTGATTAGCTCTAGTAGTTTTCTGGTAGCATCTTTAGGATTTTCTCTGTATAGTATCATGTCATCTGCAGACAGTGACAGCTTTAATTCTTCTTTTCCAGTTTGGATTCCTTTTATTTCTTTTTCTTCTCTGATTGCTGTTGCTAATACTTCCAAAACTGTGTTGAATAATAGTGGTGAGAGTGGGCAACCTTGTCTTCTTCCTGATCTTAGTGGAAATAGTTTAGTTTCAGTTTTTCACCATTGAGGATGATGTTGACTATTGGTTTGTCATATAAGACCTTTATTATGTTGAGATAGGTTCCCTCTATACACACTTCCTGTAAAGTTTTTATCATAAAAGGGTTTTGAATTTTGCCAAAAGTTTTTTCTGCATCTATTGAGATGATCATATGGTTTTTATTCTTCAGTTTGTTAATATGGTGTATCACATTGATTGATTTGCATATATTGAAGAATCCTTGCGTTCCTGGGATAAACCCCACTTGATCATGGTATATGATCCTTTTAATGTGCTGTTGGATTCTGTTTGCTAGTATTTTGTTGAGGATTTTTGCGTCTATGTTCATCAGTGATATTGGCCTGTAGTTTTCTTTTTTTGTGACATCTTTGTTTGGTTTTGGTATCAGGGTGATGGTAGCCTTGTAACATGAGTTTGGGAGTGTTCCTCCCTCTGCTATATTTTGGAAGAGTATGAGAAGGATAGGTGTTCGCTCTTCTCTAAATGTTTGATAGAATTTGCCTGGGAAACCATCTGGTCCTAGGCTTTTGTTTATTGGAAGATTTTTAATCACAGTCTCAATTTCAGTACTTGTGATTGGTCTGTTCGTATTTTCTATTTCTTCCTGGTTCAGTCTTGGAAGGTTGTACTTTGCTAAGAATTTGTCTGTTTCTTCCAGGTTGTTCATTTTATTATCATATAGCTGCTTGTAATAATCTCTCATGATCCTTTGTATTTCCTCAGTGTCAGTTGTTACCTCTCCTTTTTCATTTCTAATTCTACTGATTTGAGTCTTCTCCCTTTTTTGTTGATGAGTCTGGCTAATGGTTTATCAATTTTGTTTATCTTCTCAAAGAACCAGCTCTTAGTTTTATTGATCTTTGCTATCATTTCCTTTATTTCTTTTTCATTTATTTCTGATCTGATCTTTATGATTTCTTTCCTTCTGCTAACTTTGGGTTCTTTGTTCTTCTTTCTCTAATTGTGTTAGGTGTAAGGTTAGGTTGTTTATTTGAGATTTTTCTTATTTCATGAGGTAGGATTGTATTGTTATAAAGTTCCCTCTTAGAAATGCTTTTGCTGCATCACATAGGTTTTGGGTTGTCATGTTTTCATTGTCATTTCTTTCTAGGTATTTTTCCATTTCCTCCTTGTTTCCTTCATTGACTCTTGGTTATTTAGTAGCATATTGTTTAGCCTCCATTTGTTTATATTTTTTACAGGTTTTTATCCTGTAATTGATTTCTAGTCTCATAGCGTTGTGGTCAGAAAAGATACTTGATATGATTTCAGTTTTCTTAAATTTACCAAGGCTTGATTTCTGACCCCAAATATGGTTTATCCTGGAGAATGTTCCATGAGCACTTGAGAAGAAAGTGTATTCTGTTGTTTTTGGATGGAAAGTCCTATAGATATCAATTAATTCCATCTTGTTAAATGTGTCATTTAAAGCTTCTGTTTCCTTATTTATTTTCATTCTGGATGATCAGTCCATTGGTGAACGTGGGGTGTTAAAGTCCCCTAGTATTATTGTGTTACTGTCAATTTCTCCTATTATGGCTATTAGCATTTGCCTTATGTATTGTGGTGTTCCTATGTTGGGTGCACAAATATTTACAATTGTTATATCTTCTTCTTGGATTAATCTCTTGATCATTATGTAGTATCCTTCTTTGCCTCTTCTAATAGGCTTTATTTTAAAGTCTATTTTGTCTGATATGAGAATTGCTACTCCAGCTTTCTTTTGATATCCATTTGCATGGAATAACTTTTTCTATCCCCTCACTTTCAGTCTGCATGTGTCCCTAGGTCAGAAGTGGGTCTCTTGTAGGCAGCATATATACGGGTCTTGTTTTTGTATCCATTCAGCCAGTCTGTGTCTTTTGGTTGGAGCATTTATTCCATTTACATTTAAGTAGTTTTTGATATGTATGTTCCAATTGCCATTTTCTTAATTGTTAGCAGTTTGTTATTGTAGGTCTTTTCCTTCTCTTGTGTTTACTGCCTAGAGAAGTTCCTTAGCATTTGTTGTAAAGCTTGTCTGTTCGTGCTGAATTCTCTTACCTTTTGCTTGTCTGGAAAGGTTTTAATTTCTCCATCGAATCTGAATGAGCTCCTTACTGGGTAGAGTAATCTTGGTTGTACTTTTTTCCCTTTCATCACTTTAAATATGTCCTGCCACTCCCTTCTGGCTTGCAGAGTTTTTGCTGAAAGGTATGCTGTTAACCTTATGGGGATTCCCTTCTATGATATTTGTTGCTTTTCCCTTGCTCCTTTTAATATTTTTTCTTTGTATTTAAATTTTGAAAGTTTGATTAATATGTGTCTTGGCGTGTTTCTCCTTGGATATATCCTGTATGGGACTCTCTGCACCTCTGAACTTGATTGACTATTTCCTTTCCCATGTTAGGGAAGTTTTCAACTATAATCACTTCAAATATTTTCTCAGACCCTTTCTTTTTCTCTTCTTCTTCTGGGACCCCTATAATTCGAATGTTGGTAAATTTAATGTTGCCCCAGGGGTCTCTGAGACTGTCATCAATTCTTTTCATTCCTTTTTCTTTATTCTACTCTGCAGTAGTTACTTCCACTGTTTTATCTTTCAGGTCGTATCCATTCTTCTGCCTCAGTTATTCTGCTATTGATTTTTTCTAGAGAATTTTTAATTTCATTTATTGTGTTGTTCATCATTTTTTGTTTGTTCTTTAGTTCTTCTAGGTCCTTGTTAAATGTTTCTTGTATTTTCTCCATTCTATTTCCAAAATTTGTGATATCTTTACTGTCATTACTCTGAATTCTTTTTCAGGTAGACTGCCTATTTCCTCTTCATTTGTTTGCTCTCATGGGTTTTTACCTTGCTCCTTTATCTGCTTCATATTTTTCTGTCTTCTCAGTTTGTTTAACTTATTGTGTTTGGGGTCTCCTTTTCAGAGGCTGCAGGTTCATAATTCCTGTTGTTTTTGGTGTCTGCCCCCAGTGGGTAAGGTTTGTTCAGTGGGTTGTGTAGGTTTCCTGGTGGAGGGGACTGGTGCCTGTGTTCTTGTGGGTGGGGCTGGATCTTTTCTTTCTGGTGGGCAGGGCCACATCCAGTGGTGTGTTTTGGGGTGTCTGTGAACTTAGTGTGATTTTAGGCAGTCTCTCTGCTAATGGGGTCAGAGAGGGGACATTGTGTTCCTGTCTCACTAGTTGTTTGACATAGGCTGTCCAGCACTGGAGCTTGCTGGCCTCTGGGTGGAGATGGGTCTTAGTGTTGAGACAGAGATCTCTGTGACAGCTCTCACCAATTGATATTACATGGGGCTGGGAGGTCTCTGGTGGTCCAATGTCCTGAACTCAGCTGTCCCACCTCAGAGGCTCAGGCCTGACACCAGGCCAGAGCACCAAGACCCTATCAGCCACATGGCTCAGAAGAAAAGGGTAAAAAAAGAAAGAAAAATAAATTAAATTTTTTTAAAAATAATAAATAAAACAAATTTTTAAATTATTAACATAAAAAATTAATAATTAAAAAAAAGAGAACAACCAAACCAATAACCAATCCACCAATGATAAGAAGCACTAAAAACTAAAGTAATATAAACATAAATATCAGAAACAAATCAGTTGCAGACAGCAAACCCCAAGTCTACAGTTGTTCCTAAAGTCCACCACCTCAAATTTGGGACGATTCATTGTCTGTTCAGTTACTCCACACATGCAGGGTATCTCACGTTGATTGTGGGGATTTAATCCGCTGCTCCTGAGGCTACTGGGAGAGATTTCCCTTTCTCATCTTTGTTTGTGCAGCTCCTGGGGTTCAGCTTTGGATATAGCCCCACCTCTGCATGTAGGTTGCCCTCAGGAGTCCCTTCCCTACCAGACAGGACGGGGTTAAAGCGGCAGCTGATTAGGGGGCTCTGGCTCACTCATGCCAGGGGAAGGGAAGGGTACTGTAGTTATAATTGGAATGTGGGGCGAGTCTGCGGTGGCAGCGACCAGCAGGACATTGCAACAGCCTGAGGTACTCTGTGTTCTCCCAGGGAAGTTGTCCCTGGATCACGGGACCCTGGCAGTGGCGGGCTGCACAGGCTCCCAGGAGAGGAGGTGTGGATAGCGACCTGTGCTTGCACACAGGATTCTTGGTGGCAGTGGCAGCAGCCTTAGCGTTTCATGCCCATCTCTGGGGTGCGAGCTGATAGCCGTGGCTCATGCCCATCCTTGGACCTTGCTTAGGCGGTTCTCTGCCTCCTGTGGGCACATGGAGAAGGAATCCCCTCTCCTCACGCACCCCATAACAATGGTCACTTAGGCAGGTCCAGACATTTTCCCGGATGCCCTCCCAACTAGCTGTGACACACTAGCCCCCTTCAGGCTGTGTTTATGCAGCCAACCCCAGTCCTCTCCCTGGAGTCTGACCTCCAAAGCCCAAGCCTCAGCTCCCAGCCCCCACCCACCCCAGAGGGTGAGCAGACAAGCCTCTCAGGCTGGTGAGTGCTGGTCGGCACCGATCCTCTGTGGGAATCTCTCTGCATTGCCCTCCACACCCCTGTTGCTGCACTCTCCTCCGTGGCTCCAAAGCTTCCCCCCCCATCCACTCCCCATCCCCGCCAGTGAAGGGGCTTCCTAGTGTGTGGAAACTTTTCCTCCTTCACAGCTCCCTCCCAGGGAGGCAGGTCCCATCCCTATTATTTTGTCTCTCTTTTTTCTTTTTTCTTTTGCCCTACCCATGTACGTGGGGGTTTTCTTGTCTTTTGTGAAGTCTGAGGTCTTCTGACAGTGTTCAGTAGGTGTTCTGTAGGAGTTGTTCCACTTGTAGAAGTATTTTTGATGTATTTGTGGGGAGGAAGTTGATCTCCACATATTACTCCTCTGCCATCTTGAAAGTCCCCCCTACCTTTGACTAGTTTTAAGCCAGAAAGTGAAATGGTCAGATTTGTATTTCATAAAGATCACAAGGACAAGAGTTTGAAGAATACATTGTATATAGTGAGACTGGAGCCAAGGAGACTAATTAGAAGATTACAGAGAAGAGGAAGTGAATAGGAGTGTATCAAGAGGGTAGAAAGAATAGGACTTGGTCATCAGTTGTGTGTGAGGTATGAAGGAGGGGTCATGTCTAGGATGATGTGCAAAGCCCTGGCAGCTGAATAAGGGCTAACATTTACTGATAAAGGTACTACTTGAAGACTATCAGATTTTCTAGGAAATTATCAGTCCAACTTGGGGCACATTAAGTTTGAAATACTTGTGGGATATCCTGTGGGCAGTTGAATACATAGATCTGAGATCTCAGAGTAAGATCTGAACTGTAGATGTAGATATGGGAGTCAATGACTTACATATTGTAGTTGCTATAGGAGTGATTATAGTAATTATAATTATAGGATAATAATTCCATAACTATAGGAAGGAAAAATACAGAGAGAGGAAAGAGGAAGACCAGGACACAACTTGGTGGAAGAGCAACATCTGAGGGGCATATGAACCAAAAAGGATGGACCCAGGACAGCCGGAGGGATGGGAGAAGACAATGGAGAAAGCAATAACACAGAAGCCCAAGGAGAACCCCAATGTTCACTGCAGCCCTGTTTACAATTGCCAAGATGTGGAAGCAACCTAAGTGTCCATCAACAGATGAATGGATAAAGAAGATGTGGTATATATATATATATATATATACAATGGAATACTACTCAGCCACAAAAAAGAATGAAATTTTGCCATGTGCAGCAACAGGGGGGGATTTGGATGGCATGACCCTGAGAGTGAGGGTCTCCTTAAATTTTATACCATAGGAGTCTCAGTCACCTCACCCCCGTCCTGGACATAGATTCTCTCAAGGATCTTCTTTGATATCATAAAACAATACTATTTGAAGATATATAAAATTATCTCATTTCTGGGGTGATGTCACCAACATGACTAAGACTTCCCTTGTTCCTCCCCCTATAGACACTTCAACAATGACAATTTGGCATCCATCCACAGATATGGGGGCTGTGGGATGCAACACCATACACCAAAGGACCCAAGAGGGGTCATGCCCACCCATGTGGCAGATAATAGGCATATAGACCTCTGTCCCAGCTCTGGGCCCTGCAGTGCGTGGCCCATGAACCTGTTCCAGCCCCTCTCAGCCATAGTCTTGGAGCCCCTGGAAAACACTGTCTTAGACAATTACTCATGGACCAGAGAGCCTTTGTGGAAGTTCAGGTTTCCAGTGGAGAACTTCCAGCACACCACTGGAAGGAAAAAAATGCAAGTTTGAATGCATTGGAGGGGGTAAGAGGAACAATTTGGTTTTCCCACATTACCCCTTCCCAAACCAACACAGCTCAGGGCCAAGTGACATCTTCTCTTCTTGGCCTGTGATTACTCCCACAGGGGAAAGGGAGTGTTTGAGTGAGTACCTGTTTTACCTACTTGTGCCACATGCTGCCAAGGAGGCCCATTTCTCTCTCACTCCACCCAGAGTACTGATGAGCTGCGTGACTGGAGGGCAGGAAGAGGATGGGAGAGCAGCACATAGGAATCTTGAACATTAAAAGGATGTGAACCTACTAACTGTACCAAGGACCCCATCAAGCCCACCCACACCTGCTAGGGACATCTAGCCCACAGATCCCCCCAGCTGGCCCACAGGCAACTGCAGTGCTCCATGTGCTTCAACCACACACACCCCGACCCAGCAGCCCGTTCTCAAGGTGTACTACCAATGGCAGTGAGAGCAAGCTTTGGCAGATGGCTGGTGAGCAAGCACAGAAAGCCAGTCCAAATCTGCAGGCCAGGAAAAGACCACAGCCTTGAGCTTTAGTGCCTCCTCCAGAAAAACAAAAAGGAGGCTGTCAGCACATGATCTGATGTGTTGCAGGATCAAGAGAAAGCATACAAGCTTAAGAATTCTGTCACAAGAGGAAGGAAGAAGTATGGAGCCGGTGTGTCCATAGCGGGTCTGAGAAAACCTCAGAATCCCTAGCTGGGCTAATGGAAGATATTCCTCTCCTGAAGTCAGTAAAGACAGGAGGAGGTGACTACTTCAAATGCAAAGATAGCAACTCAAGACTTCAAGAATGTGAAAAATCAAGGAAAATGACACCATCAAAGAGTTACAATAATCTTTCAGTAATTGACCCCAAGGACTATGCCCTTATTTTGACAGTTCCCCAACACCTACAGGACAAGGGCCAGTCCCCTCCTTTGCAACATGGTACACAACTGCCCAGGCCCTGCTTACCTCTCCAGCCCTGTTTTATATATTCCCCCTCCTCTCTTGAACACTCTAGCAATCTACTTGTCTCCCAGACAGGCCTCTCGGTTTCACACTTCCACATTTTGTTCATGCTGTTCCCTCTGCCTCAAAGGCTTTTTCCTCACTTTTACGACTGACTGCTCCTGTTCTTTCTTTGAGACTCAGATCAGATGACCACCTCCCCCCATATTCCATCCCTCATCCTTCCACACCTACCAGTTCTAGATGCCCCTTCTTCCTGCTCCTGAATTTCCTTCTCACTCTGCACTTTACCAATTACATATTACTTGTTTATTTTTCCATCTCTATCACTGAACTGTGAGCTCTTTGAAGTCATAGACCACCTCTTGTTGACCTCTGTCCCCTGGGCCTTGCATAATCGCTCACACACAGTAGGTGCCAAATAAGTGCTTGTTGAGCTAAGCTGGCCTGACTCCCAGACCCCCTGCGCCCTGTGTCCCAGGTGCCAGCCCCCAACAGAGTGACACGCCCCTCCCTCTCCACAGCAGGGACTCTGGCTGCTGCCTTTCCTGAACTGAGTCACATGGCAGCCACTCTAAATGAAGTGCACAGGTAGTGAGGCCTGGATGGCTTTTTAAAGTTTCTCAAGGTAAAGGAAATTGTGAAATGCCCCACTGGGGCTGCAGAGCAATCTCTCCTAGTCCATTCTTGCGCCCAAAGCCAGCTGCTTGGGCCGGGAGATAAGGGGGCCCCATGCTGAGCTGCCACCAGCAGACTCAGAAAAGTAACAAATTGACAACATTCAGGAAGAAGATTCCTCATTTCCAACAGTATCATCTATACCCTGTGGCATAAAGCACCTCCTGCCTTATTAACGTCTTTTACATTTTTTAGTGCTGAATCCAAGGTGAAAGGGAGGAGGGGGAGAGGGTACGTCTGTACCAGAGTCCTTTAGGAACCAGGAAAATGCTGCGGCAGAGATGAATTGTAGACCCAGAAATAGCATTTTGGGGATGAAATGTATAACGTTCACTCTTTTTCAAAAAAAAAGTTTAATACAGGGCTTTCCCGGTGGCGCAGTGGTTGCGAGTCCACCTGCTGATGCAGGGGACGCGGGTTCGTGCCCCGGTCCGGGAAGATCCCACATGCCGCGGAGCGGCTGGGTCCGTGAGCCACGGCCGCTGAGCCTGCGCGTCCGGAGCCTGTGCTCCGCAACGGGAGAGGCCACAACAGTGAGAGGCCCACGTACCGCAAAAAAAAAAAAAAAAAAAAAAAAGTTTAATACAGCACAAATGACATCATATCAGGTCAATGGGTCAATGGGGTGTACTTTATAGTTTGCAGAGGAGTTTTTACCAACTTTATTCCAATTAATTCTCAGAACATGATAAGAATAGCTATCATTATCCTTATTTTATAGGGGAGGAAACTGAGGTTCATAGAAAATAAGTGACTTGCCCAAGGCCTCAAATCGAGTAAGCAGTAGAGCCAGGGTTTGCATCCAGGTCCCTAACATTGTGTTGCTTTCATTCCTGCAACTCGTGCACATGGTAGGAGGCCACCATTCACTCTTGCCCATCATTTTTCCTCACTCTGGGGGCAGCAGTTAGGGTACTTTGGGTTTATTACATTGAAAAGAAAGGGCATAAAAAGCAAAGAACAAAGAAGTGAGTTTTCAGCCTTTGAGTTTAAAATAGAATTTTGGAACTTCTGAGAGCAAACTGCTTGAGATCTCAAAATCCTGGCTTCTGAGTACACAAAGGCAACATTCTGTAAAAGTAGAATTCCAACGACACACCTGAGTTGGGTCAGCTCCCCCACTCAAGTCTCCACAGGGCAGAAAGAGCCAGATAGGTAGAGGGGGAGTCAGAGATTAATTCAGGAGTTGGGGGTCCTGCACCCCCCAGGTGGGTGTTCTAGACCCAGGAGCTGGACCCTGCAGGGGGCAGACTCTGAGCTGGCCCTCCATGATCCATCTATCTCTACCTCCTGGTACTCGTGCCCTTGCAAATCCCCTCCCCTTGAGTGTGGGCAGAACCTGTGACTTGCTTCCGACCAACAGATATGGCAAAGGTGACAGGATGTCCGCGATCATGGGTACACGATTACACTACATACAGTTTTAGTGCCTTTCTTGCAAGGAGACACCCTCCCTTGCTGACTGTGAGAAGCCAGCTGCCGTGCTGGGAGCATCCCCGTGGCGAGGACCACATGCCAAGGAGCTGAGAGCATCCTCCAACCAACAGCAGCGAGAAACTGAGGCCCTCAGCCCATGGCTGAGGAATGAATGTTGCCGACCGCCATGCAAGCCTGGAGCAGATCTTTCTCCAACTGGGCTTCAGGGAAGAACTCAGCCCTGGCAGCACCTTGACTGTGGCCTTGCAAGGAACCCAGCTAGGCCGTGGCCAGACTCCCAACCCGCAGAAACCATGAGATAATACACGTGTCTTGTTTTAAGTCTCTACACGTGTGGTAATATTGTTTTGCAGCAACAGAAAACTAGTACAGATAAGTTCAGGGATCTGTGGGAGAAGGGATACGTGTCACTCCCAGGCAAGGCCGAGCAGGGTAAGTGAGGTCCTTGAGAGTTTCACAGCCCCAGTAAGGTAAAGACACAATATGGTTAACAGGGAACTCTACCCAATATTCTGTAATAACCTAAATGGGAAAAGAATTTGAAAAAGAATAGATATATGTATATGTATAACTGAATCACTGTACTGAAACTAATACAACATTGTAAATCAACTATAGTCCAATATAAAATTAAAATTTTTTTTATAAAAAGAAGATACAATGGGGTTTAATGCTGGCAAGATACATCTGAGCAAATAGGACCTGGCAGAGCCTCTCCTGAGTCTCCCTCATACTGTAGAAGCTCAAGAGTTTCATCCAAGGGTCTCAAGGATATGGCTGAGGAGGAACAGCAGACAAGGAGGGGCCTTGTGGGCAAGACCAGGAAGACACAGACCAATGACACAGACACCTCAGGAGGTGTCAGTGGTTCAGGATGCCAAAAACCAAACCAGAGGGGTAAGTGACACATCCCAGATGCCCCAGAGACCAGGAGCTATCCATGATGCTGAGGCGTCTCCAGCTCCCTGGACTGGGTATCACTCCAGGCAGAGGGTGGGAGCTGGGGCAGTAATCCTGGACAATTGTGTTCAAAGTAGAAGTGACCGAGTTTACCTGGAAATGATTAAGGATCCATGTTCTGCCATCAGTGTAGAAGGGTGGCAAGTAAACAACCTGATTCTACAGGCTGATGAGTGCTGGGGTAGCAGGAAAGGCAGGGATCTTGGGGCTGTGGGAAAGGGATCACTCAGTAAAGGGTTCCTGGAGGTGAAAGCTGAGCTGAGTTTTAGAGGATGAACTAAAATGAGATTCTATGAATATAAGATTCCAAACTTTCATGGTTCCATGCATTTAAGTTTTCAAGGTTCTAAGATGTTTTTTTTCCCAAGTCTACAGATCAAAGTCTCCCCGCTGGCACTGTTATCTATTGGGGCCCTGCTTGGGAGTGGGGAGGACACAAACTATCTGAAATGTATCTGAATCAGACTCCTATTTCTCATCATTTCCCACATCTCTGTCATCTCTGCCTGTAGGGATTTACTCCTTTTTTAATTTACTCTTATTTTTAAGAAAAGTTTCACATGCACACAGTTTCAAGAATCAAATCATTGTACAAGACTTGTATGAAAAAATAGCAATTGCACACACTGCCCCATTCCACCCCCATTTCTCACCACGCAGAGGAAATACATTCAACTTTTAGAAGATTGTTCTAGATGTTTTCCTCCCTATCTCTAAGTAACTTGCTGATCCTGCTACTTCTTGATTTTTGACTTGCACTATCCACTGGCTTCCCAGTATGGAAGATGAGACTTTTTTGCCACTGTCTCTAACCCTACCACACACACCTTCTTCTTGTCCCCATTCTCCCAATGGAGTTGATTTATGATTCTAGTTCAATTCAATACATTCAGCATTTATATTATTATGATCATGTAAATGCTATACACAACTAAGTTATGAGGCTTATGAACTATTATTTTCTAATAGATTTTGTTTTCCCTGGAGTTTATGATTGTTTTGGTATTTCATTTGCTAAGTTTTCTATATTCTTATCATTAATCTAGGTGTGAACTCTTCCTCATATATGTAAATGTCTTCTCAATATGTTCAAACTTGTTAGGCATTTTATCACTTGTACCTTTTTGAATAGCTCTCTCCCAGGCTTTGAATCCACTCCAGCAATCTGAATGGCTTACATGTCTGCCATCTTTGGATTTCCCTTGACCATTATCCTGGAGATTCCTTTGTTTCTCTCCTAAGTTGGAGTCTGTGTTTCCCATGTCCCTGTTTCACCATTTCACCATTTTTCATGTACACACACACACACACACACACACACACACACACACACACACACACACACCCTTCCTGGCTTCAGTGTGTTTTTGTTTCCAACAGCTAGTGCTTGCAGCTCTTCTTAGGAGGACTGTCCTTGGGCAACTGAAGGCTATTTGCCTGAAGCTGAAGATCCAAGGGCCTTGGAATTTTCATTCCCCACCTGCCACCCCCCAGAGCAACTCTTAACTAATGGACTAGTGTGGGAGCATGCAAGCCAGCTCCTTTGTCTCAGGTTGGGACAACTCTAAAGTAACTTACCCTCCAGCATTTTCCTGGAGGATCAGACTGAACTCTGCCTGGAATCACCCCTTGTTTGGCTTTCTCTATTTCCTTGTCCTGCTTCCTCTACTTCCTTAGAGGTCTCCTTAATAAATCACTTGCACAAGAATCCATGTCTCAGAGTCTTCAAGGGAGCCCAACATAAGACACATGTCTTCCTTTTGCTTGGTTTAATCCCTTGGTTTGTTGGAGCACGTCCTTCAGTAGCTCCCTGAGAAAGAATGTATGGAATAACTTTTATAACTTTAAAAAGGTGACTGGAAGTCCCAAGTGTGTGGGAGAGTTCATGAACCATCATCTTCACAACCGAGTGATCTGGCTGAGCTGTTTGTCTGGGGACCCTGGTGTCAGTGTCTTTAAGTCTTTCCTCTTAGCCTGCCAAGCTTACATCCTGAGGTTTGTGTGTCCCTAACACACACTGTTTTGCAAATACCTTATTTGAGACAGCCCTAATTGAATGCAGAGTGTTGGGATTAATGACCTGTGATGCTCTCTCCTTCTTATGTCTCTCTAGGAATGTGTTATCCAATCAATGGCAAATCCCGAAGAGGTGACAATAGACATAGAGGTTCATCTCATCTTTTAAGTCATACCACATGGCAGCATGAGCCTAGAAAAAGGGAAGATAGAACCTCCAAGGCAGCTGTGATGAGGAATCAAGCCTGATTTGAGCTCTCGTTCACGCAAGTTCCCCTCCAGAGGCAGAGTGGTGTAGTGGAGAAAACATGGGCTTTGGCCCCACAGACCAAAGATGATTCTTATTTCTAATGCTTCCCGGGTATGTTAGGAAGCTAGGAGAAATTACTTAGCTTCTACAAGCATTAACCTTTCCTTTGGAAATCCAGATCAGGAGTCAATCCAATTGTCCCCCAGGACCCTAGATGTCCTCTGCCATTAACCTAACCTACACTATGACTGTCTGCTTGCTTGCCTCTCACCTCCTCCCAACCATCAGCTCCTGGATGAGAGGGGCTGGGTCGTTTATCACTGAGCTACATAGGCAACCTGGGGACCTGGGATTCAGTGAATGTTGGATCAATATTCATTCTCTTTCTCCTCATACCCCTGTGAACTAGGGACCAGAATCTTTATGGCAGAATGGCTCTTTTCAGTTTGCTTATAGATACAGAAGGTCCAGAGAGCACAGGGAGAGAAACAAGAAGAAAGAGGGAGAGTTGGTGGTGGATTGAGAGGAAGAAGAAACCAACTGAAAGAAACTTGAGAAGAGAGAGGAAAAAATTATAGAACATATCCAAAACAGGATTATTTTGTGATGAAGGAGAATTGGGGGAAAGGAAGGCCAGAGGATACAGGTAAATTTGGATTCTGGAGAAGAAAAATAGAACTTAATAGTAGAACCATGTGATTAAAAGGCTATAATATCTTGCCTGGGTGAGAATGAAGCTCCCTTTTATTCTGACTGTTGTATTGATTTTGACCAAAACCCTTCCCTTCAAGTAACTGCTGCTACCCTCTGCTTCACCCGTGCATTTTCCTCAGTTGCCGCCACTTTCTTCCATGAATCTTCCTTCCAACCCCTGCCACAGCTGACTGAGCTAGTGGTGGGCATCCAATACTGTCTGGACCCATCAGAGACATTCTTCAGAACTTTCTTCATTTGTGTAGACTTAAAGGGAAAAACACAGGTGCTCTCAGAAGCTCTTTCTCACCATGTGGAGAAGGTCCATCTGCAGAGAGCAGGAGACAAGGAGCATTGGCCATGCTCAAGACCATGGATCAGATTGCTGCTGAAGCCCTGCTGTCACCCCTCCCTTTTCACAGCATGATAGTTCATTCTTCATTGATATCCATGAACCAGTAATTTCCTTCCTTTGCCCAAGTCTGCTCAAGATAAGTTCCTGTCACTTGCAACCCAAATGGTCCTAGTTAATATGATATATGTGAAGAAAGTCTCTGATAAAAGAATATACTGTTCGCATGTTTAGAAACATTTATATATGTGCACATTATCTTTAATCTTGCCAAATCATTAAAGCAGGCCTAGGAAGAGGATCTTACCTGCATTTGTTACCAGTGGCTCTTGAGACATTTAACATAGCAAAATCCTTTCTCTAAAAATCCATAGCTCCAATTTTAGACCACCCTTCCTTCCCATGAATTCCCATTTTGATCTCCTGTACTATTAATGCAAACTTTAGAGAGATATTGTTTCTTGCCTCTTCTTTGACATCATGTCCAAAACATCATCATCACTTCTACACCTATAAATTTTTTTTTTTTTTTCGGTACGCGGGCCTCTCACTGTTGTGGCCTCTCCCATTGCGGAGCACAGGCTCCGGATGCGCAGGTTCAGCGGCCATGGCTCACGGGCCCAGCCGCTCCGCGGCATGTGGGATCTTCCCGGACCAGGGCACGAACCCGTGTCCCCTGGATCGGCAGGCCGATTCTCAACCACTGCGCCACCAGGGAAGCCCTACACCTATAAATTTTGAAAGACTCTTCCTTCTCATAAACTGGTAACTTCCAAATATTGGAAATTGAAAAAAGATAAATTTCCAGTTGCAGTCAAGATAGAGTAAGCACCCTCCAACTTCTCTCTCCCATTGAATACAATTAAAAATCCCGGACAAAATGCATGGAGCAATCCTCTGAGGACTCTGAAAAGTAAATGTTGACAAGTAGATTGGGAAAGGAAATCAGAACTCAAAGAACCACCCAAAGAAATGGTGAGTTTCCAGGTTTTATTCTTCAGTATCTCTGAGCCTAGATTCGAAGGCAGTCTGAAGCCTGGAATTGTGCACCAAATGAGGACTGAAAGAACTCCAAGAAAACCTATCTATCTCTGATCTGAGGCATTGAGAAGAAAGTCCCTACAGCTTTGAGAGAGTGAAAGAATTCCCCTGGGTGGCTTGGTTGGTTGTTTTTTCTATTCTCTCACTGCCCCCAAGCAAGTTCTTGGCAATTCCTGCAGTACCTGGGTAGACTCCTAAAACTCCAGGAGAAGGGAACCCTTCTCTGACCAGAGAAACTGAGATTTCCATAACGTGGAGATAATCCTCATTGCTATATTTTCTCTACATACTGACTCAACTCATCATGGCTCCAGATGCAGACACAGTTGAAGAAAGTGTTTGGCAGAGTGGAGAAACTAAAGATCCAGCTTCCTAGCCAGAAGACCAGGAGGGGAGGACCTTGGGAGCCAGGAAGTGTCAGAGGAAGTGAAACCCAATCCCCAGCTACAGGGACAAGTCCTGCTAGGTCTAACCTTAGCAGATCATTGTGGTTTCATTCCTCTTGACAGCAACTGGTTTAAGCATGACATGGAATGCAATTCTGGCCAATGAGAAATGAAAGAAGTGCTGGAGATGGGAGGGGTGGGGGCAGGGGGCAGATTTTGGTAAAGGTTTCAGAGAGAAAAAGACAGTGCTGATATTAGGTATTATATTTGTGGACTAGGGCCACAGCAACTGTGCTGGAACCACAAGCAGAGGTGGCAGAGGACAAAGCTGACATTCTGCAACTGGCAGAATGGAAAAATGGCAAGATCCTGGAGCTGGGGAATTAACCAGTCTGGAGCTGCCCGACCCCTGGGTTTCTTGTTATAAGGGATAATTTTTTTCAGTTTTTTTAATGAACTGAGGCAGGATTTTCTAGAATTTGCAGTCAAGTTACCTAAGAGTCATACCTGATAAGGTACATACAATGCAAAAAGATTGCTAGACCATGGGTGAAGGGTCAGATCCTCACCCACCCAATGCTGCTCTCACTCTATGCTTTAGGTCCTTTCTTTGAACCCTGGAGCAGAGCATTCCTTAAATCTTCCTCAAGGTTCAGAGGATGTATTAACTTCAGGGAAAAGTAAGAAGACTGTGTCTGGAACAGGGAAGGAAGAGGGACTCCCCTTCCTCCAGGCCGTCCACAGAGACTTGCAGCATCCTCGTAATGGCTTCCCGGGCAGGGAGCAGGCCCCAGGTGATCACCCAACCACAGCAATAGTCATAATACAGAAATAGAGGTCAGCTCTCCAAAGGAGGCTAGAAATACCCTACATGTTAGAAAAGAACTGACTGCATGGATTACCCATATAATGAAGTTTTAACTACCATCTCATTGTTTTGTCAAATAGTAGATGTTTGACAAATATTTAAATAAATAATTTTATAGGAAAAATACCCCAGGAATTGAAAACTTCCAGTTATTTACATCTACTACATTTTTTTCCCAGACTCATCAGAACACAGACACCATTTATGTGCATCTATAAGAGTGGCTATTCTATTTTGCATTCTGCTTTGCTTGCACTTAGCTTTGTGATGTGTGCACATTTCCACAGCTCACATACTTTTCAGTTTCAGTGGTCACAGGGAATTCTGATACACCATGGTTCTCTTAACCATTCCCACTCACTGGGCATTTGGGTCACTTTCTATTTTCCCCTATTATGAACATGCTGCCATAAATATCTTTGTAAAAATGGCTTTTTTCCATCTGGATTATTACCTCAGGGTATTTTCCCAAAAGTGGGATTACCAAGTCAAAGGATATGAATGCTTCATAGCTCTTATGATAAATTGCCAACTTGCACTTGAGAAAAATAGGAACAAATTACAGAGTGGCCAACTGTGTGTGGGTTTTCCATGCAGAACCTAACTTAACAGGTTTTCTCGATCGTATTTATTTTTATTACTTTAATGTTGGCATTCCTTAGCTGTTCAAATCTGTATTTCTTTAGTTTTTACTCAGGCTGAACATTTTTTCATGTTACTTTATTATCTGTAAGAAACAAAAACAAGACATTTTTGTTACAGAAAAATCTATTCCTTATGATGATGTGGCGACATTATAAATTATAAGGGTGATATTAATTAAAGATGTTACCTGTCATTCTTTATATGTAAACAATATCTTCATATATTTTGATTAATCCTCAAGCAGAGTGCAGGTCTTAACCATAAATTTTCATAATTCTGTATCTACTTTAGCCCTTAAGACTTATTCATAATAATTAAAATAATTTTCTATTTTTTTCATTTCATTTAGTATTTTTTCTCTACCAAAAAGTCGAAATTATTTTATAATTGATTTGATTCACCTTGTTTCTGATATCTCCTATTGCTTTAAATATCGCAAATATATTTCTCTTCCATTGTAGAAATAAATATCCTATTTCATCCTCTTTTGATTTTTTTATGGTTTGTTTCATGGTCATTTGCAAGGTGCAAACCTGAGGTAAATTTCATTACTGCCTGGACTTCTGACATACGTGGCTAAATTCTTCCCTTATAACACTAACAGAGGATAAGAACACACAGTCTCTTGGTTCTGTGTGTGGTGGGTTGGTATGGACCAACTCAGAGTTCAGGATGCTACTCTACCATACGCCTCACCCTCCTGCAGGATTCCTTACTAACCAGACAGAGCGAGTAGAAGGGTGTTCATAAGCATCATGAGTGGAAGAAAATGCACACACACACAAACACAAATTTTAATGCATGTCTCCATATTGTTTCTTACACCACATGTGCATCTATAATGATCTCAAAATAAAAAGTCTAATCAGAAAAAAACTTTTAAAATGCATGGAAATTTAATAGGACATTTTCTTTGAAGTATTCACACCCTGACTCTCAGCAGAAGTCCAAAAGCTTAGCACAATGGTATGCTTCATTGCCAGTTCTGGTACTCAGGGCAGGGGCCGCCAAGAGGTGGGGTCTTCATCCTCAATCTCCCATTATTTGAGGAATCAGCTTTCAAACACTGCCATATTAAGGCCAAAGGCAGGTTTAGAAGTTCTGGATTTTAACCAGATTGCCAAATATTTATTAAGGGCCATAAGCAATCTTGCTTGAAAGTGGGGCACCAGCTGTCAAGCAAACAACTTGTAGCAGAGAAAATATTTTAAAGCTGCCAACAGCCTCTGCCCATTGCTACAGGTGAGGTTTAATTTTTGAAGCTGGGAAACTGTCCTTTTGGTACCTGATTGAATTTTGCATCCTAGAATTTAAGCGGGAATTGGTCCTCAGGCTGGCCTTCCTTTTCCTTTGGAAGGGCCTCCAAGGTGACCCTTTTAGTCATGCAGACAGAGATAAACCAATTTCTTTTTTTTTTAACATCTTTATTGGAGTATAATTGCTTTACAATGGTGTGTTAGTTTCTGCTTTACAACAAAGTGAATCAGTTATACATATACATATGTTCCCATATCTCTTCCCTCTTGCATCTCCCTCCCTCCCACCCTCCCTATCCCACCCCTCTAGGTGGTCACAAACCACCTAGCTGATCGCCCTGTGCTATGCGGCTGCTTCCCACTAGCTATCTATTTTACGTTTGGTAGTGTATATATGTCCATGCCACTCTCTCACTTCGTCCCAGCTTGCCCTTCCCCCTCCCCATATCCTCAAGTCCATGCTCTAGTAGGTCTGTGTTTTATTCCCATCCTACCATTAATCTCTTCATGACATTTTTTTTTCTTAGATTCCATATATATGTGTTAGTATACGGTATTTGTTTTTCTCTTTCTGACTTACTTCACTCTGTATGACAGACTCCAGGTCCATCCACCTCACTACAAATAACTCAATTTCGTTTCTTTTTATGGCTGAGTAATATTCCATTGTATATATGTGCCACATCTTCTTTATCCATTCATCTGTTGATGGACATTTAGGTTGCTTCCATGTCCTGGCTATAGTAAACAGAGCTGCAATGAACATTTTGGTACATGACTCTTTATGAATTATGGTTTTCTCAGGGTATAAACCAATTTCTTACCCCTTTTTCTTCAGACAGCCCACAACCAGTCAGGGCTTTGGATGTTAACTTTTCTATTCACTAATGAAAATTTGGTTTTTATTTTAGCAGGACTGCACCTTTGCAAATAAATTATTTTAAAATGTGAATTTAAACTGTTCAGTCCCTGAAAAATATTTCTTGTTTATGAGAGATATTTCTATTTTCTCTACCTCCAGTGTTTATTCCCAGGAGATTGCTAGACCAGCTCATGCCAGGAGAAACATCAGGCCTGATGATCTCCTCACACTGAAGAAAGAGGATCTGGACTGGGCTTGGCAGGTGCCCCTTGGCCTGGCCAGTTGGGACCCCACATTTGGGGCTCTGCCTCTGCTGCTATTACTGCCTCTAGCTCAGCAGCCCCAGACCCTGAAACAATCTAGCCACTAGGAGCACAGATTGGAGTTTGAACCCCAATTCTATCACTATATCCCTGTATGACCTTGAGCAACTCACTTTACCTCTCCGGACTCAGTTTCCTCATTTGCAAAATGGGGAAAGTATTACCTACTTAGAGGGGTGCTAATACAATGTTAGTTTTGCCCCCAGTCTGCACCCTGGGTTGGGGGGCTTTGCCATCCTGTAACATACAAATTGACATCCCGTCAGCCAAAGGAGCTGATAAGCAAGAGAGACAGCCTCTCACCCCCGCCCCATCCCACTGGATATGCCAGCAGAACCAGATCTCTGCAGCAGCCACCTGGGAGCTGCTAAGTATGTGGAAGGCATAGGAATACTCCCCGAGACCTCAGTTTATCCATCTTATCACAGACAATTTGGGAGATCTTCGCTGCGATCCTCCTCTCCCTCAGGTGCACAGACTTGCAGGTGACACCAAGGCTGACCTTAGTATCCCTCACATCCTGGCCAGGGACATACAAAGACACCTGGAGGGGCAAATATTCTCTGCCCAGTGGGCCACCTCACTGAGTGGGCCCTTTACCCCCTAGTAGGAGAGCTAGACACAAGCGTGCATGCCCGTGTACACACACCCACCCCTTTTTGTATGCACACAGATTAGTATACATGCATTTTTCACCTACATCCACATTCACAAACAGAAACACACACACACCTATTTGGACACACGTACAAATACAGGCAAACACACTTGTCCCCCAGAATATGCACGCACTCATTCTCAAGCAACCTACCTGTACACTGACATGCTTACACACCGTCACGCCTGTTCTCACACCCCCTTCCACGTGAATGTGCACATGTGTGCACACACACACACACACACACCTGAGGACATACACATGGTGAAGCGGGCTCAGACCAATGGCCCTGCGTCTCATCAGAGTGTGTGACAAGCTAGTGTGTGTCTTAAGTCCAGTTGCCCAGAAGCAGATCCTGAGATGAGACGGAGTGTACAAGTGATTGATTGGGGAAGTGCTCCCCGGGGAGTTCAGTAAGTCAGACAAGCAGGATAGGGAAGAGGAGGAAGCTAGATGAAGCGACTGTACGTGAAGTTGCACCTCGCCCTGATCCTTGGTGGTGCTCTGAAGCACAGATCACCCCTCATGGTGTCTCTCAAGAGGCAAGGAAACTATCTGTCATCCTGCACCGGTAACTCAGAAGCGTCCTGCAGCAGTAACTCGAACCACCTGAACGCCTCCAGAGCCAGAAGAGCCCGCATCCTTCTGACAGCCCGACAAACAGCTGGGTCCTGGACCCCAGCGAAATGCTCATAAACATAGCCTCATCTCTCCGTTATGCAAACATCAGATCCACTTCCACACAAACTGACACGTAAATGAAAGATTTATGTGTCACTGACACATAAATGAAAGATTTGGGGAAGAGGGAAATCCTGTGGTAAATGAAACCCTGGCCACCAGGACCAAAGACACCCACCCCACTTGACAACTTTCAGCACATTTCGGTGCCTGCGAAGGTAGAACCACCTCCCACTCTCTCCCGAAGGGCTTGGCATCCAACCTTCCACTAGTTTTATGAACTTAGGTAAGTTTCCCATCCTTTCTGCACCTCAGCTTCCTCATCTGAAAATGAGGATAATAATAGTATCATTAGATAATAATAGTATGCTTACTAGAGTGGGCTCTCCATGTCCACTGGTCCTGAATCCAACAGCACTACATCATTTTATACAAGGGACTTGAGCATTCAGCAGATTTTGGTACCTGTGGAGGGATCCTGGACATAGAACAATATACCACAGTGTGGGTAGTTTAAACAGAAACCTATCTTAGAGTTCTGGAGGCTGGAAGTCTGAAATCAAGGTGTTGGCAAGACTGCTTCCTTCTGAGGCTTCTCTCCTTGCTTGTAGATGGCCTTCTTCTCCCTGTGTGTTGGCAGTCTTCCCTGTATGTGTATCTGTGTGTCCAAATTTTCCCTTTTCATCAGGACACCAGTCATACTGGATTAGTGCCACCCTACTGAGCTCAATTAACTTGATTATCTCCATAAAGACCCCTATCTCCTAATAAGGGCCCATTCTGAGGTATTGCGATAGAATTGAAGACACAGTCTGACCCCTAACACCGTATAGGTTGTCATGAGGATTAAAATGAGTTAGGTTTTGTGAAGTGCTTAGATCAGTGCCTCGCAGACAGTAAGCCCTATACACATTTTGCAATGATTATTATGATGAAGAAGAAGTAGAAAAATTACATCAACTTGAGAACTTTTGTACTGTGTAATAGTAAGATGTAAAAGTGGTTGCAATAGAACTACCATATGACCCAGCATTCCCACTACTGGGCATATACCCTGAGAAAACCATCATTCAAAAAGAGTCATGTACCACAATGTTCATTGCAGCCCTATTTACGATAGCCAGGACATGGAAGCAACCTAAGTGTCCATCAACAGATGAATGGATAAAGAAGATGTGGCACATATATACAATGGAATATTACTCAGCCATAAAAAGAAATGAAACTGAGTTATTTGTAATGAGGTGGATAGACCTGGAGTCTGTCATACAGAGTGAAGTCAGTCAGAAGGAGAAAAACAAATACCGTATGCTAACACATATATATGGAATCTAAAAAAAAAAATGTCATGAAGAGATTAGTGGTAGGATGGGAATAAAACACAGACCTACTAGAGCATGGACTTGAGGATATGGGGAGGGGGAAGGGTAAGCTGTGACAATGTGAGAGAGTGGCAGGGACATATACACACTACCAAATGTAAATTAGACAGCTAGTGGGAAGCTGCAGCATAGCACAGGGAGTTCACCTCTGTGCTTTGTGACCACCTACAGGGGTGGGATAGGGAGGGTGGGAGGAAGGGTGACACAAGAGGGAAGAGATATGGGAACATATGTATATGTATAACTGATTCACTTTGTTGTAAAGGAGAAACTAACACACTATTGTAAAACAGTTATACTCAAATAAAGATGTTAAAAAAAAAAAGAATATAACTTAAAACCTTAAAAAAAAAAGTGGTTGCAAAATGATTGTAACACAAAATATAATAAGTTTTATAACACACAAAATGTGAAGGAAAAGACAAAACCTGTCCAAAAGTGTTTACTCCCTGGTTCCACCAGCATGTGGAGTGTTTGAGCCTAGCCTGTGTGCCACAAAACTGAGCCCACCAGGTGGGCAAAATTAACCCACTGTTAGACAACTCTTATTTACACTTTCCCACTTCAGCTCACGATAAACAAGCAAAACTCACCTCAGACTGAAAATCAACAGTAAAGGGACAGAAAAAGAGGCCTTGCCTCAAGGAATCTTCTTTTGTTTTTTTTCATTAACTCACCACCCTGAGATCACAGAACCCAGGAGAAAGGTGAGAAAAATCTTTGAGTGCATTGTTGAGTTCCAGGCTCAGGGTAGCTTCCAGGATAAATACTATAAATGTACATTTATATTGTGTGGGCCAATCAGGAAGCCCTGTGTCTTTGCTTGCCCTAGGAAATGGAAATTACTTCCTCCAGGACTCCTGGCAGGTGCGCGGAGGCTGAGCTCGTTGAATGAACCACACAATAGTGGTGACTGGTGGGAGACACTGGAATTGAATCCCAGTGTTTTTCACCCACAGCTCTGCTTCCGTCACTGACTGGCACCTCCAATTTGCCCCTGCGGGCCTGGAGGGGCAACTACACCCAAAGGCCAGGCCTGGAGGTCACTGTGGCCTCAGCCAGGCAGCTATTGCTTCAAGGGCTCATTGAATATAAATGCAGTTATTGCATTTAATGTAATGCAATTATTAACATAGATTATTTTGAATTGGATGAACATTACATCAGATGTATTCCGCTATGAGTAACAGAAAATCTAACAGATTCAAACAAATACAGGCATTCATTACTTGCTAACAAGAAAATGAGAAGAGGGTGATCCTAGGTTTGGTTTGACAGCATAATGAGGCCATCGAGGAACCAAGAATGTCTATCTTTCCATGCTCCCGTCTTTGGCTTGTTGGCTTTTGCTGCCCTGGTACCACTACCTTCTTGCTTCATCTCTCCTATGCAGGGAGGGAGCAGCCCCCTGCTACTGCTAATTTCTGGGTTGTTTAATCCATCCACTGTTTTTCTTCTCAGCAACTCTTTAATTGCTTAAACAATTTCCTACATTAAAATCCTTCTGTCATAATAACTAAAATGACTTTGTTTTCTCAATTAAAACCTGACTGGTCACACAGCTAACACAGAAACAAACTCAAATCCTCAGGGAGCAACACTTGAGGAGTGCATACATGCTTAAGGAGAACACGAAGATAAGTTCTGGTAGAAATCAACAAAACTCAAAGTAGGCAATAAGAAAATGAAGCATGTGATCACATGATGATGGTAGCACCCTTGACAAGTGAGAAGGTGAAAGAGGCCAGTCCCCTTTCTAGTATGTTCTGTACAGGGCACCTGGACAAGGAGGTGAGTAGGGGCTCAGATTCAGCCTGTGATTCGGTCAGCGCACTATGCACCCTGCATGGGGCTAGTCTCCCAAGGAAAGGGCACTTTTTAATCATTTGCACAAAGGTTTCTCTAATTCTCATTGGTTGGCCTTGGCCCTGTCCAGAGTTGCCAAAACTCACGGCAGGCAAAAGAATGAAGAGGAGCAGGAAGAAATATCAACAGAGCATAAAATGAGGCCCGCCTGAACCCTCAAGAGCTTCATGTAAGGTTTTTAATGTTCCAAGAACACAAGAGGAAGGGAGTTTTAAGAAGGAGGCTCCCTGTCCAGAGGCAAGGCTGGAGTATAAAATGGAGACGGTCCATCCTCCAGAGGAGCAGAGAGAGGCCGAGCCCACAGCAGCCCTGCTGGAAGGCGCCTCGTTAGAAGGAAACCCATACGTGCAGCTATTGGGGCCTGCTCCCAATAGCTGCAGACTTTTCTTTCCTTTTCTTTTCTTTTCTTTTTTCTTTTTGTTTCTCTTTCATTTGGGAAGGTGGCCCAAATTAGAAATTTAGAACTTAGAAAGTCAACTTTGACCTCGGGTGTGGGCTTAATAGTCCCTCTTACAAAATAGCAGGACTCCCAGACAGACCTGGAACACACCATTATTTCTGGAAGTCCTCAAACGGGAGCCTGCCATGTACTCACAGCTGATCTATGCAGCTGCCACCAGGCATCAGCCCTCCCTTCCTCTGGACCCCACATCTTATTTGTCCGTATCCCCCACCCTTAAAGCTGCTTGCAGGAGCCTCAGCTCCACCAGCCCATGGGGGGATGCCTCCATCTGTGCTACATGTGCTGTGACGGATGCTCCCAAAGCCACCGTCCTCGGGTGCCCTCACAGTGCTAGACCCTATGCAGAAGTGGGGAGGTGGTCTCCCCAGCTCTGTGCTTCACCTCATCACCTGGGTCCCAAAGCAGCTCTGCCAGCACCCAGAGTCTCACCAAGTGGCCCTATCAACTCCTAGAGCACCCCACTCCCGGGCCTGGGCAACCTGAGAAACCCGGGTGCTAGCAGGGACCTCTGTGTCCTCCAGAGACTCAGCCCACCAAGC
The DNA here is from genome assembly GCF_026419965.1 of Kogia breviceps. NCBI lineage: Eukaryota > Metazoa > Chordata > Mammalia > Artiodactyla > Physeteridae > Kogia > Kogia breviceps. Next base: position 17,152,577 of record NC_081314.1, read on the forward strand.
TGAACCTCCAGCAGACACCATACCACCCACCTCACTTCCTCTTCCTTTTTACTCTCTCTGGCCACCAAAAAATCCTCTGTTTAGCAAAAACTCACACATACTGATGTGCCTGAGAGAAACACAGAGTACCAGCTGCATCAGCGGCCAATAAAAGACCCTCTGGTACACTTGGCAGAAGGGATGGAGGTCTCTCCTTGCCGGGGGAAGGCATTAGGTAGGGGCTGTGCAGAGTTCAAAGAAATATGGGCGGAGACATTTCCTGCCTCCGTTTGACCGCCAGGCCTGTAGATGGTGCAGCAGCAATGCCCTGGAACCGTGGACGCTCCCTGACAGAATGGGGTTTGGGTGGTGGCCCTCCAGCTCCCTCTCCTCTGCTCTCATCTCTGGACTTCTTCTCCCTCTTCCATTTCAAAAAGGATTGGGAGACACTGGCCCACCCTTAGGGGTTAGCAAGATATATATATACATACATATATTTGTTTGCACAGCCAAGCAAAAGGGTAGGGCTGAGTCAAAGATGGTTTGACCCTCTAACCCTTGTGCATTCACCTGTTAACGCAGCCTTGGGAGAAGACATGACTGGAAAAGATAACCCCATGGGACCCTACTATATCAGTTCAGGAGACAAAGGAAGGGTTTGAGAACCCTTGCTGATGTCTGCTCAGTAACACAACTGAATTTTTCCAATGAGAAATGAGAAAGCAAAAAATTTTCTAAGAGGGACTCAACTATTTCTCTTTTAAAAACATAATGTTCTGCTTGAATATGTTTTTACAGTCTTTTTAAAAGCTTCACACACATTGTCAGAAGTCCTGTTAGATGTAAGACCCCCAAGCAGTAAGGAGGACCATAAATACTGTAAATAGGAGTTTAAAAATTCATTCAACAAACTTGATAAACTCAAGTTTTGTATTCAGATAGGAGGAGCTAGACAGATGAAAATTCCTCCTTTCTAGTTGGGAAAGGTTCATCCTAAGGATTTCTGGGCTCGACATACAGGAATTCTTCCCTTTTGTGCCAGGAAAGACAGACTCAGGCCTACAGAGCATAGAGGCAGGGAACCAGGCTCTTAGGGGAAGCTAACTGCTGGCTGAGAGCGTGAAACATCCCTAGTTGTCTAAATGCATGTCCCAGACAAGGCAAGCAAGAGTCACTATCATCTATTGCAATCTGGGAGGAGGAACCAGGGATGGGTAAACAGAAGCTGATTCTTCCTATGTTTTTATATTTCTTTAAATCTTACTCCTAACATAGTAGTCTATCTAACAAACATATATTGTATTAATAAGAGTTAACTCTGTAGTGTTTTTGGTTTTTATAGAGCTTTGGAAAAGGAAGCTATATGGTCTTTCAGGCCCCCAGGGCTATGGGAAGCCCAGATAGGGACCCCGATGACCCATAGCAGGTACTCGGACTGAAAGCACCCTGCTTAGGAGGATGTCTAGAATCACCCAGCTAACCGAAGAGGTAACAACAAATAGCACAACTCCTACCTAACCGAGGCATGGGGTGAGGGTCCAGAAAACAGCTACCTAATCACACCAGTAACTTAGACAAAGCAAAGGGGAAATAGATAAGAGCACACGTTTTCCTGTTGATGTCCCACAGCTGCTTCCACCCACACCTTTGGATTAAGAATGATGGACAGGAGAACTACCTTCTGCCAATTAATTCCAGAGTGTAATTTGTAGCCTGGGCCCATCCTGGAAGATCCTGTGCTGCTAACAAACCATGACACTGCTTTAATTTCTCCTTTGCCCCCGCACTTTATTAAAACCTGGAGTGGGTTCCATCAAATATCCCTTCAAGGGAAAAACAGAGAGAGGGAGAGAAATGGAGCAACATTTGTCTCAATGCAATATGAAAGATTAGAGTTTGCTGGATAAAGAGGGAGAGGGGAGGGGGTAGAAATTCTTGTGAAACACACGCACGAACAGGGACACACACACACACACACACACACACAATTTCTCTTTTGCAATGACCTCCTTATGCCCCATCCATCAGCCTGGGGTTGGCTTATTCTAACTAGCAGATTCCTTTATTCAGTATAACAGGCCCATCAGACACAATCTGCATGCCAATTACTGGCACAGACCCCTTGATACCAAAAAATGTAAATTAGCTGTCAAGGAAAAGCTTCAGCTGGCCAGGTCTCTTTCTTGCTCTCCATTTCCAGCTCATATACACACTCACTCTGCTGAGCACCTAGCTCTCACCAGTGAGTCCCCAGTGGAAAAAGTCATCTAAGAAATACAAACATATTTTATTATTATTAGTATTAGTTGCTGACTTTCTCAGTACAATGTGAAATTCACCAGTGGGCGAAAGCTGCTTAGGGCAGAAATGGGTGAGAGAGGTTGATTTCTGATAATTGCATTTCTCTGGGAGCAGATCAAGGCGTCCCATGAAAGGACATTCAAAGAAATGTGAGGATAAGGGCAAAGAAAACAGACAAGGAATGGGATTCTGTAACCAAGATAACAATCAGAACTTTCACACTTAGGAACGGGCCTAGGCAGAGTTGAGGGGACAGAGGTGAGACACGCTCCAGGAACAAGCCTGCAAGACTGCTTTGCATTCTAATCAGCTATCACAAAGCCAGGCTGCAGCCAACCTAGAGGGCTTCTTATGGACACAGAAACACTCCAGTGTGTTTTCAACCCAACTTAAGCATGCTACCCACAAGGTTTCTGTCCTGCTGCTCCCAGAATCTCCAAAAGAGCACATTTGATTATACAGTTCCTCTTGTCTTTTTCCCAAAATGAGTCACAGGGGTAGGAGTTTATTTTCTACTGCCAAGAGTCCATGTTGAATTTCATTTGATGGGACAAAGGACACCACATGGATCACTGTGACTTCAGAGTGATACACTGGGAGATTCAGGGCATCCCCTTCACTCAGGGGCATGTCCAGCCCAATGTTGGGGAGGCCCTTATCCTTAAAATTTTCAGTGAGGAATATCTCTGTATTAACGATTTTTGTTGCATGGATCCATCCATGCAAACAACAAATTTTTTTTCATAAAATATTTTCATTATCACACAATTCAATACTTACTCAAAATCTGGATTCCTTCCATGGCAAGTGGAAAATATCTTTACTTCTAAACAAACTGTGTTTTCTTCCCATGCATTCTGGCAGCTAAAATTGTCAGCTAGGAAAGTCTGGAGTTTTTTAGATGCACAATTTTTAGAGCATGATGTAAAAAGAGCTTAATTTGTCCAACTGAATGCCTACTATGTTCCTGAGACCTAAATGTGTGACAAAGATTGTAGCAAGAATGAACGAATGCCAGGAACTAAGCCAGGTACTGCAAATAGGTTGGTGAATAAGACACATGCCTTGACCTTGAGGAACTCAAGGTCAGATCTAGTTGAAATCCTCATCACTCACTTCTTTTCCCTGTATGTATTTTGCAGCTGGCATTAATAAATGACTTGTCCATTTCATGCTAGGAACTCTTGTATGAATTGCCAGTAAGAAGGCCACTGCATGCAGTACCCTACGAGCAAGTGAAACCAGACTAAGCACAAGGGAAAAAAGTGCCAGGCATGTGTGCTGTCTATTGATTAATTTTAAAAGATAAAAGTGAATACACACATCTTGAGTTGAGTGTCCTGTGAGGAGCTTCAGCGCACATCCCGAGCTGAGGTGTCAGCTCAGCCGTTTCACGAGGAACTCTGGTCTGAAGGGCCGGGGGCAAGGCCTCTGCACAGGGCCCGGTATGAGCAAGTGAGAGAGACTAAGCACAAAAGGAAAAAAGGTGGATGGGCTAGGGCTGAAGTGAGATTGCCAGATTTAGGTCCTTTCCAGATGAAGTGTGGATCCTCTAGCAACAGGAGTAATGGAACATTTCCCTAAATCTGCCCTCATGTTTTTCCTTGATTGATCTGTGAGTATGGAACACTTCAAAACTGAATAGTGTGAAGAGAGAGCACCTCCAAGATGGCAGAGGAATAAGACGTGGAGATCACCTTCCTCCCCACAAATACATCAAAAATACATCTAATGTGGAACAACTCCTACAGAACACCTACTGAACACTGGCAGAAGACCTCAGAATTCCCAAAAGCCGTGTGGCTGACAGGGTCTTGGTGCCCCAGCCGGCTGTCAGGCCTGAGCCTCTGAGGTGGGAGAGCCAAGTTCAGGACATTGGTCCACCAGAGAACTCCCAGCCCCATGTACTATCAATCAGCAAGAGCTCTGCCAGAGATCTCCATCTCAACGCTAAGACCCAGCTCCACTCAACGACCAGCAAGCTCCAGTGCTGGACACCCCATACCAAAACACTAGCAAGACAAGAATACAACCCCACCCATTAACAGAGAGGCTGCCTAAAATCATACTAAGTTCACAGACACCACAAAACACAATAACGGATGTGGTACTGCAACCAGAAAGACAAGATCCAGCCCCACCCACCAGAACACAGGCACCAGTCCCCTCCACCAGAAAGCCTACACAACCCACTGAACAAACCTTACCCACTGGGGGCAGACACCAAAAACAACAGGAACTATGAACCTGCAGCCTGCAAAAAGGAGACCCAAAAAACAGTAAGTAAGCAAAATGGGAAGACAGAGAAATATGCAGCAGATAAAGGAGCAAGCTAAAAACCCACCAGACCAAACAAATGAAGAGGAAATAGGCAATCTACCTGAAAAAGAATTCAGAGTAATGATAGCAAAGATAATCCAAATCTTGGAAATAGAACGGAGAAAATACAAGAAAGGATTAAGAAGGACCTAGAATAATTAAAGAGCAAACAAACAATGATGAATAACACAGTAAATGAAATTAAAACTTCTCTAGAAGGAATCAATAGAAGAATAACTGAGGCAAAAGAATGGATAAGTTACCTGGAAGATAAAATAATGGAAATAACTACTGCAGAGCAGAATAAAGAAAAAAGAATGAAGACAATTGAGACAGTCTCACAGACCTCTGGGGCAACAATAAATGCAGCAACATTCTAATTATGGGGGTCCCAGAAGAAGAAGAGAAAATGAAAGGGACTAAGAAAATATTTGAAGAGACTATAATTGAAAACTTCCCTAATATGGGAAAGGAAATAGTCAATCAAGTCTAGGAAGTGCAGAGAGTCCCATACAGGATAAATCCAAGGAGAAACACACCAAGACACATAAATCAAACCATCAAAAATTAAATACAAAGAAAAAATATTGAAAGCAGCAAGGGAAAAGCAACAAATAACATACAAGGGAATCCCTATAAGGTTAACAGCTGATCTTTCAGCAGAAAGTCTGAAAGCCAGAAAGGTGTGGCAAGACATATTTAAAGTGATGAAAGGGAAACACCTACAATCAAGATTACTCTATGCAGCAAGGATCTCATTCAGATTTGATGGAGAACTTAAAACCTTTCCAGACAAGCAAAAGGTAAGAGAATTCAACACCACCAGACCAGCTTTACAACAAATGTTAAAGGAACTTCTCTAGGCAGGAAACACAAGAGAAGGAAAAGACCTACAATTACAAACCCAAAACAATTAAGAAAATGGTAATAGGAACATACATATCAATAATTACCTTAAGTGTAAATGGATTAAATGCTCCCACCAAAAGACACAGACTGGCTGAATGGATACAAAAGCAGGACTATATATATGCTGTCTACAAGAGACCCACTTTAGACCTAGGGACACATGAAGACTGAAAGTGAGAGGATGGAAAAAGATACTCCATGCAAATGGAAATCAAAAGAAAGCTGGAGTAGCAATTCTCATATCAGACAAAATGGACTTTAAAATAAAGACAATTACAAGAGACAAAGAAGGACACTACATAATGATCAAGGGATCAATCCCAGAAGAAGGTATGACAACTATAAATATATATGTACCCAGCATAAGAACACCTCAATACATAAGGTAAATGCTAACATTCATAAAAGGGGAAATCGACAGTAACACAATAATAGTAGGGGATTTTAACACCCCACTTTCACCAATGGACAGATCATCCAAAATGAAAATAAATATGGAAACACACGCTTTAAATGACACATTAAACAAGATGGATTTAATTGATATTTATAGGACATTCCATCCAAAAACAACAGAATACACTTTCTTCTCAAGTGCTCATGGAACATTCTCCAGGATACATCAGATCTTGGGTCACAAATCAAGCCTTGGTAAATTTAAGAAAATAGAAATCATATCTTTTCCAACAGCAATGCTATGAGACTAGATATCAGTTACAGGGAAAAACTGTAAAACATACAAACACATGGAGGCTAGACAATATGTTACTACATAACCAAGAGATCACTGAAGAAATCAAAGAGGAAGTCAAAAAGGACCTACAAACAAATGACAATGAAAACACGACAACCCCAAACCTATGGGATGCAGCAAAAGCAGATCTAAGAGGGAAGTCTATAGTAATACAATCCTACCTCAAGACACAAGAAACATCTCAAATAAACAACCTAACCTTACACCTAAAACAATTACAGAAAGAAGAAAAAAAAAAACCCAAAGTTAGCAGAGGAAAGAAATCATAAAAATCAGATCAGAAATAAATGAAGCCCACGTGTCACGAAGACTGCTCACCTAGAGACCGAGCTCCACAGATAAAGAAGCCACCGCAAATAGAAGACGGCACACTGTAACGAAGAGTAACCCCCCGTTTGCCACGACTAGAGACAGCCCGCGGGCAGCAATGAAGACCCAACGCAGCCAAAAATAAATAAATAAATAAATTTATTTATTTTTAAAACTGGAAAAAAATGTATTAAAACTACTTGAATGTACTCTTAAAAAAAGAATCCTGTTAGGACACAAAGTGTCTCACAGAAACACCAAAACCTCCCAGGCCATGGGAAAAGCAAAACCAAAGCCACTTCGAGACAGAGACACTCTCTCCTCCCCGTAGAGTGGCTCCTCAGCTTCTCTGACTACCGCCACCCCCTTCCCACCCTCCAATCAGCCACCTCTGAGTTTCCTCCCTTCCTAAACTTCACCTAGCCCTTTATCGCCACCCCAGACACAAATCAGCCAGTCTTTGCGTTCCAGTGCCTACCATGAACTGAAACTTGGTATCACTTAGATTCCCCAGAGAGGGCATCTGATCAGTCCAGCTCTCCTTTTCTGCACCAGGCCAGCTGGCCAGTGAGCTCCCCTTAGATGAGGTGCATACTCCTGTGCCAATCAGCTACACTGGGGGTTGGTCAGGTGCCTGCTGTCCACCCAGCAGGGGCTGTGGGTGAAGGAAGATTCTCTAAGAAGGGAGGTATCCCCAGATGTGCCGAATACAGTGGTATTATTAAACAGACTAATTCTACAAATATTCATTGCGAAAATGCTAAATGCACAGCAAGAGAAGAGGACTGAGGCTTAAAACGCCCCCATTTTGGAGGAAACAGGTTGAAAAGGACCAGCATGAGAAGCAGAAGTTTCCATCACTTTAGATGTGACAATATAGGGAGAAGAGAATTTTGAGAAATGTATTCATTTCTTATTGCTGCTGTAACAAATTACCACAAACTTAGTGGCTTAAAGCAGTACAAATTTATTCTCTTAAAGTTCTAGAGGGAAAGAAAATGAAATGGGCTTTATGAGGCTAAAATTAAGTATTGGCGGAGCTGTGTTACTTTTGAAGGCTCTAAGGGATAATCCATTCCTTGCCTTTCCTAGCTACTAGAGGCTGCCAGCATTCCTTGGCTCGTGGCCCGGCATCACTCTGCTTCCATCATTACAGCTTCTCCCGGAATTAGACTCTCCTGTCTCCTCCCTCTTTTCCTTATAAAGACCCTTGTGATGACATTGGGTCCACCCAGATAATCCAGAATAATCTCCCCATCTCAAGATCCTTAACTTGGTCACATCTACAAAGTCCTTTTTGCCATATAAGGTAACATATTCACAGGTTCCAGGAGTTAGAACATGGATATCCTTGGAGGGTCATTATTCTGTCTCCCACAAGAAGGATATGTTGGTCACAGAAGACAAACCCCACCACTAGCCTAAGGAACAGCCACTGCATCTCAGTCAGCCTCATCTGAGTCCTTCAAAAATATCATTTTCGGGCTTCCCTGGTGGCACAGTGGTTGAGAATCCGCCTGCCGATGCAGGGGATGCGGGTTCGTGCCCCAGTCCGGGGCACGGGGCGCAGAGCGGCAGGGCCCGTGAGCCACGGCTACTGGGCCTGCGCGTCCGGAGCCTGTGCTCCGCAATGGGAGAGGCCACAACAGTGAGAGGCCCGCGTACCGCAAAAAAAAAAAAAAAAAAAAAAAAAAAAAATATCATTTTCACAGAATGGAAGAAATGGAGAAATGGAAACCAAATGTCAAAAGATTAGAGGCATGCAGGTGGTGAAAATGAGGAGGGAGAAATGCTGATCATTCCTAGGAAAAGTCCAGCAAAGGAAGATGAGAACTATAAGGACAAGAAGCAACAGAGTCATTGAGGTATGAAAGTTGGCGGGGAGAAGACCCCTCGAGACATGAGGAGGCAGAAATAGACCAAGCCTTGAGGGTCCAGGCTTGAAGGTACCTTTGGGGAAATGCCATGGAGAGGCCCCAAGAGGAAGAGAAGTTCAGCACAACTCAGAGTCTCCAGCTGAGGCTGGATGTTGACTCCACCTCCATGACTTTCCTGAGCAGCCCCAAGGCCTGGTTAAAGAGCAAAAGGCAAACAGAGGAGACAGTTGGATTAGATGGTTTCATGGAGGCTCTGAGAAGTGAGCGATGCTGTGCTGCTGGAGAGAGCAACAGTAGAACAGCTGAGAAGGCAGAGAAACCAGGGAAGGCTGGGGAGTGGAGAACTGAAGTGGGAGGAGGAGCCAGACAGCAGCCTAGGGAAGGGCTCCATCGGTACCTGCGGAGTGACAGCACACACGGAAGAATAAACAGCCAATCCCTAGCCCCTGTGCTGCTGGTCAGCTGGGTGTGATATAGGATCTGCGGCCGCAGAGGAGTGGTTGCGATTGGATGGGGGGCGGGGCTGCAGATAAACAGCATCACATCCCTAACCAGGCCACACCCAAGGCTCACAGAGCTACACAGATGAGGGTCCCCGGTTTTCTTGCAGGATCCATTAGGTCACCACAGTCGAAGGAGTCCCTGGCCGCCCAGAAGGAAGGAATCAAGGTTATCTCATCAGCTTCCACCAAGTGGTCTATCATTATTTAGCCCTGTATCTTTTTTGCTGGGGTCGGGCTGGGGGGACAGTTTTATACACTGTCTCCACCTGCCATGAAAATGTTTATCCAGGTTTGTCAGATGGACACTGGCAGAAAGCACATTTCTCCTCCCAGGGAAAAGAAAGATGTCACTGAAATTATCTTGGGTTCCATAGGTGACATTAGTACAGCCAGACTGCAAAACATCAAGTGCCAATTTTCATGTTAGTTTCTGCTGCGCTAAATGGAAATCCTACCCTTGTGTCGATTATGTTGGTGAGAAAATTCCCCCAGCCGCTGGCCCGGTGTGGGGCTGCACCTGGGCCCAGGGGCCACTTATCTGCCGTGTAGGTGAATTCTGCGTTGCTTGGCTCTAGAGGAAAATGCATCTTACATAAGGTTCTGCTCCACAGATAAGTCTGTTAATATGCCTCAGACTGCCTTGGCATCGGCTATTATCACAGATACATGCAACGTACATCGTTTTTATCAGTGTGCATTGTACTTGGGGTTGAAAAAAAATAAAAATAAAAAAGGAAGAGAGCAAGAGGGAGGAGATGTGGGAGCACGTGTGTATGTATAACTGATTTAGTTTGTTGTAGAGGGAAAACTAACACACTATTGTAAAACAATTATACTCCAATAAAGATGTTAAAAAAAAAAAAAAAAAGGAAGAGAGACCACAGGATGTCATTTGTTATTTTTTTTAAAAGAAAAAAAAAATGTTTGCTACAGATTCCACCCATACCACATATTATTCCCAATGAATAAATTGGAACATCGTGCTCGCTTCGGCAGCACATATACCAAAACTGGAGTGACACAGAGAAGATTAGCAAGGCCCCTGTGCAAGAATGACATGCAAATTCATGAAGCATTCCATATCTTTTTTTAAAAAAAAAACTGGAGCATCAAACACACATTAGTCAAATATGTGGGTTTTTCAGAATGGACTTTTCCATAGTTCAGTGTGATTGAGTAGCACGTGTAGGGCATCATACCTGAGCGAAATGCTGCCTGCCACGACTCTGCCCCATCTTTTAAATGTATGGGGTATTTTTTCCCAAAAATGAAAGAAGAGGATTTGGTAATGAATTCTTTGAGCTGAGGGAACGGAGGGAAAGTGGGGACCTAGTGTGAAACTGGGCCATTTCTGCTTTCATATCCAGGAATTGATCAATCTGGGGAAACGGAGGCAGCTCAATCAGATGTTTGCTCCAATAGAAGCCAGCTTTGCAGCACAGGGAGTCCCAGCAGCACTGCTGGCAGAACTCCTGTCCCTCCTTGGAAGACCCTCCCCTGCATGGGGCGTTCAAACAGTGCGACGCTGTTTGGGGGTGTTCGGGTAGTGATCGGACAGTAATATATTTCCCCGTTTCCTGGACCCAGGAAGGCAGAAACTTGAATGATGACCAGTGATGAAACCACCAGCACAGCCAGGCCAGGCCCGGGAGCCCATGGGCTGAAGAAGCCCCAGTGAGTTGATTGCATCCATGTCTCTAGGTCTCGTGTTCCCATGTGTGAGACGCCCTGAGGGGACTAAATGACCAACGACGTCCTCCACGCCAACCATGTGTACAATGCCTAATGGACGTATTTCACCCTCACTCTAGTCTGGCCTCACCACGCTGGGCTTCCTGCTCGTCAGGGGGCAGCTGAGCTGCTGGCTGAGGATCCCACATGAGCTCTGGCTGAACCCCATCCCCAAGAAAAGCCCAGATCCCAGACTAGAGTTGGTACTGAGAGCAAGGGATCCCAAAAATGTGGATCTGAGCACATGGGTGGAGACTGGAGAGTCCAGCTCCCACAAGGAACGAGAATCTTCTGACAAGGCTGGCCAAGAGCTTTGTGCATCACCTGCCCCAAGAGGGCGCGCTGACAGCTCCAATGACAAACAACGTGCACAAGGGCTGATGGGGGACGTGTGGAAGGGACCCTCTCAATGCTCCATCCAGATCCCCTTGGGTCCCTTCCACCATTTCTGGGTATCTCCCTCCTGGCTTCACTATGCTTTTCCCTAATGGCCACCATCCCACTTCTGGGATTCAGACCCTTCAAACAGAGATTAGTTTATGAGTCCTGGACAGGACTGAATGCTAGGCCAGAGTCTTAGATGTTTTCCAGAGCTTGATCCAGACCACCAGAATTCTCTCCAGCCCGTAACTCATGTATTCCCAGCACGCTCTAATCCACCTCACCTCTTTGCTCATCCCGTGTCCCGACTGCCTCTCTGCCAACCACTGAACCATATTTATGGTTGTCTTCTACGTGACTCGGAGCATAACATGCTTAAATCAGGAACCCCAGTACTCCTCTGTCTTACCCTCAGCTGCAAGGAGCCTGGAGGCATATTTAACAGTGTCACACAGAAAGTGCCAGGTGCCTGTGCTTTGTCCCCAATCCAAGAGGAAGGCTCTTCTGTCCAATGTGGTTTAAAACGCCCCTCCCACTGTAGATCGTAGCAGCAAAGAATGCTGAGCAGGGCAGAAAACACAACATCCAGACCCCAGAAACAGGCTGAATGCCCAGGTTTAGGGAGGAGAGAGCAAGAGAGGGTGAGAGCCGCCCAGCACTCACAGCACCCCCATCTCCCCATCCTGGCAGTCTGGCAACGAGTCACTCCTCACAGGCCTGGAGCCAGAGCCCAGCGCTTACTCATTCGACAATAGACAGTAATTGCATATGTGCCTGTCCATAGAAATCAGTGAATAAAGAGTCAGTATTTACAGATTTACTTTTTACATCTGTTGGTACAAAGATGAAGAGCTTTCTGTCAACAGTAAAAGTAACTCAGTCCGAAGTGAGTCCAGAATTTAACAAATTACACTCTCTGCCTCTTAGTCCATTGGATAAGGATAGCAAGTCACCTTGGGCCCATTGGGGGTGCCTTCTTAGTTATGCACTTTAAGAATTTACCTATATTTGGGGAGAGGATGCTAAGGCCTCATGGGGATGTAGGTATATAACTCCCTATTGCTGATGCCCTGGAGGAGTGTAACAGGATTATATGGTGCTGTGAAGCCATGCCCCTGCCTGACACCCCACGATCTGCAGAGCTCAGGAGAAAGATGGACAGTCTGTAGTAGGATCTGGGACCTTCTGAGAATAAAGCATCTAAGATCCAGACTTGCAGCTAAGAAAGCTGTCGGGGTGGACAGGTCTATGGGAAATCTGGAACGGGGACCCAGGCCCTAACCAGAGGCCTGAGGCCTGGGGTCAGGGCTTGTGAGGCAAAACTAGAGCTGGCAGGGCACCTGGCTGGGGCCTGTGCTGGGCCCTGAGGGTAACAGCCGAGCAGGTGAGCAAAACCTGAGTAGATAACCTGGATGCCAAGGTGAGAGTTCACTCTGCAGGGGACAAGCATCCATCCATCTAGGACCAGACTTTGGCAGGGATGCCCTGTGGCAGTGACCGAAATTCGGATCCAGGGGTTAAACCATCTGGGGTTCTGGAACAGCATGGAGGTGAGATATGGAGGCCCTGAGAGGTGGTTCTCATCACCCCTAATTAGAGCCTGTGGGGACTCCCCAGGGTAGGTAGAAACAGTAAAGCAAGAGGATAGAATTTTTGTTTCGAGCTGGTGGTGTGGCTCAAACATAAAAATCTTAAAACAAAAAACACACAACACTCCAGTCTAAACAGGTGGGCCATGGAAGAGGCTTGCATGGAAGAGGAAGAGAATAAAGACTATTTTATTGGCAACCCTGTCTCGGGGTCTACCAGCCCTGCTGTCATTCTCACTGGAGGTCAGCTGGGGAAGGACCTCTAACTGAGACCTCATTCCAGAGTGCCAGCTCACTCCTCCTTTTACTCCTGTCACCTTCATACAGACCTGGATTGAAGAGCTCCCCTGCATACATTTAATATTGATTGGGTCAACATTCCAGAGTCCAGAGTAGCAACCACTTGGTGGCCCCTCTGGCCATCTCCCCAAGGCAATGCTCTCTGCCTTCCACCACTGGCCCCGGGGAGAGATGCTCACCACATCTGGCCTCCCTCACACCCCGGGGAAGAGGCCCAGTCTGTTGCATCTGAGAACAAACTAAGAGAGTAGCGCCTTGCCCTCCACGGCGGTCACCATTGCACCCCTCTCCCCCCACCCTGTGAAGCGACCATCTCGGCTGCGCAAGGCCTCACAATTCACAAAGGGGTCCACATGCACAGCCCACCGAACAGCATCACTTGGCCTGCATTACCTCTCCATAATAATCTCATACATCAAAGCGGGGAGAGACCTGGCTCTGCCTGTAAGCGACTCCGTTAGACATTGAATATCATTATCAGAAACCCCTCGCTCCCTCGGCTTCGTATGCAAACTCCTGAGCTCCCTGGAGTCCTTCCTGAAGAAAGTGCCCTGCACGACGGACATTTGTTATTTTGCAGGAGAGGACGCTGAGGCTCCACCGGGACCGAACCAAATTAACTGCAGCCAAGAATTGGCGCCAATCAAGACCTATATTGACACCTAGTGGCATCTCTCGGAACTGCAGCTGGCTCCGGCGCGTTCCTCTGGAAGCCACTCTCAGAAAGGCAAGAAACAAAGCCACTGATCCAAATATTTACAAATATCCGAGAAGAAGACAGAGTGGGAAACAAATTCACTTTTCAGCACCTCTTTGGTGATAGACAAACCCACACTTCATGTTTAAATATCTTAACTTGGCATGAGAGGGAGAAATTGAAACCATTACTCTTTCATCTCACCTCGGGATAAAATTCATTGAGAAAGAGAAAGGGAGGAATAGAGACAAAAGCCAAAGTGGAATCCAACTTTACATTGCACATCCCTCTGATCTATGAATCCGACCTACATACAGTCACACAAGTGTGCAAAGATAGTCATTGCAGCAGTGTTGGGAATTTTTTTTAAGTGGAAATAACCTAAAAAGTCCAACTATTATATATAATATTATATATTATGTACATAATATATTATATATAAATATGTTATATTTATATTTAAATATATAAAAATACATAGATATCTAATACAAGTCATATATAGTGATATATAGATAGATCACCTGGTGTACGTATCATGACTTTTGTTATCGTTACATAATGCGATTTTACCTTTATTTGGAGTCTCCATTCCTCCTGATGCAGAAAAAGTAACCATGGTCAATCCTGGATAAAGTCAGGTATTTTCTATTTAAACTTAGTCAATGCAGAAGTTTTCTTTCCTTACCTTGGCCTGTAGATTTAGGGGCTTACTTCATATCACATCTTCGGGGGGGGGTGTCTGCCCCCCAAAGCTCCAAATGGAGGTTTATCACTGACCCCTCAGCTCCTGAGTCCCCAAACTCTATCCTGAGCATTCTATAACACCTTTATATGTTATGTCTAACCCCCCAGGGGAGGGCACAGGAGATGCCTTTTTGACATCCTGACTGTTTTTTTCTTACTTCTTCCTCATCTTCCCTCTTCCTCAGCCACGGCTTGATCTAGCCTGAGTTTGGGAAGAGGGGGAAAAACTGCCAAAACATAACCTTTTCTGCTCAACCGTTTCTATTTCATAGTTGAGATGAACATTTTAGACTAAAATCCAAGAATTGGCATATTTCCTCTCTGATTCCACTGTGATAGCTTCCTTGAAGACATGAGTATCTCCCACCTACCTTCCCAAATCAGGAGTGGAGCAAGGCTCCAGAGAAGAGGGAGTGTGCGATGGGAGAACCAGATCTGGTGATACTTCACATATTATCCCATCTCTGAGAGAGAAGGTTCTGGAAGGAGGCACAGCAAACCGTCACAGAGCTCACACCTAGGATGAAGGAGGAAGGAAGGAAAGGAGGAGCTTTTTGATTTATATCCTTCTATGTTGCTCGAACTTTTTACAGTAAGCAGGTATTCCTTTTGGAGATAAATTTAGTTGGCCTAAAGATTAAAGATCAAGAGGCTAGCCAGATCTTACATTTGTCCCCTTCCTCTTCTTTCCATCCTTTGAAAGCAGTGCCTGTGACAGCTCTACAATAGGACAGCAATGAGAATATGTCACAGGAGACAAGCACTGCTGTTTCCTCACTTGCCCTCCCCGTCCCCATCACTGAACCAGCCAGGCCCCAATCACAGAGCCGAGTGTCAACACTGAGGAAAACCCCTGGAATAAGTTCCTACTGTGTGTGGTACTCCGTCTGAGCCCTCAACGACGAGTGCCTTGAGCTCATCATAAACTACATGCGGACCAGAAGTAACAGAAAAGTCTTTTTTTTTTTTTAATGGAAAAAAAAGCCTGTTAGTCTATGGAGAGAGAAGGGAGTAGTAGAAAGTTGTGGAGCCGACAGTCACACGCCCCCTGTCCTCCCTCCCTGGGCAGAAGAAGGCAGGACACACTTTTGACCCAGATGTTTCCTGTGATGGAAATGTGATAGCACTGATGCCGGCTCTCCTTGCTCTGTTCCCAGTGAGGCATGCCGGTGGCGGTGCTCGGGAGGGATTGTTTGGGTTTTTTAATTACTTTGCCCTCACCATAATCAGTGCACCATTCTGAACTGGACATTTTTTCAATTACGGAAATTTTTCAGCCATTCCCTCTCCTGTGATCTCACCAGTTTTCTCATTCAGAATGCCTCTCGGATTAGAACTTCTCAGTCTATCTTCCATGACTCTCAACTTCGTAGTTTTCATTTCTCCATCTTTTGGTTCTGTATTATATGTAATTTCTTTCTCTCCTTTGATTGACTCGTCTCTCATCAGCTATTCTAGCCTCTTATTTATCCTACTTATTGGAGTCTTTTTATTTCCAAGAGCAATATTTTTCGTAACTGCCTGTTCACATTTAATCATCTCCTGGCCTCCTTGCAAAGATGCTATTCCCTCCTTACCTCTTCAGTATGTAACATGATATTAAACTTTAAGGGAATATCCAAATATTGTACCTAACACCCATAGAGAGGACATAAAAAGGATTGAGCTGTTGGACATTTCAAAGGATGTGTGAAGAGGATGTTTTTGGAGAGAGTGTTGGAGCGCTCTGAGTTTCACTGACCCCAGGCTAAGGATGGAATGAGGGGCAGCTTATCTCTTAGCCCCAACCTTAGGGTCCCATGCAGAGAGCCTGTTGTGTGCATTCCCTGCTGTTGGGGAAAAAGGAGGCTGGGTGCCTGGCTCACTTGGAGGAGGCCAAAGTGCCTATGAATACAGAGCAGGTGGAAGTGTCTGAGGAAACCAGAGGAAAGCTGCAGCCGTGGACTAGTCTGGGTTCTCCAGGGAAACCCTAAGGGCCTGACTTGTGATTCACTGACAAGGGCTTCCAAAGGCTCCAAGCAGCATCCTTACCTGCCATGAGAGTCTAAACCCCATCGGATCTGCTGGATCCTGTGGCCCGAATGGCAGGGCAGCTTGCACAGCAGCCTGGACCGATGCAGAGCCTTCTCTTGTTCTGGGCCCCACTCAAAACTAGCATCTTTGGGGACTTCCCTGGTGGTCCAGTGGTTAAGACTCCGAGCTCCCAACGCAGGGGACCCAGGTTCGATCCCTGGTCAGGGAACTACATCCCACATGCCACAACTAAGAGCCCACAAGCCCCAACTAAAGATCCCACAGGAGGCAACAAAGATCTGCATGCCGCAACTAAGACCTGGTGCAGCCAAGTAAATAAATTTTTTTTTTAAAAAAAATCTAGCGTCCTTTCAGGTCACTCAGTAAATGGGCTGGAGGAACACATCACATGAGGAATTTGTGGTATCCAAAGTCCAAAGAGGTACACTGGGTGCTGTGCCACATTTTGGCTGTAGGAGGGTCCAAGCAACAACTTATCCTTTACCTTAGAAGGGCTATCTGAACAGAAGTAAAGGGCTGAGTAAGAAAGAATTCTCTCTCCTTCCCTCTCTCTCTGCCTGTCTTCAAGCTGGGACATCAGTCTTCTCCCACCTTGAGACTGGGACTCAGACTAGAACTTACACCATTGGCTTTCCTGGGTCTCAAGTTTGCCAACTGCAGATCTTGGGACTTCTTAGTCTCTATAGCCATATAAACCAAAACCTTAGAAGGGAGATCTTGACACACCCCACATCACGGTGCCCCTAGAAGTTTCACTGAGGTAGAAGGCCCCTGAATTTTAGTCAGGTTTACTTCCCATCCTGTAACATGAAAGTGTCTTGCCAATAAGTCTAGAGTAGTTGCTACTTCTTGCTCAGTAGATCCAATCAGCATAATGTCATTAATGTAATGGACCAGTGTGGTATCTTGTAGGAGAGAAAGGTGATCAAGATACCTGTGAACTAAATGACGACATAGAGCTAGACAGCTGATATACCCGTGAGGTAGAGCAGGGGTCGTGTATTGCTGACCTTGCCAACGAAAAGAAAACTGTTTCTGGTGGCCTTTGCTAACAGGTAATGAGAAAAAAACCAATAGCTAGGTCAATAGCTGCATACCAGGTACCAGGGGATGTGTTGATTTGCTCAAGCAATTAAAAACACCACCTGGCTAAGCTTATAATATTCCATGATGCACTGTCATTCTCCAGGATCCATCCTTCTTCTGCAGAGCTCATATAGGTGAGGTAGGAATCACCACCCCTGCATCTTTCAAGTCCTTGATGGTGGCACTAATCTCTGCAATCCCCCAAGGGATGTAGTATTGCCTTTGAGTTACTAGTTTCCTAGGTGGAGGCAGCTTTAGTGGCTTCCACCCAGCCTTTCCCACCTCACTGCACAGGTCAGAGAAGCAGTGTGGGAATTCTGCCAGCTAATGAGTATATCTATTCCAATTATGCATTCCAGAACCAGGGAAATAGCCACAGGATGTGTTCAGGGACCCACTGGGCCCACTCTGACATGGACCTGAATTAAACCCCGTTGATCACCTGACTTCTGTAAGTCACTGCTCTGACTGGTGGACCACAGTGACATGTTGGGTCTCCCAAAATCACTCTCAGTTCAGAATCAGTGCCCAGTAGTCCCCAAAAGGCCTGATTATTTCCTTTTCCCCAATGCAGTTACCTGGATAAAAGGCTATAAGCCCTTTGGGGAAATCTGGGAGGAAGAATAACAGTACAAATGTTTGGTAATGTTCCAGTGTCCTTCCTAAAGGGCATTAGCACCCCCTTCATTCAAGGGCCTCTGAGTCTATAAACTGGCTCAGGTCTGGGAATTGATTGAGAGGCCACAGTTCTCTGTTTCTTTTTTAAATTTTATTGGCGTATAGCTGATTTACAATGTTGTGTTAGTTTCAGGTGTATAGCAGAGTGATTCAGTTATACATATATTCATTCTTTTTCAGATTCTTTTCCCATATAGGTTATTACAGAATATTGAGTAGAGTTTCCTGTGCTACACAGTAGGTCCTTGTTGGTTATCTATTTTATATGATTCAGGTTAGAC
The DNA here is from genome assembly GCF_026419965.1 of Kogia breviceps. Classification (NCBI taxonomy): domain Eukaryota; kingdom Metazoa; phylum Chordata; class Mammalia; order Artiodactyla; family Physeteridae; genus Kogia; species Kogia breviceps. The sequence goes on from NC_081314.1 coordinate 17,171,052, forward strand.
TTTTGTTCCCTTGACCTAGAACTTTTCTGTTTCTACAGATCAAGTAGGAATGTAGTAGGCTTCCTATCAGTTTCACTTCTAGCAACACCATGAAGTAGCCAACGCCCTAAGCCTGTATGAGTCAGACTTTCCCAATGGCTGCCTTGACTGCTGTCTATTACACTAACCATGTCCACCTTGCCTTTGGCGGTTGATTGCCACCACTTGGCTCCTGCCACCCCGGATCTAATTACTCCCATTGCATTTAGGCCTCGATGACTGCAGCTGCCACTGTGAGATCTGACCTGCAGAGAAAGGTGATCACAGAGCTCTTCAAGGATGTCAGGGCTCCCCTCACAAACTTATTTCTCACAATGATGGTGAAAGGTCTTCTGCAGAGGAAGACAAATACTGCATGTTTTCACTTGTATGTGAAATCTAAAAGCGAAAACAAACAAATGAATATAACAAAACAGAAGCAGACTCACAGATACAGAGAACAAACTAGTGGTTCCCAGTGGGGAGAGGGGTGGGAGGAGAGGCAAGACAGGACAGGGGAAGGAGGTTAAGAGGCACAAACTAGTAGGTATAAAATAAATAACATACAAGGATGCAATGTGCAGCACAGGGAATATAGCTAATATTTTATAACAACTTTAAATGGAGTATAATCTATAAAAATATTGAATTACCATGTTGTACACCTAAAACTAATATATTTTTATAAATCAACTATAATTCAATGTTTAGAATAAAATAAGATAAAAAGAAAGATATGTCTTCTGGACCCTCCCAGTGGGGGGGCGAGAGAGAGAGAGAGAGAGAGAGAGAGAGAGAGAGAGAGAGAGAGAGAGAGAGAGATTTATTGTAAGGAATTGGCTCACGTGATTTGGGGGCTGACAAGTCCCAAGATCTGCAGTTGGCAAACTGGAGACCCAGGGGAGCCAATGGTACAGTTGCTGTCTGAGTCTGAAGACCTGAGAACAAAGAAAGCCAATGGTGTAAATTCCAGTCCAAGCTTGAGTCTGAAGACAGAAGTCTGATGTCGCAGCTTGAAAACAGTTGGGCAGAGAGAGAGAATTCTCCCTTACTCAGCCTTGTTATTCTACTCAGGCCTTCAAGCGACTTGATGAGACCCAGCCACCACGAGGAGGGCACTCTGCTTTACCCAGTCTACCATTTCAAATGTTTCTCTCCTCCAGAAACACCCCCACAGACACACCCAGAATCATGTTCATCCAAATATCTGGGCACCCCATGGCCCAGCCAAGTTGACACATAAAGTTAACCATCACGAGCTGGAAAAACAAAATTCATTACCTACATGGGAGTTACAGTCTGAGAGTTTCAGCAGGAAAGCTTACAAAGAACTCATAAAAGTATTCATCGGAGAAAGAACCAGCTTTAAACCTCAGGGGGTCCCAGGAAGCCCAAACCCAGCTTTCCACTGTTCTAATCAAGTAAGACCCTCCCTGATCCCCCCTTTGCCTCTTGAACTCCAATCTCAGATGGGTCCACAGTGGCTGCAAGTGAAGGAGGAAGATGTAAAAAAAGAGAGATAGAAACTGACCACACCCTTCCCTGAAGTAAGGAAGCCACCTGCTAAAGACAAAAGAAGCTTTATATCTCAAGAGAGTTCAAAGTTTTTATTACTATCTGGGAATAGGCAATTTTAATTATGAATGCAAACTCCTAGTGAAAGTGACTATAGAGCTTTCTATTACCCAAAAGTATCCAAAATAGTCTCAATTGGCAGGGAAAAAAGCTGCCACCACTATATTTTAAGGAGGGGTGGGAGACATTGCATGAGTTTTCAGATTTTCAAATTATCTATTATTTCCTTCTCTTCTGTTACGAATTCTTCTGTCTGTTGAGTCTGTAAAATGAGCCTCAAGATGAATTTTGTGATGTCCTGTGTCAGTTTTGTTCCAAAGTTCATTCTTCCTGGGAGTGTTTTCCATGAACAAGTCCTTTCACGGTAAGTACTTTTGCAGCTGACTTAGCCCATTCGTCCTGGTTTGCACACGCAGGGTGGGCTCTTAAATTATGGACTTTCAGGTGCTGGCTCTCAGTCAACAAAATTCCTGGCGCTGCACCCCTGGTGCAGGACCAGCCCAGTTCCCATCTTTAGCGAAGATGCCCCTTTTCCTTCCTGCACCGTGGGCAAGCAGCACATTTCTGGAGTGTTTTCAGCCCCCATTTGTTAGATAGGCAAGACAACCAGCCCCAACCCCAGCTTCATGAAGCAAGCATGGGTCCACTCTCCTGCCAAGCACAGGGTACACTCATCTCCATTCCCACAGGAGCTTTGAAGCCCAATCTATGTATACCCAGTTCCTTCTACCCTTGGGCTACATTTCACCAACCTACTCTGTAGGTTTATTCTTCATTATTGGTCCACAAAGACTGATTGACTTTTTGATTCATTCATTCATTGGCTCGTGTGTGTGTGTGTGTGTGTGTGTGTGTGTGTGTGTGCGCATGCACATTTCATCAATCACTCCTCTGTGGCTGGAGGAGGTTACAGAGAGGGCTTGACGTGTGCTTACTCCACCATCTTGATCAATGTCTTCCAGGCATGTCTCAGACACTACTGAGCTAGACAAGCAAGAAGCATGTCCAGACCTGGTCATCTCAGTCTTCACAGAGTGGACAGGCCCATTTCCAAAGTGGCAACACTCTCCCTTGGTAATGGGAGGAGTTTGTTTATTAGTAGCTAAAGCAGAAATCCTTTCCTCTCCTGTCCTGTCCTACCCAGAAGAGTGGTCATGAGAGCTGACACAGGGCAGGCTGGTTGAACATCCTGGAGAGGCACGATTCCAGAGGTTCAGTGATACCAAGTTTCAGTTCACGGTAGGCACTGGAACGCAAAGACTGGCTGATTTGTGTCTGGGGTGGCAATAAAGGGCTAGATGAAGTTTAGGAAGGGAGGAAACTCAGAGGTGGCTGATTGGAGGATGGCAAGGGGGTGGAGGTAGTCCACCCCCTTGGCTCAGACCCAAGCTTCTTATCAGTTCTTCAGCCTGAGGCTTGTCTTTGCCAATGCCAAATTAAATTTCTCCTTCAGAGTTTAAAACTTTGTTAAAAAAGAAAAGAAAGATAAAAGGAAGGAAGGAAGGGAGCAAGGAAGGAAGGAAGGAAGGAGGAGGGAGGAAGCCCGTCAGTGAGGTTAATGTAGGCAGGATGGCATCAGAGGGCCCTAGTTCTGGCGTGTGATCTCCCAACCCAAAATAACATCTGTAGGCTTACACCGAGGCAGTTTGATAGAAGACTTCCTGGCATCTCCAGGAAATTTGGAGATGTGTGGCCACCTCGTAGATGAGTCATTTTAAAGCACAGGAGCAAACGTAGAAGTTACTGAGGTTTACACAGGCACTTATTTTTCCAACAGCCAGGTTTTTTAAAGTCGTTTTTTAAAATTTCCCCAGTGGGGTCCAGTGGAGGGACCAGGGACATGTACCTCCTCCCACAGGAGAGTTTGTGCTTTTGCGTTGGGGGCTTTTTTGCAGGTACCTGAGAAGGCTCGTCAAAATTTCCTCCAAGGTCCTTAATGGGGTTTTACAACCTCTCCTGGGCTGGCAGCCCGCTCCACTGAAGGAGGCAGACGGCTGTGTCTTCCCTTTGTGAACCTCCTGCTCTCGCCTCTGTGGGTTTTCCAGGCTTTTTTGTTAGATGCTTGAGGACCTGAGAATCCTTTGAGCCAGAAAGAGACAACTGTAATTTGGGGTCAACTCTTGTGTGCCACTTCCAAACGTCACAGTCTGGGCGCCAAAATTGTTTAACATGACTCTCCCGTCATGGGAACAGGAAAGTCAGTCAAATCCAGGGATAGGCTAGAAATAGAACACATGGGGAAAAATACCAAAAACTCCTTTTTTAAGAGGTAGGGAAGGGCAGCACAGAGGAAAGACCGACAGACAGGGGAGGAGGGAGACACACGTGGGCACAGAGTGGAGCCCTTAATCATGTGCTGGGGACAGACAGAACACGAGCGAGGAGATGGTGGCCTTTGCTAAACTCTAAATCTACTGACGACAGTGGAGGTTTGCTAGGGACCAAGCTCGTGGAAGTTCGCTGTTGAGTTCTCATTCTAGGAAACTTGCCTGAGTTTTCCTTTTCTCTATCCAGGAAGCCCAGGGCGCTTCGAGGCGAGTGGGAACAAAAGGAATTTCCCGTACTCAACACTAGGTGGCGCCAGACAGCTGTGGACGTAATGAGGTTCCCCTCCAGGTGGGCTCAGAAGCTGGCGGAAGTTCCCTGAAGGGACCGAGTCAGGCCAGATTATAAGGAAACTGAGAATTCTAAGCACCCACAGGAAGTTAGCCAAAGCATAAAATGGGCACACAGAAAAATAAGAAGAAAAAAAAAATCTAAGAGATGGGGAAATGTAGCACAGAGGCTAGACAGAGTCTACAGTCTGTGAAAGGAACTTAAAAGAACTTAGCCGCGGAATCCTTGGCAGGAAAGACGTGCAAAGTACAGAAAGATTGGAAGGGGAGGCTTCGCAGGCGTTCATGGTGGGGAGGGTCATGGTCTGGGCCAGGTAATGCTGGTGGTGACCGCCTTCTGACTGCTGTACCTACATTTACTAGTCTACATTTACTAGTATGATTCTTTGATACAGTGAGTCAATAAGCCCAACAGGATTCAATAACAAGGATCAGTAGAAATACATTCTATTCATCTTCTCTGCATTTGCTTTTCGTGTGTACAGTTATAGACCCATGACTTTTCGAATTTATTGTGTCCATTGATGTAAGCCAGAATTCTCCTTTTGATGCTCACATTGTCCCAACTTTGGCTTGGGCAAATTTACCCCTTTTAGATTGATTCTTGCATAATTTTGAATGACCCAACTATTGAAAGCTTTGCTTCTGGCCCAACAAGGTGTAAGTGTCCTGCGATTGCCTTGCACCCTTCCACCCCAGACCAGGCATGGGGTCAGACATTGCTCCAAGATACCATGGCTCCTTTGGGGAGAAAGATAGCATTAGAAACCAAAATCTGGGGTACATTGCAACTGGGCCATTTCAGTGGCAAAAAGCCATAAAGGAAATATCTTTTTCATTTAATGTTTTATAAAGACATGACTTCATATTGCTATATTCAGTTCAGTTCCAGTTTGAGTCTACCATTGACCTTCCCTTTCACTGATCTTGAAATCTAGGTTCCCATCAAAATAAACACAATTATTTACTTGCTCTGACGACTTAAGGGAATAGCTTAAAAAAAAAATACACTGTCAATACAAACAGTATAAATACTGAATATAGTTTTTGTTTTAGACTGCACACTCCTGAGGCTTTGTTGCCAAACCCTTTTGTTCTAGAGTCATGCTTTATCTCCCACACTGTGTGACTTATTTGACAGTTGTGGTTCTGCTGTTTCCATTTATTTTCATTCAGGAGTCTGCAACCTGCCCTTACCCCACCCTTCCATTTTCTGCTCCACCTGTCATTTTCCCATAGGACTTACAAACTCCCAGTATACTAGATAATTCACTTAATAATGATAATTGCTAGTATTATTTTATGATTTTGTTATGATTTCTCCTTTCCCCCCACATTCAAATGTAAGCCTCATGGAGCAGAGGTTTTGTTCCTTGGACTCTGGCAGCATCTGAAGGCAGGACTAAGAAAGTTGGGCTTGATTCTGGGGTCACGGTGTCAACTCAGTTGAGCAGCATGAAGGACTGTGGAGACGGTCAGTCTCCCTGCCATCCTGTTGTAGTTATTAATCACACCCATTTTCATTCATTAAAGTGTCCCAGCTTAGAGGGTCGGGTGATTGGAGGGGAGGAGGGGAGGCTGGGGAGTTAGAGCACAAGTACTCCAGGCCAGAGGGAATGGCCAGCTACAGGGGAGGCAGCCCCTCTACTTTCAGGAACTAGCTCAATGTCCGGTGCATGGCTGGGCTTCGATAAGTGATTCTGGGGACATGGGGCGACACTAGAATAACTGAGAGAAATTCCTATATACCTGTAAATGCCTGCAAGGTGGCTAAGCAGTGAGACTACCTGTGAGAGGGACGCAAGCAGAGGGAAGTCAGGGGTCATTTCTGGGTTCTGGGCCTAGACAGGTGACAGGGGAGAGGGAGGAGAGGGTTGGTGACGGGTGAACTAGTATCCTCTTTATTTCTGCAAACTAAAAACATGTTTCCAGTTTAGGCCAAAGGTAAAATGAACACATACTCTTCATACAAGAGTCAGACAACACAGAGGCATACCAAATGGTACAGAGGAGATGATCTTCAGTGGTCTCATCTTAAAGAGAGCCCAACCTCTGGCTCCTCGAAACCCCACCAGATGGAGAGAGGGCTGTGGGCCTCTATCTTGTAGGGGAAACACCTGGCTGAAGCAGTTAGACTGTCTCAACCTCTGGCCTGGCTGGAAGGGGCCCAGGAAGTGGGGGTGGAGACAAACCAGTTCAGAGGCTCCAGAAATGGGAGGGCTGGGGTCTACAAGGGAGGCACAGGCCTTGCCCAGCAATCGTTTCAGCCTTCAAGAAACTTCCCCCTCCATCCCTTCTCTGACCCTGACTCTTCCTCACCTGGTGGGGGAGAGGGTCAGGAAGACGCTTCAGTCGCGTGCCCCAGATGAACATGCTAGGAGAGTTAAGGACACCCGAGGAGATGTCTTAAGGAAAAGAGGTCCCCAAGGGATTTCCTGTATCACGAGGCCTCCAGGAAGACGCAGGAGCATCCTGGCCGGATGAGGCTTTGGCCAGCTGCTTCAGTCACGTTTCCCATGCAGCCAGACGCTGCCCCTCGCTGGTTCCCTGCCCCATCCCCTACCTGGGGCTACTCCCACATCTCCTGACCAAAGGTGGTCTTCAGGTGACCTGCACTCAAGGTTGATGATATAACTGGAACCCTAAAGACCACTTTTTTGGAAGAAACCACAATGATTACCCAAGGTGACACCTTTTTATTTTTCATTCAGTTCTCTAACAGCTCTACAGGAAAAAGGAACACGGCAAACATCACACTTATGATCGACATCCTTCTGCGGTCTCATCTCATCATGCACATGCATTTTAGCTGCTGTCCTCAGTGTGCACACACTATTTACCCTGTACAGCATTTCACGCGTCTGCAGCATCTGTGCACAGCCCATTTTCAGGGGGCTGTGGCCTCCCTCCGGGTCATGGTTTGGAGAGCTGCCTGAGCCACTCAGTCACCTCTGCGCAGGCATCTGGCTTGAAGTGAAATCAACCCCATTGCACACACCCTTCCTTTCCTCTTCAAGGTTCCTCTAGCAAAGCAGGATCTCCAAGCCAGCAGGTGTATAGAGCCTGGGGTTATTCTTGTTACACGTGTATCTACTGCTCTTCAGAAAAGCGGAACCAATCCCAATGCACAGGGTTGCCAATTTCCCTACAGCTCTGCAAGTGGTGGAGAGATGATATGGATATATATACATATGGTTTAATGGTTGGGTACTTAATCCCCTCATTGTATAGTTGAGAAAACTGAGAGGAGGCACTTTCCACAGGGTCAACCCCCTAGAGGACAGCAGAGAGATCCAGTGCTGGAGGTCGCATCCCCTGACCCCCTCTCGGTGCTCCGCCGGCCACACCACTCTACCTCTGACAGTTGCTTCTAACACAGACACAGCAGGCTCTTCTTCTCTTGTCCTTTGTCCTTGGAGGAAAGCCGAAGCACGGCCCTTCCCCTCGCCCTCCCGCGTCCTGCAGACCAGGTTTCTAGACTTCATCTGCTAGATCCAGGCCTTGAGGAACTCATCAGAAGACAGCCCGGCCGCCACACAGGCTTCTACCTCTTCCCTTCTGCAGCTGATTAGCTTCTGAGGTGAATTGGTTATTTTCTGAAAAACAATTTTCATTCATATTCATCAGGTGAATAGTCATAGTAATAGTAATCGTGGAGAATACCACCGAAAACCTCAACTGTCTGATTCATTAACTTTCCAGCAGCAGAAAAGCCCAAAGACAATTCTAACCCCTAGAGCAAGGGCTTCCCACCTTCACTGAGATCATCTCCCAGGTCACCGACCAGCAGATGTCTTGGGGTCCTGCCTCCTCGGCACTCCTCCCTCGGGCACCCTGCCCCACAGAAGTCCAGAATGTAGTTCTGGTCCAAAAAATCTAACCTTCTTCCACCAGAGAGCTCTGAAAACAGTGACCTGGTCTGAGGTGTTCCACGTACAGCACTAGCAGGGTGTCTGGTCCAGGGATGGTGCTCCATAAATAGGAGTCCCTTCCTACTCATACTTCACATTCCTGCTATCTTCTCCCAGCGACCCCAATACATCATCATAACTGGTTGTAAAAATGCAGGTATCAACCTTTCAGGCCGACTTTCCCCAGTGTCACCACTAGCCCACTCGCCTCCAACAAACTCACTTGGGTCTTGCACAGCTTCTCCCACAGCCCTTCCCATCATCACTTTTTTTTTTTTTCTTTTTCCTTTTTCTTTTTTGGCTGTGCCACAGGGCATGTGGTATCTTAGTTCCCCGACCAGGGATCAAACCCATGTCCCCTGTAGTGGAAGCGCAGAGTCTTAACCACTGGACCGCCAGGGAAGTCCCTCCCTGTCATCACTTTAAAGAGTGGCATGTGGGCACAGACAGGTGGGCACAATGGTTTCCTCCACCCCCATGCCCAGAGACATTAGCTTCATCTAGTCGGTTGCCCTTGATCTTGTTTGTAAAGAGATGGCTACAGGGCTCACTTCTGGTGTCCACAGGCAAATAATGGGAAAGCAAGGTTCACTGAATGGGATGTCAGTGTGGAGCCCACCACCAATTCCCTGATGCTGGTCTGGTCAGATTCTCAGGACGCTGGCTACCTACATCTGCAGTGCTTATACCTGATTGCTTTTTAAACTCTAGAGGAGTGCCGTGTAATGGAAATGTAATGTGAGCTACATATGCCATTAAAAATTCTCCAGTAGCACATTTTATAAAGTAAAAAGAAATAGGTAAAGTTAATTTTAATAATATATTTTATTTTTAAAATAAATATTATTTCAACATGTAATCAACATAAAAATATTAATAAACTATTTTACACTCTTCTTGTACTGTCTTCAAAATCTGTCATGTATTTCATAGTTACAGCACATCTCAATTTGGACTAGTCACATTTCAAGTGCTTAATCATCTCATATGGCTAGAGGCTACCATACTGGATGGTGTCATTCTAGAACATTAAAGTGAAACAGCATAATCTCAGAATTTCAGAAGGTACAAAACTGTTGTCCTATAGTTTAGAACAAACTTTCAAGCAAGGTTCAGCTGATTTTTTTTTAAGTTGAATTTGTTCTTAACATTTGAAAATCAGGAGATTTATTATAAAGTCTGGATTTCTGGTTTCTCATTTCAAATTTAGGAAGCACTGGCTCACATCCCCTCTTGGCAGCAATCGGCATGAACTGAGAAGAAGCTGCGTTCTTTAGCTGGGCCATGTTTGCCATGGTCCTCATATCTATCTCTCCCTATTAAATCACATTTATTGCACTGTACACTTTTCTTTTTTAATCTGTCTGGGCCCCAGAGGCATCTGGGCTCACAAACTCCACTTTCTAGGAAGCACACAAAGTCAGACTTGGGATGGTCCATTGGAGCACATCTCAATTTAGAGATGACTAACTTGAGGCCATCTTGATGTTTGCTACCCACATTACAGTGGAATGTGACAGCAAGAAGAGAAAGAATAAAGTGAGTCACAGAAAGGAAACAAAGAACCTTTAGCATCAAAGCCTCCATCCCCATGAAGCAATTATGGATAAAAGACAAGGAAAATACATTATATTTTAAAATAGGGAACACACACCGAGCAGTCTTAATATAATTTTCCTTGCATACATATTTTTGCCGTAGACTGTTACTTAGTGATAAAAACTTGAATGGAAAGACATTCTTAATGGAATATTTCAGAGTGCCACCATCACCAATTGTAAAATTATAGATGAAGACATGAAATGTTTAATCCAAACAGACAAATTAAACATTTACAAACTCAATAGGACTTTTTGAAGCCTTGTCGAGAATTTCCACTTGGTAATTTTCCATGGTTTAATTGGAAAGATGCATGGACTTTGCAAGGTTGGCTGGAAGTTGCCTTTTAATAGTTTGGAGGATTATCTATGACCAGTGCAAATGCTGAAGTGCAGCTAGGCTGTACTAAAGTAAAGGCTGAGAGGGGGTAGATGGTGGTGGTGATGTGCAGCTCCAGAACTTATTCGGGGTTTGATGGACACTAGCTATCTATTTCTCACACAGCACTGTGGGAAATGCATACACTCAGAGAAACTGTCCATGTTAAAATCTGGGGAGAAACAGAATAGGAATTAAAAGCCTTATGGAAAAGAATGCATGTAGGAACAGACACTAGAACAAAGTAGGAAGGATGGTAAGGGGAACAGAGAAGCAAAAAGTGGCCAAGGGTCGTGGCATTTATCTTCCATGGACAAAAGTGGTCACTCTCTCATAGAATCTCCTTGTCTCAGGACTTCCCTGGTGGTCCAGTGGGTAAGACTCTGTACTCCCAATGCAGGGGGACCAGGTTTGATCCCTGATCAGGGAACTAGATCCTGCATGCATGCCGCAGCTAAGAGTCCCATGCCACAACTAAGAAGCCCACATTCTGCAACGAAGATCCTGCATACCACAACTAAGACCCAGTGCAGCCTAAAAAAGTGAATAAATAAATAAATAAATAAATAATTTTTTAAAAAATAATTATTTTTTTAAATTAAATTATTTTTTTAAATTAAAAATAATTATTTTTTTAAAAATAATTCTTTTTTAAAAAGAATTCTTTTTTAAAAAAAGAACTTAGTAGGGAATCCAGATAATACTTTAAAAAAAAAAGAATTTCCTTGTCTCTGGTCTCATCTCAGTTGCTTGGTTTTCTCCAAAAGCTATTTTTAGGGTATGGCTCATAATGCATTAGGATTCCTAGGAGGTCTTGCCACTGAGGGCTTTCCTTGTGCACCCGAAATTCTATAGGGAACGGACCCTTTACATTGTTCTTTCCCTGGCCCTTTACTCTGTGGCTCCCTAACAACACACTGGGTCCTGGGAGGGAACTATGCTAGGTCACTGAACATAGGACCAGAAGAGGGAAATTGAAGGAGCGTATTAGGAATGGCGTGAGTAGTGGGTAAGCATGGGAACAGAGTTGAGAGGAAAGCCATAAAGGGTGACTTCTCAGTGGAGTCCAGCCGAGGAGGCTGAGCTTTTCACGTGTGTGGAAAAGAAGAGCTAATGACCTGCTGAGCCAGGAATGCTCCCCTCCCATCATCATTGTATTGGGTTCATTCAGGGGTTCTTCCTTTACTGCAGGGTTCCACTTCTACTAACGGGCAGAGGAGCCCCAATCAGACCAATCCTCCTGCAGATAGCAACTTCAAAAACGGATCAAAAAAAAAAAGGATCAAAATATGAAACCAACTTCCTTAAGTCACAGAAGAGCAACCAAAAGTTGACACTTGGAAGAAGGGAATGTCTCTGGGTGAATTTCCCATTTTTTTACAGTTCCCTGAGGAACTGAGGGCAGGTCTCTCTTGGTGCCATGAACAGAAGAACCAGAAAACAGATATGGGTGCAAACAGAAAAGTTAGGAAGTGAGAGGACTAGAGTTAAGTGTTAATGGATTAAACATTCCAATTAAATGGCAGAGATTGTTGGAACAGATTCACTTAAAAAACAAAACAAAACAAAAAACGTCTGTGCTGCTTCAAGAGACACCATTTAAATTTGAGAACACGCATAAGTTTAAAATTAAAATATGGAGGATGATACACCCTACAAACAGTAAACAAAAAAGGGCTATATTGATATCAGGATAAGAATACTGCCAGAAATAAAGAGGGACATTTCATGATGATAAAAGACTCAATTATTCAGGAAGGTGCATACATAAATATGTATGCACCTAAAACAGAGTTCAAAACACATGAAGGAAAAATTGACATGAAAGGAGAAACAGACACATCTACACTCATAGTTAGAGATTTTGTTGTCTCTCTCTCAATAACTAATAGAACTATACCAACAAAATCAGTGAGGACAAAGATGATCTGAACAGTATTAAACATTTCGGTCCAATTGATATTTATAAAACACCATGCAAGAACAGCAGAATACACATCCTTTTGTGCTTCAGGGAACTCTGAGCCCCTCAAGTTCTTGCTAAAGGGGATGCAGGCCAGCTCTGTCCCCTGTGTTTGATACATCCCACTGACGTTATGTTTAGCAGTAAACCCTTTAGTCACCCAGAGTGGCTGGAGGGGGAACCAATGTAAAGAACACTGGTTGGTAAGCATTATGAAAAGGGGCGAATGAGTAATTTGTAAATCGGTAAAGCCTTAGAACGGTGCCTGGTGCTTAATTCTGGACCAGTGTCCCCTGGAGTCATGACTCCCTAAACTCCTGGAAAGAAAGAGAGCTGACACTAGGATCATATGGTGGGGCGTGCGGGGTGTCCTGAGGACTGGACTGCAGGGAGGGTTAGTCCTACTGTGAAGGGGGAGCATGGCCTGTGCTCTCAGGGCCCTCTGATGTCACAAGAGGGACTCATTCCACGGTGACTCCTGGCTGATAAGGAACTACAGGAATGTATAGCTTGCAGGCAGTTCTGGCTCTAGTTGCTTCTGAGAAGCTGACCGCTAACCCCATCCTCCCAGGACAGAAGGGTGAGCTATCCCTGAGGGGACAGGGATGGGTTTGCTTTTGTTTGTTATTATTTTGTTGTGTTCTGTTGCACTGCTCGGTAGGTTGAGGTCTGGGGCGGAGGTGGGGGCTAGGGTGCCCAGGAAGCAGACAGATGCAACATGTGGGGAGCTCTGGAGGCCTGCTTTTGCTTTTCCCCGACCCTGGCACAGCACACAGGGCCTGTCCCCACTGGAGACACTCAGATCTATGGCCCAGTGACCTCAGGAGTAAGATAAGAACCCTGGCTTGTGAGGAGTTGGGATCCCTCACCTTGGGTAGTCACAGGTCCAGGTGACTGCCCTGCCCCCAGCCAAAGGCAAAGCAGACTTCACGCGCCCTGCTTTCACACACATGCGCTTCACCCTGAGGACCCATGAGGCTCTTGGCATATGAACTGACTATGTTGTGCCGGAACATATTTCTGGATGCAGCTGCTGTTACAATGATGGGAGGGAGGTAAGAAGGCTTGGCAGGCCAGTCCTCAGGGTAAGACTATGCATGACACCTGGAATGCAGCGCCTCCTGGGCTGGGCTATACACCTGCTGCCTTGGCAGTGCCAGGACCTGGGGGCAAGGAGCAGAGGCCTGATGGGAGCCTGGGGAAGGCCACCACCCCCTGGTGAAGGGAGGTCTCGCAGCCCTCTGACTAGTAGGGAAGTCCTATAAGTACTCTTCTCCCCTCTTTGTGCAAATGCTTGTAAACCCACGAAATGTGTGTCCCTGCCCCACTACGGCCCAGACTACATCGGGTCAGCGTCGTGCTGAAAGGAAAAAGAACAGTTACCAGGGTGTCGGGGAGCATCACCACGGGGCAACAGGAGTTCTGGAGCAGCCGGCCCGTTTTCCAGATGGACAGCGGCACAGCCACAAGGGTCAGCATGAAGCCCACAAATGAGAACAGAGCCAGTGCCAGCGGCAGGGTCTCTCCTGGAAACGGAAAGACAGGAATCAGTTTAGGAGACAGTCCTGGGCCTCCCTCACTTTCCTGGATCTGGCTCTGCACACTGGCCAAGAGAGCAGATGCCAACACCCTGACGTCTGACGTGTGCCCTAGTGACCAAAATGACCACCATTAAAACCATTTTTCTAGAATCCAGACTGGTTTCCAGAAAGCCAGGAAGATTACGATCTTTCTCTGGGGAAGGGAAAGGGAGGAGCATCATCTGTTAAGCCACTCGCTGTGTTTGCACGTACCTCTGAGCCACTGCCAGGAAGAAGGCAGAGGGCCAGGCCCCGGGCAGGACGAGGGGGAAGCACCGAAAGAGAACAGCCCAGAAGGGAGCTGGGCAGTAACTGAAAACAAAGTGTATTTCACAATTTACTCTTGGCATTCATTCGTATGATGGAGGAAAATGCTGAATTCAGAACATAGTCACATAATAACTCATGTATCAAGCCCCTGCAAGGGTTAAGTGACTTACCACAGGTCACACAGGTAGGGCTGGCTCCAAATTCTACTAAGTGATGTATCAGAAAGTGCCAAGTCTGAACGTCTGGAGATGCGGAAGGGGGGACAGGTTACTTTCCCATCTCTCTGTCCTATTCGTTTAGCCCCTCTGGGCTGGACTGCTCACCCAGGATGTGAAGGGTGCCACAGCCGACACAGCTGCAGAGAATCTGGTGGGCTCTTCCCCACAGTTTGTATCAATGATTTTGGAAAATATGGTGGCAGTACACATCAAGAGATACACAGACATTCATACTCTTTCATCCACTCCTGTGAGTGGATTCCAAAGAATAATTCCAAGGAAGGAAACATATGCAGAAAGCAGTTCACAGCAACATCTTTATTAGAGCAACAGCCTCGCATAACCAGCCCCCCTCTCTGCCCAAAGCAGCACCCCTGCACCTTCCGCCACCCCAGCACGCTCTGGTGTGCTTTCTCATAGCACGTACAACCAAGGGAAATCATCTCATTTGTTTACTGCCTTGTAGCCTGTCTCCCCAACTAGAAGGTAAGCTCGGTGAGGGCAGGGACTTCCCTGCTGTATCCCAGTGACGGGGCCAGCAGGTGGCACCTAGTCAGTGCTCAATAATTATTCACTGAAGGAATGAATGAATCAGTGAGTGAACATCATCGTCAAAAGCAGAAGGCAGTGATCTAAATACCCCAAATGGAGGATGATTTAATACATCATGGGATATCATCATGGCAGGTCAGGAGTTCAGCTATTAAAATGAGAATTAGGATATATACAAACTTGTTCGCTGCATCATGGGTTGTAGTGGCAAAAGACTGGAAAGCACAGAATACACCTATTTATGGGGGATGGTTACATATACTTTGGCACACCCATATATTGGCTTGTTATGCATGTTCTTTAACAATGAGGTAGATCCATATGTACTGACATGAACAGGTGTTCACAATAGCAATACCCAGTGAAGGTGAGCAAGGTACAAAGCAGTAAGCACAGTACAGTCCCGGTTATGCCTCTGTGTACTGGCATCACAAGATGACTGGAGGATGAAATGCCAGACTTGCCAAAGGAAACCTCCTGAGTGGTGTGGGGAGAATGGAGAACATGTACTTCTTACTTTATGTACTTCTGTGTTGTTCAAATTTTTTAACAAGCTTGACTTACATGGTTTTAAAAAGTAGTATAAAATGAGGGTCTGGGGGAGGGATAAATTAGGAGTTTGGGAGTAACATATACACACTACTATATATAAAACAGATAACCAACAAGGACCTGCTGTATAGCACAGGGAACTATATCCAGTATCTTGTAATAACCTATAATGGAAAAGAATCTGAAAAAGAATAGATTTATATACATATATATATATGTATAACTGAATCACTTTGCTGAACACCTGAAACTAACACAACATTGTAAAGCAACTATACTTCAATTAAAAAATAAATAAAGACCCCAAAAAAGTAGTATAAAATGGTAATCAGAAAATCTACATGGAAAATGTTATGGATGTGATATTTGTGAAAAAGCAGACTCAAAGTGTATATATAATTCAATGACAACATCTGTCTACACAAAGCCTAACAGCCCTTTAGAGGGCAATTTGGAAACAGCAGTCAAAATTCAAGTGTGTATGCCTTTGACCCAGCAACTCTACTTCCAGGAATTTATCCTTCAAATATACCAGCAAATGATCTATGCCCAAGGTAATTAATGGAAGCATTGCCTGTAATAGCAAAATATTGGGAGAAAAAACTAAATACCCATCAATAGGGAGCTCATTGAATTAGTTATATATACATACAGTGGAATACTATGTAGCTACAAAGAAGGATGAAAAAGTTCTTTTTAGATATGGAAAAATCTACAAGATATGTAAAGTGAAAAAGACAAGATCCGGAACAGTGCATGGAGTGTGCTAACATTTGTGCTAAAAGGAAGGGAAATATATAAAAGTATATTCCCATTTACTTGTAAATGTATTGAGAAGTCTTTAGAAGGATATACAAAAAGCTAATACCTCTGGGGGAAGGGTGGGAATTACATGGATGAGGAAGAGGAGGAGGAAGGCGGTTCCACATGTACCTTCTCATATTTTTTGAACTATATAAATGTACCAAATATTCAAAATGATAATTTTTTAAAAACTAAAAAGTTATACACAAATGTCACTCGTGGTGTTTGTGTGGCAGAATCATGGGATATGGGGTTTTGTTTTATTTCTTTTCACTGCAGGCTTTTAAACCATAAAAAATTCAAGGGAAAAAATTAAGTCAAACAAGAGGATTATCCAGACTTTCCATTAGGCCCCTCCCAGCTGAGAGCGGCCATGCTACACGGTGGGCTACGTCCACAAGAGGTCCGACGCTCAGTCCCCGGCTGCCTCATCTGCACCCCCCTTTGATACACAGGCAGTTGCCACTGGGTCAACCAGCCTTGCAACGTCTGGCCTCAGGCCTCGGGATCTTTCAGGGAAAAGTGTTCTAGTCAGCTGCCCAGTGACCCCTGCCCATCCCCAGGGTGGACTCTCCTTGGGGGGGATTAGAACGCAGAACAATTTCACCACAGGATCTACCCATCCTGGGCGAGCAGGTCAGGGAAACCGAGGGGATACTCAGAACCAGAGGAAGCAGCAAGCAACGAGCATCCCCCAGGAGGGGCAGACAGGCGGCCTTACCTTGCACCTTGACACATTCTGTCTGGCTGAAGGCACTGTGCCTCCTGATGGCCTTCACGAACGTCCGGACCTTCACGCAGTGCGCAGCCCCTGGCTCCATGGTTTCCAGGTGCACCGGAATGCCCCCGCGCCTCACCATCTTGACGTGTTCCTTTAGGAAAACAGAAAACAGTTACACTCTGGGGGGAGCAGGATGCAAAAGAGGGAGAAGGAGGGAAGGGAAGCTGTAAATATTTCCTTTCCAGGATGCATACAGAATGCTCCTCTCATTCATTCATTTATTCATTCATTCATTCTTAAATATTTATTTATTTAGCACCTACTGTGTGCCAGGCACTGGGGTAAGCACTGAACAAAACAGGGACACAGCATTGAACAAAACAAAGTTCCTGCTCTCGTGGAGCTTATGTGGCGTAAGACAGACCACATATAATACACATCAGGTGGGGATGAGGGTTATGAAGAAAAATGAAGCAGGGCAAAGAGGTAGAGAGTGATGAGGAGGCACCAGAATAGTGATTCGGGAAGAGCTCTCTGATAGGGTAATATCTGGACAGAGACCTGAAGGTCAGAAATCTGACTGGGAGCTTGGCCTGGCCACTGCTGCCAGGGGGATCAGTGCACAGCAACACTGGAGCCTGTGGGCAGTGCCTCCTCACACTTGCATCCGTGCACTGTCTGTCCATCCATCTGCACGCCCCTCCACCCCCACTCACCCCCTGAGGGCTGTGCTCCGCATCTGAACCTGTGGAGACTTGTCTGGGCCCAGGTGGCTCAGGGCACGTGCTCCTCTCCCAGCACCGGCTCTGCACCTCCCGAAGAATCCTAGGGATCTGCGTGCTCCTGGCCAGCCCAGGCCCTGATCAGTCCCCCACACGACTCCCTCCACCTGGCAATGCCACCTCCTGCCACTGGGCCCTGACCCAGCAGGAATAAATGCTGGAAACCATGGCTGTTGCCTGTTCCACCTACACATACCACCTTTCGGGGGAAGCTACCCAGCCCACGGTCCCCGTTGAGTGGGTGGTAGGGCACATGACCTGTCGTCCCTCAGACACTGGCATTAGGTCAGGGGTACGTACCCTTGGCCTGAAAAGGGTCTATCAGAGGCCAGCCAGCAACCGGTGACCCCTAAGCTTGGCCTGATAAGACAAGAAGTACCAGTCAGATTTCCTCTGCTAGGAACTGATCTTGGGGAACTGATATCTGCAGCTAGAAGCAGAGACCAAGGGGAGAGGACATGGCAAGGAGGAGTCAGGCCTGGTAAGGCACAGCCATAGGCATCTGCAAGAGGGAGTGGTGAGGGATCAGGGCCTGCGAGCAAGCTGGGGAGAGGGCTACAGAAAGAGCATAATAGAGAGGACCCACTGGAGGGGATCACAGATGGGGGCCCCAGGGCAAGTGAGACTGTGCTGCAGCCTGGCTCTGGGCCTGCTCTGATCATGGAGTCTGTGAGAGCCCCTTATAGCACCATATTAATCCCTGTGACAGAGCCTGTTTTTCCTTGTGCTGACTCGAGTGGGCCTTGTCACCATTTCAGCTTGGACAAGGTCTCCACAGGTCTGCCCAAGCTCCATTCTTTCTGCTGCTGTGGCTGCAGGATGCTTGGCCACGCCCTCTGGGAGAGCTGACCTCCCACTCAGCCTAGCCCGCAGCACCCATCCCACAGGGTAGGGCAGCGCCCCATCTAGGCATTCCGGGTGGCCCATCGGCTCAGAATTAGGGTTATCAGCCAGCTCCTGACTCTCTGCCCCGACTTCTGCACCCTGCCCAGATACACACCCTCGAGAGCCTTGTGCCAGCCTCATATGCTTTTGAAATCATCCAGTTGATCTGGAACACCCTGGTCTGCCGCCTGTAAACAGCAGGGAGAATGGCTAAGAAGACATGCTGATGAGGGAGAAGAAATGCATTGAAAAGGTATCATGGATCCAACTATAGCAGAGTTTAGGGCAAAGAGGCAGCCCTCATCAGCCACGGTCTGGGTTGGACCAAGGCAGTCCTTTGAGGAAGAGGCTGCCGGGATTGTCAACCTACGCCCATCTTTCCTTTCCCACACTTCACCTAGGCCCACTCATCCTCAGGCCACCCCAGACAGCAAGCACTGCAGGGGCTGGCTTTCCTCATCCAGTTCTCGGAGGTCTGTGACTGCTTCTCCAAAGTCTAACTCAAAGGCCAAGGGTGGAAGTCTCACCTTGGCACCAGGCTCTCTCTTCCAGTAGGCCACAAAGAACTCAAACTGTGGCCCCAGGTCTTCCAGCTTAATAATCAGGTGGAAGCCATCCTTGGTGATCTCCATCCCAGGTGGGGTAAGGACGGCTGTTGGCAAGACAAGGAGAGAATCAAAGCCAGCCCCAGACAGGACTGAGTTTTGTCCAGGGAGACCATGACCAAGCCATCAGTAGAAACATGTCAGGCTCATGGGAGGGGAGGGGTTTGGATATGGCTTCGCAGTGTGCAGAGGCGTGTACACTGATCCTCTCCTGTACTCAGCAGGTGCTCAGTAGACACTTTTTGAATGATGAGCGAATGAAGAAAAACAATCGACAACAACTTATTACAATTCGCATAGATCAGTTATATATACCGGCTGCTGCTAACTCTCAAACATCAGCAAATCAGCAGCCTGTGGATGGGTTGGCCTCTCTATTCTCAGTCCAAGGATTCTTCAATCTCATATCCTTAATGGGAGATGCTGGAAAATCAGAGGGTTTTACAAATTCCAATAATCAGCTCTAGAAATTTACAGCATAAGCACAAGCACCATCTTTCATATTACTGGACCCCAAACAGAGAAGGCAGCAGCCCCCATGGATACTTTCCTATCAGGAGACCAAGAACAGAAGGGCCCACACAGGCAGTCTTTAGTCCCTGGTTACTGATGATGGATCCAGACTTGTCTCTCAGATCCAGATGCTGCAGGACCAGAGGGGTCACCGCAATTGCTGGCCTTGGCTTGGCAAGTTTAGCAGAGTGTGTTCTGGGCTACATCCTCCTGCACTGGGGTCAGTGGACACTCAAAAGAAAGGCAGTTCCTGCAGGGAGTTTTCAGAGAACAAAGTATTTCCTGGCATTTGAAGAGCTGCCTGGAAAAGGAACATGAGGACTTGGAAAGTCAGGGACCAACTGTACAAAACATACCCAGTTCAGAGGCTTCATATGAGCACAAAGCACCACTAGAACCGCGCCTGAAACACCTCCAGTAGGGAAAGAGATGTTTGACTCCTCCAGTTTTAAGTCAAACATGATTAGATTTGGACCCCCTGATCTCCATCTATGTTGAGAAAAGAATTAGACAAAATGACCTAATGTCATTTCAGTTCAGAGAATTTTTTGACAAAGTTGGGACAGGAACTTCTGTCCTATGTTTTCTACAAACTTATCTCATTTAATCCATTCAGCAAGCTTAAGAAGGTAAATACTGTTCCTATCGTACAGATAATGTAACAGCCTCAGAGAGGTTGAGTGACTTTCCCCAGAATCACACAATTAATGGCCAGAATTTGAGTCCATGTCTTTCCACGTCTCTAGACTCTGCCGTGGGGTGTTTTTTAACTCCCAATGAACAGGATGCACATAGATCATTTAAATCAGACTCTAGGCTTGGGCCCTGGAGATAAGTGTTTCTAAAGCTCCCCTGTGACATGAATTCATATAATTGAGGTTAAGAACCTCTGCTCTCAACAGGCTTCCCTTTAAGAGTAGGAGATCCTTTTCAAGATAGCCTGAAAATAAGATTTTTCACATGTCTGGGGAGAAGTCAGCATGGCCTTTTTCAAAGGGCAAAGAACAGACGTAATGCCCTTGAGAGTCTCGATTCCATCCCACCTCTGCAGCTAACTTCACCTGCACAGGGACCACACAGGAGCAGCTTCTGGGGCAGATACAGAGACTCCCTTCCTCAGCTCCTCCTGCAGTGGCCCTTTTCCTGTTTATATTGGCCTTCTCAAGCACAAGCTGCTACTGCACACACCCGCCCTCATAGCAATCTCCGAATGCCCCATGCCTTCCTTTCCAACAGCTGCCAGCCCCCAGCAATGACCTTGGCTGGAGCCCGTGCTTCCAGGAGCAAAAGGGAGGTGGTGCTGGGTGCTGCCCAAGCACGGCAGGCAGAGGCAAAGCTGCACCACCCTCCGGCGCCCCTCAGGCTTCCCCAGGGCCTGCAATGGGATCCCACTGACTCCACCGTATCCTCCCAGTGCCTAGAGAAAGAGACTGGGAAGAGGAGCCCACATTTGGCACCAAAATTCCTATTGGTGTCCGTTCCAATGGTCCCACTACTGCCCCAGCTCTTCCCTCCTTCCTCTGCTCTCTGGATCTCAACTCTGGGCATCCCTAGGGTAATTAATATTAATATTAATATTAATATTAATATTTACTAATAGCTATGATAAGACAGCACCGCCCTGAGCCTTTGCACTTTTCGTCTTGTCCACAGCTACCCAGTGAGGCAAACTGTTGCCCTTCTTACAGACGGGGACTCAAGGGGCTGAGCTGGGATTTCAACCCCACCTGCCTGACTCTAGAGGGCCAACTCCCCCTTCCAATTCACCTTCCTCAGCCCTTTCTAGCGTGGGTTCCCTCACCTTCTAACCGTCCTAATTTCTACCCAATCTCATATACTCCTCAGTAACCTTTGACTCATTCCATTACTGTAGATGCTGTCCCAAACCTTCCTTTGTCCTCACTCCCAGCAGAGGGTCACCTGCCACACCAAGAAAACAGGTCACCGAAGGCCTTTCCCTTGCCTTTCCTGCATGTCCCAACAGGTCACGTTATCATCCACACCTGCCCTACCCTTTCCCGCCTCCATTCAACCCTCCAGCTGGCAGCCTGTCCGCCATCACCACGGCTCCATGAAGCCACTTTCTCAAGGACCCATTTAGGGGCCTCCTTCAGGCCCAGCAGCAGCTCATCTGCTCTCCCCTCCACGACCCTCTCCCCACCTAGCACCTACTAGTGCCTTTCCCTCCATTCTCTTTTTAAACCTAAGCTTTCCCAGGAGCCTATCCTGGGTTCTCTTTGTCCTCATGTCTTGTCCCTGGACATCTCACCTGCTCTCAAGCCACTAGCTATTAATTTTGTGTTGTGTGTCTGACCTTGACCTGTCTGAGACCCAGGGCCTGATTTCCAACTGCCAATCAGACATCTGTGGCATGACATCCTATAGGAATCTCAATCTCAAAGAGCCCAAAGCCAGCAGCAACTCTCACTCCTCAGACCCGTTGCTCCTCCTGGGTTCTCTTCCTTGGGTGACACTCCCACTAACCCCATCTGGAAGACGGACGCCATCATTATCTCCCCCTACTCTGTCTCCCAGTAACTGGCCCCCAAGCATTGCCCTTTCTAACTGAGCAATGTCTCTAGAATTTGTCCTCTTCTTCCCATCCCTTCCCCACTTCTGGGATCAGGACCCACCTTGGCTCAGCTGGAGTGTTACAACCCCGTCCTCACTGTTCACCTGCCCTGAAGGCTTGTCCTACTCCAGTTCACTTTTCACACCACAGCCAGACTGATTGTTCTGTAAGACAGACCTGCCCTGGACCCTCTCTTCTTCTGTGACCCTCCTCTACCGATTTGATCCAGATTTATGTCAAAGCCCTTCACCATGTGACCAGCTGCTTCCTCAGCCCCAGCATCCAGACCCCGCTCCTGCTGTTCCCCTCACACACCCTTCTACACACTGGTCATTATTTGCACTCTTCCATATTTGGCCACCAACCTGGATTCCTCCCTTACTTCTTTCTCAATTATTTGCCAGGTTCTATTGCTATAGAAAAGTTACTTATTTCCAAAGGACTGTTTCTAATCATGTATAGACCCGATTGCACAAAGAAGATGTTCACACAGCAACAAAGATGGGGTTAGTGGAGCCCCAGATGGGAGGCAGTGTAAGATTTATGAGGCACTACTAGGGTAGGGAGAGGCCGTCCTAGGCCCATCTCCCCACTTCCAGAGCAGTTTTCCTTCCAGAGACAGGACTGACTTCCAAAGTCTCTTTCAAAACGAGAGGGAGGGCCTGTGGGAAGCAGCTGGCTTTTTAAAGTGGACCAGTTAGGGTTATTAATGTTCACAGTACTCTGGCTTTGCAAGACTAATTTGATGCTGAAAAGAATCCTGACAGTCTCAGTGAGCATGGTTCCTGAAGGGGAGGCTGCTGGGGGCGGGGGAGTGAGGAGAGAAGAGCCTTACTTGAGTTTCGATTAAAGGGGTGCTTCAGGGTGCTCCAGGCTGAGGTCAGTGAGCCCAGGGTGGCCCTGACCCGGAGGCTGTACGGTACAGTGGCAGTGATGTCATCAGTGATGTCACACTCGGGTCCTTGGGTGGACGAGCACCAGCTGCTGGGGATCCAGATGTGGCTCATGTACAGGCTCTCGTACTCTCTGGCCAAAGAGAGGAGGGGACAGCGTCACACCAGCCCCTTCTACCCAGGCTCAATGATGGTTTCAAGTAACTGTCGCATCCACTGACTTTTTATGGGTCAGGAAAACAAGCATTTGCTCCATACTCCAGTTTCTCCCCTCTCCTCCCTCACCGACCATCCTTTCTTCCTTACTCCTTCTCACCAGACAAGGGAGACCCAAGCATAAACCCCACTCTGTCCCAGTCTCTCCATCTGCATGCTCACCACCCCAGTCTCAGCCACTGTCATCCCTTGCCTTGCTGTGTGTCTCCTGACTGATTTTCCTGCTTCCTTTCTTGCCAGTCTTCAAACCATTCATCACTCAGCAGAGCATAACATTTGTCTCCTTAGTGGCTTCCAAAGAGTCTAGAATGGAATCCAAACTCTCTCCCATGGCCTACAAGACTCTCTGGCCTTCTCACTACACCCCTAAACGTGATGCTCCCTCCACACAGGACTCCTCGCCCTCCCTCCGACAGGCTGTCACGTTCGCTGTGTCTCAAATGCTCTGCCCCTGCATTCCCATTGGCTGCCTGCTCCTGTCCTTCAGATATTGGCTTAAATATCACATCCTCAGACAGACCTTCCCCAACCAGCTGATAAAAAGCTGCCACAGGATCAACTTTCTATTGCATCTGCCTTTTAGCTTCCTCCTAGAGCTGATTTCTATCTGAACTTACCTACAGCAATGCTGCCTGATAGAACTTTTTCCTTGTTGGTGGAAATGTTCTGTATCCATGTTGTTCTATATGGTAGCTACTAGCCACATGTGGCTATTAAGAACTTGAAATGTGGCTCGTATGACTGGGAAACAGACATTTTAATTTAATTTAATTTAACTTTGATTAATTTAAATTTAAAAATCTGTCTGTGTCTAGTGGCTACCACACTGGACAGTGCAGACCTCGTGTACTTATTTCTTTACCTTTTTACTGTCTCCTCCTCTAAATGTAAGCCCCCTCTCTGTCCAGAAGCTTTGTCAACTGTACCAGTGAGCCTAAGAGAATGTCTGCACATGTAGTTGTTCAGTTTGTATAAATTGTTAATGAAATGTATTGAGCACCTTCTGTGTCCCTGTCACTCCTTGACAGCTCCGAGGGCCTGGACACCTGGAGAAGGGCAGCTGACCTATAGGATCACAATTTGTTTTGGCTTCTAGGGGCAAGCACACAGTCAGGAAAACTGAGGTCTCCCCCACCCCCAAAGGGTCTGAGTCCCCAGTGATTTCTCCATCTCAAGTCAGAGGCAAACTCGTTTCTTCTTAAAATTTTCTTCAGCATTAGACAATTGACTCACTGTTGGAAAGAAGCTTCACCAAAAAGTGTTTATACATGTTTGTGTTCCCAGGGAGTTCACTGTCAAAAGCATGGGACAATTTCCCTTGTTGCTTCAACTCTCTCAGTGCCCATGCAGACAGAGGATGCAGATCATGGGAAATAACCTCTCCCTGGGCTCACAAAGCCTCCTTGAGCTCTGGAATGAAGGTTGTGATTCCTGGAGAGGAATCAACTAATGTCGAAAAGAGAAAAACTAAAAAAAAAAAAAAAAAAATACCAAAAAAACAAAACTCACCCTTGGTACTCAACAGAATAGTGTATTATTTCTTCAGGCACAACCACTGGGCTCCATGTCAAGACATGCTTCATGTTGGTTGATTGTACAGAGAGGTTCTGAGGGGCAGGCAGAACAGCCACTCCATCTGGGACCAAGGCAGATAGACAGGCTGACAGGTGAGCTCAGGGGGCTGGCATCGGGGGAAATGCCACAGCTTCAAGTTAGTTTCTAATGAAAAGCAAAACATGCTTAGGAACTAGAAACAACTCTAATGTCACCATACTTGTGTTCATGCTAAATTTTTGCTATCATCATTGTAATTCTGCCTTTGGGGACTGAATGGCATGTTAATATTAATCATAATAATGGCTAATTTTATTGAGCACTTACCATGCTCTATGTAGGCTGTGTGCTAGGTTATCACATGTTTATCTCATTTAATCCTCATGACCATACTGGGAGGTAAGGACCTTAGTTTCTATGTTGTACAAATGAGAAAACTGAAGCACATTATGTACAACCCTTATGTCACGTTGATCTAGATGCAGGCCTTGACTCTGCCACTTACTATGTGACCTAAAGCAAGTTGCTTAAACCTGAGCCCCCCACCCCTACATGGCAAACCCATACCAGCTCCTGCCAGCTTCTCATCACCATCCTCTCCTGCTATTGCCATCCTCAGGTACCAAAGCAATTCGTTTGTGTCCCCATGAAGGCCAAACAGGGTGCAGCTGCCATCTGGGAAGTGCAGGCTCAGGTCTGCCATGGAAGGAGTCCAGTGCAGAAAGGCACCAAGCCAGCTCGGAGACTCTGCCCCAGGCAGCCTGCAGCCCTCTGAGCCAGCCGGGATTCAAGCACCTGCTCACATAGCTGTGTGCTCAGAGTGTGCACACAGTGGGTCTACAGTTTGCACACAGAATCAAAGAGGCCTGTGAAGCTGAACCTGCCCTCATAAGGACTTTGCAGCCCCAGGGCTCATCCTTGCGTGTAACCCAGGGTACAGTTTAGATCTTCCGCTATGGTCTTCCCCTCCAACTTTCACACACTCTTCTTTTAATGCCCAACACCTGCCTCCCTTTGCTGTTACAGTTGCAGTGATAATATCGACAGCATGGTGTGTATGAGGCTGGGACCCTCGCCTGGGACTTTTCATCTGTGTGCCTGTCGCCAGATTGGCACCTGCTGTTCATTATCCAGAGCTGTAACCACGAGAGGATGGGTGCTGCCAGGGACACCCCACCTGGTGCCGTTGCTTCTTCTCTAATGTAGGACCCTCGTGATGCATCCTGATCTCACTCTCAGCATCCACGGCCTGCCCTGTGAGGAAACACCTAGGGTACCCACATGAGAGGCTTCCTGCCCTCCCCACCTTTAAAGTTGTAATCACCCAAGGGATGAAAAGGAAAAGAGCCAGCTGCAGTGAGGTCACATGGGAGGGTGGAGCGTGGTCCTCTCTGACATCCTTCCTCTGGTAAAGTAGACAAAACATTTCCCTAGTCAGATATGTGAAGATTATAAAGCTAGGTAAATATAAAGCTCTAATTCATAATTCTAAAACTCTCAAAAATGAAATCTCCTGGCCCAGATGGTTACACTGGAGAACACTATGAAATAGTTAAAGAGAAATTAACACCAATTTTATAC
Organism: Kogia breviceps; assembly: GCF_026419965.1. Taxonomy (NCBI): domain Eukaryota; kingdom Metazoa; phylum Chordata; class Mammalia; order Artiodactyla; family Physeteridae; genus Kogia; species Kogia breviceps. The sequence goes on from NC_081314.1 coordinate 17,197,409, forward strand.
AATCTCTTCAAAAAAATAGAAAAGGGAAAGCACTTTCCAGCTAATTTATGAGGCCAGTATTACCCTGATATCAAAATCAGGTAAAGGTAGTATGTATTTAAAAAAAAAAGACTACAGATCAATATACCTCATGCACTTAAATGCCAAAATCTTCAACAAAATACTAGCAATCCAAATTCAATAATGTATAAAAAGGATTATGCGCCATGATCAAGTGGAATTTATTCCAGGTATGCAAGGCTGGTTCAATATTTGAAAATCAATTAATGTAATCCACTGCATCAACAAACTAAAGAAGAAAAATCATACAATCATATCAGTTGACACTGAAAAAGCATTTACAAAATTCAACATCCATTCATGATTTAAAAACAGAAAACAACAACAAAAAAACCTCTCTTCAAGTCAACAACATTAGGGAGTTATCTCAATTTGATAATGACCATCTATAAAAAAACCTACAGTTAACATCTTATTCAATGGTGAAAGACTGAATTCTTTCCCCCTAAAATCAAGAACAAGGCAAGGGTGCTCACCCTCATCACTTTTACTCGACATTGTACTAGAAGTTCTAGCAGCTGTAATAAGGCAAACAAAGGAAGTAAAAGGCATTACAGATTGCAAAAGAAGTAATTAATCTCCCCCTATTTGCACGCTATGTAGGAAATCCCACAAAATCTACAAAAAAGCCTCCTAAAACTAATAGTGAGTTCAGCAAGTTCATAGGATACAAGATAAACATTAAAAATTAGTTGTACTTTTAAATACTAGCAATGAACACTTATACACAGAAATTTAAAATATTATTTACAATCATTCCCTCCCCCAAAAGAAAAACCCAGGTGTAAATCTAACGAAACATATCTAGGATTTGTATGGGGAAAACTCCACAATGCTGGTGAAAGATTTCAAAGAAAATATAAATAGATGGAGAGATATACTGTGCTCATGAATCGAACAATTTGACATAGTTAAAATGGTAATTCTCCCCAAATCGATATACAGGTTTAATGTGATTCCTATCAAAATCCCAGCAAGGTTTTTTGTAGATATATACCAGCTTTCTCTAAAATTTATAAGCAAAGGCAAAGGAACGAGAATAACTGAAACAACTCTGAAAAAGAAAAAAGTGAGAGAAATCAATCTACCCAATTTTAAGACTTACAGTAATGAAGATTGTGTGGTATTGACAAAGAAATAGACATATAGATTGATGAAACAATATAGACACCACAGAAATAGACCCACACAAATATGCTCAACTGATTTTTGGCAAAGGTGCAAAAGCAATTCAATGAAGGAAGGATAGCGTTTTCAACAAATATTAGAGCAATTGGATATTTGCAGGTAAATAAAAAACCTCAACCTAAATCTCACACCTTATGCAAAAATTAACTCAAAGTGGACCATAGACTTAATGCAAAATATGAAACTCTAAACTTTTAGGAAAAAACATAGGAGAAAATCTTCAGACCTAGACAAAGTTTTCTTAGACTTGACACCAAAAGCAAGATCCATAAAAGGAAACATTTATAAATGGGCATCATCAAACTTAACATACCTTGCTCTGCAAAAGACCCTGTTAAGAGGATGAAAATACAAGATACAGACTGGGAGAAAGTATTTGCAAACGATATATTGCACAAAGGATTCATATCTAGAATATATATACAAAGAATACTCAAAACCCTACAGTAGAAAAGCAAACAATTCAATTAGAAAATGGGCAAAAGACATGAAGAGTCATTTCACCAAAAAAGCACATACAGATGGCAAATGAGCACATGAAAAGATGTTCAACATCATTAGCTATTAGGGAAATGCAAATTAAAACTTCCGTGAGATAGCACCACACAGCCATCAGAATGTCTAAAAATTTTTAAAGTAACAATACCAGACCCTGGTGAGGATGCAGGGAAAGTCACTCATACATTGCTGGTGGGAATATAAAGCGGTACAGCCACTCTGGAAGATAGTTCAGCAGTTTCTTGTGAAACTAAACTTGTAATTACTATACAATCCACCAATTACACTCTTGGGCATTTATCCCAAAGTGGTAAAAATTTATGTCACACAAGATCTGCACAACAATGTCTATAAACGAACTGGAATTAGCCCAGATGCCCACAGGTGAACGGTTAAACAAATTATGGTACATCCAATAAAAAGGAACAAACTACCACTACATAAAACAATCTGGATGAATCTCTAGGAAATTATACCAAGTGAAAAAACCCAACCCCTCAAAAGTTACATACTGTATGATTCCATTTTTATAACATTTTGAAATGGCAAAATTTTAGAAATGGAGAACAGATTAATGGTTGCCAGTGGTTAGGAACAGTGGGGAAAGGCACAGTAGGGGGAGGTTCTAAAAAGGCAACAGGAGCATCGTTGTGATACTGGAACTGTTCAGTATCTCGACTGTGGCGATAAATACACAAACCTATTACACACACACACTCGAACGAGTGCAAGTAAAGCTGGGGAAATCTGAATAAGACGGGTGGATTGTATCAATTATGTCAATATCCTGGTTGTTATATTATACTATTGTTTTGCAAAATACCATTGGGGAAACTGGGCTTTCTGTATTATTTCTTATAACTGCATATAAATCTAGAATTACCTCAACAAAATTTCAGTTAAAAAATACAAGCATAGTGTCATCACACCTAAAAAATTAGCATTAATTCTGATTATCTGCATGACAGGATACATTTTAAAAAACCATGATAGGGGTTTTCCCTGGTGGCGCAGTGGTTGAGAGTCCGCCTGCCGATTCAGGGGACACGGGTTCGTGCCCCGGTCCGGGAAGATCCCACATGCCACGGAGCGGCTGGGCCCGTGAGCCATGGCCGCTGCGGCTGCGCGTCTGGAGCCTGTGCTCTGCAACGGGAGAGGCCACAACAGTGAGAGGCCCGCGTACCGCAAAAAAAAAAAAAAAAAAAAAAAAAAGACCATGACAGGATAAATTCAAACAGGATGAAATGCACCTAGGAGAAAAATAAAGTTGTAGAATTAGGTGCAGTCAATTAAATCAGTGAGGGACACCTGTTTAGGGTGGGAGACCTAAAGATTAGGTGTCCTAATGACCAGGGCACTCATCAAGGCTTAAGCAACTACTCTGAGGTTGAGTTTCTGGGTATATCTTTCTTCATGAGGGGCACACAGGCAGGACAACAGCAAGAGATGTCCCAAAATTTAGGTGGCTCCATTATGTTATGCAGCAGTTTGTACTTGTGTAACTGTCTTCTCCTACCTGTGAAGTTCCAAATCTAACTCCACTATGGGCAAAATACTCAGTCTCATTCCTGTCTTAAAATGAAAACTACTGCTTCTTTCTGAGCCCTGTAGGCAACATCTTCAATAACTTTATGCCATTTGTACCGTATATTCCAAATTCCATGTTTGTTTTGCTGTTGTTTATGTAGTAGCATACATACATATCGGGAATGAGATGGAAAATCAGTAATGCCCATGAACTACTGATGCCAGGGGATGTTTAATTGGGTTACATAGAAAGCATGGTGGCCCCACATGAGGAAAGATCCATTTTATGCTAGGACACTAAATAGGGAAGTCTAATTTCAGCTCAGACTCCAAGCTGAAAGTGACTCCTTTCACCTATGAAGGGTTTCATGGGTGAATCCCCTCCAGTCGTTAGACAAGGCTCACTGTGGTCCTGAGAACACAATTCAGTGGAGAAAAAGAAAACTTTGTTATCCACCCACCATTCTCATTAACAAGAAATGTCATCTACCAGCCAGGAGTAATGTGTATTGAAGTCAAGTCTCTGAAGAAACCAGTTAATAGAGACTCTTCCTGATGTGAATGAGCAAATGCAAAAACAAAGAATGCACTCAAGGAGGAAGGGGAGAGTAAGCTTACAGTGTGAACAGGAAAGACATATTGGCCACAGCGAGAAGGGTGCAAAATTGGGAATAATTATTTCCTCAGCCACACTGGATGAGAATTCTCAACGGAGCTAGACCAAGATATTGGAATATCTTCTGTATAATCATTTGGTTCCTTGTGAATAGTTATGCTCCTGTTACTGTAGAGAATTGTTCTTGTTCTAGCAGTCTGACTCAGTATCTCAAGAAGGCCCACTGGGTGGAGCCTCTTGGGTGTTTCCAATAGAGACTTGAGCCAGGTGACTGTGACTATTTAAGATTCTGGTGCTCAGTGTGGCAGAAAGTAGCTACGCAACACTTTTTGCATAGAGCTGCATTCACAAAACTGATCCCTCTTTCTTGCGGCCTATTAGTATTCTATTGCTGCTGTAACAAATTCCCGCAAATGTAGTATCTTAAAACAACACAGATTTATTATTTTCCAGTTCCACAGATCAGAAATCTTACACAGGTCTAACTGGGCTAAAATCAAGGTGTTGGCAGGACTGCAAGCTCCAGGGGAGACTGTTTTCTTGCCATTCCCAGCTGCTGGTGGCCACCCACCTTCTTGCGCATGGCTCCTCCTTCCTCCATCTTTAAAGCCAACAATGGCTGTCTTTTCTCCACTGTGTTGCTGGGAAAACTGGACAGCTACCTGTAGAAGTATGAAATTAGAACACTCCCTAACACCATACACAAAAATAAACTCAAAATGGGTTAAAGACCTAAATGTAAGGCCAGACACTATCAAACTCTTAGAGGAAAACATAGGCAGAACACTCTATGACATAAATCACAGCAAGATCCTGTTTGACCCACCTCCTAGAGAAATGGAAATAAAAACAAAAATAAACAAATGGGATCTAATGAAACCTAAAAGCTTTTGCACAGCAAAGGATACCATAAACAAGACCAAAAGACAACCCTCAGAATGGGAGAAAATATTTGCAAATGAAGCAACTGACAAAGGATTAATATCCAAAATTTATAAGCAATTCAGGCAGCTCAATAACAAAAAAACAAACAACCCAATCCAAAAATGGGCAGAACTAAATAGACATTTCTCCAAAGAAGATATACAGATTGCCAACAAACACATGAAAGAATGCTCAACATCATTAATCATTAGAGAAATGCAAATCAAAACTACAATGAGATATCATCTCACACCGGTCAGATTGGCCATCATCAAAAACTCTAGAAACAATAAATGCTGGAGAGGGTGTGGAGAAAGGGGAACACTCTAGCACTGTTGGTGGGAATGTAAAATGATACAGCCACTATGGAGAACATTATGGAGGTTCCTTAAAAAACTACAAATAGAACTACCATATGACCCAGCAATCCCACTACTAGGCATATACCCTGAGAAAACCATAATTCAAAAAGAGTCATGTACCAAAATGTTCATTGCAGCTCTATTTACAATAGCCAGGACATGGAAGCAACCTAAGTGTCCATCAACAGATGAATGGATAAGGAAGATGTGGCACATATATACAATGGAATATTACTCAGCCATAAAAAGAAATGAAACTGAGTTATTTGTAATGAGGTGGATAGACCTGGAGTCTGTCATACAGAGTGAAGTAAGTCAGAAGGAGAAAAACGAATACCGTATGCTAACACATATATATGGAATCTAAAAAAAAAAAAAAATGTCATGAAGAGATTAGTGGTAGGATGGGAATAAAACACAGACCTACTAGAGCATGGACTTGAGGATATGGGGAGGGGGAAGGGTAAGTGGTGACGATGTGAGAGAGTGGCAGGGACATATACACACTACCAAATGTAAATTAGATAGCTAGTGGGAAGCTGCAGCATAGCACAGGGAGTTCATCTCTGTTCTTTGTGACCACCTAGAGGGGTGGGATAAAGAGGGTGGGAGGGAGGGTGACACAAGAGGGAAGAGTTATGGGAACATATGTATATGTATAACTGATTCACTTTGTTGTAAAGGAGAAACTAACACACTATTGTAAAACAGTTATACTCAAATAAAGATGTTAAAAAAAAAAAAAAAGCCAACAATGGCTGGTTGAGTCCCTTTCATTCTTCAAATTTCTCCTGCCTCTTCTTCTGTCCTCCCATCTCTCTCTCACTGCATCTAGGAAAGGTTCTCAGCTTTGAAGGACTCATGTGATTAGATTGGGCCCACCCTGATAATCCAGGATAATCTCCTAATCTCAAAATCCCATAACATTAATCACATCTTTAAAATCCATTTTTCCATAAGAGGTTACATATCCACAGGTTCCAGGAATTAGAACGTGGATGTCTTTGGCAGACCATCATTCTGACTACCCCATGGGGCTTGCACTTCAGGGGATATTGATACCATGAACTGACACAATACCCTAAAATGTCTCCCTCGAATACAGTAAATTATTTCAAGAGAATCCCCTTGTATGTGACCAGAAGAAGAAAAGAGCAAGGCTGAGCTAGGACATGGCTGCTAAGCAGGTTTCTGGCATCACTCACTGCTTAAGTAACTAGTGCCCACACCCCAGCTTCAAAAGGTATGCAAACCAATTCATGCCTCAGGAAAGTGATCTACTGCTTCAGGATCTTAAAGTATGATCTTTGGATCAGCAGCATCACAATACCCAGGAGCTTATTAGAAATGCAGACTCTCAGGCTGTAACCTGTGCCCTACAGAACCAGAACGTGCATTTTAACAAGATCCCCCAGGTAATTGATAAGCATATTAAAGTTTGAGAAGCACTGGTATATAGAGTTCTAATGGTTCTCAACCTTGGCTGCCCATGAGAAACACTGGGGAGGTGGCTTTTTGTGGGTTTTTTTTTTTTTAAGTTTTATTTTGAAATAATTTCAGAATACAGAAGAGTTGCAAAAATAGTACAGAGAGCTCCCATATACCCTTCATTCAGCCTTCCAGATGTACATGACCATAGTACAAATATGAAAAGGAAGATATTAACATTGGCTCAATATCAATAATGAAGCCTCAGTATTTATTCGAATTTCACCGATTTTTTCCCCTAAAGCCTTCCTTCCTTTCTGCCTGCCTTCCTTCCTTCTTTCCTTCCTTTTTTTCAGGAACCAATCCAGGATCCCACATTTAGTTTTCATATCTATACTTAGTCTTCTTCAATCTGTCCTCAATCTTTCCTTGACATTTTTGACGGGTACTGGTCAGTTGTCTTCTAGACTATTTCTCAGTTTGGGTTTGTCTGATGTTTTTTCATGATTTGATTAATGTTGTGCATTTTTGGCACATACTCACAGGGAATACATGATGTTACTATGTCTTATTACTGGTGGTGTTAACCTTGACCACTTGGTTAAGGTGGTGTCTTCACTATAAAATGACCATTTTCCCTTTTATAATTAATAAATAACTTAGGGGAGATACTGTGACACTATGCAAATATTCTTTCTCCCCCAACTTTCATCCATTAATTTTTGTGTTTATTGGTGGATATTACTTGCAACAATCATTGCTGTGATGTTTTAATTGTGATTTTTCTATGTGTTAACTGGAATTCTGTAAGAAATAGCTCTTCCTTCTCCACCATTCGTAATGGAAATTTAGTTTATTCTATCGTTATTTATTTTGTTACTCAAACTGTTTCAGCTTTGGCCATTGGGAGCTTTTTGGGGTTTTGTGTCCTTTTGACTTACTCCCATCTCTCACTCTCTTTTTTCATGTTATTTTTATTAATAGACTTTTAATTTTGAGAATAATTTTAGATTTATAGGGAAAAAATGCAGACAGTAAGTACACAGAGTTCATGTACACCCTTCACTCAGCTTCCCCTAATGCTAACATCTTATATAGTCACGATATATTTGTCAAAACTAAGAAACTAACATTGTACATTACTATAACTAAACTCCAAACTTTATTTGGATTTTGCCAAATTTTCCACTAATGTCCTTTTCTCATTCCAAGATCTTATCCAGGATACTTGTTGCATTTTGGCCCCCATCCTTTTTTGAGCACTTCCTTCCTTACCACAAGATGCTCCAAACTTCTATTTTCTCTTCCCAGTTATGGAATAAACCACTTCTCTAAGGAGCTCCACCCAGGAAGTTTTGAAAAATCCCAAAGACCAGGCAGCACCCTAGATTAGTTAAATCAGACCTCTGGCTGTGAAATCCTGGCGTTTGTACTTTTAAAAGCTCTCCAGTTAATTCCAATGTGCACTTGAGATTGAGAATCACTGATCTAGACCTTACTTCAGGTACCTGAAAGATAGTTAAAACTATGAACGATATATGATATCACTTATATGTGGAATCTAAAATACGACACAAATGAACCTATCTATGAAACAGAAATGGAATCATGCACATAGAGAACAGACTGATGGTTGCCAAGGGGGAGGGGGTTGGGAGAAGGGATGGAGTGGGAGGCTGGGGTTAGCAGATGTAAGCTTTTATATATAGAATGGATAAACAGGTCCTACTGTGTAGAACAGAGAACTACATTCAATATCCTGGGATAAACCAAAATGGAAAAGAAAAAAAAAAGAATATATATATATATATATATATATATAACTGAATCACTCTGCCATGCAGCAGTAATTAACACATTATAAATCAACTATACTTCAATTAAAAAAAATATGAGTGATAAATCCCTAAAGACTTAGGTGTATTTCCCAGCAGGTTCTTATGTTCCCTGAAGACAGGAAACACTGTTTTGTTCATATCTAACCACCTAGAACGCGGCACACAGCAGGCGCTCAGAAATACAGAACGAATGAAAACGAAACAGGTGAACCAAGTCTTGGCTCCTTAGTGAAATTAGCCTCAGCCTGATTTTTTCCCCCGAATTCCTATCTCACATTAGACCTTTGTGTCATTCTGAGGTTTATGCCCACCACAAAGCCCCTGGGCACATTTCCCAGGCAGAACCCCTTGTATCTCCTCCCTGGAATCACCATGCTGGCTTCCCGTCACTGGGTCTGCTGTCAGCTCCCCTCATTTGGGTTCTGTTCTGCCACCTTTACCTCCAATAGCCCTTATGGCAAATGTGTCAGAAAACATAGCAACATCTTCTTTATTCCTTTTGCTTTGTCCCTCCAAACTTTTTCTGGCCTGCTTCAACGTCTCAGCTTCTTCTGCAGAGAAGTACAAAGGGCACAGGCTCTGTAGCCAGCAGAACCAGAGTCAAATCCCAGTTCTCCCACTTATTAGATGTATACGCTTGGGCAAATAGCTGAACCTCTCTGAGACTCTCTTTCCTAGTGTATAAAATGGGGGTTATATCACCTACCTTGCAGGATTGATGTGAGATGTCAAGAGAATATTTTTGCTAATCCAGAGCACAGTGTGTGGTCATAAATGGCAGTTGCGATGGTCATTGTTGCTGTTATTATTGCTGTTATTATTATTACTATTATTGGTAGTGGGAATCAGTTTCCTGAATTACACACTATTATTTGAAAGGGACAGGGCAAGGCAAATAAATTCTGTAAAAGAGAGCAAGACCTCTACCCATCTGTCCTAAGGATCTAGAGTAAGTAGTAGAAGTTCATTTAGACATTGCAGAAATCATTGCAGGCTCCTACACAGTCCAGAGTAAATGGTCAAAATTGCATAAAGGCAACCTCAGCTCAAGCAAATAACTGCTGACACCACCATTGGTTTGCATAACCAACAGATGAAAAGTAACATCTTCAGAGTGCCTTTGTTTGCATAATCTCGTTTGACACCTCCCAACCGAAAGGTAGCTATTTTGACCATTTTGCAGATGAGGAAACTGAAGTGATAGAGATATATTCACTGAACGAGCAAGTGATAAAAGTCAAAACTCACACACAGGTCTTTCTCACTCTGACATCCTTGTGGCTTCTACCACTGGTGGGTGTTTTTGGTTGTTTTTTTTTGGGGGGGATGGGTTGTAGAGGGGGACAGGGATGGTGGTTGTAGTTTTTTGTTTGTTTTTGTTTTTATTTCTGTGTAAGTTTACAGGTGTCAGAAGAGTACTCACCTCCAGGTCTACTTGAAATAGGAGTTTTCAGGAAAAGGCTTAAAAGACTGGATTACCTCAATGAAGAAAATGTCAAATTAAAAAATGGGTGAAGGGGATCAAAAAGTGTAAATTTCCAGTTATAAAATAAATAAATCATGGGGATGTAATATATAGCATGGTGACTATAGTTACTATACTGCATATTTGAAAGTTGCTAAGAAAGTGGATCTTAAAAGTCTTCATCACAGAAGAAAAAATTTGTATGGTGACAGCTGTTAACTAGATTTATTACAGTGACCATTTCACAATACATACAAATATCAAATCATTATGTTGTACACCTGAAACTAATATAATGTCATATGTCAGTTATACCTCAATTTAAAAAAAAATCATGAAAAATATACTGGCCTTTCCCCTTCTCATTTGGCCACCCCGTCTTCTCCCTTTAGCTTAGTGGAGGAGTGTTTTCCTAGCAACTTGTTTGTGCCACCAACTAATCAATCCATCAAGTAACTACCCAATCAACTAACATGCTGAGCCTATGCTAGGGGCTGTGGGGACACCAGGAAAGATGCCTAGGCCCTGCCTTCAGGCCAGTGCAGGAAACCAGAAATAACCCACTGAAACAGAGTACATGGGGTCAAGGGTCAAAGGAGAGAGGTCTGGGAAGTGTCTGCAGGAGCAGGGACCCATCTGGAATGATGATGGAAGGACGGGTTTGGGATGGGGTAAGGACTGGAGAGGGAGCTTCCGAGGGAAAGAACAACAATAAAGACCAGGAGTACGAAATGAGGGGGTGATGTGCCAGCTGTGAAGACAGCAGCCGCCTGTGGCCCATACTTGTTTTCAAGGAGTCGTGAGAAGTAGGATTGGGGCCTAAATATGGTGTCATGAAACAAACAGCTAATTTGCTCATCATGTGCTGAGACATAGAGTTGTGAAGGGTTTTGAGCTACACAGGCATAAATTTGATGTTTAAATCAGCTCTAACATTTGCTAATCACCTCGGCACTGATTTGTTACCTGATTTAAACTAACTAGAATAATTAGTTCTCAGTGTTAAAAATAAAGAAAGTACTCAAGACACCCACAGACACTGCAAAGTGCCTAGTACCTTGGTGTATTCAAACACGAAATTTCTCTTAAATGTTATTTGACAGGAAGAAACATCAAAAGCGAAAGCTGCGATTTCAGAACAATAACATGTAGGTGCAAGCAGCCAGAAATGGAGCAGAGAAAATTATGTAATCTTACTGGCAGGCAAAATGCCCCAAACCAAATACTTTTAAACATGGTATGGAGTACCTGACTTCTACCTTTTCTGAAGTGACCAGGAGAGAATTCCAATTTTCATAAATCTTGTACCCAATATTAAGGTTGCATATTATGTCTTTTTATTCACGTGTATTTTGTTAGAGTCTTTACTTAAACCTGTCCTTACAGTGAACATCTCTGAGGCACACACAGAAAGACTGAGATAATAACTATGTTGTGGCTTTTAAAACTAAATAATAAGATAAATAACAAAATGCATTGCTTTATCTCCCTAGATTGTTCTGGGGACATTAAGAGATTTCTAAACAGAATGCAGGCCTTTTCTCTGTGGGGATGGAGGATTAGGAGGTGAGAAACCTTTTCAAAAACAGCCATAAGATGTTCTATGCATATATTGCAACCCCAAACCCTGGCAAAGTATTTTTCACCTGCTTAACCTATATTTGAGTCCCAGACTATAGGCGATATTCTGATTCATACTTACCAACGAGCAAACAAGGAATCAAGGCGTAGGAAAACCACATGATAAGACTTGTCTCGATTTCTTCTAGAACCATTGTGAGGGTCTCTGGCAGGCTCAGTTTGACCTGGAACATTGTTTCCTTCCAGAATGAAGCACTCTTTCCATATCAGCCATCCTTGCTTCGGAACGCAGAAGATGGAGCTGAGTCTGAGTCGCTGTAAAGCCTGAATTGTTCTGGAAAGAGGAGCCAGCCCAGACAGCTCAGAAGAGGCAGGCTGGGCAGCACCCTCCTTTCTGCCCAAACCCAGATGTTGCATCAGGGGGTGTGGCCTAGGAGAATTCCAGAGACAGGATAACTCTGGGAAGCTTAAGAATCTGCATGGGGGAGATACCTAGATCATAGCCTCTGCCCTGGGGGACCCTGGTGGTCTCCAGAGGCACCCCTGGCAGTAGCAGGCAAGATTATCTGAACTTCTCATCAAATAGCTGTTCTCTTCCAAGTGTCTCTCCTGTGAGTTCATGTAAGATAGGTACCGATTAGCTCTTTTTGTACATCTCCACTTCAAAAAAAGTAGAGAAGTTTAAAAAATTTTTTCTAAATATCTTTTATAGACTCAGGAGGTGAAGAATATATAGCTTCATATTTGCTTGCATCTGCAAAACGAAAACCTGCAAGGAGATAGAGAAACTACCAAGATTATCTACCTTGGGGCAAAGGGAGGGGGAATTGGGAAGACAGAGGAGAATAATGGGAACGAGACTCTTTTCACTACCTTTTGTTTGTTTGGGGATTTAAAAAAATTGTTTTTATTGTGGTAAAATACACATAACATAAATTTACCATCTTAACCATTTTTAAGCATACAGTTCCGTGGTATCAAATACATCCAAATTGTTGTACAACCATTACCACCATCTGTCCACGTAACTATTTTCATCTTGTAAAACTGAAACTCTATATCCATTAAACAATAACTCTGCCTTCTCCCCTCTCCTGGAAACCACCATTATACTTCTGTCTTTATGATTTTCACTATTCTAAGTACCCCATATAAGTGGAATCATGCAGTACTTGTCTTTCTGTGACTTATTTCACTTAGCATAATGTCCTCAAGTTTTGCCCATTTAGTAGTATATGGCAGAACTCCCTTTAAGGCTGAAAAATAGTCCATATACCACATTTTACTTATCCATTCATCCATTGATGGACACGATTTGCTTCTACGTTTTAGCTATTGTGAATATAATGCTGCTCTGAACACAGATGTACTAATATCTCAAGACCCTGCTTTCAATTCTTGTGGGTGCTATTATCTTTTTATATCATTTGATTACTGAGCCATGTGAATATAATTGAAAACTTTATTTAAATTTTTTTAATTGGAAGGAAAATCTTATGATAGGATTTGGCCCCTTAAAAGGTCAGTTTTTTAAAGACTCTAAACACTACACATGTGCAAACACTTCAGTGGAAAGAACATGAATTTTAGAATGCAACACATTTTGGTTCCAGTGTCAGAATTTATTTGCAACATAACCTTGGGAATGTTACTTATTTATTCATTCAACAGACATTCACTAAGGGCTTATTATGTACTAGATCCTGGGAATTTGATAGTTCCTGCCCTCAACCAAAACCTAGTGGAGAAAATGGACATGAGAATAATCACAAATCAATACTGAAAATGAAGTGACAGAAATATTCACAAGGGAATAAAGGAGCATTAAAGAGAAACACCTAACCCAGCCTGGGGGATCAGAGACTTCTTGGAGGTGACTTTGGGCTGAGTATTAAATGCTGAAAAAAATCAGCCAGCCACGGCGTGTTTAGGAAACCACGAGAAGTCTGATGCAACTGGAGAGCAAGTTTGGAGTGGCAAGAAACGGGGCTCAAAGGCAGACAAAAACAGGATTCAAGAGGGAGCTTTGAATGCCTTGTTGAGGAGCTCAGAGTTTATCCTGAGGCAATGAGGGTCAAAGGAAGGATTAAAAGCTCAAATCTAATGTCATCCCCTGTATTTGAGCTTTAAAAAATTTATGACTAGGATAGAGAAAATCGTGGAAGCGGCCAGACTGGAAGCAGGTGGGCCAGGAGGGAGGGATGTGGGTCAGCCTGTTGAGAGATGTTGGCTTCCACTAGGTTTTCCCATGTCTGTAGAGAGAAGTGACTAAATTCAAATGATGGAGGTAGAATTGACAGCTCCTAGTTGTTGAGTGGATTGGAGGAGGAGGAGGCAAACATGACTTTCAGGTTCTAGGTTTGAATAACTAGGTGGATGACAGCACCTCAACCTAAATAATGTTAAGGAGGGTGGGGTGGGAGCAGGGCAGGCAGGGTTGGGGATGGTACAGAAAAAGGCTGCATGTGTTCAGCTTGATACACTCGACTTTGAGGTGCTCATATGGGCAGGGGGAGTCTCCAATATTCAAATGATCTTTGTCTCAGTTTATGAGTGTCAGGGTATTGCACCACTTCCCCTACATTCAGCATTTCAGTGGTAGCTGAGACCAGGAAGTGGTTGAGAACATTCAGGAAGAGTATGTAGATTAAAGAGATGTGTGGATACGCTCCAGAAGACGGGCATTTAAAGGACCAGCACGAGCAAAATGACATAGGAAGATATACGGGGAATAAATAGGTCAGAGACGTGGTCCTGGAACAAACTATGGTCCTGGAAATGATGAGGGATGGAGTGATCACCAAGGCGGGTGCAGAAGAGAGTCACTGAGTAAATTATCAAAAAATGTCTCCTGGATTTACGTCACCTAGGTCATTTGTAATCTCAGTAAGAGGAGTTTCAGCGGAAAACTTGGATCAGAAGCTAGATAGTTGTAGGCTGAGGACTGGATGGGAAAAGTAGTGCTCTTTTGATGTGAAGGAGAAGAAAGCAACTCTATGATCATTGTTTTTATAAAACAATGGTGTCTTGTATAATATCTGTGGGAATTAAAGAACGTAGACAAAGCACATTAGCACAGTGCCAGGAACACAGTAGGTCTTCACAAATGCTGTATTAACCATTTGTTATATTAATAATATTAATAATAAATACATTAGGGTTTATTTGCTCTGACTGGCTGGCCCTTTGTGGGTTGCCCATCTTTCACTTTGATCCCTGGATCAGCAAATCTTCCAGTTGGTGACACCTATTAGAGGGTGGTCGTTAAAAGCATGGGCTCTGGAGCCAGACTGTCTGGGTTGGCATTGGGGCTCTGCCACTTACTGTGTTTTTTTCACCAAGTCTTTTAAACAATGTTTTAATGTCCTCCTCTGTAAATTGGAGACAATTATAATAGTACCTAATTCATAGGGCTGTTGTGAGGATTATGAGATGGTACACTTAGAACAGAATCTGGCAAAGTAAGTATACAATAAGTATTCGCTGTGTATCTTTTAACTACATCAAGGTCAAGGACACTTGCTGCATCCTCTCCTTGACCCCTGCACTCTATACACATTTCCATACATTATACAACAGACTTGCAAGGTATTGATAAAATGTGATTCCCAACTTTTCAGATGAGGACACACCTGAAGTTTATTTACTGTAGATCCCAGAGCCAGTCAGGGATGGAGACAGGAATTCCAACAGAGATCTGCCTAACTCCAAGTTCTTTTCACTCACCTTACTGCCACCCAATTAGTATCAAAGGAGGGCTCACACTGTGTCTGAGGGACGAAAAAGAGTTAGTGATCTAGGAGATTAGCAAAGGCTTTAGAGGACGGACAATCCTCAGTATGGAATTCCAAGGATGTACCCATTTAGATTTGGAAAGATGTGCTTGCAGTTAAGCATTCCAACTGGGAGAATGGCATGGGAAGGCCCAAGGATGGAAAAGTTGAGGGGAAAACAGACTGAGGATGAAAAGGAAAAGGAAAGTAAACAGAAAATGGGAGAAAGAACAAGACTCATTCAGTTATGCGATGGGGGAGGAAGGAGAGTTGTTCACCAAACCTTGAGTTCTTAAGATAGCTCAACCTGGGCATGGGTCCCTGTCAAGATGCCCCTGCCCAGCACTGCCATGTTGACAAGGCAGTACTGCCTGCCAGTCCTTCACAAGCCACTGCAAAGAGAGTGTCTGACCTGGGCTCAGCACACCTCTAGGGGCACTGAGGGGTAATGCTACCTGCCTGCCACAAGCTTTTGAATGGCAGTTCCTCTCAGGACTGATCCATGAATCAACAAGGAACTCAGACCATCCACCTCTGCATGGGCCATGCCACTGGGTGAGAACCTCTGGAGGGCTGTGCCTCACTTGCTAGCCCCTACCCTTGCCTGGATACCCGACTCTGGTCTTGCCTTTCTCTCTGGCTTTGAGGAACTTCTCTTTCTACACTTTCTCATCAGCTGGTTGTGATATTTTGTCAATGCAACATGCCCAAACCAAACTATCCTCTAACCTGTTGCTGCACTTCTCAGATTAATTTCCACTGCACTTCTCAGATTAATTTCCACGGCCTTCCAGAGTTGAAGATGATCAGTCACCTATGCCTAAAGATGAACCGCTGGAAGAACAAAGCTATTTCCTATCATAAGCAAGTACAGTCTAGAAATAGGAATTTTTTTTCCTATTACACTATTTGCCGCTTGAATATTTAATTACAGAAGGAAAAGTAAGGAGTTAAAAGGTTTTTGTGGAAAAGTAAAGAGTGGGGAAGGAAAAGGAGATTGATGGTCAAGGAAGAGAATCCTAAGCCCTCTGAGCCCTATAGGGCTGGGACTAGAATGAAGCAAGGGAGGCACCAGGGTGCAAAATTTCAGGCACTCACTCTTAGGGTTGTGCAAAGGCAGGGTAGGTCCTGGTGCCCTGGCACAGACCACGTGGTCAATTAATTGCAATAACCCTTCCGTGCTCTACTTAGCACAAAATAGTTCTCTTCCCTTTACTAACATTCCTAAATATCAATGTCCTGTGTTTTAGCACATCTGACGTTTAATTGTAACCCACCGTCTCAATTATTACTATTATTTTTTCTGGAAGTAACACAGTGTATTTAAACAGTGGAATTCTCCTTGTCATAGATCTTTCTAACTCCCGCTTCCACTGAGTCTGCTCCAGATGTAACTTTCACACACTTTCAAGCTCTGGTTTTCAGGGTTCTTACAGCCCTTTTTCAACCTCCTCTGAACATATTTTCTTCTTCAATTTCCTGCCTCATTTATTGTCTGGCACCAGTGCAAGTACATCAGGAATTTAACCTCCCTTAACCTCAATTCTTTCCTTAGGGGGTGATGAATTAAAACCCTTAAGTCTGTCAAACTGCCCTCCTTCCTGTAGTTATAACTGATTCTTTTCTATGTGACATTTCCCAACAACTCCTCTTAAGATGCAGAATCAGGCCTTATTCAGAATAGTCCTTTGTAGTTAAAAGGTCCATGTTTAAATAAAACAAATACCATTTTATTCAATTCTAAAATTTGAAAACCAGAAACAATGCTCTGTAATAGTGCTCTGTAATAGTAATAATAATTTTCAAATGATTTTGATTGCTGTATTTTCATTCACTGGTTTAATCCTAGTCATCAGTGATTCTACTGAGTGAAGCACACAATATGCTCAAAGTCCGTTTTATGAGGCCTCCTTTGACCATCCTATATAAATTAACACCTCACTCTCATTCTCCGACCTCCTCATCTTGCTCTGATTTTTCTTCATAGTACTTCTCCATTAGGCATTACATCACTAGAAATGAAAGTTTTAGGTCAGCTTTTGGACAAATTTGTCCATTTTCTTCACTATCATTTTGCTAGGTTAGAACAGTCTGGAACCTACGCAATCAAACATTTGACATGAGGTGGTTGGATGAAGGATAAGTATCTCCAAAAACAAAACAAAGACACAAAATCATACACATAGATATAACTGTTCAAAAAGTATTTTTCTCATCTTGACTCCAAGTGATTAGCATATGTGCTGATGAAATCAGTACTTGTTTTCTACAACATCCCCCTTATCTATAGTCTAGAAACCATATCAAAACAAGTAAATGTTTGGCATTACTTGTTCCAAAAGACATGCTTATTCAGGGATCACTAATTTCTTCTACAAATGCTCAAAAAACCCGTAAATTTAATAACCATTCCGGTATTTAACCTAAAACAGACAACACTTTAGTCTCATTCTGGACTCCACATGTCTCTATAATTTCCCGAAAGCTATCTGCAAATGTTCTACATAGTTTCTGAGCCTAGAGATTTAAAGCAACTAAATACCTTAACTACCTTAGATGTCTATTCTTAATTGTCTATTTATGCTTGTTTTCCTGTCCGGGAGTCATTATCATTCCATGAGGTACAAGAAAACATGGAAAGGAAATTGAGTACTCTTTGTCTTGTCTTCTTTGTAGTTATAACTACAAACAAAATTTGCAACATTATTTCAAAATACTGAGACCAGCTTTCCCTGGAGCTTTAAAAATAGCTTAAAAAAGTAATTTGAGGGGCTTCCCTAGTGGCGCAGTGGTTGGGAGTCCGCCTACCAATGCAAAGGACGCGGGTTCGTGCCCCGGCCCGGGAGGATCCCACATGCCGCGGAGAGGCTGGATCCGTGAGCCTTGGCCGCTGAGCCTGCGCGTCCAAAGCCTGTGCTCCGCAACGGGAGAGGCCACAGCAGTGAGAGGCCCGCATACCCCCCACCAAAAAAAAAAAGGTAACTTGAGTGGAAACATTTAGAAAATCAGCCAGTCCAATAGGTAAATTAAATGTTTGTGTGAATCCTTTGTAGGCATCAGGCCAATTCTGAAGTATTTGAGATAATGAAAGTGCTCCTGGCCAACAAACATACCCTCAAAAAGACACTGTGGTTTAAAACATTTACCTTCGTGAACACCGCCAATAATAACAAAAACTCCTCCTCCTGCTCTTCAAAACCTCACCAAGCCCAGTTTATGTTCTACTCATAAAACAAACAAGTCTCAGCAAACTGTATACTTTCAAATCAAAAGAACCCCTCATTAGTAAACAAGAAAAATATATTTCTTTGGTCATTTGGTTTTAGGTCAACAGCAAAAAACTAGGGTGTGCAGTATGCACAGTATGCTGGTAAAAGTTTAGAAGATGACAGAGTTGAGTCATAAAAACTTGCTAAACCAATAGAACCAGTTTATCAGAAGAGAGGAGTTTCCTACCTTGCCTTGCAATGGAATAAAATACAGGTTTTCCCCAGAAGCAGTAATATGGCATTTTCAAAAAGTTCATTGGATGCTGTTCAAAACATAAAACTAGGATGTAATCTATCCAAATCAGATGTACTTTAAGTTAGAAGCAACCTCAGTTGTGAAGCCATTCGAAAACAGTTAAAGGATGTATATAAATACAGGATTATAAACGATCTCCTTTTCTTCTCGCAAAATATTAAAGTGGAAAAGTTAAAGCATGCTGTAATGCTACATTCCTAATTTACTGATTTGGACATTGCACCTGGAGCATTTCTGCAAAATGGTAAGTTTCCAGATAACTCCAAGTTAAAGGAAAAACAGGGCTTAACAGTAACTGCATTTGGAGACTTGAACTAGGGGGATAAAGGCTGGGAAAGAGCCTTTTTTACAGTTTTGTTTTTAACTGTATGTATTGGTAAAAATAAGGGAAGCATCCATACCATCTAATGCCTTCTGGGAATTCAAATTTAGTATTATCAGCTTCTCATTTTTCAGGGGAAACCAGAACTCTGGATTTTATGTGAAATCCCCCAATTTTAAAATGTTAACAATTACTTTTTTAAGCATTGTGGGTTGAACTGTATTGGTTGTATCCTGAACAGGGCACCTTGCAAGATGGCAGAAGGGTAGTGGTGGTGAGTTTCAGACTTCTCAACAGCAGAAAAAGTGGCTGGGCTTGCCCAGAGAAGAGGTGCCCTTTTCCTAATTCTCACGATGTACCTACACAGACAGTAGTGGCCCCGCTTCTTGCAATCTCTGGATTACATGATAGAATTAAAGCATTAAAGCTGGAGATAACTTATGTGCCACTGATCTATCCACATATCTATGAAGCTAACATCATTCTAACAACCCAAGTTGCTCATCTGCTAGGCTTTTTATTCTTCCAGCAATGGCAGTTGATTGCACTTAGGCCTTCTGATTTTAAGTGATATGTCTGTGACACACCATCTTTAATAGTGCCAGGTGCCTGTGTTACTGTGTATAGTCAAAGATGTGTAATATATGTTTGTGAATATGTATTCAGCTGAACTTAAGGACTTACGACCAAATAACAGATACAGCAGCAATAGCTTTTTGTCATTGAGTTTATATAAAGTTCCAAAAAACCTTCTTCCAAGATTTTGGAGAAGTTATTTGTAGAAGTGGGTTGGGCAGGGTTATGCGTGTTATGAATATTTAAATTGATAGCTAAGCATCCCCTCACAGGTGGAAGAAAACTACTGTAATACTGCTCTTCCCAGGACTTTCCTCCTTGTCTAAAAACAAGCACACAGAAGCCAATGTGTCACAATATAGAGTGTATCAGGCTGGGAATAAAGAAACCTGGTTTCTAATACAAGTCCTGCTACTAGCTAGCTATGTATGTTTTTTAAGATGGTTCTAGTTCTTAAGAAAATTAATTCATACTTTTAAAAAAGAGCCATTGATGTAAAGATTGGTTTTAAGACTTTTTAAAAATTGATAAAATGTTGAAGTAGAAAATTAAGTAGCTCCCAGTGATGTTTCATCACATAATACGAGGAGCACACAATAGCTATTATTGGCACACATGGACTATCTAGGAATTCCCTAGTTACTATACATCTAATTATGGCATGCTTCCAGTGCTACTCCATTCCTAGCTACTTTCTCAAAATCCTTAACATCAGCTCTGCAGGGTTTGCTATAAATAGCTCATGTCTGTGATACAAAGTAGTAATTGAATTGCTCCCCTCTTTTTAAAACAAATATCCATTTTTTAAATAAGGAAGACTGGGGGTGGGGATCACAAAGAGGTGGAGAATAAAAAGAAAGCATTATCAAATGTTTGTTTAAAATTAAAAAGATGTTTGCTACCTAGTCATTTTACAACTACTTTAAAACTATTTTCCTCAATTTATATTCAAGTGATTTTACAGCAAAAAAGGTAAGAATACATGACATTTGTTTCCATTAAACTTGCCTACTAATAATCATCTTAATAAACAAAGAGGGGCTGAGGAAGACAATGAAATATGAACTAAAAGGCTTTAAAAGCAGATGTAATGAAGATAGAAAATTGTACAATGTCTATATTTGCTAACTCCTATTGCTTAGTGGGAGAAGTCAGGGCTGCCACCCAGTGGCAATGTAAGTCTTTGAATGATCTGAAGATTTAGAGAATTAAAAAAACATTTAAAATAAAACAAATTTTAAAAAACCAAAATCAAAAACCTCATGAATTAGACAACTTCAATTTTAGAATCAGTAATTCTGGTGTCTTAAATGTCTGTTCATAACATATTAAAGAATGGAAACATTCATTTGCTTAGGCAGCATTGGGGAAATTTTTAAAAATCTCATGACTTTCTACTATTTACTAAGTTATGTGGTTTTAGTAAGTATTTTCTATTAAAATATTGAAAGTACTTTGCTTAAATTAAATCTCCAGAATTTATAGTGGGGGAAAAAGCTGTGACCATAAAATATAACTGGTTTTCTTCTGTGATGTACAGAAATAGATTAAATATACTACAGTAGCCTCTCATCCATACACCCAAACTTCTGCTTGATAAACAAAAACTTAATAGAAGCATCTGCAAAAATAAGATTCTAAAAATAATTTTCCCTTACCATTAATTAGCACATCACATCTTTTCCTCAGGAATACATCAATTTTAGTGTCCCAGTCAATAAAATTCAAAGCTGAAAGAAGAAAATGAGAATAGTAGAAATACTATGCCTGATAATTACTGATTTTTTTTTTTTGGTGGGGTTGAGGAGAACCAAGTATCTCATTGCCTCTTACTTGTTCAAAATTTGGCCATAGCTTTTTTCACACTGACACAGATATAACATATTCAAAAATAAGATGCTTTGGTAAAATAACAATAGGGGAAAAAAATAACACTAGAGCATCCATTTACAGTTTGAAAAGCGAAATATCTCAGAGACTGTTTTGTTCTCTTGAATAACCAGATGAGAGAGAAGCACCAAAAAAAAAAAGAAAAAAAAAACTTAGGAATTTAGAGATTTTTGTTTCCAACAGTTGTAAATTTAAATTGTACAAGATGTTTTCTAACCTATGTCCCGTATGTTTTGCTTTACACTGAAGA
Organism: Kogia breviceps; assembly: GCF_026419965.1. NCBI lineage: Eukaryota > Metazoa > Chordata > Mammalia > Artiodactyla > Physeteridae > Kogia > Kogia breviceps. Next base: position 17,219,232 of record NC_081314.1, read on the forward strand.
CAACAAATGAATTTTGAAAAATAATGACACACAACATACTTGATATTTACAATGGCTTGTGACAAATATAATACCTGAAAATAATTTCTAATTTTCCATTTATTATTGCTATTTAGTCACAGAAAAGATTAACAACTCTCCAAGAAATTTATTTTAGTATATGCCATATATTGATATAATTGATATAATAATTTTATATGAAGAGAACCATTGCAGAAGTAACTAAGGTGGTTGGTGCCCTTACAAGGAAATAAAGGACAGGCAATAAAGAAATTCTTCCATATAAAGACTTTCGACCTGCATCATTTTTTCAAAATATAAAACCTTAATATTAGAAGCGAAGAGAAAAAGAGCAAAAAAACCAATAAAACAGAAGACCAAGGATAAGGAATTGCTCTATGCAGATGTTTGGCATATGTAGTATATATGTATGGACTGAGTTATAATAAAAATACTTATGTATTATAGTCAATTTTCATATAGAGTTAGAAACAGCAATTTCCAATCAAGCATGACTGGACTGATTTTCTCAGTCTTCAATTACATGACGAATTACAACTGTATAGCAGTCACTTCTGGTCAGCAGTATCATGATAAATGCTTGATAAGATACAATTTTTCTCCTTGTTCACTTGTAAAAATTGGTGCCTTTTTGTAATGTTCTACAAGTTCTTCCATGGTGCTGAATTTACGCTGCCCAATGCAGTAGACAGTCTCTTTTAGTTGGACTTTAAAATGCTTGTTTTTGCCTTGTGCTTTTAGTGATACTGAAAAATCATTTGGCTAAAAGAGAAAAAAATTTTGAAAGACATCTATTAGCATTTTTATATTAAACTAGTAACAGCTAAAATGTGAGCACTTTAAGTACTAGGCACAATACTAAATTATTTACATGAATGATCTCCTTTATGCCTCAAAACAAACCCATTTCACAGATGAAAAAGATATCAAAGCTGAAGAGAAGCTAAGTTGCCTAAGATCATCCATCTAGTTAACAAAAGAGCCAGGATTCAAATCAAAGCAGCCAGACTCTGAAGTCTCTTAACTAATATGCTCTACCTAACACCGGGGCAAATCCTTTAGTTTAACAACTGAAGCATAAAAACTATCTTCTCTCCATTCAAACTACTGGAGAAACACAGGAGAAAATCCAAGACATCCACCCCTTTCCAATTAGTAGCTAACAGGAGCTGTCTTACAGAGTAGCTGATGTAATACTCTGAAATCTCAAAGATGAAGGACACAAAAATGAGAACTAATTTAAACTCTAATAAGAGGTCATAAACTCAAATGCCTATAAGGGGCAAAAAAGAAATGTAAACAATGGCCAGGGTGGCTATATAGGGGGAACAACAGTACATGGCCAATCTAAAGGAGGTGGCCACTTAACTGCAATTGCTGCCTTGTAGGAATATGGCTAAACACCGACAGGCCTTCCAATTTTAAAAGGGAAATCTGATGTCTAAATTCTTATACTATATCTCCCAATATTTAAAAACTGACAATGAATTCAAATGTTTAAAAACACTGTGCAGGTCAAATGAAATCTGCCTATTTGAGACCTCTACTTTAAAAATTCTACTACTAAAAGTAATGGTATATTTTGGATAATATCTATGCTCAATTACCCACAAGAAAATACACAGTATTTTGCAATCAAGCTACTTTTTTGGTTTTGTTTTTTTTTTTAACCTAACACTCTTTTGAATAGTCTATATCAACCTCTTATACAGTTACTGCCAAAGTTTCAAACAGTGGGTTTCTTGGAAACATCTTATGGTTATTTACCACCCACTCCAGGGTCACTCCCTTCTAATCCTTCTGCCCACTGCTTGTCCTAGAAAGTACGGCCAGGTCAGGCGTCTAACAGAAAACAAATCCCACCACTCTTGCTATCATCAATCACCTTCTCTTTCCGCGGGGTTACGTGCAGGTCCCCATTTCCTGAACTTCACATCAGGAAGTTCAATTATAATTTCAATCTCGCCCTCTCATCTTTCCCACCCCTCACCCCTTAAACACACACACACACACATACCCCACTCACACAGATAGGTTTTCTTTCTTTCTTTCAACCTTCTGTACAATCATACATTAACTTTTGTACAAATACATATACACAAAAAAAGCCAATACTAGTCATGGAAAAGTAGTGATATCCTTTATCAAGGAAAAATAAAGGCCATTTTTAAGGGAAATGAGTATTGTCAAATTCTAAAATCCTAGATAGTACCCAAAAGAGCCCACATAACTATTTTCTTACTCAACTTTTATGGTTTTACAGTTTTATTGTTTTACTAGTCTTGGAACAGAATTTATCTTTTATTGCAAATGCACTTCAAATACAGTGCATGTTCAAATGGGTTTCTGAGGTACATAAGACTGTATTCCAACTTCCAAACAAGCAATTTATAAAAGAAGCAAATATCAGTTTTTTAAATTCAGGGATTTCCTTTATTGTAAGGATGACAGTGTATCCATTATGCAATTTAAGAAATGTTTTCCCAGTTTAGTCTACTGTATTGTTCTACTCTCAGTGAAGTAACCAGTGTTCAATTTTCTCCATTTTTGTTTAATGCAAAAGAAAATATATCAGGAAGGCAAAACCAACAGAACTAGACAAGGCTAAATAATCCAGTGTAGGGCTATATATTACTAAAAATAAATACACTTGGAAAGAACACTGACTTTCACTAAGAAACTTTACATATTTTAACAAATATACTACCTGGTTAATTTTAGGGAAGCCACTTAACTTCTCTAATCTTCTATTTATTTTTTTAATACTCCGAGTTCTATTTCCATTTACCTTTGAAAACCAACTTACCGAAGATTCACTATCACGAATGAGGAAATCACCTTCATGCCCTCTTTCATTTAATGCCATTTCTGCTTGGTGCCTGGTGACTTTCCCATAATACCATGGATTGCCAGCAAACTTTCCAGTGAGTGAAGGCCTAATGTAATCACACTGTGGAGGCGATGGTTCCAAACCTGAGGTTAATGGATTATTCTGCATAATGGTAACATAGTTTTTCGGCACCAGACCAACCATTCCATTGATCTTCCTGCATTTCCACCACTCAGGGTCATTTTCAGGTTTTTCAATAACATCCATTACATCGCCTTTCTCAAAATTAAGTTCTTCATCATTGGACGAGCTGAATGGGTAAAGAGCCTGTACCACATGTAACACTTGCCCAGTATTTAGGTTACTGACGACTGCTGCTAATTTCTCTGACAAAGAACCCACATGGTCACCCAAAGGACTGTCGCCTTCCTCAGTCACATAGTTTGAAGGGAACCATCCAACATGTCCATTGTAGCTACCCCGCCACCACCCATCACTGCATTTCTCCATGACGATCACCTTTGTCCCTTTTATCAATGACAATTCATCCTCTCTCTCTGCCATGTAGTTAAATTTTACATAAGCAGGCATGTTGAGGTCATACAGACGTTCCCCTGGGTCAACAAAGCTATCATCAGCAGGAGATGCAGAATCTGGCACACTAGGTTTTCTTTTCACTTTTCCAATGCCTGTTTAAATAAAAAAGGGTAATGAGAATATAAAACAATGATAATCAAAAACACCAATTTATTCATTATAAAGAAAGGATCTTTAATTCTGTAATTCTTTCAAGCCTTTTAACTAAGGTAACAAATTCCGTCCTTCCTTCCTTCCTCCCTCCCTCTCACTCTTTCTCTTTCTTTCTTTACATCCTCACGACTTATACATAAAGGCTCCAGCCAACCCGTATTCTTCTTGTCTTACTTTATTAACTGAGATTCTATTAACTTGCTGTATAGAAATAAAACAGTAACTTAAATTACAATTTGATATGCAATATAAAATTGTAGTTATGTCTAGGTAATCCTCCCATTTGCTTTCTTAGTTCCCGAGACCAAGGTTGCTCTATTTAATGTATGCTAGAGCAACTTTAGTCAGGCATTTTCACCACTGTTCACTTCTTAGCACATGATTTTGTGTTCTACTTTTACTGAGAAAACGAAGGCATTTCCTAGGTAAAATTTCTCAAATACTTTCTCACTATCTCAAAATTATTTCTCATTACCCTTATTCTTTTTCTTCTCCCAAGTTCCCAACCTCTGATCCTTCTGGGTTCTTAATACCTACCATCTTTCCTGCCTCTTTTTGGGACTCTTGGCCATCCTCCAGCACTCCTCCTCCCCATCCTTGTTTCCCTCCCACTTATTCACTTCTATTGGCTAAAAACACATTTAGATTGCTTTTACTCCAAAATAAGTTACTTCAACTCTGCTATTGTTTTTTAACTACATCATTCTTTATAAAACTGTCTTCCCTTTTTCCTTCAACTTTTTCACCACTCACTCACTCCTAACACCTTATAATCTGGTTCTCTATTTCCACCAAAACTACTCAATTAAAACCGTAACCTTTTCATTGCCAAATTAGTCCCTTTTAGAGCCCTCGGTCTTTTCAAACTCTATATAGCAACCAAGATCACAGATAACTCTGTACAACATTTTCTCCTTCTTTCATTTCCCTGAGAGTCTCCTGTTTTCCCTACTGACCTGTTTAAATATTCTTGTGTTCCTCTGTCTGTGCTCCTCTAAACCTTGTTATAAAATTGCATTGTACTTGCTTACTTGTCCATCTAATAAAAGAGTGAGTTTCCTGGGGGCAGTAAACTGGATCTTATTACCTTGTATCTCCAGCACTTAGCAGTAACTATACTAGTAGCAGGAACAAAGTGAATGTTTGCTGAAAGAACAAGTGAATGATTCCTTTGTTGAAAGTGTTTCCCAAGATGCCATGCTTGGACTTAGCCTCTGCTTCAAGAAAATCATACACTTTCACTTTCTATAACTTCTGTATAGAAGGTTCCAAGGTCTCTTTGTAGCTCTAAGCTGGAATTCAAGCATTACAATTCCAACTGTCACTAGACATCTACAGAATGAATGTACCATCAACACCTCAAATACAACCTCCATGTCCAAATAAAAATAACCTCTCCAAGATCCATAAATTAACTAACTCCCTCCCTCCCTCCCAATTTCCTTCCTTCTGGTTAATGATGTATCATCATCATGAAAAATTCATACATCAGGGATTTCTGGCACAGCGGGGAACTCTAGGGTTCCATCCCTCCAAAAGAGTAATTAATGAGCTGGCAAATACTGTCAAAATCAACTTTTGCAGAACTCCAGAATCTAGTAAAAAACTTATAAAAACTAGCTAGGCTTAGTGAATAAAGAAGCTGCTGCTTTGTAATAAGAGAGCACTGTAGCATTTTAAGCTGCCTGCCTAATATCTCTTAAGTCCCAAATCAGTGGTGGCTGTGAAGACAGCAAACTGAACTCTTAATGCCAGACAGAACAATACAGATCTTATTCACAAAGAACTGTAATTGTGCGTTTCAACCTATCTGGAAGCTACCTCAAGGACCGGCACAATGGCTTGCCTCGGTTCCACCTGACTTGGAGCATTCCCAGGGCTGGGATGTTTTTTGCTGAAGTCATTTAATTGATGCAGCAGACTGGTATAAGAAACAACAACTAGGATAAGAAACAGATAAAAAATCCTAGGAAGGAAAAGTTTGAGTAAGGATACACAAGGGGTAATAAGGGCTTTGAAAAGCCCCTGTGTATACCAGAAAATCAAGAAAGCCACACATATAGCCAGAATCAGCACTTGTTCAGCAAAGGCCTGAGAAGACCCTGAGCTTTCACCTATTGCTGACCTTCAAGCTCTGAAGAAGCAGTAAGTAAAGGCTAAGGAAGGGTTGCAAATGGCCTGGCTACGTGTTGAAAGAGGTTTTTTTCTTTTTCTTTTGGTTTCACGTGTTTAAGAAAACTCTTTCAAAACACTGGCTGACAACTAAGCAAAGGAACACAGATTTCAGTGGTCACACAATAACACAGACTTTATAAAAATAGTTTAGAAAAGTCACTAAACAAGCAAACAAAACAACCACAATAAGAAGCAACAACAAACCCTAGAGACAAGGTAGAATCTGATGCTGAAAGAAAAAAGTATCAATAAAGAATTCCAAGTCCATATATACACTATCAAATGTAAAATAGATAACTAGTGGGAAGCAGCCACATAGCAGAGGGAGATTAGCTTGGTGTTTTGTGACCACCTAGAGGGGTGGGATAGGGAGGGTGGGAGGGAGGGAGGGAGATGCAAGAGGGAAGAGATATGGGGACATATGTGTATGTATAACTGATTCACTTTGTTATAAAGCAGAAACTAACACACCATTGTAAAGCAATTATACTCTAATAAAGTTTAAAAAATAAAAAAGAATTCCATGTCCAGCAAAAGTGTCCTTTGAAAGTGAAGAAGATACTCCCAAGGTAAACAAAAACTGAAGGAGTATGTCACACTACACGTGTGCTACAACAAACACTAAAAAGAGTCCTCCAGGCTGAGATGAAAGGACACTGAAGTCATATGAAGAACAGTGGTAAAGGTAGTTAAACTGTAAATATAAAAACCAGTTACCATTCTGAGGGTTGTCTTTTGGTCTTCATTATAGTATCCTTTGCTGCACAAAAGCTTTTAAGTTTCATTAGGTCCCATTTGTTTATTTTTGTTTTTATTTCCATGTCTCTAGGAGGTGGGTCAAAAAGGATCTTGCTGTGATTTATGTCATAGAGTGTTCTGCCTATGTTTTCCTCTAAGAGTTTGATAGTGTCTGGCCTTACATTTAGGTCTTTAACCCATTTTGAGTTTATTTTTATGTATGGTGTTAGGGAGTGTTCTAATTTCATACTTTTATATGTACATGTCCAGTTTTCCCAGCAACACTTATTGAAGAGGCTGTCTTTTCTCCACTGTATATTCCTGCCTCCTTTATCAAAGATAAGGTGACCATATGTGTGTGGGTTTATCTCTGGGCTTTCTATCCTGTTCTATTGATCTATATTTCTGTTCTTGTGTCAGTAGCATACTGTCTTGATTACTGTAGCTTTGTAGTAATCTCCAAAATTTATAAGCAACTCATGCAGCTCAATAACAAAAAAACAAACAAACCAATACAAAAATGGGCAGAAGACCTAAATAGACATTTCTCCAAAGAAGATACACAGATTGCCAACAAACACATGAAAGAATGCTCAACATCATTAATCATTAGAGAAATACAAATCAAAACTACAATGAGATACCATCTCACACCGATCAGAATGGCCATCATCAAAAAATCTAGAAACAATAAATGCTGGAGAGGGTATGGAGAAAAGGGAACACTCTTGCACTGTTGGTGGGAATGTAAATTGATACAGCCACTATGGAGAACAGTATAGAAGTTCCTTAAAAAACTACAGATAGAACTACCATACGACCCAGCAATCCAACTACTGGGCATATACCCTGAGAAAATGATAATTCAAGAGTCATGTACCAAAATGTTCATTGCAGCTCTATTTACAATAGCCAGGACATGGAAGCAACCCAAGTGTCCATTGACAGATGAATGGATAAAGATGATGTCGCTCATAGATACAATGGAATATTACTCAGCCACAAAAAGAAACGAAATTGAGTTATTTGTAGTGAGGTGGATGGATCTAGAGTCTGTCATACAGAATGAAGTAAGTCAGAAAGAGAAAAAAAATACCGTATGCTAACACATATATATGCAATCTAAAAAAAATGGTACTGATGAACCTAGTGGCAGGCAGGGCAGCAATAAAGATGCAGATGTAGAGAATGGACTTGAGGACACAGTAGGGGAAGGGGAAGCTGGGATAAAGTGAGAGTAGCACTGACATATATACACTACCAAATGTAAAATGGATGGTTAGTGGGAAGCTGCTGCATAGCAGAGGGAGATCAGCTTGATGCTTTGTGATGACCTAAGGGGTGGGATAGGGAGAGTGGGATAGGGAGGGTGGGAGGGAGGCTCAAGACGGAGGGGATATGAGGATATATGTATACATACAGCTGATTCACTTTGTTGTACAGCAGAAACTAACAAAACATTGTAAAGCAGTTATACTCCAATTAAGATATGAAAAAAATCAATTATAAAAGGCAGTAATAAAAGAATTGAGGGGAAAAAAGCTATAAGACATATAAAAGAACAAACAGCAAAGTATCAGAAGGCCTTCCCTACCAGTCTTTTTTTTTTTTTTTTTTTTTTTTGCAATACACGGGCCTCTCACTGTTGTGGCCTCTCCCGTTGCAGAGCACAGGCTCCAGACGTGCAGGCTCACTAGCCATGGCTCACGGGCCTAGCCGCTCCACGGCATGTGGGATCTTCCCGGACCAGGGCACGATCCCGTGTCCCCTGCATCAGCAGGCGGACTCTCAACGACTGCGCCAGAAGGGAAGCCCCCTACCAGTAATTTCTTGAAATGTTGGATTAAAAGGTAAAGATTGGCAGAATGGATTAAAAAAATATGATCCAACACTATGCTATCTATAAGACACTAACTTCAGATCCAAAGATGCAAACAGGCTTGAAAGTGAAAGGATGCAAAAAGACATTCCATGAAAATGGTAACAAAAGAGAGCACAGACTTTAAGACAAAAATTGTTACAGGAGACAAAGGACATTATATGTTGATAAGAAGTCAATCCATGAAGAAGATTTAACAATTATAGATATATACACACCTAACAACAGAGCCGCAAGACATATAATAAAGGAAAACTAACAGAATTAAAGGGAGAAATTGACATTTCTACAATATAGTTGGAGATTTCAATACCTCACCTTCAATAAGGATAGAACAAAAGACCACAAAACTGAAATCATATAAAATATCTTCTCTGACCACAGTGGAATGAAATTCAGAATCAATGACAGAAAGGAAAACTGGAAAATGTACAAATATATGGAAATTAATCAACACACCCAAACAACTAGTAGGTCAAAGGAAAAATTACAGGTGAGATTAGAAAATACATTGAGATAAATGAAAATGAAAACACAACATACTAAAACCTACAGGCTACAGCAAAAGCACTGCTCAGGGAAATTTATAACCCTACCAGCTTACATTAAAAAAGAAAATCAATCTCAAATCAATAACCTAACTTTACTCCTTAAAGAACTAAAAAAAGATCAAGCAGAAGCTAGCAGAAGGAAGGAAATAATAAAGATTAGAGCAGAGGTAAACACAAAGAGTACAGAAAAGCAACAAAGAAACAATGAAACCTTTGAAAATATCAAAACTGACAAATCTTTAGCAAGACTGACCAAGAAAAAAAAGAGAAAAGACTTAAATTACTAAAATCAGAACTGAAGTGGGGACATTACTAGAAACCTTACAGAAATAAAAGAATACTATAAACAACTATATGCCAATAAATCAGAAAACCTACATGAAAAGAAAAAATTGCTAGAAACACACAAACTACCAAAAATGACTCAAGAAGAAACAGAAAATGTGGATAGACTTATAAGAAGTAAAAGACTGAATCAGTAATCAACACTTCTGAACAAGAAAAAGCCCAGAACCAGATAACTTGACTTGTGAATTCTACCAAACATTTCTCTCTCAAACTTCTACCCAAAGAGAAGGAAACATTTCATAACTCACTCCATGAGTCCAGCATTACCTAGATACCAAAGACATAAAGATATCACAAGAAAACTACTGACCAATACCCTTTCCTTTATGAATACAGATATAAATATATTCAACTAACAGTCAATTTTTGTTATTCATGGTGGTTCTGTTCTATACAGTGACCATGAATACTTAATTAGCATACTGAACCACTGCTCCTAGGGGATACTCTGTTCACAACATTTTTGTTATGTGTGTTTCTCTTTAAAGACACTTTATTTAATATAAATTCTTGACTCACTGACACTGAACTCATGGCCAACAATGCTATAAACTCATGCCTGAATGAAGCTTACCTAGCACACATACTTTTTCCATAAAGCAAATCAAAGCTTTCTTACACTTAGGAACACTAAACAATACTTTAGCACTATGCTTGGGCACTATTTTAAACAGTAAAATCACACACACACACACACACACACACGTGGCATTAAACTGCAAAAAGGACAGTTACTTGCAGTATGAGAGCTGAAATGAGAGGTCACCTTGTTTGATCTCTGCTAGCAACTCAAATTTTTTGCCCTTGGCAAATGTTCTCAAAAGTACTGCAAGTACCAATTTGGGATTTTCATGATAAAAGTAATAAAACACCCCTTCATGATAAAAATGGTCAGCAAACTAGGAATAGAAGGGAATTTCCTCAACACAATAAAGGGTATTTATGAAAAAAACATGGTTACCATCACACTCAGTAGTGAAAGACAGAAAGCTTTTACTCTAAGATCAAAAACAAGACATAAATGCCCTCTTTCACCACTTCTATTCAACACTGTACCAGAGGTGCTTGCCAGAGCAATTAAGCAAGATAAAGAAATAAGACATAGCCAAACTGGAAAGGAAGAAGTAAAATAATCTTTATTCACAGATGACATGATCTTATATAGAAAATCCTAAAGAATTAATACACAAGAAATCTGGAACCAATAACTTAGCAAAGTTGAAAGATACAAAAACACACACACAAAAAAAAAAAACCACAAAAAATCAGTGAATTTCAATATACTAGCAATGAACAATCTGAATAGGAAATTTTTTTTCCTGTGCTCTTAAACCCCCCAAACCTTATTGGGCTCCTTCCTTTTTTTATATATATTTTATTATTATTATTTATTTTATTTTATTTTATTTTGGCAGGCTGCATTGGGTCTTCATTGCTGCACACAGGCTTTCTCTAGTTGTGGCGAGTGGGGCTACCCTTTGTTGTGCATGGGCTTCTCATTGCGGTGGCTCCTCTTTGTTGTGGGGCACAAGCTCTAGGCACACAGGCTTCAGTAGTCGTGGCACGCAAGCTCAGGAGTTGTGGTTCGCGGGCTCTAGAGCGTAGGCTCAGTAGCCATGACACACAGGCTTAGTTGCTCCACAGCATGTGGGATCTTAGTTGCTCCACAGCATGTGGGATCTTCCTGGACCAGGGCTCAAACCCGTGTCCCCCACATTAGCAGGCGGATTCTTAACCACTGTGCCACCAGGGAAGTCCCAGGAAATTTTTAAAATTCAATTTTTAATAGCATTAAGAATAAAATACACAGAAATAAATTTAATCAAGGAGGTACAAGACTTGTACACTAAACACTACAAAATATTGCTGAAAGAAATTAAAGAAGACCTAAATAAATGGAAAGACATTCTATGTTTATGCATTTGAAAACTTAGTAGATGACATTAGATGGACAATACAATTGGCCCTCGGTATCCATGGGTTCCGTATTTGTGGATTCGAACAACCTCAGATCAAAAATATTTGGGAAAAAAACTCCAGAAAGTTCCAAAAAGGAAAATGTAAATGTGCCATGCACCAGAAACTATTTACATAGAATTTACATTGGATTAGGTATTACAAGTAATTGAGAGATGATTTAAAGTACATAGGAGAATGTGTGTAGGTTAATGCAAATACTATGCCATTTTATACAAGAAACTTGAGCATCCTTGAGTTTTGGTTATCTGCAGGGGGTACTGGAACCACACCCCTGCAGATACCAAGGGACGACTATACTATCCAAAGTGATCCACAAATTCAATGTAATCCTTATCAAAGTATCAACACCCTTTTTTTGGCAGAAATGGAAAAAACTGATCCTAAAATTCATATGGAATCTTAAGTTATCCCAAATAGCCACAACAAACTTGAAAATGGAAAAAACAAAGTTAACGGACTCACACTTCCCAATTTCAAAACTTACTACAAAGCCACAGTACTCAAAACAGTGTAGTACTGGCATAAAAGGAATGATGAACAGACCAATGGAAAAGAATTGAGAGTTCTGAAATAACTCTCAATTCTATTCCAGTTGCTCCATATTTTTTGACTTTGACCTTGAGAAGGGTGCCAAGACCATTTAATGAAAGAAAGAATAGTCTCTTCAACAAATGATGCTGGGACACCTGCATATCCACAGGCAAAAGAACGAAGTTGTATTCCTACTTCATACCACATAAAAATATGAACTCAAAATGGATAGATGACCCAAATATAAGGGTTAAAACTTTAAAATGCTGGGTCTTCGCTGCTGTGTGAGGGCTTTCTCTAGTTGCGGCAAGCAGGGGCTACTCTTCATTGCGGTGCATAGGCTTCTCATGCTTTGGCTTCTCGTTGTGGAGCACGAGCTCTAGGCGCACGGGCTTCGGTAGTTGTGGCACACAGGCTCAGTAGTTGTGGCTCATGGGCTCTAGAGCACAGGCTTAGTAGTTGTGGCACACAGGCTTAGTTGCTCCATGGCATGTGGGATCTTCCCGGACCACAGCTCAAACCCATGTCCCCTGCATTGGCAGGCAGATTCTTAACCACTGTGGCACCAGGGAACTCCAACAATGAAATACTGATACCACTTCACATCCTACTAGGATGGCTATAATAAAACCAAATTAAACCGAACGAAAAAAAAAAGGAAAGTAAGTATTGATGAGGATATGGAGAAACTGGAACCCCTCCAGTCAAAATGTAAAATGGTGCTACTGCTGTGGGAAACAGCTGGGTTCCTCAAAATGTTGAACACAAAACTACCATAATTCCACCCCTAGGTATACACCCAAAAGAACTGAAAACAGGTATACAAATAAATACTTGTACACAAGTGTTCATAGCTTCACTATTCGCAATAACCAAAAGATGGAAATGACCCAAATGTCCATCCACAGATGAATGGATAAACAAAATGTGGTATATCCATATAATTCAATATTATTCAGCCATAAAAGGGATGAAGTAGTGATACATGCTACAACATGAATGAACCTCAAAAACAGTATGCTGAGTGAAAGAAACTAGACACAAAAGGTTACATATTGTATGATTCCATTTATATGACATAGCCAGAACAGGTAAATCCATATAGACAGAAAGTAGATTAGTGGTTGCCAGGAGCTAAAGGGAAGGGGTAATGGGAGCAACTGCTTAATGGGAATGGGGTTTCCTTTTGGGTGATGAAAATAGTTTGGAATTAGACAGATGTGATGGTTGCACAACATTGTTAATGTACTAAATACCACTGAACTGTACACTTTAAAACAGTTAACTTCATGAATTTTACATCATAAAAATTATTTTCTTAAAAGATTCACACATCAAATCCTTAAAGTCACCATATGTCCTTTCTGCCAACACTTTACATTTCCACTATTCATGTGCTAGTTCAGGCTTATGTTGTTGTGCTTGAGCCTTCACTACCCACTAACTAGTTTTTTGGGTTTTTTTTACTAACCCAATCTATCCCACTTCAACCCATCATACACATCATCCAGTCTAATCTTATATTACAGCTACCATCACATTACCCTATTGCTCAAAAGCCAACAATGGCTCTCCTGCCTAACAAATTAAGAGAAATACTCTGCCTGGAATCTACAGCCCTCTCTAGAATGTCCTCAAGCCTTCCTTTCCAGGATTATGGTATAGACCAGTGGCCCCCAACCTTTTTGGCACCAGGGACCAGTTTCGTGGAAGACAATTTTATTTTTCCAAGGACAGGGTGGGGCGTGGATGGGATGATGATGATTCAGGCAATGGGGAGCAGCAGATGAAGCTTTGCTCACTGGCTCGCCACTCATCTCCTGTTGTGCTGCCCGGTTCCTAACAGGCCGCGGACCGGTATCAGTCCGCAGCCCAAGGGTTGGGCCCCACAGTGTAGACCTTGAAACAGCCTTTGAGTTCAAATCCCAGGTATGCTTCTTACTAACTGTGGAAACTTGAGCAAGCTATTTCACTTTTCTGAGCTCATAAATGGAGGAAACAGCACTTAACATGAGTGCTGTGAGAACTGAATAAAATAATGTAAAGTAATAGTACAGTACACAGAGTAAATGTTAAACAAAAGCATCTTTCTATAACGCCTTGCACTAAAACTACGCTAAATTTTAAGAATGGGCCAACTTAAATCCCCTGAATTAAATGTTTCTACCTTCATGACTTAGTTTACCTTGCAGTTTCTGAGCAAAACCTTATTAAAACTTCTGCCTTTCAAAAATCTACCCATTCAAGAAGTATCATTTCAAATAACAACTTTATTATTTTATTTATCTTTCTGCTTCATGTTTTTCAACATCCTTCATTCCCCATCGTCACCCTCAATGATATGTAAGCTCTCCTTTTTCAAGTACCCCAGCACCTTGTACTTCTGAGGTACTTGTATGCTAGCATTTCCTGTGTTTGTCTTTTAAGCCCATCTACTAGAGCATAAGCTTCCAGAGAGGAGCATTTTTAATGTCTCACTGATCTTTTGCATTTCCTTTACTATTTAGAACTGTATATACAGCAGATGATCAATGTGTTTATTAGACTGATTAAACTGAATACTGATATAAGCAAATATAAAATTCTAAACCTGAAAATAAAGGCTAGTTCTAAAATATTTTTCTTTTGATTCTGAAAAAGATAATGTCTAAGACTAATTAACCTTGTCCAAAAAAACTGTGAAGAATTTTTGGACAGACCCAACAATTAAAGCCCTAAGTGGGAAAACACCAAAACAACCGATTTTAATCTTAGAGGCCAGAAATAGTTCAAAGAAAGAATATAAGAGCTTAGAATATTTGTTTTCTGTGCAATACAAAGTCCTGTTTATCATGTGAATGACTGACAAATGCATGCATAATCAATAGCTTGCTTTTTCCCCAGCTTACAAATCTTCCAGAAGGGCCTGTTTATTGCCCTTTGTTTCCACTGCTTAAAAATAGTCCTTCCAGGGCTTCCCTGGTGGCGCAGTGGTTGAGAATCCGCCTGCCGATGCAGGGGACACGGGTTCGTGCCCCGGTCTGGGAAGATCCCACATGCCGCGGAGCGGCTGGGCCCGTGAGCCATGGCCACTGAGCCTACGCGTCCGGAGCCTGTGCTCCGCAACGGGAGAGGCCATAACAGTGAGAGGCCCGCGTACCACAAAAAAAAAAAAATAGTCCTTCCAATCTCATGCTATCAATGAGAGAGTAGATACAAAAGTAACTTACAAAATTATACAAATGTAAAGTATCAGTATCTCTTAATTTCTCAAGTATATTATAATCAGCAACAATTAGATCATTCCACAACAAGCAGGCTCCCGCAGATCAATGTATTATCTTTTCTAAATTTTTTCCAGCTTCAGTTAGTTCACCACAATCCTCCGAATTTTAATCAGTCCCTTTTACATCAAATCTTTTCAATCCATTACTTATTTGACTCTAATCTTTTCTGTACTCTATAGTCATAATGTGTGCACTAGGGAAACTCTTAACATAAGAGACCCTAAGTTTAAACTTTAGTGCTGTTACTTACTGGTTAATCTGATCTTGGTCAAGTTATTTAATCTTCTTTAAACTCCAGTTTCCTTGTTTGTGAAATGGTGGTGTGTAGTAAGTACCTATCTCAGAAAATTTTTGTAAAGAATTTTTAAAAGTTTATATGTAAAGCACTCAGCACAGCACATAGCACCTAGCAGGCACTCAATCAATGGTGGTTATTACTTTCCTACCTCCTAGTGCTTCTGGCATTATACTTTTTCAGAGTTTGTAGGGAAATACTCAGGTACATGCACTGAGGATGTGCATAACTCTGAGGCAGTTATTTTTATCATTAGCTTTGTTTAAAAAACCAAGCATTTAGTATAGCTTTCAATCTTCCCCTCACTCCAATCCACTAGTCTTACTTCTTTCTTCCTACAGCACTGTTTCTTGACCAAAACAATGTACTATTAACTCCTCAAAAGTTTTTAAGAATCTGGTTAAGCACTGTAAATATTCCATCTTCACACAATAGTTGTCTTCTCCCTAAGGCAAGTCTTTGTACCCATAACTATTCTTTATGTAACCTGGTTTCCAAATCTTTTGATACACTTGATGCTAGTATTTGGAAGCATCTGAGTTTCTCAATATCACTGTTAAAGTATATTTATCCAAAGTGAACAGACGATGTCATGTTTTGTTTGGCCAGCACACACACAAGGGAACTACTGCATCCCTTCACCTGAGTGCCTCTAGATTTGAATCAATGCCATCATACAGTGTGTTGAGATTTTTTTTTTAGCACCTACATTATCACAGCAGCTCCTACTCAGTCTGCAATTTACTCATGTAAATTGCAGCCAGGACAGATTCTCAGCAACTTTTTCAATTCCTTTTAAAAACTTAATGTAGAATTTCACATTAATGTCTGTTTCTATTCATCTTATTTCTCAGTTTTTAGCTTCCAAATAAATTTCTGAACTCAATGTACTAGTTATACTTCCATCATTAGGTCTTTACCTTAAGCATGTCATTTCCCTTCCATCTAAATCACAAAGTAAACTAGTGATCAGTAGAATGAGGCCTAAGAAAGTATTACTGATTCTTGCTAATTCTTTAGGGAACTATAATTCTGTTATGTTCCTCCTTCTCAAAACCAGTTTCTCCCTTATGGACTTTCCCCTGATTTCTATACCACATGTAAGACTGATCAGTTTGTTTACCAGGACAAAATACTTTCAGAGTCAGAAGGGACTTTCCAAGATCATCTGGTCTTGCCCAACTCTTGCCTTTACAAATAAGGAACAGGAAATTAGGAAAGTTATATACCCTTGGCCACATGGCCAATAAGTGATATATCTGGGAGCAGAACAAAGGAATTCTAAATACATATAAATGATGTTCTTTCTAGTACAGGTTGTATTTAATTTTTTTGTATTTTTATCTGTTCACTTGATTTATATGAAGTAAGATAAACTACTGCTTTTTATTATTCTCTGCTTTCTCTAAAACAATGTGCCCTTTTTGTTCTCAAGGGTATTCTGAGTACCACACAAGGAGCACATATACTGTTTCCTCTTACTTTTCAAGGCCATACAGGGAAAAGGTGGGTGAACAGCTACAAAGCTAAATAAATATAAATTTTGGCTTACTGCAGACAGTGAGGAAAGGAATATTTTGGTTAGAAACCTCAAATCCTGACTCTCAGTCTACACATCTATTTAATAACTATCAACTTTCTAAGACTCTACAGAGAGAAAGATAATTTTATACTGTATTGATGATATATATTAAATCACTGTATCAATGATACAATATATTCTTTTTATACCACTTCTAGTTGATTTATGGTCAATATCACTTAGATATCAAACTCAGATATGAAATATTAATAATAAATAACAACCACCACCTACCTCCTCACCAGAATGTAAGTTCTGTGAGTTAGTGTTAGTTTTTCATTCTATAATTTTTTGTGGCTTGCAGTGTGTAGGCTCTCAAAAATGTTGATAAACGAATGAATAAATAAGCTCTTTAAAAGGAAAACTAACCCCCAAAAATGTATCTAAAATTTTAACAACTCCCCAAAAAGTAAACAAAAGAGATATATTCTAAAAGGATTTACTTGGCCACCAAAGTTAATTAAATAAATGAAAGAGCCTTAATATTACAATTACAACTTTTTTTTCAACAAAGTGCTTTTACTCCCTTTCCATTTTGCCCTTTGCCCCGAAATCTTGACAGGTTACTCTTTGTTTCCTTAGACTCCTTACACATAAGAGACTTCTACAACAATCCCTCTGTTCATTTTCCTAGAACCACCAAGCAATTGTTCAAAGAGACCAAATCAAGTTCACTATCATAAGAGTATAAAAAGGCTATCAGCAGATACACGGATGAGGTTCTTGTTAGTATTAGAATTACTTTATGATCTGAACTCAAAAACAATCTAAGAATTCACTATTTTCTGTCAGTGTTTTCATATTCTTTGTATGCAGCTGCTCTCACAATTCATTTCAAAATATCAAGTCTCACATTAACCAAAATAGCAATTTCTAGCAATCCGACATTAAGTCAAAACATTCTCTTTACTGATGCTTTTATTAAACATTATCTTCTACATCGGTCCTCTGAAATCTAAGTAAAAAGCACCAGAACAACATCATGTTACTTCAAATGTTGAGGATGAAGGAACTTGCTCACTTAAAGCCTTTTTCTCCTCCTGTTTTTAATGTTTACAACTTATTTAATTCACTGCAAATGTCTATGCTAAGTTCAAAGAACTGCATCAAATTCAAATCATTTATATCCTTTTCCTGTCTGTTATTTAAACATTGACATTAAAAAATTTTTAATTACTTATCGAGTCAAAGCTATTAATATTTGATGTATCGCCAATCACTTAGCTTATGTTTCATAAACAATACAAAGCACCAGCCTATATAAACCCACCATTTTCTCTCCATAGTTTTCCTTTAAATTCACAAAGTGAAAACTCTATTTCAAAAACTACAAGAAAACTACATTTAATAAACATATTAACTTACTGAAAAAATCTTTAAAGACCTTTAACCAATCCATTCTGAAAAAAAAAATCCCGTCTGCTCTTTCCTCAGTTTGTTAACACAGCTTAGGATAATTCTCCATGAACTTCCTGGTTCTGCAACATTGAAACTCCCCACACCCAATCCATGTGACTTGGCCCACACCCAGGCAATAGAAAGGTTTCCTGAGGCTTCTCTCTTTCCAAAACATTTTTCCCCTGAACTCTAACAGAACCTATAAAACAAGTATATCGTGATGGCCACAAATATGACCTTACCATTCACATTTATTTTGGAAGAAGCTTTAAAGCGTGTATTTTTTTTCAACAGTTGAAAATATATTCATGTATTCATTCTTTCCTTTGTTTTCTTTTCTTTTTTAACCTTCAAACAATGTCTCCATCAGCACAGTCAATCATTGTGAAAAAAACCCATTAGCTATATGGGACATTTAAGTTACCAAAAAGGGATTCAGAAATTCTGAGGAAGGAAAGAAGGCTGTCCCATGCAAAAGCTGGATTTACATCATTATACAGGCTAACTACAGATCACTAGTCCTCTGGAATATACAGCAATAACTGTAATATACTAATAAAATCAACAGCGATAGCCTAGAACTTAAATAGATACAGTCTTGCTAAAACTGTCTCAATAATATCAGAAAATAGTATGGAAGGTTTCCCAGGAGTATTAATAATAAAAACTGTATCTAATAAGGCTTTTAAAATTCTTATGCAGTCATATCTAAAACTGGGGGTGTTTTTCCTCTTTGCTCTATATTAGTTTTTTCACTATCTTTTGTTAATTACTGTCACATCTGCTATACTTCTCAGGATACCACTATCCTTTTTAAAAGGAACATAAAAGTTTATCTAGGTGTGGCCCTAGTCCTTTCTGTGCCTTCATCACTATGAGGCATACTTTCTTGATAAGAAGTTACCTTAATCTTCCCTAATACACCTAATCAACATGCTTTAAATAAATGTCCAGTATTTACAAAATCACAAGTATTCCTGGTTCTAACTTTGGTCTCTTCAGCTATTCAAGGACAATCTCTTTCCAACTGTCTTTCATTCATATGTGAATTGTCTTCTATTTAAAAACTACTATTAAAAACTAATAAAAATGGCCTTATTTGCAAAACCTTAAAATCTCAAAAAAAGGTAAATCTAGTTAAAGTAGTTAAGTATCATGGTGAAAATTCAGATTAGGTAACTCCATTTATTAAATGACCTTTAGAATAGAATAACAATAATGCTGAATACGAAATAAAAACTAATATAAAGCAGTTAGTCAATAATATTCCATATTCATCAATCATGCCACATTACTCTCAAACTACCTTTTTCAAGGAGAAATTTTACTTCTTCCCCTACATATATACCAAAAACTATTAAGTAACAACATGCTTGCCTGAATACCTGAGGGAAATTCTGTCCCTCCCAATTCCTTCCTGTCAGCCAAGGAGAATTCAAGAGAGAGAGAGAGAGAGAGAGACAGCCTAGGCCTCATTTGCACGTATTTCCTTCCTATCACAGCTTGGCCAAGCCCAATGTGAAGTAGGTTCCCCTATCTCTGGCCCTAATGGAAGGCCAGTAAAAACAAACAAACTTTACAGTTAGGGGAAGAAAGAAGAGGAAAAAAGAGAAACAAAATAAGAAAGAGATAAGCTTTCTAGAGGCTAATATACAGTAATGCACAATTTAGAACTCTTTTATCAAATATAAGAATAAAATGGTGTTTTTAAAAGCACAGTTCAAAATATAAGCCATTAGATGTAAAATGAAGCAATGAAGCAATCCTGTAAAATAAGTTGCCTTGATGACAAGGAGGATATTCTGCATCTCACTCATTTTATCCCTATCTCAATTAGATGTAGAATCTGTCTAAACTCCAACAGGCACTCATGGTTCAAGGAGCCCCTAACAGAAGATCAGAGTTAAGTTCTACTGTCAGCATCACTCTGGCTTGACTCTTGAAGTCTGGCCAGATCCACCAGCTAGATTTACAGAAACAGACCTTCACTGGTCTCCTTGAACACACCTGACTTGAATACCCCTGCTATGAGCCAAATTTACCTTGCCTAGATGAAATCCCAGCCCTGGGATGTTCTAGTCAATTCTGCCCACTGCTGCCAATATTCAGTACAAAGAACCAACCTTTAGCATTCATTTAAAAGAAAGTATTGTCATTCTTGTTTTAATACAAAAATAACTTACCTAACGTATCCTTTAGGTTTTTTACAATCGATGCTTTCCGAGCACTGTTTTTCCTTTCCACGTAGTTAGAAGGCACAAAACCTGTTTTATTCATGGAATTTCGAACTCGCCACCAGGACTTAGAATCATCCAGAAGCCACAATCTCTCATTCTTCTTGATGTCTAGCTCTTGTTCTTGTTGGGCCACATAATCAAATTTGGCTACTACCACCACTTCTTCTGCCATTTTTCAGCAGCTTCTGCACTGTAACCACACAAAATATTTTACATAAGGTTTAACTAGTAGTAGTCTACATGCTTTTCCAAAGAAGCACACCTAAGAACCAAAGAGCACTGAATGATTGAAAATAAAAATATGAAAAAAATTAAAATACCAGACATATACTAATCAATACAAAACTGGTGTAGCTACATTAATAACTTTAAGGCAAAACTATTACTAGTGATAAGGAAATTAACTACATCATGGTAAAAGGTTTTATTCAATATATATAACAGCTAAACTTATATGTACCTATTAATATAGCTCCAAAATAGAACCACAAGGAAAAATTGACAAATCCATTGTCATAGAGGACAACTTTTAACATGTTTATCTCAGTAATAAATTAAGGAGACAAAAAATTAGTAAGGCTAAACAAGAACTGACATCATAACCGCTAAGTCTGATGTAATAAACATATACAAATATAACTTCCAAACAGAAGAATATAAACAGAACATATATAAAAACTGATCAAATGCTAGGCCATAAAAAAGTCTCTACATTTTTCATGTACTTGGCACCCTACAACCATAATTCTCTTACAATTACAATAAAAAGATAGCTTTTCAAAAACCTTATATATTAATACTTAGAAACTTCTAAAAACTCATGAGTCAAAGAAGAAATCATAATAGAATTTGGAAAATACTTAGAAGTAAAATGAAAGAATATAGCTAACTTTGTGGGATGCAGCAAAAGGAATATATAAAAAAGAGATTCGTAGTTGTACATAGTTACAACAGAAAAACAAGTTAAAAAATAAATTAATGAACTGATCACCTGTCTTCAGTTAGAAAAGAACATAAAGAAAAGTAGATAAAAGGAAATAATACAAGTAAAAGCAGAATTTAATGAAACAGAATACAAAGATATAGAAGAAAGGCTCAACAAAACAAAAGGTAGTTCTTTGTCATTACTAAAAAATGGACAGAGTCTGGCAAGACTAATCAATGAAAAAAGGAAAAGAGAGCCCAGAAATAAACCCACATACCTATGGTCAATTAATCTTCAACAAAAGAGGCAAGAAAATACAATAGAGAAAAGACAGTCTCTTCAGCAAGTGGTGTTGGGAAAGTTGGACAGCCACATGTAAATCAATGAAGTTAGAAAACACCCTCACACCATACACAAAAATAAACTTAAAATGGCTAAAGACTTAAATATAAAACATGACACCATAAAACTGAGAAGAGAATATACGCAAGACATCTTCTGACATAAACTGTACCAAGGCAACAGAAATAAAACCAAATATAAACAAACAGGGCCTAAACAAACTTAAAAGCTTTTGTACAGCAAAGGAAACCACAAACAAAACGAAAAGACAAACTATGGACTAGGAGAAAATATTTGCAAATGATGTGACCGACAAGGGCTTAATTTTCAAAATATACAATCAGCTCATACAACTCAGTAACAAAAAAACAAACAACTCAATCAAAAAATGGGCAGAAGACCTAAATAGACATTTCTCCAAAGAAGACATATAGATGGCCAACATGCACATGAAAAGTTGCTCAACACTGCTAACTATTAAAGATATGCAAATCAAAGCTACAATGAGGTACCACCACCTCACACTGGTCAGAATGGCAATCATTAAAATGTCTACAAATAACAAATGCTAGAAAGAGTGTGGAGAAAAGGAAACCCTCTTATACTGTTGGTGGGGATGTAAACTGCTGCAGCCACTATGAAAACTAGTATGGAGGTCCCTCAAAAAAACTAAAAATAGAGTTGCCATATGATCCTGCAATTCCACTCCTGGGCATATATCCAGACAAAACTATAATTTGAAAAGATACATGTACCCCCACTGTTCATTGCAGCACTATTTACCATAGCCAAGACATGGAACAACCTAAATGTCCATCAACAGAGGAATGGATAAAGAAGATGTGGTATATATATATACAATGGAATACTACTCAGCCATAAAAAAGAATGAAATAATGCCATTTGCAGCAACATGGATGGACCTAGAGATTATCATAGGAAGTGAAGTAAGTCAGAAAGAGAAAGACAAATACAATATATATGACAAAAATGAACTTATCTATAAAACAGACTCACAGACATAGAGGACAGAATTTTGGTTGCCATGGGCAGGGGGTGTGGGAGGGATGGACTGGAGTTTGGGATTAGCAGGTGCAAACTATTATATATAGCATGGATAAACAAGGTCCTACTGTATAGCCCAGGGAACTGTATTCAATATCCTGTGATAAACCATAATGGACAAGAATATGAAAAAGAACATATATATATATGTATAACTGAATCACTTTGCTGTACAGTAGAAATTAACACATTGTAAGTCAACTATACTTCAATAAAATTTTTTTTAATGAAAAGGCACACCAAATTACCAGGAATAAAAAGGGAATCATAATTATAGATGCTACAGACATTCAAAAGACATGGCAATATTAAAAACTTTATCAATAAATCTGAGAAAAAGTTAAATGTACAAATTTATAGAAAAATTAAAATAACAAAAGTAATAAAATTGAATTAGTCATTAACAAGTCTTCCCATAATGAAAACACCAGGGCCAGAAGGTTTCACAGGCAAGTTCTATTAAAATTCAAATAACAAATAATTCCAATTTATGCAAACTCTTTTAGAACAAAGAAAGGAAATGTTACAAAACCTAAGTCACTCTTGAACCTAGAATAACTCTCTGCTTTCTTCAGAGAGACTATTTTACATAAAGAGCCATCCCAGTTTAGCAAGCAAATAAAATCAGCTTCTGATTTTGGATGTTGAATATCCAAAATACTGATTCTGTTTTCTCAAGGATGAAGCAAGTTCTTCAATGTACTCAGGGAAATGCATTTTAATATAGAATTCAACAAGCCCTAGCATTCAAGTGTAGATACTTTTACATCTACAAGGTAGATACTTTTGGGGGGGTTATTGCAAGGTCTCAAAACCTACCACACAGTCTTCTAAAATAATGACTCAAGTATATACAGCAGCAAAATTAAGAAGGTTAAAAAAAAGAGGATGATGTGGTATTCAAGAAATGACAAACACGGAGAAACCAGAAAAATTAATTTGTATTCTTTAATTTGTATTCTTGCAATTTTTCTGTTTGAAATTACTTGCAAATAAAAACTTACAACCGGGACTTCCCTGGTGCTCCAGTGGCTAAGACTCTGCACTCCCAATGCAGGGGGCCCAGGTTCCATCCCTGGTCAGGGAACTAGATTCCACATGCCTCAACTAAAAGTTCACATGCCACAACTAAAGATCACGCATGCCGCAACAAAAAACCTGCGTGCTACAACTAAGACCAGGCGCAGCCAAATTGAAAAAGAAAAACAACGTTACAACCAAGTCTAAATAATAACTGGTGCATGATGTAAAAAATCACAAGTGATAGACTTTTTGAGACACTGAAAAGCAGAGAGACTTTGTCAGGGATACTTGGGCACCAACTGTGATTCCTTCCTGTGGGAACCTGTCCCCCCACCCCCATATTAATCTATACATTTAATAAAATTTAATTCTAGGTCCCAGTGGAATTTATTCTGAAACTTGACAAACTGATTTTTAAATTTATCTAGAAAAGAAAACTTTATAAAACTGGCAAATATTTTGGTTAAAAAAAAAGGGTATAATGATAAGAGTTGGTTTAAAAAAAAAAACAACAGGAGTGGATATAATAGTTGGTAGGTTGTATATCCACCATTCATTTTCTCTTTTCCTAACAATATCCCAATTATCCTTATAGTTGCCACCTCATTATTATTATTTTAGCCATGCAACTTGGGGGAATGACTCTAGCTTCAAAGGTGTATTTGGGTTAATGAAACCTTCCCCTCCATATTAGAATCACCTTCGGAGCTTTTAAAAAACTACAGGAGCTTGGGCCCCTACTTCAGAGATTCTAATCAGTGTGGATTGTCACTCAGGCATTACTATTTTTAAAAGCCATCCAAGTGATTCTAATGTATATGCAGGACTGAGAACTAATCTAAGCCAATCATGACAATCTCTCCCTTGCTAGTTTTGTCCACATTAACCCACTTAAGGCCAATGGGATGCAAGGAAAACTACGCTAGCAGCTTCAGGGTAATGATGACTAGCTCTTGAGAAACATAGTAAAAGACTGTCTCTGTATTTTGTCATGGACAGACGTGAGGCCTGCAGCCATCTTGTCACCAGCTGGAGAATGAAACTGACAAACAAGTGAAAGGAGAGCTTCTGGGAAATAGAGCCAGAGCTGATAAAACAGGTACTAAAAACTGCCCCATAAACCTCCAGTTCCTTGAGCTAATGTATTTCTTTATTATGTTAAGACAGTTTTAGTTGGGTTTTGTTCTTTTCAGCTGAAATTCCCACTATAGGCAAACATAACCTATCAGATATCAAAATGCACTAAAATATTAAGGCAATTTAAAAGAATATGATATTGGTATAGAATACCAAATACATCAGTAGAATACAGATTAATGTCCAGAAACAGATACACCTACATACAGGTGGCTTTAGAAGCCCTTTTCTCTAATATACTAGCTATGAGTTCTTCTAATTTAGGTCTTTTTGAAATAGATGGAGTACTTCAAACCACTTAATACAAAATGAATTTTTATATATATTTTCCCCCTAAACATTTACAGTGGTCTCACCCAGGCTTAATTCACAAGCAAGTAATTTTTTAAAGTGACTTCTTTGATAAGTCTTTCCAAAGCAATCAACTTCGTTTTCACAAAAGCAATTTTCTTTCAGCACTATTTTTGTTAATTTATATAATATACAAGATTATAGTAAGAAGCACACCTGAAAGATACAACACCTCTAATTCTTGGTAAGCAGATTCAACTCAATTGGTGAGAGTAGAAATATGTCAAGGGTATCAGGTTATATGTTTCATAATGGAAATAAAGGGGTTTAGTCAGTTAATTAGGCAAGTCAGCTAACTTCTACTATGTGTCTTTAAATATGCAAATATATGAGAATTTCATATATAGCAGGGGTGACATTTCAAATCATTGGAGAAGAATGAGTTATTCAATAACTGATACTAGGACTACTAACTATCTATTTGGGAAAAAACAGTGTCCTACCTCACACTATATACAAAAGTAAATTAGACAGACGACCTTGACTTCCAGGAAGACAGAGTAGTTGTACTTTTCTCTATTTCTCCAGCTAAGTAGAACTAAAAACCCTGGATATTACATATGAAGCAAACAAAAGAAAACTCTGAAAGGTAAAGAGAAGGCAAATCAGCTAGGAAACTCAGGACTCAAGTAACAACGAGTGGTGAATCCCCTAGGTTTTCTTTTTGCCTGGTATATCCTAGACTTGAAGATGAAGATTGGCAAGCTAAACACATCAACAGGCACAGAAAAAACAACAAAACCCAGTGTTCTCCAGACAATTGATCAAAAAAGGGACAGCTTAGCAACAAAGAAAACTTTTAGAGGATAAAAACTCTACACCAGTCAAACACTGCAGAAAAAACGGGCCCCACCCATACCAGCGAAGACCAAGAAGGAAACCTAGATTTTCTACCCTTGAGAGGCTATAACAGGGCACCGAAACATCTCTGCCTGGTGGTGTAAGTAAAGACCAACTATGGAGTCAGGACTTTTATTACCCATCAGCCAGACAACTTTTATTACCCATCAGCCAGACAATCGGCAAATGTAAAAGAAACCAATAACACATTCAACCAACAGGATCTAACCAACATTTATATAATATTCCAATGAACTACAACAAAATATACATGCTTTTCAAGTGCCCCTAAACAAATACCAAGATAGACCATATCCTGGGCCATAAAATAAACCTCAACAAATTTTAAATAACTGAAATTATAAAGTGTATTCTCTGACTACAGCAGGATCAAACTAGAAATCAATAATAGAAAGATAACAGAAAAACCTCCAAATATTTGGAACATACTTCTAAATAATCCATGGGTCAAAGAAGTCTCAAGGAAAGTTCATTTACACTGAAGTGAAAATGAAAATAAAATCTATCCAAATTTGTGTGACACAAGATCAACCTGCAAAAAGCAACTGTATTTCTATATACTAGAAATGAACACATGGACACCAAAATTAAAAGCAATACCATTTATAATAAAAGGAAAAAAAATGAAAGAAGTGCTACTCTAACAAAACATCAAGAGGACTATATGTTGAAAACTACAAATGCAGATGAAAGAAATCAAAGATCTAAATAAAAGTGTTTATGGACTGGAAGATTCAACACAGTAAAGGTGTCAATTTTTTTCCAAACTGACATACAGGTGATGTAATTTGTATTAAAATCCCAGCAAAAACTTTTGCATATATAGATTATTCTATAACTTTTATGGAAAGGCAAAATAACTAGAATAGCAAAAACAATTTTTAAAAGTTAGAATAAAGTGGGGAAATACTTACTATGTAGCTACAGTAAGCCAAGACTTACTGTATTTGCAAAGTGATAGACACATATATCAATGGAACAGAACAGAAAACCCAGGGACAGAGCCACACAAATATGCCCAACTGAATTTTGACAAAGTTGTAAAACATAATTCAATGGAGGAAAAATAGCTTTCTCAACAAATGGTGCAAGAGTTAATGGACACCAAAACAGGCAAACAAAAAAAATATACACTAACCTAAACTCACACCTTATACAAACACTAACTCAAACTGGATGACAATCTTAAATATAAAACTTGAAACTTTTAGAAAAATATACAGAATAAAATCTTCAGACTACAGAGCTAGGCAAAGAGTTCTTAAACTTGACACTGAAAGTAAGATCCATAAAAGGAAAAACTCAACAGTAGAAAAACAACTCCAATTAGAAAACAAGCAAAAGACATAGAGACATTAACTGAAGATGTATAGATGGCAAACATGCACATGAAAAGATGCTCATCATCATTAGCTACTGAGAAAATGCAAATTAAAACCACACTCAGACATCACTACACACCTATCAGAATGGCTAAAACAGAAGAGTAACAATACCAAATATTGACAAGAATATGTCGAAACTGAATCACTTGTACTTTGCTGATGAGAATTTTAAATGGTACAGACCCCTAGAAAAGTTTGGCAGTTTCTTGTAAAACTTAACATGCAACCACCATACAAGTGAGCAGTTGTATTCCTGGGCTTTTATCCCAGAGACATGAAGATTTATATTCATGCAAAAACTTTTACATGAATGTTTATAGCAACTTTATTTGAGAAGTCAAAAAATGTAAACCACCAAGAAGTCCTTCAACAGGCAAATGGTTAAACAAACTGTGGTATATCCATACCATGGAATACTACTTAGCAATAAAAAGGAAAAAATGATCGATACATGCAATAACCTGAATGTATCTCCAGGGAATTATGCTGAATTGGGGGGCAGGGGGAGCCAATCCCAAAGGTTACACACTATATAAATCCATTTATCTGACATTCTTAAAATGACAAAATTATAGGGCTTCCCTGGTGGCGCAGTGGTTGAGAATCCGCCTGCCGATGCAGGAGACATGGGTTCGTGCCCTGGTCCGGGAGGATCCCACATGCCGCGGAGCAACTAAGCCCGTGAGCCATGGCCGCTGAGCCTGTGCGTCCGGAGCCTGTGCTCCGCAACGGGAGAGGCCACAACAGTGAGAGGCCCGCGTACCGCAAAAAAAAAAAAAAAAAAAATGACAAAATTATAGAAATGGTGAGCAGATTAATGGCTTCCTGGGGTTATGGACAGGGTGGGAGTGGGAAGGAAATGAGTAGTTATAAAAGGGCAGCAAGAGGGATTCTTGTGGTAATGGAAATGTTCTGTATCTTGACTATCAACATTAATACCCTGTTTGTTATACTGTACTATACTTCTGCCCTATGTTACCATAGTACTTCATCGTTATACAAGTATCACAGTTTCCTCAACTATACCTTACTGATGGACAATGGGTTGTTTCCTGTCTTCTGGTATTAAATAGTGCTGCAATGAACAGTCTCATATACATGTCACTTTTGTTTTCCTGTTTCCTGTGCCTCTGGGTTCGAGTCACACAGAAGAATGCTGAGATGAAGCTTAAGGCTTATACAATTTTGTGAATACTGCCAAATTTCCTATCTATTGGTTCTTTACCTTTTTGTATTCTCAACAATATATGAGAGTGATTATTTCCTCACAGCCTTGCCAAGAAACTATGTTGTCAATTTTTTGGATTTTTGCCAATAGTACAGATAAGAAATGCTACTTCAGAGCAGTTTTTGTGTTTCTCTATTACAGTGAGATTGAGTACCTTTCCCAAAATTTAAAGGACATTTGCATTTGTTTTTCTGTGTGGACTACTTGTTCCTATCTTTTGACCATTTTCCTATGGTGTGGCTTCTTTCAGTTTTTAGAAGCTCTTTGTATAGTAGGAATATATGCCCTTTGTCTTTGGTATAAATTTTTCCATTTTGTCATTATCTTTTTAACTTGGTTATCGTACTTTCTAAGAAAATTTCTGAAGAACAGCTCAAAATTGTAAATGCACATTTCTTTGAACCAGCAATCTACATACTATGGGCAAAAATGATTCAAGTACCCAAAGTCATTTATGTAAAAATGTTTGCTGCAGCACTGCTTATGTGAAAAATCAGGAGTGAAACGGACACCAAGAGTGCCTAAATTATAAATACTGATATGGTAAAATGTCCAAGAAATATTAAGCAAAAAATACAAATTCAAAACAATATGCTTATTATGATTGTATTTTGAAAACATCCTACTACATATGCTTGTATATGCATTAAAAAGTTCATGGAGGATACACAGCAAATTGCAGTGGTAGCCTCAGTGAGTGGTAAGACTGGTAAGACTTTCATTCCCTACTCCATAGATATGTGTGGTTTGAATATTTTTCAATAGGTACGTATTACTTGATTTTTAAAAATGTACTATAAAAAGAGAAAAACAACTGAAAGCTAGCTAATAGGAATTGGCATCCAGAACACAAAGTATGGGTGAGGAAACATGGGGTATGTAAGAGAAAAAAAGAAATGTAAGAGTAGTAAGTTGTCATAGAACTAAATCTGCTTTACAGTAGAATTACACAGAATTTAAACAATTGGAATCTAAAATGAAAACAAAAAAACAAACAAACAAAAAACCCCACTTATAATTCAGCTTTCCTTTGATGACCATTTCCTCAGTTAAGTACCAGATAAAAGAGCTAACCTTAGAGTTCAGATAGTAGGGAAAACTATGCATCTTTAAAAACAAGTAACCAAGTAAAATAACATGTTAACACTACAAGAGGGACAGCAATTGAGGCCAACTGAGAAAACAAAGTAAATGCTTCCCATTTCATGCTTACCCTGGAACAGATGCTCAGAGTAGAATTATGGATAGTAACATTTGCACTATTTTAATAGCCATTTCTCTCTTGCTCTCTTTTGGTTAGAGACTAAAAGCTTAGTTCAAAGAACAGAAATTAAATATGAAGTGACTCCATTCATTGCACTTTGATTCAGCCCAGAGGCCTGGCTGTAAAGGTTGTCAATTAATATTCCATACTCTCCTACAAAAGCTTCAGCTCCATGTTTCCAACTACACTAACAGTATTTGCACTGGGATGCTCTTAGCCCCACTCTTCTTCCAGGAATTAGATTCCTATCCTTTTGTCTCTCTGTCCTTGTACCTAGCACCTGAACCCAGGAGCCTCATCAACCAGTGTCGATTTCCTCCCTGACATCAAGTGTTGGATTTCCTTTATGAAATCTGAACTACCTATTTTGATCCTCACTGACTACCTGCCCTCCTCTGATACTATGAACATCATGGACCTGCTTGCCTTTTTCTCCTGGGCTTATTTCCTGATCTCAGTTTGTTTTTCAAATTCACTTCCAATCTCATTCCCAAACTGGACCTAACATACACTCGCTGATCATACTTCTGGCCTTTTCTGATCTGGTTACCACAAGAACAGAACCAAGTTGGAATTAAAGAACTCAATCATTTCAACATGTCACTAAAGACAGACAACATGAAATTTACTGTTCTAGGGATCTTCATAAATTACACCATTCTTTCTTATTGGAAAGGGATCAACAGACTAAGTTGGAGAATACCTACTGGCTTAAGATGAGAGGTTTTTACACCGTCACAAAGGCTGACAGTTGCTAAAAATATGTAACTCTATACCAAGGAACATTTACTAAATGTCTGTAATTCAGGTATATCCTAGCATTTCCCTCACAACAATCATTTAAAGTATTATCCTCACTTTATAAGTATAATACAGATACTAAGAAGTTAAATGGCTCTTCAACCTTGGAAAATAAGTGGTTGAAACTGGAAGTCAAATGCATGTTCTTTTCACTCCCCCCAGAGTTCATATTTTTGATTACTGCTGACTCTTAAGGAACAGAAGAGGAGTACACAAGTTATAAATACATGGAAACCAATTACCTAGTAAATCAGCAATTCTCAAACTATTTGGTTTCAAAACCCCTTTATATACTTAAAAACTGAAAAGCATTTTTGTTTATGTTGGGTCTATCTATCAATATTTACCACATTAGGAATTAAAAGTGAGAAAATGTTAGGATACTTTCAATTCAATTAAATGTAATTACATTTAATCCAATACATTTTAACACATTTTTATGAAAATTATATTTTCTAAAACAAAACATTAATGAAAACAATAGAACTATTTTACATTTTTGCAAATCTTTTAAACGTCTGACTTAATAGAAGACAGGTGGATTCGCATATCTGTTTTTGCATTTAATGTATTACAACATCATTTTGGCTGAAAAGAAAACCTGGTCTCATACAAATGTATGGTTGGAAAAGGGGAAGAGTATTTTAAGTCTTTTCAGATAACTGTGGATTCTTTTTTGGTACTACACCAAAACTTGACAAGCAGTACAGTTTCTTAAATACTAGTTTCTAATGTGGAATCTAAAACTTTATCAATGAACTTTTCCATACTGTTTTAAATATTAAAACTCATTGGCCTAAGTACTTTATTTTTTTTTATTTATCCACTCACCTTTTGTTTTTATTTATTTTTTTATAAATTTATTTATTTACTCATTTATTTTTGGCTGCGTTGGGTCTTCATTGCTGCATGCAGGCTTTCTCTAGTTGCAGTGTGCGGGCTCCTCATTGCGGTGGCCTCTCTTGTTGTGCGGCACAAGCTCTAGACATGCAGGCTTCAGTAGTTGTGGCACGCGGGCTCAGCAGCTGTGGCTTGTGGGCTCTAGAGCGCAGGCTCAGTAATTGTGGTGCACAGACTAAGTTGCTCCATTGCATGAGGGATCTTCCCAGACCAAGGCTCAAACCCGTGTCCCCTGCATTGGCAGGTGGATTCTTAACCACTGCACCACCAGGGAAGTCCTGGCCTAAGTATTTTAAATTCCAGAAATGATGAGTGTAAGCCTGCTGCAAACTTTCTTTCCAACTGATTACAACTAAAATCTCCAGAAAAAAAATGCAAAGCATCAGCTACCTAAGGACCCTGAAAAGTATACAATAGGTAGATTGGAGTGGGAAATCAGCTTGAAAACAGACCAATACATAAATATCCTGTTGAATACATAAATTTCCTTTGAAATTTGACCAAACAATAAATTTCCTTTTGGTCACCCCACCACACACACACTTTATTTCCTAGCTATGACCCAAAGCCAAGAAGAATGGGAAACTGTGCAGAAGGTGCAGTAAGGAAGAACCTCATTTGGAAGAGAAGTTCATTTGGCCAAAAGACAGGGGGGAAAGGCTCCAGAAAGCCAGAGTGGGTGGGTTAAGTCCCTGAGGTTTTTTCCTTCTTTTCCCCCTCTCCCAGCCCTGTCCCAAGGCCAGCCTCAGTGCAGATCTGCACTGCTACCACAATGATGGAGATAGCATATACATTAAGACCCCAACAGGGGACTTCCCTGATGGTCCAAGGGTTAAGACTCCATGCTTCCAATGCAGGGGACGCGGGTTTGACCCCTGGATGGGGAACTAGGATCTCACATGCCGTGCGGCACGGCCAAAAAATTAAAAAATAATAATTTTAAAAAAAAAGACCCCAAGAGGACACCTATGCTTTCTCTATAACCTCTTCACCCTGAAGTCAGGCACAGTCAAGCCCAGAACTGAGCAACAACATGGAAGACTGAAACTCTAATAAGAGAACCCAATTTTTCTGGCCAAAGGAAGCAAGGGGTCACTGGGAGCTGGAGAATATTGGAAAACTCCCATGAAAGAAGAGCAGAAGAACGTAATCTATGACAAAGACTCTCTCCTTGACCAAACTCCAGCCAGGCTCCTCTGAACCCTCTTCTTAACTAGGCCTCAATCCTGTCCTATAAAAACTGCAGACTCTCAGCATAAACGACTTGTCATAAATGAATACTCACACAAACAGACTTGAACAAACACCAGGATAGTTTCTAATCGCTTAAGGCTCTATCCCTAAGATGACCCCTCCAGCCCCCTTAAGTTCCTGCCTGAGAAAGCTCAATGCTGCCAGAATTTACTGTTTGTTCCAGCTAAATCTTGGTGATAGACAGATAGGCCCCTGAACTCCCTCTTAGAGCAGTTACTTTAGAAAGCTTGCAATTATAAATACTTCCTCTGCTCCCTTGAGATATAAACTGTCTACCACCTAAAACTGTCTTCTCAAGGACCCAAGAGCCATCTGTTTAAAATACAAACATTCAAGGAGATAACTCTCACTCTTGTTCCCAGACCCTGTAGGAAGATAAGGGCCCAACTTTGGTGGGCGCCTTGCTCTAACTTGCACCACTGCCTCTGTTATAAAGAGAAGTTTACTTCTCCTCTGGAAAAGTACCAATTACAAACCCTGTTGCCCTAGCCATATGGATCAATCCCCTTCTACACCGCTCTGTGCCTTTCCCTTAGCACATTCCAACTTCTTAAAAGTCTGCTGCCTTTTGTTTTGGCAAAGTTGAATTCAATTCACACTGGACTCTCTTCCTTAATCATAATATTTATTGAATAAAATCTATCTTTACCACTTCAATTAGTATCGAGCTTGTGAATCTTTTATATCTATAATTCTAGTTATGAACCAACTTAAGTACTAAACTCCCCTCCCCCAAGTTGGACATTCATGGAATTTCCAAAGAAGTATGACAAAGGCAATGAGAACTGAAATACAAAATAAACACTGCCCAAGCCCAGACTATCCCTGACTGGTCCATATAGCAAACAGACTCAAATAGTACAGCAAAGGTTTAGAAAATGAAACTGATATTAAACTGCTGCCCATAAAAACCAAGTAAAAACTGGTTTGAATCTAATCAGATTGATGCCTACTAAAACAACAGCAAATTCTCCAAAGGATTTTAACAGGATCCCAATTCTCACAACTTAATACTAGAAATGTCCAGTATATAACTCAAACTTACCCAACATACCAAGAAGTAGGAAAATGTGGGCAAGAATTGGAAGAAAAAAACAACCAACAGATAGATGCCAACCAATAAATAACCCAGATATTGGAATTATCAAAAATCTTAAAGCGGCTAATATGACCATGCTCCATGACGTAAAGGTGAACACTCTTAAACAAATGGAAAGATAAATCTCATCTGAGAAGGAGAAGCTATTAAATAGGATCAAATGGAAATTTTAAAGTTGAAAATCATAATATTTGAAATAAAAACTTCACTGGAGAGACTGAATAGCAGAATCAAGACGGCAGATGTATTAATTTTCTATGGCTGCTATAACAAATTACCACAAACTGGGTGGTTTAAAATAACAGAAATTTATTCTGTCAGAGATCTGAAGGTCTCAAT
The DNA here is from genome assembly GCF_026419965.1 of Kogia breviceps. Lineage (NCBI taxonomy): Eukaryota > Metazoa > Chordata > Mammalia > Artiodactyla > Physeteridae > Kogia > Kogia breviceps. The sequence continues at coordinate 17,253,787 of NC_081314.1, forward strand.
CAAGGATACAATCAAGAAGTCTGAAATCAAGGTATTGACAGGGCTGTACTACCTCTGAAGGCTCTAGGGAACAACCTGTACTTTGCCCCTTCCAGCTTTTCGTGGCTGTCAGCATTCCTTGTGACTGCATCACTCTAACTCTGCCCCTGTGTTTACACTGCCTCCTCCTCTTCTGTCTAGCAAATCTCCCTCTGCCTCACTCTTATAAGGATACTTGCCATTGGAATTAGAGCTTACCAGATAATCTAAGAATTTATCCTCCTCTCAAAATCCTCAAACTAATTAATCACACCTTTTGTCACATAAGGTAATATTCACAAATTGCAGGGATTAGGAAATGGACATATCTTTTTAAAGTGTGCCATTCAACAAACTACAACAGAGGAAACACTGTGTAAACCTGAAGACAATCAATAAAAATTATCCAATCTGAAGAACAGAGAGAGGAAAATATTTTTGAAAAAGAACAGGGCTTCAGGGACCAGTGAGACAATATCAAAAGAGCTACTATTCATGTCTTTGGAATCCCTAAAGAAAAGATACCGGTGTAGAAAAAATACTTGGAAGAAACAGTGGTTGAAACTTTCCAAAAGTTTGCAAAAGGCATAAATTTACAGATTCAAGAAACTAAGCAAACCCCAAATAGGATAAATTCAAATCATGTCCAAGCACATCATAATCTAACTGCTAAAAAACATACGTAAAAGAAAAGTCTTGAAAGCAGCCAGAGAAAAACAACATGTTACATACAGGCCAGTGGTTCTCAACTGGGGGTTATTTCACATCCACGGGGATATGTGACAATGTCTGGAGTCATTTTTTATTGTCACTGCTAGGGAGGAGGGAGTTACTAATGGGGATACTGCTAAACATCCTATAATGAATAGGATAGCCCTCCACAACAAAAAATTATCCAGTCCAAAGTGCTAAGGTTGAGAAATCCTGATATAGGGGGCAATCTGAATGACAGAACTTTTCATCAGAAACCATGAACCATATCTTTAAAATGCTGGAAGAAAACAACTGACAACCTAGAGTTCTATATTCAGTGAAAATATCCTTCAGGAATGGAATGAAATGAAATAAAGACATTCTCAGATGAATCAAAACTAAGTCATTTTGTTACCAACAAGCTGGCTCTAATAGAAATGTAAAGAAGTTTTAAGGCTAAAAGAAAAATGGTATCAGAGGGAAACTTGAAACTTCAGGAATGAAGGAGGAGCAACAAAAATGGGAAATATCTGGGTAAACATTAAGATTAATTTTCATCTCTTAAGTTCTTTAAAATATACATAGCTCTTGAAACGGAATATTATAATATTTTCATGGGGGGGCTTTCAACCTATATGTATAATTCATATGGCAATTATCATATAAGTGGGGAGGGCAATGGGACCTATGTACAATTGTAATGCTTTATGTTCTATTTGAGGTGGTAAAATATAAACTCTAGATATACTAGGAAATTTAAGTATATATAGTATATAGTATATTGTAATCTTTAGAGCAATTACTAAAAAGAAAGAGATTCAGCCATGAAAACCAATATATACATTAAAATGGATACTAAAAAACACTCAATCGAAAAGAAGGAAAAGGGAAAACAGGGACAAAAACCAAAAGAAACAAACAGTAACAAATAATAAAACTCAAACATAACAATAATTACATAAAATAAATGACCTAAACATACTAATTAAAAGATATACTATCAGGGGACTTCCCCAGCAGTGCTATGGTTAAGAATCCGCCTGCCAATGCAGGGGACACAGGTTCGAGCCCTGGTCTGGGAAGATCCCACATGCCGCGGAGCAACTAAGCCTGTGCGCCACAACTACTGAGTCTGCGCTCTAGAGCCCACAAGCCACAACTACTGAGCCAGCATGCCGACTACTGAAGCCCGTGCCTAGAGCCCATGCTCCACAACAAGAGAAGCCACCACAATGAGAACCCGACACACCGCAATGAAGAATAGCCCCTGCTCACCACTAGAGAAAGCGCGCATGCAGTGAAGACCCAACACAGCCTAAAATAAATGAATAAATAATTTTTAAAAAGACTATCACATTAAATTAACAAATAAGACCCAATTGTTATCAAAAATCCATTTAAAATATAATGCTACATAGATTAAAAGTAAAAGGATCATGCACACACTAGTCAAAAGAAAGCAGGAGTGGCTATATTAATATGTGAGAAAGTATATTTCAGAACAAGGAAAATTACCAGGTATAAAGACCTGAGTTAATGAGAGAAAGGTAAATTCATCAAGACAACCCAACAATCCTAAATATGTATGTAATTAACAAGAGTTCCAAAATACATGAAGCAAAAACTACTAGAACTGAAAGAAGTAAAGAAATCCACAATTATTCTGAACTGTAACCACTCTCAGTAACACATAGAACAAGTAGACAGAAAAGCAGGAAAGATACAGAAGATCTAAACATCAGCCAACTGAATCTAATTGAACATTATACTCAACAACAGCAACATATGTACACATCTTTGCTAGTACACACAGAATATTCACCAAGATAGACCATATTCTGGACCATAAAACCAACCTTAATAAGTGTAAAAGAACCGAAATTACACAGCATATGTTCTCTGACCATGAAGAATTAAACTAGATGTCAATAGGAAAATCTCTAAATATTTGGAAATTAAACAACACACTTCTAAACAATTCATGTGCCAAAGAGTCTTCTCAAGGGAAATTTGAAAATATTTTGAACTGAATGAAAACACAACATATGAAAATTTGCTGGATGAAGCTAAAGCACTGCTTAGAAGGAAATATGTAGCATTAAAATGCTACTAACAAAATGTTAGAAAAGAAAAAAGATCTCAAATCAATAACGTAAGCATCCACCTTAAGAAACTAGAAAAGGGGGCCTCCCTGGTGGTGCAGTGGTTGAGAATCTGCCTGCTAATGCAGGGGACACGGGTTCGAGTCCTGGTCTGGGAGGATTCCACATGCCGTGGAGCAACTAGGCCCGTGAGCCACAACTACTGAGCCTGCGCATTTGGAGCCTGTGCTCCACAACAAGAGAGGCCGCGATAGTGAGAAGCCCGTGCACCGCAATGAAGAATGGTCCCCGCTTGCCAAAACCAGAGATAGCCCTCGCACAGAAACAAAGACCCAACACAGCAAAAGTAAATAAATTTAAAAAACAAAAAAAACTAGAAAAGGAAGAGCACACTAAACCCAAAGGAAACAGAAGGACTTAATAAAGATCAGAAATCAATGAGATTGACACAGAACATAAAAGAAAAATTACTGAAACCAAAAGGATGTCTTTTTTCCCTAAATATATATATTTTTAGTATTTATTTATTTATTGGGCTGTGCCAGGTCTTAGTTGCAGCACACCAGATCTTTTAGTTGTGGCATGCAGGAACTTTAGCTGCAGCATGCGAACTCTTAGTCGCAGCATGTGGGATCTAGTTCCCTGACCAGGGATTGAACCCAGGCCCCCCTGCATTGGGAGCATGGAGCCTTAGCCACTGGACCACCAGGGAAGTCCCCTAAAGGATGTTCTTTGAAAAGATCAAGAAAATTGATAACTCTCTAGTAAGAATGACCAAGAAGACAAATTGTTCATGTCTTAGTGTTCAGTGGAAGGTAAAACCTTTGAGGATGAAATTGGACTATCTGCTTGAAGCTATTTCTAAACAAAGTGCAGAAGGTGAAGTTTAGCTTCTCTTGAATGCTTATACTAAAACACAAGTAGAGAAATAAAGATGGAATTGTTAATCAAGAGGAAAGCAGAAATTTAAATATTAAGTTGGAAAATTCTCTGCCTACCCATATTTTTTAAAATGAGAAGAGTTTTAAGATGGCGGAAGAGTAAGACCCTCCCCACAAATACATAGGAAATACATCTACATGTGGAACAACTCCTACAGAACACCTATTGAATGCTGACAGAAGACCTCAGACCTCCCAAAAGGCAAGAAACTCCCAACGTACATGGGTAGGGTAAAAGAAAAAAACAAAAGACAAAGAATAGGGACGGGACCTGCACCAGTGTGAAGGAGCTGTGAAGGAGGAAAGGTCTCCACATGCTAGGAAGCCCCTTCGTGGGCAGAGACTGTGGGTGGCGGAGGGGGGAGCTTCGGAGCCACGGAGGAGAGCACAGCAACAGGGCAAAACGCAGAGATTCCTGCACAGAGAATCAGTGCCAACCAGCTCACCAGCCCAAGAGGTTTGTCTGCTCACACACTGCGACGGGTGGCGGCTGGGAGCTGAGGCTTGGGCTTCAGTCGGATCCCAGGCAGAGGACTGGGGCTGGCTGTGTGAACACAGCCTGAAGGGGCTAGTGCACCACAGCTAGCCGGGAGGGAGTCCAGGAAGAAGTCTGGAGCTGCCGAAGAGGCAAGAGACTTTTTCTTGCCTCTTTTGTTTCCTGGTGTGCGAGGAGAGGTGATTAAGAGCGCCACTTGAAGGAGCTCCAGAGGCAGCGTGAGCCGCAGCTATCAGCGTGGACCCCAGAGATGGGCATGAGACGCTAAGGCTCCTGCTGCTACCACCAAGAAGCCTGTGTGCAAGCACAAGTCACTCTCCACACATCCCCTCCTGGGAGCCGGTGCAGTCCGCCACTGCCAGGGTCCCGTGATCCAGGGACAACTTCCCCGGGAGAACACATGGCGTGCCTTAGGCTGATGCAACATCCCGACGGCCTCTGCCTCCCAGCCTCACCCCGCAATCATACTCCTCCCTACCCCCGACCTGAGCCAGAGCTTCCGAATCAGCTGCTCCTTTAACCCCATCCTGTCTGAGCAAAGAAGAGACGCCCTCAGGCGACCTACACACAGAGGCGGGTCCAAATCCAAAGCTGAACCCCAGGAGCTGTGCGAACAAAGAAGAGAAAGGTAAATCTCTACCAGCAGCCTCAGGAGCAGCGGATTTAATTTCCACAGTCAACTTGATGTACCCTGCATCTGTGGAATACCTGAAGAGATAATTAATCATCCCAAATTGAGGAGGTGGACTTTGGGAGCAACGATATATATTTTTTTCTTCCTTCTCTTTTTGTGAGTGTGTATGTGTATGCTTCTGTGTATGATTTTGTCTGTATAGCTTTGCTTTTACCATTTGTCATAGGGTTCTGTCTGTCCACTTCTTTTTTTATTACTTAAATTTTTTTCTTAATAATTATTTTTTATTTTAATAACTATTTCATTTTATTTTGCTTTATTTAATCTTCTTTCTTTTTTTCTTCCCTTTTATTCTGAGCCATGTGGAGGACAGGTTCTTATTGCTCCAGCCAGGCATCAGGGCTGTGCCACTGAGGTGGGAGAGCCAAGTTCAGGACACTGGTCCACAAGAGACCTCCCAGCTCCACGCAATATCAAACAGTGAAAATCTCCCAGAGATCTCCATCTCAATGCCAAGACCCAGCTCCACTCAATGACCAGCAAGCTACAGTGCAGGACACCCTATGCCAAACAACTAGCAAGATAGGAACACAACCCCACCCATTAGCACAGAGGCTGCCTAAAATCATAATAAGGCCACAGACACCCCAAAACACACCACCATACGTGGACCTGCCCACCAGAAAGACAAGATCCAGCCTCATCCACCAGAACACAGGCACTAGGTCCCCTCCACCAGGAAGCCTACATAACCCACTGAACCAACCTTAGCCACTGGGGACAGCCACCAAAAACAATGGGAACTAAGAACCTGCAGCCTGCAAAAAGGAGACCCCAAACACAGTAAGTTAAGCAAAATGAGAAGACAGAGAAACACACAGCTCATGTAGGAGCAAGGCAAAAACCCACCAGACCTAACAAATGAAGAGGAATAAGGCAGTCTACTGGAAAAAGAATTCAGAATAATGATAGTAAAGATGACCTAAAACCTTGGAAACAGAATGGAGAAAATACAAGAAACGTTTAACAAAGACCTAGAAGAACTAAACAGCAAAGAAACAGAGATGAACACAATAAATGAAATTTAAAATTCTCTAGAAGGGATCAACAGCAGAAAAATTGAGGCAGAAAACTGATAAGTGACCTGGAAGATAAAACAGTGTAGATAACTACTGCAGAGCAGAATAAAGAAAAAAGAATGAAAAGAACTGAGGACAGTATCAGAGACCTCTGGGACAATAGTAAATGCACCAACATTCGAATTATAGCGGTCCCAGAAGAAGAAGAGAAAAAGAAAGGGACTGAGAAAATATTTGAAGATTGTAGTTGAAAACTTCCCTAATATGGGAAAGGAAACAGTTAATCAACTCCAGGAAGCACAGAGAGTGCCATACAGGATAAATCCAAGGGGAAACACGCCAAGACACATATTAATCAAACTATCAAAAATTAAATACAAAGAAGAAATCTTACAAGCAGCAAGGGGAAAACACCAAAAAAAACACATAAGGGAATCCACATAAGGTTAACAGCTGATATTTAAGTAGAAACTCTGCAAGCCAGAAGCGAGTGCCGGGACATATTTAAAGTAATGAAAGAGAAAAACCTACAACCAAGATTACTCTATCAGCAAGGATCTCATTCAGATTTGATGGAGAAATTAAAAGCTTTACAGACAAGCAAAAGCTAAGAGAATTCAGCACCACCAAACCAGCTTTACAACAAATGCTAAAAGAACGTCTCTAGGCAGGAAACACAAGAGAAGGGAAAGACCTACAATAATAAACCCAAAACAATTAAGAAAATGGTAACAGGCACATACATATCGATAATTACCTTAAATGTAAATGGATTAAATGCTCCAACCAAAAGACACAGACTGGCTGAATGGATACAAAAACAAGACCTGTATATATGCTGTCTATAATACACCCACTTCAGACATAGGGACACATACAGACTGAAAGAAAGGGGATGGAAAAACATATTCCATGCAAATGGAAATCAAAAGAAAGCTGGAATAGCAAGCCTCATATCAGACAAAATAGACTTTAAAACAAAGACTATTACAAGAGACAAAGAAGGGCACTACATAATGATCAAGGGATAAATTCAAGAAGAAGATATAACAATTGTAAATATTTATGGACCCAACATAGGAGCACCTCAATACATAAGGCAAATACTAACAGCCATAAAAGGGGAAATCGACAGTAATACAGTCATAGTACGGGACTTTAACTCCCCACTTTCACCAATGGACAGATCATCCAAAATGAAAATAAATAAGGAAACACAAGCTTTAAATGACACATTAAACAAGATGGATTTAATTGATATTTATAGGACATTCCATGCAAAAACAACAGAATACACTTTCTTCTCAAGTGCTCATGGAACTTTCTCCAGGATAGATCATATCTTGGCTCACAAATCAAGCCTTGTTAAATTTAAGAAAATTGAAATCTCATCAAGTATCTTTTCTGACCACAACGCTATGAGGCTAGATATCAATTACAGGAAAAAATCTATAAGAAATACAAATACATGGAGGCTAAACAACACACTACTTAATAACCAAGAGATCACTGAAGAAATCAGAGAGGAAATCAAAAAATACCTAGAAACAAACGAGAATGAAAACACAATGACCCAAAACCTATGGAATGCAGCAAAAGCAGTTCAAAGAGGGAAGTTTATAGCTACACAGTCCTACCTTAAAAAACAAGGAACAAATAAACAACCTAACCTTACACCTAAAGCAATTAGAAAAAGAAGAACAAAAAAAACCCAAAAGTTAGCAGAAGGAAAGAAATCATAAAGGTCAGATCAAAAATAAATGAAAAAGAAATGAAGGAAGCGATAGCAAAGATCAATAAAAGTAAAAGCTGATTCTTTGAGAAGATAAGCAAAATTGATAAACCATTAGCCAGACTTATCAAGAGAAAAAGAGAGAAGACTCAAATCAATAGAATTAGAAATGAAAAAGGACAAGTAACAACTGACACTGCAGAAATACAAAGGATCATGAGAGATTACTACAAGCAACTATATGCAAATAAAATGGACAACCTGGAAGAAATGGACAAATTCTTAGAAATGCACAAGCTGCCGAGATTGAACCAGGAAGAAATAGAAAATATGAACAGACCAATCACAAGCACTGAAATTGAAATTGTGATTAAAAATCGTCCAACAAACAAAAGCCCAGGACCAGATGGATTCACAGGTGAATTCTATCAAACATTTAGGGAAGAGCTAACACCTATCCTTCTCAAACTCTTCCAAAATATAGCACAGGGAGAAACACTCCCAAACTCATTCTACGAGGTCACCATCACTCTGATACCAAAACCAGACAAAGATGTCACAAAGAAAGAAAACTACAGGCCAATATCACTGATGAACAGATACAAAAGTTCTCAACAAAATCTAGCAAACAGAATCCAACAGCATATTAAAAGGATCATACACTATGAATAAGTGCGGTTTATCCCAGGAATGCAAGGATTCTTCAATATACGCAAATCAATCTACGTGATACACCATATTAACAAATTGAAGGAGAAAAACCATATGATCATCTCAACAGATGCAGAGAAAGCTTTAGACAAAATTCAACACCCATTTATGGGTGATAAAAAAAAAGCCCTGCAGAAAGTAGGCAAGGAGGAAACTTTCCTCAACATAATAAAGGCCATATATGACAAACCCACAGCCAACATCGTCCTCAATGGTGAAAAACTGAAACCATTTCCACTAAGATCAGGAACAAAACAAAGTTGCCCACTCTCACCACTCTTATTCAACATAGTTTTGGAAGTTTCAGACACAGCAGAGAAGAAAAAGAAATAAAAGGAATTCAAATCAGAAAAGAAGAAGTAAAGCTGTCACTGTTTGCAGATGGCATGATACTATACATAGCGAATCCTAAAGAGGCTACCAGAAAACTAGTAGAGCTAATCAATGAATTTGGTAAAGTAGCAGGATACAAAATTAATGCACAGAAATCTCTGGCATTCCTATACAGTAATGATGAAAAATCTGTAAGTGAAATTAAGAAAACACTCCCGTTAACTATTGCAACCAAAAGAATAAAATATCTAGGAATAAACCTACCTAAGGAGACAAAAGACTTGTATGCAGGAAATTATAAGACACTGATGAAAGAAATTAAAGATGCTACAAATAGATGGAGAGATATACCATGTTCTTGGACTGGAAGAATCAACATTGTGAAAATGACTCTATTACACAAAGCAATCTACAGATTCAATGCAATCCCTATCAAACTACCACTGGCATTTTTCACAGAACTAGAACAAAAAATTTCACAATTTGTATGGAAACACAAAAGACCCCGAACAGCCAAAGCAATCTTGAGAAAGAAAATCGGAGCTGGAGGAATCAGGTTCCCTGACTTCAGACTCTACTGCAAAGCTACAGTTATCAAGACAGTATGGTACTGGCACAAAAACAGAAATACAGATCAATGGAAAAGGATAGAAAGCCCAGATAAACCCACGCACATATGGTCACCTTATCTTTTATAAAGGAGGCAAGAATATACAATGGAGAAAAGACAGCCTCGTCAATAAGTGGTGCTGAGAAAACTGGACAGCTACATGTAAAAGAATGAAATTAGAACACTCCCTAACACCATACACAAAAATGGATTCAAGACTTAAATGTAAGGCCAGACACTATAAAACTCTCAGAGGAAAACATAGGCAGAACACTATGACATAAATCAGAGCAAGATCCTTTTTGACTCACTGCTAGAGAAAGGGAAATAAAAACAAAGACAAACAAATGGGACCTAATGAAACTTAAAAGCTTTTGCACAGCAAAGGAAACCATAAACAAGATGAAAAGACAACCTACAGAATGGGGGAAAATATTTGCAAATGAAGCAACTGACAAAGGATTAATCTCCAAAACATATAAGCAACTCATACAGCTCAACATCAAAAAAACAAACAATCTAATCCAAAAATGGTCAGAAGACCTAAACAGACATCTCTCCAGAGAAGATATACAGATTGCCAACAAACACATGAAAGAATGCTCAACATCATTAATCATTAGAGAAATGCAAATCAAAACTACAATGAGATATCATCTCACACCCGTCAGAATGGCCAACATCAAAAAAATCTACAAACAATAAATGCTGTAGAGGGTATGGAGAAAAGGGAACCCTCTTGCACTGTTGTTGAGAATGTAAATTGATATAGCCACTATGGAGAACAGTGTGGAGGTTCCTTAGAAAACTAAAACTAGAACTACCATACAACCCAGCAATCCCACTACTGGGAATATACCCAGAGAAAACCAAAATTTAAAGTCATGTACCAACATGTTCATTGCAGCTGTATTTACAATAGCCAGGACATGGAAGCAACCTAAGTGTCCATCAACAGATGAATGGATAAAGGAGGTTTGGCAGATATATACAATGGAATATTACTCGGTCATAAAAAGGAATGAAACTGAGTTATTTGTAGTGAGGTGGGTGGACCTAGAGACTGTCATACAGAGTGAAGTAAGTCAGAAAACGAAAAATAAAATACCGTATGCTAACACATATATATGGAATGTAAAAAAAAAATAGAAAGAAAAAAAATGATCAGAAGAACCTAGGGGCAAGACAGGAATAAAGATGCAGACCTACTAGAGAATGGACTTGAGGATATGGGGAGGGGGAAGGGTAAGCTGGGACAAAGTGAGACAGTGGCATGGACATATATACACTACCAAACGTAAAATAGCTAGCTAGTGGGAAGCAGCTGCATAGCACAGGGAGATCAGCTTGGTGCTTTGTGACCACCTAGAGGGGTGGGACAGGGAGGGTGGGAGGGAGGGAGATGCAAGAGGGAAGAGATATGGGGATGTATGCATATGTACAGTTGATTCACTCTGTTATAAAGCAGAAACTAACAGCATTGTAAAGCAATTATACTCCAATAAAGATGTTAAAAAAAAAAAGAGAAAGCACTATGTTCAGAACAGAACACTAAGGTTGTGGCCAAGGACCCCTTGATAAAGAGATTAGTATGGGTGTGAACATCAGACTTTATCAGCCATCCCAGGAGGAAACAGCCAATCAGAACTGAAAGGAGACAGGAAGGAATGAAGGAAGATTGTCAGCCTTCTTAGGTTTTACAGGATGGGACCACAAAGTTATTCAGTTGGGAACTCGGGATATTCTTCACGACAAGAGAAGAAGGACCCCAAAGGCTATTCTGAAATCACGAAGGCTGCCTCCCCAGTGTCCAAAGAGGAGGCTATCACCTGTGTTTCAACAGGCCAAACAAAGACTCCCAGTCCAAAGCCATGGGGGTCAGGCCAGTAGAGCCACTACTATGTGAGATTCCACACACTAAATTATTATTTAATAATAAGTAATAATTTATTATTAATTAATAAATTGTTTAAATATTAAAATATTTAATATTTTTAAGTGAACAAAATATTGAACAGATACTTCACTAAAGAAGATATATGGATGGCATATAAGCATATGAAAAAGATCTTCAATATCCTTAGTCATTACAGAAATGCAAATTAAACCCACAAAATGTTATCACTACACAGCTATTAAATGGATTAAAAAGAGAAGGGAGGTGAAGAAAGAAAGGGGAGGGAGGGGTGAAGAAAGCAACAAGCGAGTGAGTGAAATAGGAAGAGAGAAAGAAGGAAACACATAAACAAACTGACAATATTAGGTGTGATTGAGGCTGCAGAGCAGCTGTAATCCATATACTACTTGTTGGAATGCAAAACAGTACAGCCACTAAGGAAAACAGTCTGGCAGCTTCTTATAAACATAACTTACCATGCGACCCAGCAATCTCACTGAGCCAGATTCAAAAGGCTACATATGACATTCTGGAAAAGGCAAAATTATAGGGAAAGAGAATAGATCAGTGGTTTTCACAGGTTAATGGTGGGAAGAGAGTCTGACTATAAAGCAAGAGGAAATTTTTTTTTGAGAGCAAGGTGAAGGAACTGTTCTGTACTTATATTGTGGTAGTGATTACATAACTCCAAGAATGTGTCAAATTCCATTCATACTCCAAAAAGTGTGAATCCTGTTGTATGTAAACTAAAATAAATATATAGCAGAAAACATTCATTGTTCGGCCTTAAATGTAACTAATTTTACTCATATATGGTTTTGTATCATCACGCAATACAGAGTCACTGAGTTTTTGCATATCTTCCGTATGTTGACATCTTTATGTCATTGTGTTTTATACAGTATCTGGAAACACCAGAGTAGAAATGAAAACTGAACATCCCTGTCTAATGAAAACAGTTTGGGTCTTATAAACTCCCTAAAAGGTCCACTTTAGGAACCTTTAGAGAATTACGAATCTAAATATGGGAATAACATCAGGCCAAACAGCTAAAAACATGTTCTTCCCAGTCTACTTTTACAAATTCATTTGGTGTATCCATATATTAATGACACTAAGTCACTTTATCAATCATCTTATCAAATCATTTTACCATATTGTGTATGATATGTAAACAATGAGGAAGGGCACTGTTCACTAGGTAAATATATAGATCATGATAAATATGACCATTCTGGGGAAGCCAGTTATTATATTCTGAGGAAAAAGTAAAGAACCAGCTAGTGATAGAAAATAATTCTAAAGGGAAATCTACCATGCTAATACAAATGCAATTTTAGAATCTGCTGTACTTTAACACATAACTTGACAACTTCCTGTTTCTGATAAAAATCAGCAGAGTGACAATACCCAAGTGAGAAGCTCCCGAAGTTTGGCTGGGCTACAGATCTCTCAGTAAACAATGAAGGGGTGAAAATCCCCAAATAACTAACTTCAATATGCTGTAATGCAAAAAGACAAGGCAATTCATAAGATTATTTTATTCTATCAGTGTTTTAAAACCTACTATCTCATCAAGTAATTTTAATTGCTAGACACTCTTACTAATAAAACAACATGGATAAGAATCCCACCACGAGGAAAACAAAAAATTACAGGCTAGTCTGAAATAAAGACTACTTTCCTGGTTTTTTTTTTTAAAGGACAGGTCAAATAAAATGCCATCTTATCCTATCCACTTTTGAAAATATCACTTTGAAAACATCCCCAATATGAGAAAGCACAAGATAATGACAAGAGCTAAAGTCCTGTGCATATCAAAATTCATTCACTTATTCATTCAACAAAAGTTTATAGAGTAGTTATTACAGAGTAGGAGGACACTAAGCTAAAGCCTGAGAGTAAAGGCATATCAAGCAAAAATCCTGCTCTCAAAAAATAGACTATAACTCTATCTCTTCAACAAATTGTTTAATTAATGCCTTTTATATACAAGGCATTATTCCCTATATGATTATTTTGTCAGATATCACAAAATTTTACTTATTACTCTCTGAATTACAATAAGCTGTACCAAGTTCACAATAAGAATGTATTGCCATTTTATAATCTGAATACTGCATTTTATATAAATCAAAGAAGTTATTACATGTTACTACTAAAGTAAAAGCAATATGATCATCTTGCTAAGATTGCTAAATGATGAGCAATTATGGTATAAACCACTATCTATAACAAAAGTGTAATATAACGAATAATTTAATGTCATAATTAATACAACAAATATAAACATATTAACTGATCTAATCCTTATTGTGCTTCACAACTAAACATAAATGGGTAAAAAACTGACTGTAATCATATTTTTATATGTATTTTTAAAGTTGTGGTAAAATACATGTTTTGGGTTGAACTCTCACCCCTCCTCCAAATTCAGATGCTGAAGTCCTAACCTCTAGTACCTCAGAATGTAACTACATTTGGAGATAGGGTCTTTAACAAAGTAATTAAGATAAAATGAGGTCATTAGGGTAGGCTCTAATCCAGTATGATCAGTGTCATTTTAAGAGCTGATTAGTACACAAACACACTCAGTGGGAAAACTATATGAAGACAGTGGGAGAAGACAACCATCAACCAAGCCAGAAACCAACCCTGCTGACAACTGATCTCATCAGATCAGACTCTACCTCCAGAATTTTTTTGAAACAGTAAATTTCTGTTTAAGTCACCCAGTTTGTGATACTTTGTATTGGCAGCCCTAGCAAACTAATACAACACACATAAAATTTATCATCTGAACCATTTTTAAGTCTACAGTTCCATGGCATTAAGTATTCAGTGTTAGGCAAGCAACACCACCATCCATCTCCAGAACAATTTTCATCTTGCAAAACTGAAACTCTATACCCATTAAATGATGACTCTCCTATATACAGCCAAACTACCAATTAAGTATGAGAGAAGAATAAAATAATTTTCAGACATGCATTCTCAAAATATTTAATTCCAATGTACCCTTATTCAGGAAAGCACTGGAAAACATGCTACAGCAAAACAAAGGAATAAAGCAAGAAAACAGAAGACACTGGACCTAGGAAACAGGGGGACCAATGAAGAAAGGCAAAGAGACTTCCAGAATGCCAACAAAAGCAAATTAAGCTCTGAAACAGGTTTAGAATAAATAGTCCAAATTGGAGTAGGATTACAGGAAAAAGAGAAAAAAAATGATAGATTATCTGACGGGTATGACTATTTGAAAAATTATGCAAGTATGAATTTTACAGAACTGTTGTAGGGTGTGGGAAGGTTTAGCTACAAATTCAAAGAAAACAAAGAAAACTTTAAATGAGAATCTTACAAATTTCAAGAAAAAAATATGAAGTTACACTTCATATTTTTATTATGAAGTTACAATATGAAGAAATTTAAACATAGGAGGTGGGTCAGCTGTAAGCAATACATACATGGTTTATGTGGTCACAATAATGAAAACACTGAATCTGATTATATTTTATCAAGACAATGGAGCCAAGAAAGACAGGTTAAGAAAATGAATATCCTCATTTATCTTAACAGAAAATGAGTAGATGTCTAAATTTAATGAATAAGAGATAATACAGGCATTATATAGTTTTTACTCATCAAAGAAATATATGAACATGGTTTAAAACGTTATATAGTGCTAAGACACCTATAGCAAAAGTAACAGCTGTTTGCTCTCCTGCTTTTTCCTCCCCCTTGCCTCAAGAGGTAATCACTTTCAACTTTTTTAGCTGTTTCTTCTTGCTTCATCTGGTATCATCAGAAACAGCTACGAAAGTTGGAAGTGATTACTTCTTGAGTAAAAGGGATGGGAAAAGTAAAGGGAGAGCAAAGGACTGCTATTTTTGTTACAGGCCTCTTAGCACTATTTGACATTTTAAACTATGTTCATATACTTTTTTTTCTAAATTTATTTTTGGCTGCACTGGGTCTTTGTTGCTGTGCACGGGCTTTCTCTAGCTGCGGCGAGCAGGGGCTACTCTTCATTGCAGTGTGTGGGCTTCTCATTGTGATGGCTTCTCGTCGTGGAGTACGGGCTCTAAGCACGCAGGAATCAGTAGTTGTGGCTCGTGGGCTCAGTAGTTGTGGCTCGTGGACTCTAGAGCACAGGCTCAGTAGTTGTGGCGCACAGGCTTAGTTGCTCCGTGGAATGCAGGATCTTCCCAGACCAGAGCTTGAACCCGTGTCCCCTGCATTGGCAGGCAGATTCTTAACCACTGTGCCACCAAGGAAGCCCTCATATACTATTCTGATGATTTAAAAATTTAGAAAACCTCTTTGATCCCTTAAAAATCAAAAATTAAGTCAATCAAAATATTGAGGGCTTCCCTGGTGGCACAGTGGTTGGGAGTCCACCTGCTGATGCAGGGGACACGGGTTCGTCCCCCAGTCTGGGAAGATCCCACATGCCGCGGAGCGGCTGGGACCGTGAGCCATGGCCGCTGAGCCTGTGTGTCCGGAGCCTGTGCTCCGCGACGGGAGAGGCCACAACAGTGAGAGGCCCACGTACTGCAAAAAAAAAAAAAAAAAAAAAAAATTTGAATAGCTAACTTTTAAGCTGTACCAGCATCCATTCCCTCTTCTTTTTGTGATAGTATCTCAACTTCTTTCTGAGAAACTACCCTCTCCATCCCCACCCCCACCCCCCAATTCTATTTCACCATTTTTTAGGTGGAGTTCCATCAACTGTGATGTAGTATTTACAATTCTTGCACGGCCAATCAGAATATTAAATTCCCTTAATTCTTGTGACTAGTTGGAGAATGGGCCTAAAACTCAAGTTGTTCATTCAGAAAGACTCCTGGGATATCTACAGGGGTTACTGGGATGACACCCTTTTCCCAACAGACTTAAACCTGAGAACATGTACACTCAGAGTAAACATCACCATGTAGAACCTGGCAATGAAGCTGAGAGGCAAATAAAGATTAGATTTCATTTTTTGAGCCCCTAAACCTAATCATTCCTCAATCTAGAACCTACCTCTGAATTTTTCATTTCAGAGATAGCAAAAAATTACCTTTCTGTTAAAAATAAACTAATAGGGCCAACGTGTGTACGATGGTAATAGGGAACCGAACTGACTGAAAAAAAGTATGAAATTTAAAGGAGAAAAGAACAGTCTAAGAAAGAAGACTTCAGACGGAAGAAAAATGAACAAAAACAAGAATATAAAAAGCTAGATGGGGATTAAGGAAACTCTAACACCAGCAAGTACAGATACTTCCAAATTTAATAACTCTGTGTGTGTGTGCATGTACATGTACACTTTGGAAAGGGTTTAATGAAAGCTAACACTGAACACTATGTGAGTCTTATAAAATCACTGATTTTACCAAGATTTCCCTTGTAAACATTTACCAGGTGTTTTTTGAGGTCCTTCTACGTTCCAGGCACAGTGTGAGTGAACCAGCTTACAAAGTTAATGCTGTCCTGGAAGAGCTTACAGGTTAGTGGGAAGAGTTCTATTTCTTGTTAATATTATTTTACCTGTAATGCTGACTTATTTTAAACATATTTTGCTCCCAATTAGCATCACAAACTATGCCAGCTGCATCTGTAAATTAGGTCCAGTGTGTTGCTGTTTATACATTTAGCTACCTCTGACTGGACCAATAAAACTACTTGTCTTTTCACTTTATAAACTCTTAGCTGCCAGAACACACCTATTTTAAAATGTAATATAAAAACATATGGCCTGCCTCGAATTCCAAAGGCCTAAAGAACAAAAAATATTAATGGTCCTAAGAAGGCAAGCTTGGTATCAGGTTAAAACAGCACAGATCCAGAGGAGCAGCATAACAAGTTTATACTCACTAGTTCTAAGACAGAGGCTGTACATTCTGGTTTCATTCTCCTCACAAAGGGTAATGCCAAAAAGGAAATTACTAATAGTTGGAGAAGAGCTTTTCTACTCAATGTGTCATCCATCCTGGAGTTTCTGGGAAATACAAATTATCTTCCTAAGACACGGAAGGAGCGATTTTATTCAGCCTAGACTGCCTCTAACCCCTAAGCACTGGGGAAAAGGACCCTCATAAAGAAAAATGTCCTTTTCCTAAGGAGAATGGAACTAAACTAGGTGACTCCACCCTCAAAAACAAAACAGGAGTCAGAAACTAGAAACCAGTTTTACTGGACTATGACAGTAAAACACCTGGGTTATCTCGTGTCTTTATTACTGTTATCTCTACATTGCCTCCATATTTGGGTATGTGGCCTGTTAAGGTAGAGGAAATGAGAGGACTGTCTACATTCTCTAACTTTTCAGCCAAGCTCGAGAGAACCCCCAGGTGGTTGTGTAGGTGAACACAGCTTTAAAAGCACAAAGGGGGGACTTCCCTGGTGGCACAGTGGTTAAGAATGCACCTGTCAATGCATGGGACACAGGCGCAGCAACAAAGACCCAATGCAGCCAAACATAAATAAATAAAATTTTTTTTTAAAAAGGCACAAAGGAAAATCTATATTCTCTGAAATCTGAGTCAAGGGAAAAAGGAGAATAGGAAACAGTCCAGGCCTGAAGACAATACACCCTACTTTGTTCTCACATAAAGTGAAGCAATGCTCCACAGGTGTTTGCATACTGTTAGAGAGCACACAGAGGGCTAGGTCTTAGGGGATAATTCTCTTCTACCATCACCCCATCTACCTTCCTCAGGCTATCCCTAATCTGTAGGGCTAGGAGGTATCTCTTACCCTATTTGACATTCAAAGCATGTTCATATATTACACTGATAAATAAGGATCTCACAAGTGCAGGATCTGCACCTAAGAGTGAGTACCTCCTTCAGTTCTGTACCCTAGGCAACTTAGATGCTTGTCTCACCCTAGTCCCAGCCCTGCTTCATTGCCCCTGTGAATAAAATATGCTTATGATACATTCAATTTCCTTTTTAACCACATCCCTGGGTTCTAGACACTGCTCTGTCATTTGCTATGACTCAGAGAACGTCATATCAACCTCCCTGAAACTCCATTTTCTTATAAGGGAACTGAATAAGATAATATCAAAAAATCTTTTTTTTGAGCACCAAAACTATGATCAAAGTTTCCCCTTAAATTTTCTGGGCTAAACAAGACCAGATTTGTATTGTGTTTTTTTGTTTATTGTTTAGAAATTTACTTATTTATTTTTTGGCTGCTTTGGGTCTTCGTTGATGCGTGCGGGCTTTCTCTAGTTGCGGCGAGTAGGGCTATTCTTCATTGCAGTGCACGGGCTTCTCACTGCAGTGGCTTCTCTTGTTGCGGAGCACAGGCTCTAGGCACACAGCTTCAGTAGTTGCAGCATGCAGGCTCAGTAGTTGTGGCTCAAGGGCTCTAGAGTGCAGGCTCAGTAGTTGTGGCACATGGGCTTAGTTGCTCCACGGCATGTGGGATCCTCCTGGACCAGGGCTCGAACCAATGTCCCCTGCACTGGCAGGCGGATTCCTAACCACTGAGCCACCAGGGAAGTCCCTGTATTGTGTTTTTAAATTTTTTCATTATATTAATTGCTCACTATTCCACTCCTTACTCTTTAGTACACTCTAATTACTGTATGCCCTAAAAGTGTCACTCCAAGTTGTACATATTTCCAAAAGAGTACACACAGCACAGCAGAGAGCAGAACTATCATTTCCCCATGATGTAGAGTATAAATAAGGTTTAGGTTGCATCATCACTTTTTACAAACCAAATTTTCCTGACATACACCAAACTTGTGGTCACCTGAAATCCCAGACTTATTTAACATGCAATTAATCATAACATTTGAGCATCTTTTCACATTAACTGCTGCACTTAATTCTACTTCTCCCACATGCCTCCTCCATGTGTAATTTTTATTCAAACATAGATTCAGGACTTTACTCAGAAATCACCTCACAGCTATCAGAATGGCTATTATCAAAAAGACAACAAGTAAGTATTGGTGAGGATGTGGAGAAAAGGGAACCTTCATGTACTGTTGGGATAAATGTAAATTGGTGCAGCCACTATGGAAAACAGTATGGAGGTTCCTCAAAAATCTACAAATAGAACTACTATATGACACATCATTTCGACTTCTGGGTATTTATCCGGAGAAGATCAAAACACTAATTCAAAAAGACATATGCACCGCTATGTTCACTGTAGCATTATTTATTTACAAGAGCCAAGATATGGAAGCAAACTAAGTGACCACCCACAGGTGAATGGATAAAGAAGATGTGGTATTTATAAATGTACACACACACACACAGGAATACTACTCAGCCATATAAAAAATAAAATCTTGCATTTGCAATAACATGGATGGACCTAGAGGGTACTATGCTAAGTGAAATAAGTCAGACAGAGAAAAAGAAATACTGTATGATTTCACTTATATGTGGAATCTAAGAAACAAATGAACAAACATAACTAAACAGAAACAGAGTCATAGATACAGAGAGCAAACAGGTGGTTGCCAGAGGGGAGGGGTGGGGGGAAGAGAAGTAGGTGAGGGAGATTAAGAGGTACAAACTCTCCGTGACAAAATAAATGAGTCACAGGTATGAAATATGCAGTGTGGGGTATATGTCAATAATTATGTAATATCTTTGTATGGTGACAGAGGACCAGACTTACCATGATCGTTTTGAAATGTATAGAAATATGAATCACTATGCTATATACCAGGAACATAGTGTTATAGGTCAATTATACTTCAAAAACAAACAACAAACAAACTCAGAAAAAAAGAGATCAGATTTGTAGCTACCAGAGGGGTCAGGGGAGGGGGAATTGGATAAAGGTAGTCAAAAGGTACAAACTTTCAGTTATAAGATAAGTAATAGGGTTGTAATGTACAACATGATAAATATTATTAGCACTGCTGTATGCTATATATGAATGTTGTTAAGAGAGTAAATCTAAGAATTCTCATCACAAGGAAAAACATTTTTTTTTCTATTTCTTTAATGTTGTACCCATATGAGATGATGGATGTTCACTAAACCTACTGGTGCTAATCATTTCACGATGTATGTAAGTCAAATCATTATCCTGTACGTATTAAACTTACATAGTGCTGGATGTCAATTATATCTCAATAAAATTGAGGGAACAGTTTAGGATGGTAAATTTTGTAATATATGTATTTTACCACAATTTTAAAAATCAGGGGGAAATGTTATATACATTTAAACTTTCTAGGTCTAATGTTTCCCTTTTTATCATTTTCTGTTTAATTATTAAATTCTAAACAACCTAGTCTCCACAGTACAGCCAGAGTAATCTGAGCTTTTAACTCCCCTATTCAAAATCCCTCAATGGTTCCTACTAGCCCTCAGGATAAAAACACCTTCATACAGTCATATCTTTCCATATTCTCCACCTGTGCTCTACCCATACATAAAGATCCATTTTCTGCTCCCTAAATTTGGCATCCTTTAAGGATGTTTACCTCTGTATTGCTCCTTCTTTGGAACCTAAATTCAAGAGTCATTTCTCTTATCATCAGATAAGGCCGACTTAGGTGCCTCTCCACTGTGCTCTTATACAACCTTTTATTTATTTTATTAAAGAACTCAGTGTCCTGTCACTGAAACAGGCTGCTTAAATAATGTCTCCCTACACAGCAAGTTCTTAGATGAACTAGACAAAGTCTCATTTCATTTTGTATCCTTGGCACCTTAATACATGCATGTGATAATTAAATTTACAGAATCAACATCATAACTTTCAGCTCCCTTCACATGGTGTTCCAGTCCTCAATATAGCATGCCCTTCCTCACTCAGCAAACTCCGGAATATCCTTTATGATCTCATTCATGTTTGTTATTTTTTTCATGTTTGTTTTCTTTGCATCACTTACCCAGACACCTCTGAGCAGAGTTAGTCAATCCCTTCTCTACACATCTACCTCTTGTACAGTTCTTATAATTATAATTTCCGTACCTCCATATGGCAGAATCCATTAGTTGTCTACCTATTTATTTGTCCTCTTCTTCCTAAGTAACAGAACTCCCCAACTGGGCTCACCACATGGCAACCAAAATAAAAAATTATATTTTAAGCCTCCTTTGGAGTTAGATGTGATCATTTAAGTCTTATTCTCAAGTAGTAGTCAGTTGCAGCTTGTCTCCTATAACAAGTAAGGCAACCCACCCCTACATCTGGTTTTTACCCAGTGTCCTTAACTCTGGTCTCCAGTATCACGTGTGAATCTGTCAGCCTCTATGATCTTAACAAGACATGAATTAAGGATCACCTCAACTATTTCCATACCTAAACCTGGCATAGCCAAGGCTTCAACCCCACTTTGCAAGCTGTACTCCTAGTCCACTACTTCCACAGATAAATTTATCTCATTTTTTAACAAGGCTTTCTTTTTTAAAAATTCTTTCTATTTTATCTTATCATTGCTTTTATACAGCAGGCACATATTACCCATTCTAATATTTTTTAAAATTAGTTAAAAAATTTGTTAATTCAACTAATTATTAAAATTATATGGGTCCCTGAAGATATTGGTAAAGAAAGGTTATTATGACAAAGCCAAAAGATTGTACAGGATATATATGCACTTATTTTGCTATGAAAAAGAAACATGCTTTTTCCCCCATGAAAATCGTACTTATCATCTCAACTTTTTTCTTTTCTTTTCCCTTCCTTCCTTCCTTCCTTTCTTCCTCCCTCCCTCTCTCTCCACCCCCCCTCCTTCCCTCCCTTCCTTTCATACTTTTGCAGTGTAAAAGTTTCCAAATCTACTTTCAGAATACCATCACTACTACTAAGATAGAAACAATATTTATCACTGTATCACCAGTTCCTAGCATATTAGACACACAAGGATCTAGTGACTGAGGCTGATGCCACATAAGTTACCTGTGGCAATGAGGTCAATAGGTAAGATTCTACATTCCCCCTTTGTTACAACCTGAGTTACAGGCAGTACTCTATTATCAATTCATCAAAAGACAGAAAGAGAAGTAAAAAAAAAAAAGTGGTAAACAAAACAAGGAAAAATAAGTCTACTTATAAACTAGATGTAAATGAGTTTAGTTCATTTTTAAGAGGTTATATCAGATTTGATATAAAAATAAAATACAAAATTCAACTAAAGCTGCTTATAGGAGAGAAAGGCTGAAAATAAATGAAAAAATATTTTGGCGAACACCAACACACAAAAAAGATGATGGAGCAATCTTAATATCAGACAAAACAATATTATGGCAACATTAATAGGTATGGAGAAGTATTTCAAGTACACATGGAACATTTTTAAAAACTAATCGTGGAGTCACAAAGAAAGACAAAAATTTCAAAGAACTTATATCCAAGACCACCTTCTCTGACCACAATATAATGTTGAAATCATCAATAAAACATCTTTTAAATGTTTGGAAACTTTAAAATGGACTCCTAGGCAAAAAATTTTAAAGAAAATCATAATAGAAATGATAAAATAAGAACCAAGCAACAATAAAAGTATTATGCTATCAAAATGTGGATCTCAGCTTATACTTTTAATGCATTTTTAACAAAAATATGGACGAAATATGCTTAACTAATATTTTTTCAATCAAAAACTGAAAAAAGATGAGAGTAAACATAAAGAAAGCATAAGTGTATTAATCATGTTTTTAAACTTTCTATATTTTGTAATGCTCTGATATGGCAGGGCCTTTCAGACCCAGGGAAGGACTGTCCCTCCCAGTATTACCTAATACCTAGAGAAAGCAAACAGTAAGCCCAAGAGCACATCTTTGATGTACAACCAATGAATCCAGCGCCCATATCCCCAACCATCTCCATCAAAAAAACTCACGGGCTTCCCTGGTAGCGCAGTGGTTGAGAATCCGCCTGCTGATGATGCAGGGGACACGGGTTCGTGCCCCAATCCGGGAAGATCCCACATGCCGCTGAGCGGCTGGGCCCGTGAGCCATGGCCGCTGAGCCTGCACGTCCGGAGCCTGTGCTCCACAACGGAAGAGCCCACAACAGTGAGAGGCCCGCGTACCACACACACACACACACAAAAAAAAAACCTCTCACATACCAAGCCAATATTCTCCCTGCCCTAAATCATGCCAGGGCCACTACCAGAAACAACTAAAGACCACCCCTATCACCCAGAGCTATAAATTATTCAAACTATCCAACCCCAGACTTGCTCAAGCTTGCCTACCCTGACTCATCCTTCTCACAGAAACCACAATAAAGGCTCCATACTTTCCCCTTGACGCCTTTTGCCTCCTTGGTGTGGCATGGCTTGTTTCTAAGGAACTGTGAGTAAAAACTTCTTTCATGACAGTCATTTCCATGTCTGTGTGCCTTATTCTACCTGATTAAATCAAATCCTGTGTACATTTCAAGACATTAAAGGAAATAAAGAGAAATTAAGAAAATGGAAAATCAGAAAAAATATCCCAGAGAAGGGAAGAGTTTCTCAAACTTAATCAAAAAGCATAATCCATAAAGGAAAAAAAATAAATAAATATGGAAAAGATTGACGAGTGAGTACATTAAATCCTCTGCTTTCCTTAAAATTAGTTGTGAGATAGAATTCACATACAAAATTCACTGATTTTAAGTGTAGAGTTTAATGAGTCTTGACATATGTATAAAATTGTGAAACCCGCACCACAATCAAGATCTAAAACATTTTCATCACCACTTTCTGGTTCCCTTGTGCCCCTCTACAGTCAATCCTCTCCCCTTTAGCAACTACTAATGCTCTGTCACTATAGTTTGCCTTTTCTTAAATTCCTCATAAATGAATCATACAGTTGATTACATAAAACTTAGAAGTTCTGTTCATCAGATTCCCTATTATAAAAAAATCATTAACATACTTTTAGAAAATGTTATAAAAAAGCCTTACTTATAAAAGACGAAATTCTAGCAAGATTAGGATCACTGCAGAATGCAAACAGCAACTTATCAGACATAGAGCTAAACAGGTGGCATAATGGGGTTGGGACCCTTGCATTCTGGGAGGGAGCAGAACTGACACTCTAGAAATGGAATTGCCTTCCCTGCCCAAAGTGTCCCTCAACATTTACAGTATAATATCTCTGCCCAGCACCACCATCCAATGGTTTCAAAATGTTTGCTTTACCAAAATGAGACCCATCTTAACCTCACCTCAAACCAAAGGACCCGTCTAATGGGGAAGGGGAAATAATAATAAGCATCGGACCATGGCATACTCTGGTCCTACCACATATCACATTACCAGGAAACTGTCAGACTAACAAAATAATGGAATGGCATATTAAAGGCTCAGCTGCACAGTCACCCTGCTGGTCTTCCAGGATGACCCAACAACTATGGTGTTATAATCCTATTATCTAGAGTGCACGAGTCCAGAAACCAAGAAGTAAAAGCTGGACTAACTAACTCTTTTCACCATCAATCCCAGTTAACTCACTTGTGGAATCTGGATTTCCCATACCCACAATTTAAAAGCTCTCCCGTATTAGAGGTCCTGAGGGTAACACTTCTACCAGAAGATACAATAAGGGTTCTACTAAAAGCTACAACCATGGAAGTTAATGGAAGAAAGGGTTCCAGAGGAGGAAGGCATCAAGCACCTCCTTGATGCAGAATGTGCTCTTTGCTGGAATGTTCTTCCCCACTTCTTTATCTGCTTAATTTCAACTCATCCATCCAGTCTCTAAGTAAGTAGAATTCCCTCAGAGAAACCTTTCTCAATATCTGAATGCTAGGCCTAGTCTAGTCTCTCTCCTACATTTTCTCATGGTCCAGAAAGTTTCCTACATAATGGTTATTACAAATGTGTTGGTTGAAATGTAACTAATGCAAACCTAATTGTACTAACTGAAATGTAATTAAATGAATGGGCACTAAAAAAAGCTACAACCACTACCTGGGCACTTTGGCCTCCTCATGCTGATAGACCAGCAGGCCAAGAATGAAAAAAATATACTAGGAATGATGACTGACTCTCATTATAATTAGGAGTTGTTGTACACAATGTTGGTAGGAAGCAGTCTGTCTCAGACTCAGGTTGTTTTCCAAGCTTGGTACTAATAAAGGAAACAGGAAATTGTAGCAACCATGCCCCAAAAAGGGCAAGACAACTAAGGGCTCAAGTCCCTCCCATTTGGAAGTCTAGAGGTCACAAGCAACCTAGAGCAGCTGAACTGCTGGCCCAGCATAAGAGAAATCTAGAATGGGTGGTGAAAGAGGAAAATGATTAATATGAATCCCTGCTTCAAGACCAGTTGCAGCAGCAGGTAGCACCAGCTTGTACCAACAATGCTTTTTAAATTTCTGTTGCGGCTGCAGTGACTCGGTGAAGGATTAGAATCAATGCAGGGTCCAAACAGATCTGAGCAGAGCAAGAGGTACATTTGTGGTAACTTGTTACAAAGCAAAAACCTAAAACAGCTAGAATCAAAGGAGAGGCTGGCAGCAAGACACAGATTCTATCAGAAGAATCTTCATCTTCATGCAGTCCAACTCTCCTTTGATTCTAGCTGTATTAGTTTCCTAATGCTATGTAACAAACTGCCATAAATTTACTGACTTAAAACAATACAAATTTGTTATCTTAAAGTTCTGGAGATTAGTTCAAAACGGGTTATACAGAGCTAAAATCAAAGCCTGCATTCCTTCAGGAGGCTCTAGAGGAAAATCCAGTCCAGCTTTTAAAAGCTGCCCACATTCCCTGGCTCCTAGCCAGGTCATCATGACCTCTACTTCCACTGTCACATCTCTTTCTTCCTTTCTTTTCTTAAATGAAACAGAGCAAATTTTACTCAAATTCTCCAAAATTTATACTCAACATACTGTTTCTAAAATGTTTCACCTTTATATAATAGTTTTATTATTTCACCTTTCTTTTATATTTTATAGTTTTTCCATTTTTTCTCTAAAACTGACACTCCTGCCCCTTCCTCTTATAAGGCTCCTTGTGATTACACTGGGCGCACCCAGATAATTCAGAAAAATCAACCTATCTCCAGAGTTCCTTCTGCTATGCAAGGTAACATAGTCACAGGTTTAGAAGATTAGGATGTATATATCTTTGGGAGACCATTATTCTGCCTACCGCACTAGTCATAAGCCAAGGCTAATAGTTAAAGGTAGGTTCTGACTTATTTCCTCCACAGTGTTCACTGTGATTCATTTTCTTTCTGCCCTAAGGCTTCTTTAAAGCCATGAAGTGAAAGCCATGAAGTGAGACACCACTTGGCAGGCTCTGGTGTGCAGCCCTAAAATGCGGGAGGGAAGGAGAAAAAATTTACCCTGCACTGAGGCAACCGTCAACTGATGAAGAACAACAAATGATACAGTTTACTCCTGTGCATCCCTGAACAGACACACTGAGAAGCATCTAGATCCTCAAAAGCTCCCACTGGGATTGAGCCCTGATTGCCACAGCACTGAATAACTCAATAACACACTCTTGTATTGGCTTTTCTTCTTTTATTTCATTCACACTGGCCCCTTGCTCTTGTTCCCTAGGATCATCTGCCAAATAAATTACCTGCACGCAACTCCTTGCTTTTAGATTGTTCTTTAGGGGAGAGGATGAGGAGGACACCTGGTTAAGACAGTCAAGTAAAGAGTTTTAGACACAGAAAAAGGAAACATGATTTAATAAAATGAAAGCTATGCACATAGGAGGTTGTCTAGTGTTGACACTATCACTGTATAACTTTGAGTCAAACCTCTTAATTCTGTTTTAGCAACTGCAAATGAATGGTGTGACTTCCATGATTCTCTATAGTTCCTTTCAGCTCTAAACTTTTATGATACAACAAACAGTGTTATGGATTGGTGAAAGGGGACAGCAGAAAGGCAGAGTTGTGAGATTATCACCAAAGAGGTCAGCCAAGGAAATTGTTGAAATCAGCCAGTCAGAAGGTAATAAATATAGTGTGGAGAAATTAGAACCAAAAGGCCATGGAGAAATTAGAACCCTCATACACTGCTGGTGGAAATGTAAAATGGTATAGCCACTTTGGAAAATAGTTTGGCAGTTCCTCAAAAGGCCAAACATAGTTACCATATAACCCAGGAATTCCACTCCTAGTTATACACCCAAAAGAAATATATATGTTCACATAAAAATTTATAAAATGAAGTTGAACCCTTACCTTACACCATATACTGAAATAACTCAAAATGGATCAAAGACATAAATGGAAGAACTAAAACCATAAAATCCCTAGAAGAAAACACGGCAAAAGTTTCACAACATTAGACTTGGCAATAATTTCTTAGTTCTAACACCAAAAGTACAGGCAACAAAAGAAAAAATAGATAAACTGGACTTCATCAAAATTAAACTCTTTCCTGCGTCTCTTTTGTGCGTCAAAGGATACTATCACAGAATGGGAGATAATATTTGCAAGTCACATATCTGATAAGGAATTGATATCCAGAATATACAAAGAACTCTTACAACTCAACAACAAAAAACCAACCGAATTAAAAAATGGGCAAAGAATTTGAATAGACATTTCTCCAAAGAAGATATACAAATGCCCAACAAGCACAAGATGCTCAACATCACTAATCATTAGGAAAATGCAAATCAAAGCCATAATGAAATACCACCTAAATCATTAGGATGGCTAATCCTATCAAAAAACAGAAAATAAGTATTGGTGAAGACATGGATAAATTAGAACCCTTGTGTATTACTGGTAGAAATATGAAATGGTACAGCCACTGTGGAAAAGTTTGGGGTTCCTCAAAAATGAAAAATATAATCAAGCAATTTGACTTCTGCGTATGTACCCAAAAGAAATGAAAGTAGAGTCTTCAATAGATATTTGCACACCCATATTCACTGCAGCATTATTCACAATAACCAAAAAGCAGAGGCAACCAGTGTCCATCAACAGATGAATGGGTAAATAAAATGATATATACAATCAATGGAATATTACCAGCCTTGAAAAGGACGTGCTACAATGTGAAGACATTATGCTAAGTGAAATAAGCCAATCACAAAAGGACAAATATTGTATGATTCTACTTAAATAAGGTTCCTCGAGAGGTCAACTACATAGAGACTGAAAGTATGGTGGTTACCAGGGGCAGAGGGATGGGAGAATGAGAATTTAGTATTTAATTGATACAGAGTTTCAGTTGAGGAAGATGAAAAAGTTCTGGAAATAGGTGGTGGTGATGGTTACACAACAATGTGAATACACTTAAAGCCACAGAACTATACACTTAAAAACAGTTAAGATGATACATTGTTATGTATATTTTACCAAAATAAAAAAATTTATACATGAATGTTCATAACAGTATTATTCATAATAGTCAAAAGGGATAAACAACCCAAATGTCCATCAACTGATGAAAGGATAAATTTGTTATGTCCATACAACGGAATATTATTCAGCAATAATAATAAAGTACTAATGAGTTATAAAGTACTAATACATGCAATAATAAGGTACTAATACATGCTATAACATGGATGAACCTTAAAAACATTACGCTAAGTGGAAGAAGCCAGCCACAAAGGACCACATATTATATGATTCCATTTATATGAAATGCCCAGAATGAACAAATCTAGAGACAGGAAGTAGATTAATGGTTGTCTAGAAGGACTAGGGGTAGGGGAGGTCAGAGGGTGACAACTAACAGGAGTGGGGTTTCTTTTGAGGGGTGGTGTAAATGTTGTATGTGGTGATGGTTGCAAAACTCTGCAAGTACTAAAAGCTACTGAATTGTATACTTTTATACTTTATTTCAAGGTATTTTTTAATTTCCTCTTTGATTTCATTGTTGACCCACTGGTTTTTTAGTAGCAGGTTAAGTCTCCATGTAATCCTTGTTTCCTCGTTTCTCTTTCTGTGGTTGATTTCAGAATTGTACACTTTAAATAGGTGAACTGTATGTGAATTATATCTCAATAAAGCTTTTTTTTTTTTTTTTTAAAGCCAACAGGACCCAGTGACTGAATGGAACTGTAAATGAAGCAAACGGATGAATAAAAGATTAACTACAAGAGAACAGAAACATCATAGTTTGAATTCTTGCTCTGACATTTATTATGTGTGTGACCTTGAGCAAGTTACTTAACCTCTCTGTGCTTTGGTAACATCTACTTACAGGGTTGTTGTGAAGATTAAACAAAGTCATACATAAAACACTTAGGACAGTACCTGCTACATAATCCTCTTTCCCTGCCCTATCCTCCCACCTAATGCTAAAAATTCCATGACCAATCGTAAGAAAGTATAAATTTAAAGATAGTTGTATCTGAATTTTAAGAAATTATGTCCTTCCAGGTAGCAAATAACCTTAAAGTCACCAATTATATGCTACTGGCAAAGCAATTTTCAACTGCTAATTCACTGCAAGCTGAAACCCCGAGGCAAAGGGAAAGATAAACTTTAAAAGCTCTATTCACCAATTATCTCTCAGCTTCTTTTTCCCTTCCCCTCCCTCATTTAAAAATACTTCTTTCCTTGCCTACCCGCCTTTTTACCTTACCCTTTATTCCAAACTACTACTCTTACTTATAGACTGCTATTGATCATGAAAAGGCAACAATAAGTTACTTTTTTCCATAATAAAACATGTTAAGATGGGAGGAAAAAAAAAAAAAAAAGGACTGGTCATGCAAGCTATGGAACAACCAAACTCTGCCCAGCTAACCTGTCAAAGTTCCCTAAACAAAAAGAAAATGAAAAGGAATGAAGGAAAGCTCCCACTTCCCCTTGTGTAAATGGCTCTCTTTTTTGATTATCTGGAGACAGAATCCTGTGGCAGCTGCAAAAAGGAACTGGAATTTCTCCACACTACCTATGACCAAGTTCCACTACCAAAAGTCAAATGCTCTAAGCAGTTAGTACAATTTGACATATAAAACTATATTTCCATTTTACATATACCTTCATTTCATTTCAATGTTAAATAAGAATTTAATCTCAACCCATTTTAAAGGACAATGCCTTTCAAAGGAGCACCTGCATTATAAATGCTTCCGGAATAAGATTCAGTAAAAGGATGTGGTTAAGAAGCATAAACAGATGCACCGCCATTGTACTGCTATGATTCTGTATATTTTCAGATCAGAAAATTCCTACTAAAAACTCTTCAAAATAAATTCATAAATGTTAACTCTATATAGGCTTTTAGTACAGTTCTAACTTACTGGAACATTTAAAAAGAATATATCTCTAAAGAAAAGATGCTACAGCAAGCCCAGAAGGCTTTTCTTCCTCTACAAACTCCTTAATGCCTTCTTGATGCTTAACGGTATTGTCTTGTTGTATTGTATTTCACTTCAAAACGTTTAATGGACACATACTAAAAAGAGCAACTACACTAACTGCTTTTAGTATAGTATGTTAATAATCCTCACAGCGACCTTATGAAGCAGATATTAATATCACCATTTTATGACCTTCAGGAAAGGTAACATTTCAGAAGCTTCAAGTGCATATCACAAAGAACAGCCACACTAGCAGCAGTCAAGCTAAAACCTTCTTCTTTCTGAAACTTCCTGGTTTCCTTAACCCTGTATTAAATTGGTTCTCCTCCCTCTCTACCTACTCCTGGTTTCCATATCTGGCTTCTTTTTTTTTTCCCCTTGCTCTTATCAATATATACCCTCTCTCTCAGTAAATCATCCATTTTTATGGCTTCATCTTATCACCTGGGCCAACTGATTCCCAAATCCCTAATTTCAATTGTGTGCTCTAACCCAAGCTACTGTTCCTCAATATTTCTACATGAAAGTCTTGCTATCGCCACAAACTCAACACACATCAATGCCAACTCATCATTATCTCCAAAACACCAACTCTTCTATCCTCTTTACTCATCTGTTAATTACAAACCACTATCATCCCATTCACCAAGACTCCCCACTTTAGTCACACAGCAATTTGTGTTGGCTTTTCCTTTGATTCCTGTTCATCTTTTTCTGTTCCATTGACACTGCCACCACTAAAACCCAAGCCCTCAGCAATTCACCTAAATTACCATTAGAAATCTTGGTTATAATTGACTCCAGTCTCTCCAGTTCAGTCTGTTCTGTATAACAGTCATTCATTCATGCAACACATTTACTGAATAACTAGAGTGTGCTAAGCATTGGCTGGGTGCTGCAGGGATACAACAGTGAGAAAGAAATATCTTTCTAGCAGAGGACACAAGTAAAGCAAACAAGTTGTTTTTCCAAATAAAATAGTTATACATTGTGATAAATGCTGTGGTAGATGTAAACACAGTGCTATCATAAAGGACAGAGAATAGGAGAGCTATTTTTGTTTGGGATTTTAGTTAGAGATGGATTTTAAGCTGATATTGAAGATGAAAAGGAGGGAGTCATCTAAATATTTAGAGTGCTCCAAGCAAAGGAAACTACAAAACACACAGGTTCTAGGAGGAAAAAATGTTTGGCATGTCATGGGAAATGACCTAGTCTAATGTAACTTGAGAATAATAAGGGGGAAATGGTACAAAATAAGGTTGGAACAGACATAGGCTAATTTTATTCTATGGGTAACAAGAAGTCATTAAAAGGTTTTAAGTAAGGGAGTTCTAATCTAATATACACTGTGACAGAGACTGCTAGTGCTCATTAATATCTGTGTTCTCTCTTTCATTAGCACACTGCTATACTACCTTTCCCAGCCGCCTCTGTAGTTAGGTGGAGTCATGGGACTCAATTCTGACCTATGGAATGTGGGTGAAAGTGATATATGCCACTTTTTAGTGGGCCCTAAAATCTTCTTCCATACTTGCTTCCCTTTTCAAGACAGCCTCAAAAGTCATATTGTGATGACAGTGATAATTTTAAAAGACAGAGTAGCCTGTGCCCCTGAATTACTGCATGGAGCAGAGGTATCCCCACTCCTACTCCATCACACATATACTAGACTGACATGAAAACGTAATTTAAACTTCCACTGTGTTAAGCCACTAAGATTTGTGCTTATTAAACCTGTTAGCATATCACGATTAATACAGAAATCTTAATCTTTCTTTGACTACCGTGTAAAGAATTAGTTAAAAGGAAAAAATCCAGTAGAAATACAAAGACTAGTTAAGACTCAAAAACAATAACAACAAAAAAAGTTTTAAATACAGGACTTCAATAGACATTTCTCTAAAGATATACAAGTGACCAACAAGCATATGAAAGGATAGCTACTATCAAGAAAGGAGGGAAGGAAGGAAGGAAGGAAGGAGGGAGGGAGGGAGGGATGGTAGTTCCTCGAAAGAAAGTATTGCAGTTCCTCAAAAAATTAGAGAATTACCGTATGGTCCAGCAATTTCTGCAAAGAGACTTGAACAGATATTTGTACATTCATGTTCACAGCAGCATTATTCGTAATAGCTGAAAGTGGAAGCAACCTAAATATCCATCAATAGATGAATGGATAAACAAAATGTGATATATATATTCGATGGAATATTACCAGCCTTAAAAAGGAAGGAAATTTTGCACACATGACAACATGGATGAACCTTGAAGACATGCTAAGTGAAATAAAGCAGTCATAAAAAGACAAATGCCAATGATTCCACTTAAATGAGATAACTAGAGCAAACAAACACATAGAAACAGAAAGTAGAATGGTGGTTGCCAGGGGTTGGGGGAATGGGAAGTTGTTTAATGAATGCAAAGTTTCGTTTTTGCAAGATGAAAACGTTCTGGAGACTGGTTGTACAACAAAGTGAATATACTTAACAATACTGAACTACATACAGTTAAAAATGGTTAGAACTGTAAATTTTATGTTATGTGGATTTTACCACAATTTTTTTAGAAGAGCAGTTAATACAAATGTGAATCATTACACTGTATACCAGAAACTAATAAAATGTCAATTATATCTGAAATAAATAACGACACGAGTCCAAGTAAAAAGATGATGGTAGCTTGGTAGCCTGGACTTGAGTGGTATGGTGACTATGTAGACAGAGAACAGAAGAATTCAAGATGTATTTGGAGTTTGAAGAGACAAGATGGATTAGAAGTGTGGGAAGTAAGGGAATCAGGTATGACACCCGGGTTTTAGCTACTGGGTGAGTGGCAATACCATTGAATGAAATGAGAAAGATTGAGGAATGAACTAATGGAGGCAGCAGGAAAAGGGTACAGTTTAAGAGTAAGGAAATCGGGCTTCCCTGGTGGCGCAGTGGTTGAGAGTCCGCCTGCTAATGCAGGGGACACGGGTTCGTGCCCCGGCCCGCGAAGATGCCACATGCCGCGGAGCGGCTGGGCCCGTGAGCCATGGCCGCTGAGCCTGCGCGTCCGGAGCCTGTGCCCCACAGTGGGAGAGGCCACAGCAGTGAGAGGCCCGTATACCGCAAAAAAAAAAAAAAGAAAATGTATAAGGAAATCAAGAATTTGTTTTGATTGTTTTAAGTTCAAAATACCTATGGGATATATATACAAGTGGCAAAACCAAGGAAACAGCTTGATATATTCGGCATATTGTATTTTCCAAAGATGGCTGAGACAATATCTTCAATGCTTCTCTTACTATGTAATTTAGATACCACCTCTTAATGCGGGGGACAACTTCCCTCCCCTTGAATATTGGTAGGCTTATTACTATGCAGAAGTGAAGCTATGCAACTTCCAAGGCTGTCATAAAAGTGTTACAGCTTCTACTGGATACCCTCAAGATGCTTGTTCTTGGAGCCTAGCCATCAAGCTATGATGAAGCCCAAGCAGCCTATGTAGAGATTTACATGGAGAGGAACCGAGGCCCCTAACCCAAGGGTCCCCAACCCCTGGGCCACGGACCAGTACCAGTCCACAGCCTGTTAGGAACCGGGCCACACAGCAGGAGGTGAGTGGCGAGCAAGCAAAGCTTCATCTGCTGCTCTCCATCACTCGCATTACCGCCTAAACCATCCCCGCCACCCCTACCCCAGTCCATGGAAAAATTGTCTTACACAAAACCACTCCTTGGTGCCAAAAAGGTTGGGGACAGCTGGCCTAGCCCATAGCCAGCCAAGGAGCTCACAGTCAACTGTTAACAACAATTTGTCAGCAGTATGAGCAAGCAACCCTAGATGATACCACTTGAAACAGAGACAAGCCATCTCCACCCAAGTCCTGCCTAAATGTAGATCTATGAGCAGAAGAAAAATGATTATTGTTTTAAACCACTCAGTTTTGGAGTGGTTTTTACACAGTGGTAGATAATGGATACAATAAATGACTCAAGCTCAGAGCAGAGGTCTCGCCTGAGCAAGAGGTCAGCCACACATATCAATACTATTTAAAATCATAGGCTTAAATGAGATCACCTAAGGGAGAGTACAAGAGAGAAGTAATTCCAGAATGAAGCTCTAAACTCCAATATAAACAGCTAAGCAAACAAAAGACATCACTATTCAACTTCAAACTCTCTGCCAATTGCCTAATTAAGAGATACAGACATAAGGCATTTTATTAGTTTCATTGTCCTAAAACTACCAGGGCCTTCTCACCTGTTCAAATCCAGACTATTGCTCTTCCATCTGATAATCAGTTAGCATTAAGGGAATTCTCTTTATCACTTTAGGAATCCCCTTTGTCCCTACAGAATTTGATTTCCTGTCTCCTATATTGCTCACCTTCCTCTTTCACTGAAGTTTACTCCTTCCTTTTGGTGGGTGGAGTAAATCACACAATAGCTTTCTGAGAAAGAAGTGAGGAAGAGAAATTTTTGGAGACCTTGCTCGTCTTAAAAGGCCTACATTCTATACCTGTACTTAATAATTTGGCTGGGTAAAGAAATCTAGCTTGGAATTCATTTTCCCTCAGAATTTGAGGGCCTTACTCACTGTCTTCTTGTGAGGTTTCAGTTGAGAATACTCAATCTCTGCAGTTGAGGGACCCATTTCTCCCCCTCCAGAAGCTTATAGATCTTTCTCCCCCTCCAGAAGCTTAGAGTCCCATGTATTCCAAAATTTCACAATGAAATACCTCAGTGTCTGTGTGTACTGGTTATTAAGCTATTGTCCTAGACTTCAAACCTACTCTTCTCTACTCTGCTTTGTAATGCTAAGGTGCTGGAACCCTGCAAATCACACTTCTTTGCTAGCTGGCTTCCTGTTAGACTCTGCCTAAAAGGGACACTAGAAAGACACTGGAAGATTGAAGGAAGGAACAGGGAGATACTCCTTCAGCTCCATATCAACTGTCAACCTTCAGTGTGCAAACAGCAATGGTTCCAGTATCAGCAATTGGTTTCAGTTAGCAACTTTTTGCTTTTGTGTTTTTCCTGCCACTCCCAGACCAGCCTTATCAAGTCTCCTAAAATACTTATACTTCCTGAGCAGGCAGCAACTCCTCAGAAGTTTGAGTTCCAGTTCCTCAGGGCCACTCTTCAAGCTTCTAAATTCCAATAATTCCAATCTCTTCTCTTTGTTCTCCAAACCCTAGGGGCTAATTACTTCCTACAGTTAATTATCTTTGTGATACCTGAGAGTTCCCTTATTGCCTTTTCAGTTCTCCAATTACCTAGTCTATTACAGTTTCTGAGGGCTGCTATAACAAAGTAACACAAACTGGGTTGGCTTAAAACAGAAATCTATCTCACAGTTCTAGAGGCCACAAGACCGAAATCAAAGTATTGGCCATGCTCTGTCTGAAGGTATTAGTTAGGATCTGTTCCAGGCCTCTCTCCTAGCTTCTGGTAGTCTCAGGCATTCCTTGGCTTGTAGATGGTCATCTTCCCTCTGTGCATGCCTGTGTCCAAATTTATGTCTAAATTTCCCCAGTTTTTAAAGAACACCAGTCACAATGGCTTAAGGGACACTCTTATGACCTTACTTTAACTTGACTACCTCTGAAAAGACTATTTCCAAACAAGGTCACATTCTGAGGTACCGCAAGTTAGGGCTTTAACATATCTTTTTGCAGGGACACAACTCAACCCATAACATCTGGCTAAACAATTCTTTATATTATACAATTCTGTTATAAGTAGTATGGTCTCCATTTTCCTGACTAGACCCTAACTCAAAGTACATTTATCTGTTTTCATCCATTTTCCCTGAGAACCCAGAAGGCTTCTCAATATGCAAAATGATATTCCTCAACTTTGGGTATTTTTCTTGAACATTTCACTGTTATTTCTTTTCCACTCTTTTCTCTGTTCTCTCTTACCAGCACTTCTGTTGCTTAGAAGTTGATCTCCTGGACTGACCTTTGAATTACATATTTTTTTAACCTGTTTTCCATCTTTTCCTCTACTTTATGCAAGGTCTCCTCTACTTTAACTTCCATTCTTTTATTTTCTTCTTACTATTACCCTCTAATTTTCAAGACCTCTTTTTTTAGCTTATTGCTCCAAATTCTTTTTTTCTATTTGTTTTGGTCTCATATTAAAAGCTTTCCTCATGAACCTGGTGATCCTTGATTGTCTTGTTCATATTTAAAACTAGGGCCCTAAAAACTGATTGTGAATAACTTCAGAGTTTTTCTCCTTGGTTCTACTAAGAGAATCATCCTCTAAGTTCCTACTTGATTGTCAGGATCCTGGGACCTCAAGAGGAGAAGGGACGCCAATAAGGGTTCTAACACTAAGCACATTCACTTAATCCAGGTGTTTACTGTAGGATAACTGGTCTTCACCCCTCTGTTAGAGACACTGTATTTTATCCACTGCAGAGGATAAATCTTCAGTCTTCTGCTGCCCCAGTAAAGAGGGCAGTCACTGAGCTATACAAATTGACAGAGATCTAGGCTCATGCTGCCTTTTTGTTGTTGTTGTTTTTATAATAGCTTACTGAGATATAACTCAAATTCTACACAAGTGATCAATTTAAAGCATACGAGTCAATGATTTTTAGTATATTCAGCCGTGCAACCATCATCACAATCAATTTTAGAACATTTTCATCACACCAAAAAAGAAACCCGTACCCTTGAACAGTCATTTCCCATTTCCCTCTAATCTCCCCTATTCCCAGCCCTAGGCAACCACTAATTTACTCCCTATCTCTATAGATTTGTATTTTCTGGACATTTCATACAAATAAAATCATACAACATGTGGTCTTTTGTGACTGGCTTCTTTCACATAAGCATATTGTCAAGGTTCATTCATGTTATAACACGTATGAGTATTTCATTGCTGTTTATTGCAATATGCATTTTATTTACCCATTATCAGTTGATGGACATCTGGGCCATTTCTACTTTTTGGCTATTATGATTAACTGAGCTGGCTTCTTAAACAGACTTTCAAACATTCCTTCTATTTTGAGCACCACTCTCAGCCCCTCTTCCACAAGAATACCTGATGCTGCCAATTCCTGAGCCTGAGGATCTTTTCCATTTTTCCTACTGCCAGTTTAGGATTGAACATTTTTAAATCTACTAAAGTGTTTCTATCAGGATGTTGCTTTCCAGTTTCCAAATTTCATCGCTTCTTCCATTCTCTTTACCTATGTAGTTCCAATCTTTAAAAAATATCCTATATGATCAATCGCCTTGGTAGGCTTTGGAGGGGAGTAAAAGTAAATTCATCTTTCACTCATCCATCTTTACACAATAACATTTTCAATTATTTTTAGCCTTTATTCTAACATATGCATTATAAGGCTATAAACGTTCCTTTAAGCATGGATTACCTGTATCCCTTAAGTTATGTCATATTTTCATCATTCAGTTCAGAAGAGTTTAATGTCATTTCTTCTTTAATCCCTGGGTTACTTAGGAGTATACTATTTAATTTCTGAACAGCTGGCATGTCATTTTCTAGTTATTTTTGTAATGATTTCTGGCTTAATTCCAGCATGTCAGAGCACATATTCTAGAACTGATTATTTCCATCTTTTTTATGGTCCAGCATATGTCAATTTGGGGGGAAATTTCCATAGGCACTAGAAAAAAATCTGTATTCTTCAGGTGCAGGGTGAAATGTTCTATGTATGTAATTAGGCTCATTTGTTAATTGTGTTGTTCAAATCTTTTGACTTTTTTCTTATTGTTGTTCTACTAATTACTCAGAATTATACTAAAATATTCCAAACTATACTTATGAATTTGTCTAATTCTCCTTTTAGTTCTGCCAGTTTTTTACCTACCAGGTTGTCAAAAATTAGAATAATTATGCAAAGTAAAGGAACACTATTTGTTGGTGAAGATATAAATTCGTATGTTTTTTCTGAATAGCAGTTTGGCAACAGTTACCAACATTTACAACATCTATACTTTTGAACCCTGTTATTTTACATCTAAAATTGATTCTAAAGCTCTTAATGTACACCAAACACTGCTTAGCAGTTAAGTGGAGACATGAATTCTCACGTAAATCTTATAATAATCCTTTGATTAAGTATCATCCCCATATTACAGATGAGAAGAATGAATCTTGTAGATGCCTAAGCCCAAACAGTGATGAAGCCTATACTGGAATTCAAGTTGTCTGACTCTAGAATCTTTAAACTTATATATACTGATTTGAAAGAATGTTTATAAAAGCCAAATTAGAAAACAAAATGTAGCATGTGATCCTATTTTAAAGTGAGCATGAGTTTGTATACTCATAGAAACAAGTCTGGAATATACATATTAAAAAATAACAGAGAGGACTTCCCTGGTGGTGCAATGGTTACGAATCCGCCTGCCAATGTAGGGGACACGGGTTCGAGCCCTGGTCCAGGAAGATCCCACATGCCACAGACGACTAAGCCTGTGGGCGACAACTACTGAGCCTGCGCTCTAGAGCCCGCGAGCCACAACTACTGAAGCCCATTTGCCTAGAGGCCGTGCTCCACAACAAGAGAAGCCCCCACTCACTGAACTAGAGAAAGCCCGCGCACAGCAACGAAGACCCAACGCAGCCAAAAATTAATTAATTAAATTTGTAAAAAAAAATAATAATAACAGAGATACAGAGATAGGGACTTCTCTGCTGGTCCAGTGGTTAAGAGTCTGCACTCTCAATGCAGGGGGCACAGGTTAGATCCCTGGTCAGGGAACTACGATCCCACATGCAGCCAAAAAAAAAACACCCGGAGATAAATACTAAAGACAAGACACCATTTAAAGGAAAGAAAGTATTATACAAGAAACCTGTGATGAGACTGCTCACACAATTAAGACTAAACATAACAGTTTTTCAGCATCTAGGACTTAAAAGGAAAAGACATTTTACTTTATTTCCTATAACAATGCAATTCCTGTTTCTCCCACCCTGCCACGTGGCTTACATTAATTCTCTCTCTCATTTCTGACTGATATCAGGTGGACAAATACAACCACACACACACATATACACACAAACTTACACATATATGTGTATATATATATTATTGCCTGGAACAGCTTCTTGTCTGGAGCCAATTTATTCTGCCAGTTATGATTTACCAACTACAGAGAGAACTGATGAAAACTGCTTATTTAAAACATGACTTGGGCCTGTTCTCAATGCCCCTTTCCCCATTCTTCAAAGTATATGCACTTATGTTCTGCACTTAGATGACAAGAAAAAGAACAATGCACAGGTACACTCATTATGCGTTGTGATTTACTTCTTCAGTATTTTGCTTTTCCTACATCTTGAGATTTTACATTAAAAAATCTCATATCTCTGATAATAGAGTATATCTTACCAATTCTTAGTCATAACTTCCATGATATGCACTAGACTAAATTAAAACAAATAGCTTCAGGAAGTTCCAAGATTGTAAACTGAAGCCTGAGTGGGAGTAAAAGTAGTAGTAGTCTAGAAGCTGTATTAAAGGAAATCAGAACCATTACAACCAGAAAAAGGTAGGCAAACCTTTTCTGTAAAGGGCCAGATAGTAAATGTTTTAGTCTTTACGGGCCACACAGTCTCTGCCACATATTATTTTTTTACAACCCTTTAAAAATGTAAAATCATTCTGATTGGTTGGTTACTCCACTCTGAACTAGGGCTCACCAGATGTAATTAAAGATCTGCATACCCTACCAAAAGTAGGGGAATGAGAAATCCAATCCCTCAAACCAAAAAAATTGGTGGCCAGACTTTCAGACCTCAAGCAGATTTGAGTTTTCCTTCATGAACCTGACCCAAGTGGAAAACACCTCCTGCACATCAATCAGGGTTTTCTCAAAAATAGGCTCACTTGGGCCACCATGCAATGAAGTTCAAAGTCTTCAAGTCCCCATCAATTCAGACTTTCACTCACTAGATAACATCCAAGGATTGATTACTGACACCTGAAGTAAGACTCCAACATAAAAGCTGAAGACCAATTTACAAGGAACAGAGGCTGCAAAAAAAAAAAAAATTTTTTTTAAAAAGCTCTTTATAGGGGTGGATAGGAGAAGATGGCGGAAGAGTAATACGCGGGGATCACCTCCTCACAGATACATCAGAAATACATCTACACGTGGAACTTCTCCTATAGAACACCCACCGAACGCTGGCAGAAGACCTCAGACCTCCCAAAAGGCAAGAAACTCCCCACGTACCTGGGTAGGGCAAAAGAAAAAAGAATAAACAGAGACAAAAGAATAGGGACGGGACCTGCACCAGTGGGAGGGAGCTGTGAAGGAGGAAAGGTTCCCACACACTAGAAACCCCTTCGCGGGCGGAGACTGTGGGTGGCGGAGGCGGGAAGCTTCGGAGCCGCGGAGGAAAGCACAGCAACAGGGCAGGGAGGGCAAAGGGTAGAGATTCCAGCAGAGGATCGGTGCGGACCAGCACTCACCAGCCCGAGAGGCTTCTCTGCTTACCAGAGAGGCTTGTCTGCTTACCCGCCGGGGCGGGCGGGGCTGGGAGCTGAGCCTCGGGCTTCAGTCGGATCCCAGGGAAAGGTCTGGAGTTGGCAGAGTGAAAACAGCCTGAAGGGGTTAATGCACCACGGCTAGCCGGGAGGGAGTCCAGTTGAAGTCTGGAGCTGCTGAAGAGGCAAGAGACCTTTTCTTCCCTCTTTGCCTCCTGGTGCACGAGGAGAGGGGTTTAAGCGCGACGCTTAAAGGAGCTCCAGAAACGGGCGCGGAGCTACCGAAGAGACAAGAGACTTTTTCTTGCCTCTTCGCTTCCTGAGGTGTGAGGAGAGGAGATTAAGGGTACCATGTAAAGGAGCTCCAGAAACGGGCGCGAGCCGCGGCTGTCAGAACGGACAACAGAGATGGGTGTGGGACGCTAGGGTTGCTACTGCCGCCACCAAGAGGCCTGTGTGCGAGCACAGGTCACTCTCCACACCGCCCCTCCCGGCAGCCTGTGCAGCCCGCCACTGCCGGGGTCCCGGGATCCAGGGACAGCTTCCCCGGGAAAACGCACGGTGCGCCTCGGGCCGGTGCAGCGTCACGCAGGTCTCTGACGTCACAGGCTCACCCCACATCCGTGCACCTCCCACCCACCACCCTGGCCTGTGCCAGAGCCCCCGAATCAGCTGCTCCTTTAAACCCGTCCTATCTGAGCGAAGGGCAGATGCCCTCGTACGACCTACGCGCAGAGGCGGGGCCAAGTCCAAAGCTGAACCCCAGGAGCTGTGCGAACAAAGAGGAGAGGGGGAGGTTTCTCCCAGCAACCCCAGAAGCAGCGGATTAAAGCTCCACAGTCAACTTGAAGTGCCCTGAATAGACAGCGAAATATCCCAAATTGAGGAGATGGACTTTGGGAGCAAGATATACTATTATTTTCCCCTTTTTTCTTTTTGTGAGTGTGTATGTGTGTGCTGCTGTGTGAGATTTTGTCTGTATAGCTTTGTTTTCACCATTTGTCCTAGAGTTAGACCGACCTGTTTTTATTTTTTTCTGGTTTTATTTTTTTAATAGAAATTTTTCTTAATAATTATTTTTTATTTTAATAACTATATTTTATCCTACTTTATTGTGTCTTCTCCCTTTCTTTCTTCCTTTCTTCCCTCCTTTCTTTCGTACTTCCCTCCTTGCTTCCTTCCTCCCCTCCTTCCTCCCTTCCTTCCTTCCTCCCTTCCTTTCTTCCTCCCTCTCTTCCTTTCTTCCTTCCTTCCTTCCCTCACTTCCTCCTTCTTTCCTTCCTTCCTTTCTTTCCTTTCTATTTTTTTCTCCCTTTTATCTTGAGCCGTGTGGATTAAAGGCTCCTGGCACTCCAGCCAGCTGTCAAGGCTGTGTCTCTGAGGTGGGAAAACCAACCTCAGGACACTGGTCCACAAGAGACCTCCCAGCTCCACATAATATCAAATGGCGAAAATCTCCCAGAGATCTCCATCTCAACACCAAGATCCAGCTTCACTCAAGGACCAGCAACGAACAGTGCTGGACACCCTATGCCCAACAAAGAGCAAGACAGGTCTACAGCCCCATCCATTAGCAGAGAGGCTGCCTAAAATCATAATAAGGCTACCAACATCCCCATACACACCACCAGACGTGGACCTGCCCACCAGAAAGACAAGATCCAGCCTCATCCACCAGAACAGAGGCACTAGTCCCCCCAAACAGGAAACCTGCTCAACTCACTGAACCAACCTCAGCCACTGGGGACAGCCACCAAAAACAGAGGGAACTACGAACCTGCAGCCTGCAAAAAGGAAACCCCAAACACAGTAAGATAAGCAAAATGAGAAGACAGAAAAACACAGCAGATGAAGGAGCAAGATAAACACACACCAGACCTAACAAATGAAGACTTACTAGCCAGTCTACCTGAAAAAGAATTCAGAATAATGATAGTAAAGATGATTCAAAATCTTGGAAATAGAATAGACAAATTGCAAGAAACAGTTAACGAGGACCTAGAAGAAATAAAGAGGAAGCAATAACGATGAGCAACACAATAAATGAAAAATACTCTAGATGGGATCAATAGCAGAAAAACTGAGGCAGAAGGACGGATAAGTGACCTGGAAGGTAAAATAGTGGAAATAACTACTGCAGAGCAGAAGAAAGAAAAAAGAATGAAAAGAACTGAGGACAGTCTCAGAGACCTCTGGGACAACATTAAACGCACCAACATTCGAATCATAGGGGTCGCAGAAGAAGAAGAGAAAAAGAAAGGGACTGAGAAAATATTTGAAGAGATTATAGTTGAAAACTTCCCTAATATAGGAAAGGAAATAGTCAATCAAGTCCAGGAAGCACAGAGAGTCCCATACAGGATAAACCCAAGGATAAACACGCCGAGACACATAATAATCAAACTGTCAAAAATTAAATACAAAGAAAACATATTAAAAGCAGCAAGGGAAAAACAACAAATAACACACAAGGGAATCCCCATAAGGTTAACATCTGATCTTTCAGCAGAAACTCTACAAGCCAGAAGGGAGTGGCAGGACATATTTAAAGTGATGAAGGAAAAAAACCTACAACCAAGATTACTCTACCCAGCAAGGATCTCATTCAGATTTGATGGAGAAATTAAAACCTTTACAGACAAGCAAAAGCTGAGAGAGTTCAGCACCACCAAACCAGCTTTACAACAAATGCTAAAGGAACTTCTCTAAGCAAGAAACACAAGAGAAGGAAAAGACCTACAAGAACAACCTGAAACAAGTAAGTAAATGGTAATAGGAACACACATATCAATAATTACCTTAAATGTAAATGGATTAAATGCTCCCACCAAAAGACACAGACTGGCTGAATGGATACAAAAACAGGACCCATATATATGCTGTCTACAAGAGACCCACTTCAGACCTAGGGACACTTACAGACTGAAAGTGAGGGGATGGAAAAAGATATTCCATACAAATGGAAATCAGAAGAAAGCTGGAGTAGCAATTCTCCTATCAGACAAAATAGGCTTTAAAATAAAAACTATTACAAGAGACAAAGAAGGACACTACATAATGATCAAGGGATCAATCCATGAAGAAGATATAACAATTGTAAATATTTATGCACCCAACATAGGGTGCATAATACATAAGGCAAATACTAACAGCCATAAAAGGGGAAATCGACAGTAACACAATCATAGTAGGGGACTTTAACACCCCACTGTCACCAATGGACAGATCGTCCAAAATGAAAATAAATAAGGAAACACAAGCTTTAAATGATACATTCATTACACAAGATGGATTTACTTGATATTTATAGGACATTCCATCCAAAAACAACAGAATACACATTTTTCTCAAGTGCTCATGGAACATTCTCCAGGATCGATCATATCTTGGGTCACAAATCTAGCCTTGGCAAATTTAAGAAAATTGAAATCATATCAAGTATCTTTTCTGACCACAACGCTATGAGATTAGATATCAATTACAGGAAAGGTCTGTAAAAAATACGAACACATGGAGGATAAACAATACACTAGTTAATAACGAAGTGATCACTGAAGAAATCAAAGAGGAATCAAAAAGTACTTAAAAACAAATGACAACCCAAAACCTATGGGATACAGCAA
This sequence comes from Kogia breviceps, assembly GCF_026419965.1. Taxonomy (NCBI): domain Eukaryota; kingdom Metazoa; phylum Chordata; class Mammalia; order Artiodactyla; family Physeteridae; genus Kogia; species Kogia breviceps. Next base: position 17,298,332 of record NC_081314.1, read on the forward strand.
AAGCAGTTCTAAGAGGGAAGTTTATAGCAATACAATCATACCTTAAGAAACAGAAAACACCTCGAATAAACAACCTAACTTTGCACCTAAAGCAATTAGAGAAGGAAGAACAAAAAAACCCCAAATTTAGCAGAAGGAAAGAAATCATAAAGATCAGATCAGAAATAAATGAAAAAGAAATGAAGGAAACAATAGCAAAGATCAATAAAAGTAAAAGTGGGTTCTTTGAGAAGATAAGTAAAATTGATAAACCATTAGCCAGACTCATCAAGAAAAAAAGGGCGAAGACTCAAATCAATGGAAGTAGAAATGAAAAAGGACAAGTAACAACTGACACTGCAGAAATACAAAAGATTATTAGAGATTACTACAAACAACTCTATGCCAATAAAATGGACAACCTGGAAGAAATGGACAAATTCTTAGAAATGCACAAGCTGCCGAGACTGAGCCAGGAAGAAATAGAAAATATGAACAGCCCAATCACAAGCACTGAAATTGAAACTGTGATTAAAAATCTTCCAACAAACAAAAGCCCAGGACCCGATGGCTTCACAGGCGAATTCTATCAAACATTTAGAGAAGAGCTAACACCTATCCTTCTCAAACTCTTCCAAAAGATAGCAGAGAGAGGAACACTCCCAAACTCGTTCTATGAGGCCACCATCACCCTGATACCAAAACCAGACAAAGATGTCACAAAGAAAGAAAACTACAGGCCAATATCACTGATGAACATAGATGCAAAAATCCTCAACAAAATACTAGCAAACAGAATCCAACAGCACATTAAAAGGATCATACACCATGATCAAGTGGGGTTTATTCCAGGAATGCAAGGATTATTCAATATACGCAAATCAATCAACGTGATACACCATATCAACAAACTGAAGGAGGAAAACCATATGATCATCTCAATAGATGCAGAGAAAGCTTTTGACAAAATTCAACACCCATTTATGATAAAAAACCCTGCAGAAAGTAGGCATAGAGGGAACCTTCCTCAACATAATAAAGGCCATATATGACAAACCCACAGCCAGCATTGTTCTCAATGGTAAAAAACTGAAACCATTTCCACTAAGATCAGGAACAAGACAAGGTTGCCCACTCTCACCACTATTATTCAACTTAGTTTTGGAAGTTCTAGCCACAGCAATCAGACAAAAAAAAGAAATAAAAGGAATCCAAATAGGAAAAGAAGAAGTAAAGCTGTCACTGTTTGCAGATGACATGATACTATACATACAGAATACTAAGGATGCTACCAGAAAACTACTAGAACTAATCAATGAATTTGGTAAAGTAGCAGGATACAAAATGAATGCACAGAAATCTCTGGCATTCTTATACACTAATGATGAAAAATCTGAGAGTGAAATCAAGAAAACACTCCCATTTACCATTGCAACAAAAGGAATAAAATATCTAGGAATAAACCTACCTAAGGAGACAAAAGACTTGTATGCAGAAAACTATAAGACACTGATGAAAGAAATTAAAGATGATACAAATAGGTGCAGAAATATACCATGTTCTTGGATTGGAAGAATCAACATTGTGAAAATGACTCTACTACCCAAAGCAATCTACAGATTCAATGCAATCCCTATCAAACTACCACTGGCATTTTTTACAGAACTAGAACAAAAAATTTCACAATCTGTATGGAAACACAAAAGACCCCGAATAGCCAAAGCAATCTTGAGAACAAAAAATGGAGCTGGAGGAATCAGGCTCCCTGACTTCAGACTGTACTACAAGGCCACAGTAATCAAGACAGTATGGTACTGGCACAAAAACAGAAATACAGATCAATGGAACAGGATAGAAAGCCCAGAGATAAACCCACACACATATGGTCACCTTATCTTTGATAAAGGAGGGAAGGATATACAGTGGAGAAAAGACAGCCTCTTCAATAAGTGGTGCTCGGAAAACTGGACAGCTACGTGTAAAAGTATGAAATTAGAACACTCCCTAACACCACACACAAAAATAAACTCAAAATGGGTTAAAGACCTAAATGTAAGGCCAGACACTATCAAACTCTTAGAGGCAAACATAGGCAGAACACTTTATGACATAAATCACAGCAAGATCCTTTTTGACCCATCTCCTAGAGAAATGGAAATAAAAACAAAAATAAACAAATGGGATCTAATCAAACTTAAAAGCTTTTACACAGCAAAGGAAACCATAAACAAGACCAAAAGACAACCCTCAGAATGGGAGAAAATATTTGCAAATGAAGCAACTGACAAAGGATTAATATCCAAAATTTATAAGCAACTCAGGCAGCTCAATAACAAAAAAACGAACAACCCAATCCAAAAATGGGCAGAAGAACTAAATAGACATTTCTCCAAAGAAGATATACAGATTGCCAACAAACACATGAAAGAATGCTCAACCTCATTAATCATTAGAGAAATGCAAATCGAAACTACAATGAGATATCATCTCACACCGGTCAGATTGGCCATCATCAAAAACTCTAGAAACAATAAATGCTGGAGAGGGTGTGGAGAAAAGGGAACACTCTTGCACTGCTGGTGGGAATGTAAATTGATACAGCCACTATGGAGAACAGTATGGAGGTTCCTTAAAAAACTACAAATAGAACTACCATATGACCCCGCAATCCCACTACTAGGCATATACCCTGAGAAAACCATAATTCAAAAAGAGTCATGTACCAAAGTGTTTATTGCAGCTCTATTTATGATAGCCAGGACATGGAAGCAACCTAAGTGTCCATCAACAGATGAATGGATAAAGAAGATGTGGCACATATATACAATGGAATATTACTCAGCCATAAAAAGAAATGAAACTGAGTTATTTGTAATGAGGTGGATAGACCTGGAGTCTGTCATACAGAGTGAAGTCAGTCAGAAGGAGAAAAACAAATACCATATGCTAACACATATATATGGAATCTAAGAAAAAAAAATGTCATGAAGAGATTAGTGGTAGGACGGGAATAAAACACAGACCTACTAGAGCATGGACTTGAGGATATGGGGAGGGGGAAGGGTAAGCTGTGATGATGTGAGAGAGTGGCAGGGACATATACACACTACCAAATGTAAGTTAGATAGCTGGTGGGAAGCTGCCACATAGCACACGGAGTTCACCTCTGTGTTTTGTGACCACCTAGAGGGGTGGGATAGGGAGGGTGGGAGGGAGGGTGATGCAAGAGGGAAGAGATATGGGAACATATGTATATGTATAACTGATTCACTTTGTTGTAAAGGAGAAACTAACACACTATTGTAAAACAGTTATACTCAAAGATGTTAAAAATAAATAAATAAAATAAAATAAAAGTATAGGGATGAATGTAAAAAAAAAAAAAGCTCTTTATAGCCTCAGAAATTACAGAAAAGAATGCATCCATGACAGAAGCACAAGATGCTCTCTATAAAAGAGAATCCTTAAGAAAACAAAAAGAACTCTTGGGAAATCAAAATCTTCACAGCAAAACATGAAACATTTAACAGAAGGCTTAGGAAATAAAGTTAAGAAAGCCTCCCATATAAAATAGAGCCAAAAGACTAGGAGGTGAAAAGTAAGAGAAAAAGGGAGTATCAGAGGACTAGTCTAAAAGATCCGAACAAAGAACAGAAGTTTCACAGAGAGAGATACAAAAGGGAGGAGAGTAAACCACTGTAATGGACTGAACTGTGTCCCCTCAAAATTTATATGTTGAAGCCCTAGCCCCCAGTGTGACAGTATTTGGAGATAAGGCCTTCAGGAGGTAGTTATGGTTAAATGAGGTCATAAGGGTGGGGCCCTAATCCAACTGGATTGGTATCCTCAAAATAAGAGGAGGAATGATACAGTTCTCTCCATGGAAGGCCTTGTAAGGACACACTGAGAAGACAGCTGTCCAGAAGCCAAGAAGAGAACTCATCAGAAACCAACCCTGACGGTACCTTGATCTTGGACTTCTAGCCTCCAAAACTGTGAGAAAATTAGTATCTGTTCTTTAAACCACACAGTCTACAGTATTTTGTTAGGGCAGCCCTAGCAGATTAATCCAACCATCAATGAAAAAATTCAAGAAAATTTCCCAGAACTGATGAACATAATTTGGCAAATTTAGAGGGCACAACGAATAATATCTAAGGAAACACACTAAAGTAGATGTATGCCAAGTCACACCCTCATGAAATTTACAAAATTCCAGAAAGGCAAGAAACAGGATCAGGAATCAGAATGTCTTCAGAATTCTTAAATGGACCTCAAGCTAGAAAACAATGGAGAGATGCCTTCAGAATTCAGAAGGGAAATTATTTCCAACCTACAACTCCTTACCCAACCAACCAAATCAATGTGAAGACCAAAAATAAATAAATAAATAAATAAAGGTGGGGTTTTTTTTTTAACATCTTTATTGGAGTATAATTGCTTTACAGTGGTGTTAGTTTCTGCTTTATAACAAAGTGAATCAGTTATTCATATACACATGTTCCCATATCTCTTCCCTCTTGCGTCTCCCTCCCTCCCACCCTCCCTATCCCACACCTCTAGGTGGTCACAAAGCACGGAGCTGATCTCCCTGTGCTATGCGGCTGCTTCCCACTAGCTATCTATTCTACGTTTGGTAGTGTATATATGTCCATGCCACTCTCTCACTTTGTCACAGCTTACCCTTCCCCCTCCCCACATCCTCAAGTCCATTCTCTAGTAGGTCTAGGTCTACGTCTCCATTCCCATCTTACCCCTAGGTTCTTCATGACCTTTTTTTCCCCATTAGATTCCATATATATGTGTTAGCATACGGTATTTGTTTTTCTCTTTCTGACTTACTTCACTCTGCATGACAGACTCTAGGTCCATCCACCTCACTACAAATAACTCAATTTCATTTCTTTTTATGGCTGAGTAATATTCCATTGTATATATGAAGGGGGTTTTATTAACACAGATATCAACTTTTCTCAGTAATCTACTGTGGGATATACCCCATCAAAAGAAGGGGTCAAAATAATTTTTAAAAAAGAATTACATGATTCACAGGAAATAAGAGATTTAAGGCAATGGGAATCACTAGATTTTTGGTAAAGGGAGAAATCCCAGGAAACTACTATGGACCAGCCAGAGAACTAGTTCAATCAGGTTCAAAAACTGGTAGAAAGGGACTTCCCTGGTAGTACAGTGGTTAAGAATCCACCTGCCAATGCAGGGGACACGGGTTCGAGCCCTGGTCCAGGAAGATCCCACATGCCGCAGAGCAACTAAGCCCATGCACCACAACTACTGAGCCTGCACTCTAGAGCCCACATGCCACGACTACTGAGTCCACATGCTGCAACTACTGAAGCCCACGTACCTAGAGCCAGTGGTCTGCAAAAAGAGAAGCCACCACAATAAGCCCACGCACCACAATGGAGAGTAGCCTCCACTTGCTGCAACTAGAGAAAGCCAGCACGCAGCAATGAAGACCCAATACAGCCAAAAAATTGAAAAAATTTTTAAAAATTGGTAGACAAAAACAGAGCAATTCTACTCCCACGTATATATACTCAAAAGAAATGAGGGTGTATGTCCACTAAAAGACTTGTAAGTAAATGTTCATAGCTGCTTTATTCACAACAGCTAAAAAAAAACAAAGTATATCAAACATCCATTAACGGTGAATTTTTTTTTTTTTCTGCTACGCGAGCCTCTCACTGTTGTGGCCTCTCCCGTTGCGGAGCACAGGCTCCAGACATGCAGGCTCAGCGGCCATGGCTCACAGGCCTAGCCGCTCCGCAGCATGTGGGATCTTCCCGGACCAGGGCACGAACCCGTGTCCCCTGCATCAGCAGGCGGACTCTCAACCACTGAGCCACCAGGGAAGCCCGTGAATTTTTTTTTTTAATGTATATATTCATCCAAGAAAATACTGCCATCAGCGAAAAAGACCAACTACTGCTGTACCCAACCATCATGGGTGAGTCTCACAAACACAATGTTAAGTAAAAGCAGCCATTCACAAAAGTATATACTGTATGGTTCCATTTATATTAAGTTCAAGAACAGGCAAAAATAACCTATGGTGTATAGGTCAAAATGGTGATTACTTTGCGGGAGGCGGGGGGGGGGGGGGGAGGACCCATGAGAGAGCCTTCCGGAGCACTAGGAACGTTCCATACCTTGATCTGGGTAATGGGCCTATGTCTACAATTGGAAAAATTCATTAGGGATACACTGAAATTTGGGCACTTTGCAATTTTAAAAAACATAATGATACTTTCTCTAAACAAGTTTTTAAAGAAATTAATGGAACTTTCAATTGGATCTCACAACAGGAATTAATCAAAAGGAAAATTTTCTAAGGTCTTACGCACAAAGATCTTTATTTCAAAGTTATTTACAATAGGAAAAAACTGGAAATAACTTAATAAATGAATGTCATGTAAATTCTGGATTTCTCTGGTGTGGGACAGAAATTATTATTCTGTGTCTTTCTGCTACTAGCAGCCAAACTTAATACTCATTAACCCAAAGAAGCCACCTGCCAAAGGGAAGAGCATGTTCACAGGCTCCAAGGCAAAAAAGAGCTTGGCTGTTCAAAAGAGCAGCCTAAAGGAAAAAGATAATGGCAAGAAATGCAGCTTGAAGCTGGCAAAAGCCAAATCATGGAATACTTTCTAGGGCTTTCTAAGAATACGTAAAAGAAATGTAAAAAAACATAGAAAAACTAAAGTATTGGGGTTGGCCACAAAGTTCATTCGGTTTTTCCAAACTTTTTGGCCAACCCAAAATCTGACTTCCTAGGGTAGCAAAAATTCGGGGTTGGGGGGTGGGGGTGGGGAGGTTGTACAGGAAGTATTCTAAATGTTTCTAAAAATAAAAATGTTGCTTAAAAATATATAGTATCTGGAAGTGATCAAGCATTTCCAAAAACCTTTCCAGTGCCTTGTTTAATTAATAAAATGTTTCTACAACATAGCTGGAATACTCAAAAAATACAAGGAACATTAAATTCTTTGTTATATTTATTATTTGAATTGATCTAAATGCAACATGATTTTGAAGCATGCATGTACTGAAAGTTTGGGAATGCTGATTCATTAAAACAACTTTTTCAATGTACCCGTTTTTTAAAAGATCTCTCCAAGCCATACTCTCACTGCTTTATTCAACTGGTCTGTTTGAACAAAAGCAGAAATTATTCATACTTATCCAATTCAGCGCTCCTTAGGTACAATTTCAGGAAAAAAGAACAAGAGAATCAGTGTTTCCACAGTTTATTTTAGCAGATAATTTATTTAAACAAATAAGAATAAGTCATTATAAACAACCAAACAATAAAAGAAAAACAGCTTCTAATTTGTTTCAGGCCAAAAAAGTAAAGCATACCATCCAGTGATATCTCTCCTGACAGTTTTCTGTGCAGTCTTATACCATCCAACTCTTGCTACATCAATGTAACAAAAATACCAAGGAAACCCTATGCTGCTGGTATTAACAGAAACTTTAAAGTTAAGAGGGAAAAAAAAAACGTGAAGAACAAATATATAAAAGCTCTCTAACTCCCCAAATGGAACAAATGGTTTACAGAATGTTTTGCTCAATCAGCAGATTGCTCAATAATCTGGTTCTTGACAGATGAACAAAATGACAAAATAGCAAAATGTAAAAGTGTTACTGTTCTATCAAAAAGAGAAAAAGAACATTTAGTTAGGTCAATAAACTTAGTCACCTAATAAGTCATTGTTCACATCTACTTCCAAGGCTCCCAAAGATTCAGTCTCTTTTATCAAGAGAATCAAACAAACTAAAATCCAACAGTGAAACTTCTAAGAGATTCATTTTTAGTGAATCATGGGACTCAACAGTGGACAAGACAGTATTATTTTTGTTAAAGCTGTTAATACATCCAACAAGCTAGAAGTCTCTATGTAGACTTTAAATCACTGTTTCAATGATTCAAACAATGCAAGTCATGAAGGTTCCCCTGCCCTCATACAGAAGTTCTGAATCTATATGAGAAAGCATTAATACACAAAATGCAAAGTAATGTGAAGCAAACAATACAAAATGACATTGAAAGACATGAAAAGAAGTATCGTTTCATATAGAATACACAATATATATATATTTTTTAATATACACAACTTGAGTTAGGAAGTCAAGCAGGAAATCAAGGTTTGAGTCTCAGCTCTGCCACCATCACTAGGTGAATTTTAGTGCAGTTAGTCTGTATGGATTACGTTTTCCCTATCTATAAAACAGAAGGTTGGATTCCAACGTTCCCACAATTTGTTCCATTGTGTTATGATACAAGTCCACATAAGATTAAAAACGAAAGGAATGATAAAACAGTAAGGGCAGTGCGTTCAAAGGAAAGCAACAACACAGAGAACAGAAAGATCTGGAAGGTTGCACTAAAGGACCAAAAATGAAACTTCAACAAAATTTGCCTTCATTTGTCACTTAATTTAAGGAGGAAAATTCCTTTTAAAGAATGCAGGCTATACATAGGCAAAGTCTCAACAGATACCAGAAAAATACAAAGTCTAAATGAGAACAAGAGATTGGGTTGGTTAGGGTGGACAGCTCCTGTAGAGAATTAGTGCCATCATTAGAAAAAACAGGTTTTGAGCAGATTGTTAGAAGGCTGGCAATTCTGAACTATACTCTGTAAATAACAGGGAACTATTGCTGGTTTAACAGTGAGGGCGTTGGAAGCATTATTTTAAGAACAGGCAGAAGGCAAGACATACTGAGTAGGGAAAAAGACAGGCACAAAACCCAGTTAAAAGCTAGTGGGAAGGAACAGATATCTGAAAGAAATTTCGGAAAATGGTCGACAAAAATTGGTCAATGTTAAGTTATGTGGATAGAGGAAGTCAAAGTTGTCTGGGTAATCTAAGGCATGATAAAATCACCAAAACAAAGTCAGCAAATGGAATCAGTTTTGAAGGGAAGACTATAAATTCTATCTTTCAAATAAAGTGAGCATCCAAATAGAATTGCTGCCTTATTAAATAATCTTTAAATGTCATTTGTGGCCCTGTCAGCTGTCTTCCTAAAACAGCACAGCAAAGTATTCACGGAGAATTTGTTAAATGCTTAGTAATTTCAAGAGTGCCCTCCAATTCTACTTATTGACTAAATAACTAAACAATAATTTAGTCTCCTGGTGTAGGTAGACAACATTTGGTATTTTTCCATATTATAAAGGTGAGTAAATTGTAAAAACTATTAATTAAACTATAAGAGAAAAAAATGGACTGAAACTATTTATCAATTCTTCCTGACATGTGATTTATAACATTAATCACATCAAATCTACCTTGAGTTTTGGCAGGAAAGTTCTCAAAGGTTCAAAAGAAAAATGAACCCAGTGGCATAAAGCATCATTCAATATCTAACAAAATGTTCGAAGCTTTATTTACATGGACCTGAAAGCACTGGTAAAATCTGGACTAAAGATAATGCTTAGAAAAATAGAGCAAACAATTTAAAATTTAATACATGAACAAGCACAGCTGAGAAATCTTGACCATTCTGCAAACTGTTCACAGATCACAATTTTCCAAAGAAGAAAATCCCAAAGTTTGTGATCAATATGAAATAAAACTAATATTAATCAACCAATGCATAGTTCTTGAGTTTCTATCAAACTTTGAATGGGATGCCTGTTTAAGAGCCGAACCTTATTGACAAATACCAAACAAAACCTTCTTGGATTATTTCCCCATTGACTCTGTGAACTCGCTGAAGGTTGAGACTTTAGGCACAGTGCTTTCCAAGTGCTTAATAAGTTGTATAGTTGGTCTTCCATAAATCTACCAAAGTAAGATTTTTAACAATGAATACCTCTTGCAACACTTACCCGTTCGGACCGGACATTGAGTGAGCTGCTTTGCTCACCACCCAAGATGGGGTTAGAAATTTCTCTTATTCTTTCATAACTCCCATGGTTTCTCACCAAATCTAACGGGTAGAATTATTTTTAGGTGACTAGTTCATTCGTTCGACACTAATTGGGCGTCTATGATGTCAGAGTTCTCAGCTCCGAACAAAATCCAGCTTCCCGAGCTTCTTACGGAAAATTTAACTTTCATGGACACACATAAGAAAGGTTACAAAACAACTATCGAGATACATTTTCTTTTTTTTACCGGATATATTGCAACTCAAGTCAAAAGCTCACAGCCCACGCAACTCGCATACGAATCTACAGCAGGTCCATAAGATTAAAATAACCCAGCTTTCCCGAGGAGGAGGTAAACGGCTAGGGGTGGGAGGAGGGGCGGGAGGCGCATCCCGAGGACGTCCACCCTCCACACAGGGAACGGCTCCCTCCCCCTCCTCTCGGGCTGGAGGTGAGCGCGCCCCTTCCCTTCACTACCACATCCCTACCTTCGCGGCCTCGCATTGCGCCACAACAGCTGACAGGACTTTGGGGGAGGAAAAGAAACGGGGAAGGGCGCGCGCCTCACACTGGACCGCCCAGCCTCGCGGGGGCGGCCGGCCGCGGCGCTCACCCCGACCCGACGTTCCGGGGATGGACCGAGAGGCCGCGGGGCCGCGCCGCCCGCGGCAGTGGCCGGAGGGTCGCGCGGAGCTCCTAGGCAAACGCCCAGGCCCTACCGAGTGGCCTCCCCGCCCCCTCCGGCTCAGCTCCGGGCCGGCAGACGGCGCCCCGGGGGCTAACTTCGGGGAAGAGGAAGCACCGCGGAAAGTAACAGGCTGTGTGGATTCCCGGGGCAAGGAAAGACTGTTCTGTGCGTCTGCCTGCCGGCACGACCGTCTCACCTCCCTTCTGCCGAGCCCGGGTGGCCCCAGCTCACCTGAGGAGGGTACCGGGACGCCGCCGCGGCCGCCGCGATGGCCGTTACGGCACGAGGCCTCCGCTCAGCCGCCGCGTAGCTCTGAAGAGAGGGGCGGGGCGCGCGGGGCGGGAGGGCGGGGCTGCAGCGCCGACTGGTCGCGAGGCCGTGGGCGGATCCGCGCGGGCAGGAAACCCCCTCCCTGCCCAATCTGATAGGCTCAGTCTCCCTTTCCACAGCCGCGAAAGCCGTCTGCGCCGTGCTGGGGTTGGGCAGGCTCCCTTGTCAATCAAGCGCTGTGCTGGGTGTGGAGCGAGCTGAGGCGGCTCCGCGGAGAGGGAGTGAGAACGCAAGAAGCTCCCTGCTTGACCCTGAGTCTTGTTGCTTTTGTCTCCCCGGCTGTTCTGGCTTATTACTCTGGGCCTTCCTCCTCAGCGCCACAGGAGACTCTACAGCAGAAACGACTGCTTCCCGAGTTCAGCCCCGACTGCCCTGGGAGCTTCCTTATGGTTTCTGCACCAGAAGGTCTTGCCAGCGGAAGGTTCTTAGGGGCGGGGAGCGAAAGAAAACAAACAAAAAGGCCTGGAAATGGGGACCTGAGAGAAAAATGTAAGACATATGCTTAATTTGAGCCGCAAACCGAAATAAGCTGAGTCTGAGGGCCTTCAAAGTACCCTGGTGCGTGGGTAGCTTCCCGGCTTGGCTGCGGTAGCCTTGCTGTGAGGGGGGACAGTGACCTTGGGTGCCGGGTCTGCCCGTTCTTAGCAGCCCAGCCCCAGCCACCAGCCGTCAGTAAGTTTGTTCTCCTCAGACCCGCGCTGCGGCCCCCCATGACCTGCCTCGTTCCTTCCCAGACATCTCTGGGGCTCTGCTTAGGCGATGCCCTCTCAGGGAAGCCTGCTGGGGTACACAGGTATTTTCCCCATCCTGCTGTTTAAAGGGCCTGTCCATACCCCTACCTGATTGTAAACTCAATTAAGTCAGGATCCATATCAGTATTCAGTTTTTCCCCAGTGCCTAGCACATGGTAGATCGTCAGTAAATATTGTTTAAAGCATTAATACATCTTCCATTCCCATTTTAAATCCTGGTCCTGACGGTAAATTCCAAGAGTTTACTCTTTTCTGTATTTAACTTCAAAATTATTCGTTTGGGTCCTGATGAGAGGAATGTGTTTCTCTTGCCGTATATAGGATTACAAGGTCAAGCACAAATCACCCATGGTCCCTTCCTGGCCTCAAGTTGACTGGGGCAAATGGACCACAAAATTCTAGGCAGCTACTCTGTGTATATCTCATAATTAACATCCAAAGTCAATAATGTTAAGTGAATTTTGGATTTATTCTGAGGGTCTAAATACCTGTGTATGTTTTATCATGGCTGATGTGGACTGAATTGTGTTCCCTCTCAAAATTCATATGTTAAAGCCCTAACCACCCAATGTGATTGTACTTGGAGACAGGGCCTTTGAAATGTAATTAAGGTTAACTGAGGTGATTAGAGTGGGGCCCTAATCCTGTAGGATTAGTGTCTCTATAAGAAGAAACAGTAAGAAGAGACAGCAGAGAGATTGCTTTCTGTCTTCACAACTAGAAGACACAGTGAGAAGACAGCCATGTGCAAACAAGGAAGAGAGCTCTCACGAGAAACTAACCATACTGGCACCCAGATGTCGGACTTCTAGTCTCCAAAACCGTGAGAAATTAAATTGTTGTTTAAGCCACAGTCTGTGGCATTTTGTTATAGAGGCCCAAGCTGTCTAATACAATAGTTTTCTTTGTTGATACATTTTATAAAGTTTATGGATTGAGATATTATTACATTCACTTTTGAAGCTATATAAACCATTGTCCAGAGGTTGAAACTTTTTCTCCAAAATCACATGGCAAACTGTTAGCTACACCTGGCTCAATTCAATTCTAGTTACATGTGATGGGATTAGGGAGTGTGAATACAAATATAACAGGTAAAATAGTCCTTGCCATCACGTAGCTTATATCACTGCCTTAAGTGGGGAAATTAAACCCAGAAAAAATATGCTGAAGTCATAAGTTTAGATTTTATTTTGTATGGGAATATGTATTTTGAATGGGCCAATGATCTGAACAGACCCTTTGTGAGATTTTGATCCAGATCTGTTGACTACTGTGTGCCATCTATTTAAGCAATAGAAGTAAGGGAGAGAGCATTTTCACAAAAGGATTTTAGTTCTCTGTAAATATGTGTTTTTCTTTTAATCTTCCTTTAAAAAGTTCCCTCATCACCCATTCTTACCAGGAACTCTTAAAAAAAAAAAGAAAGAAAGAAAGAGAAACTAAAAAGATATAAGAAAAAGAGAAGGAATTGAAGAAGAAAAATAAGGAAACAGCAATGAGAGAGGAAAGCATTGGGTGGAAGGATAGACAGACAGAAAGTCATATATTGCAGTATGGTGTACTTAGAAGGAATGGAGTCCATGTTCCTAAGGGGTGGGAGTTGTCCCAGAGACCTCCTTTCACACAGTCTGTCTCCCCAACTTCCAAATATAAACACGCGCTTGGCTTCTTCTTCCTCTCTTTTAGCAGAACTCAAGCCAAAAATGGGAATCAACCCTGCTAATTAGTTATGAGTGGACTAGGAACTAGCCAGGATCAGGCAACAACATTTAGGTCAAAACTTATGACCTATGGACTAGAAATGGGGCCTCAGATACGGGCCTCAGATACGGGTAGCTAATCTGTCTAGGATAAAAACATGTAGACAGTTCACTTCATTCATCCCAAAGGAAAGAATTTGGGAAGACAAGGAAAGGAAAAATGAGCCTCCATGTATTAAGACCTTTTCCAGGAAACTATGGAGGGCTTATAGTTAGAAATGCTTAGAACTTCCCTGGTGGCGCAGTGGTTAAGAATCTGCCTGCCAATGCAGGGGACACAGGTTCAAGCCCTGGTCCAGGAAGATCCCACATGCTGCGGAGCAACTAAGCCCACGCACCACAACTACTGAGCCTGCGCTCTAGAGCCCGCAAGCCACAACTACTGAAGCCCACGTGTCTAGAGCCTGTGCTCCGCAACAGGAGAAGCCACCTCAACGAGAAGCCCACACACCGCAAGGAAGAGTAGCCCCCACTCGCGGCAACTAGAGAAAGCCTGTGCGCAGCAACGAAGGCCCAACGCAGCCAAAAATAAAATTTAAAAAAGAGAATGATCTGGTTTAGCATCACTGTAAGGACTATTTAGGACAAAAAAAAAAAAAAAAAAAAAACCAACCTATCTACTAATCAGTAAAAAGAAACTAATCACAGGCTTGACTGTGAAGCATAGAAATTAGTGGACCCTGGTAACTAAATTCAATTTCTATACTGAGTATTGTTAGTCTTTTATGGGAATTAATTCAACAAAAATTGAGTCCGCTCTGTGGTAAGCAGTACAATAGATACCAGATCTATCAAATCAGTCGTCAACTTAAAGGAGCTCCATTCAATGTCAGAGAATTAGATTTAAACATACTTATTTGTATAGTAAATACAGCAATAGATATGTACAGGGGGACATTAGGCCACAGGGGGAGGGGTGTGTGTGGTCGAGCTAGTCAGGCAAGTAAGTAGGCAAAGAAGAGAGGGTCTTTCCACATAGAGGGGCCTGTGTTAAAAAAAAAAAAGTATTACACAATAGTAGAATATTGCTAGAGCAGAAGATGACTAAAAGTGTAAACAAGAGTGGATTATGCAAGTTAAGGGCCTTAGACTTTATCCTATAGGCAATGAGAAGCCATCAAAGGGTTTTCTTACAGCACTTTAAACTGTCATTCTGTTGTTTTCTGGTCTCTACTCTTTCTGATGAGAAGCCAGCTGTAATTCTTATCATTGTTTTCCTGTGGGTCATATATCTTTTCCTCTGGCTGCTTTTAAGATTTTGTTTCCTTATCTTTGTTTATCAATAGTTACACTATGTTTCCAGGTGTGATTTTCTTTGTATTTATGATGCTGGGGGTTCACTTATTTCCCTGGATCTGCGGATTGCTGGTTGTTGTATATTTTTACCAAATTTGGAAGACTTTTGGCCAGTATTTCTTCAAATCTTTTTTTATGCCCCATTCTCTCTCTTCTTCTGTGACTACACTTACACTTAGACTTCTTACTCCTTAGTACAGGTCATTCCAGGCTCTGTTCATTTTTTTTTCAAATCTTTTTGTTTCTGTGCTTCAGTTTGGGTAATTTCTATTGAGAGCCAGTAATTCGTGAAAAATCTGAATGTTAACATTTTCCAAAAGCACAAACACCCTACAAATGACTTTGGGTTTCTTTGGGGTATGTTTGAAGGCATATTAGGAGAACAGAAATCACAAGATATTACAACAGAGAACATAGTATTGGGTGTTGATGGCCTGGAAAAGCAAAAAGGGAACACTGAAGAAGCCCAGATATAATAACTATAAAGAGCAGCTACCACCCCTAGGAGTAGTGAAAAAAGTGGAATCAAGGTTGGATCATCAGGTCTCAGGAGCTCAGAGGAATGACTTGCTGACCTGTAGCTTATACCCCTGGGAGGATGCTGTGCAACTGGTCCTGCTGCTACTGAGAGGGAGATGATGAGGCTGGGTAGGGGGTGGAGGAGTGACAAAAGAAGCTTAAGGCTGAGATCAGTTGCTGCTTCTGGACCAAAGGGCTCTTGCTTATTGTGAGGGTAAAAATGACAGAAACTGCAAGCAAACAGAAAGGAGGAAGTCCTTTATCCCCTCAGTTTTACAGTCTCCCTCTAATGCCCTTTCCTTTATTGGTGGAACCTAGTGAGACACCAGCTGGCATAGGAAAAATGTAGTTTGCAGGGTCTGAGCCATAGCATCACAGAGGAAAAATAGATGGGTGTATTTGAAGTTAAGATAGCTCAATAACAATAGCTTAATAAGCAGTACCATATCAACATTTGTTTGTGCTAAATTAGTAAAAATTTCCCAAATTAGACCCAAATTACTGTTACTCTGTGGTTTTACAGACTTTCAAGTTCTTCTGAAAAGAATCTCAGTACACAAAGTTTTCAGTTTTCTGCTGTACTATGATTACTGTTAGTGTCTTTTTCAGGGGTAAGGAGTACCTTTACTGCAGCTCACACATATACTTACTACATAAACAAGGGAAGGTTTGGAAGAGATCTGCATAACTGAGGATGAGTAGACCTTCCTCCAATATTCTATCTCCCACCATAAGTCACAAAATGGCATAGACTAAGTAGAGCTGGCAGAAATCCAATCTTTTCCCTACCTCCATTTACTTGCATTGCCTAATGTGGCCTTAGCAAGAGGAAGACCAATTTCTTCTTCTAAGGTAGGACAACCACCACTGCCAGTGAAAAACCAGCTCCTTTCCTTCGTTCCCTCTTTCTTGCCTCAACTCACTCAAGCTACTTTACCAAGCCCAATCACCTCTAGTTTTCTAATGCAAATAGATGACAAACAGGGCTTGGTATTCAGCATTTCACCTTATAGATTTTTGAATATTGAAGGATTTTTGTTGACCATTTATAGAACATTGGGCATGAACATTTTACTAATTTTTGAACTTCAGGACCACAGAATTTCCATCTGAAAGGAGTCATTTCTTCAAGTCCTTTGTTCTTTAGTGATAAAAGTTAACATTCTCTACCCTTTTATTATTTATAATAAATCATTATTTTTACAATAAAAATTGCCTGTTATTAACAGCAGAGACCAGCTTCATGATATTCCACATAATTTAGTATATGTTTTTAATATATTAGACTAGAATAAATTTTTCCACATCTGCATATATTAATTATATATTATATAGCACTGTCAGTTATACAACAACATTTACAGGTGAACATTAAAATGTCTGTACCTATTAATAACTGAACATTAACAAGATAATAATCAGGTATTCATTTAATGGGAGAGTCTAGTATTTCCTGATAATCTTGCCTTCTTAAATTCCTCCAGTAAAGTTTATAGCCAGCAAGGACAAAAACACTAATCATAATAATTACCCCTCCAAAGACATCATAGACACTAGGAAATATATGTAACACTAGAAGCTGCAACACCATGGCCACCACAATCTCCAGATGTTGCACGGTGCTGACCAAAGCTGGATGGAATTTGTCCAAGGCATAATAAACTCCTAAGAAGGCTGCAGTAGAACAAATGCATATAGCAATGAGATAACTCCAGGTTTCTCCATCTAATGGGATGATGGGTTCTTGAAGAACGAACATAGTAGATACTCCCCAGACTGTCCCAGTCCAACCAAAGGTAAACAGTGCAGTCCACATGCTGATCTTCTCCTTAATGGATCTGTATACTATCATGGAAAGAGCAGTGGTCAGTCCAGCCATCACGGTCATAGTGTACCCAAAGGCTTCTTTCCAGGCATTTAACAAAGAATTATCTTCATCAACAATGTTGGGGATCATGACAAGACAAACACCTAAGATGCTGCAAACAACAGTAGCCGTGTCAACATAAGCCATTTTCTCATCTACAAGTAAAAAAGCCAAAATGGCACTGAAGACTGTGGTTGTGGCTCTCCACATAGTGGTCCCATTGCTGGGAGGAACTATTGAAAATGATGTATAAGCACAGGTGATAGAGATGACATTGCATACACCATAAAAGAAGAGTCGCAGTCTGTATCCACTGGGTCCAAAGGGGGCTTCCTGGTAGTAACACACAACTAACACAGATAAGACCTGCAAAACAGAACGGATAAAAATCAGTTCTAGAGATGGAACTTTGGAACGATCAGAAACAAGCCTAGTGATAAGAGCTACACATCCATGAGCCAAAGCAGATCCAAACAGCACTATCCACATTTTTCTGGATTGAAAAATATTTTTTTCTGCAAAGCTTTGGAATTGTCCAGTCTCATTGGTCATTGGGTCTTCTGTTGGTGGATGTTGATTATCCATGGTTCCAAAGAAAGTTCTTCCTTTTCTTTTCATTTCACTCAGCAGGCCTTTCTTTGGATTTTCTTCCATAAAATTTCCATAGTCTTCATTGATTTCTTCATATCCATCATCCCCAGGCTGAGGATAATGAGAAGTATATTTCACCATCACCGTGTTTGGGTGTATTTTCACCCGTTTTTTAACTGGATATTTTTTGGAGGGAGAAGTATCCATTTCTTCAGGCAATCAACTCTATTTAAGAAGGGGAAAAAAAGACATGTACATATTCATCACTTGAAATATAGTTTTAATTTTTATTATAATCATACGTACCAATTCAATAATAGATAGTAGAGGTTGTAATAGGAGATTTTTTTTTTAAGTAATAGGAAGAGCTGATCTGGCAATATGCCTTATCTACCCTTTTTTCACTCTCATCTTAAGTCCGCCCCTGTCTCATTCTGATTTTTCTTTGTCTCGTTAAGCTCTATTTTCTTTACATCACAACTGATATTTTTCCATTTGTTCATTCCTCCCTCTCTACGCATCCAATAAGATAAACACAGAAAAATAAATGACAACATAGATCAAACTTTTCCTTCTCATTGTGTCCATTTGTCTGTTATAAATTATAATGATTAAGTCCAAATTCTTTTGTATAATCACTTCTGTATGATACCCAAACTAGTCTTATATTACAAATTATAGTGATTTTTTAAAATGTTTATTCTGGCTTCCCATACATTTTCAGATATATGGGATGCACTGAAATTAGAAAATAAATAAAATGGATTTCGTGACATTCATGCATTGTTGCTATATACAGCTTTTCTGATGAGCAACTGGGCAATATGTTTAAGATTTTAACTGAAACTACCCTTTAATTCAGCAATATCACATCTAAGATTTTACCCTAAAGAGATGATCACAAGATGCTTTTTACCTTATTTTTTTTAAAAAAAAGGAAAAAAAATAAGAGTACATATTTATATTTGTTTATATAATTAAAAAGTATAACAAAGGAATTATGGAAAGAGACGAAGGAAGCTAATAATCATTGGGGTGGGACAGGAAACAAGAATGGAAGGAAACATTTTTAATGTATATTTTTGTTTGTTTGGTTTTGGTTTTTTTGCGGCACACAGGCCTCTCACTGCTGTGGCCTCTCCCGTCGCGGAGCACAGGCACCGGACGCACAGGCTCAGCGGCCCTGGCTCACGGGCCCAGCCGCTCCGCGGCATGTGGGATCTTCCCGGACCCGGCGCACGAACCCGTATCCCCTGCATCGGCAGGCAGACTCTCAACCACTGCGCCACCAGGGAAGCCCTACTGTATACTTTTTAATATATTTTTAAAATCATGATAATTGTTTAAAATTAAATTACAAACTAAAAAGAAAAGTTAATCTGTTATTGAGAAAAAGAGAGCATACAAAAAGGTGGGGAAAATGTATAAATAAGAGAGTTCATTGTAGCTTACCAGAATGACCCTGGATACTATGCTATGCAGCCATTAAAAATGACAATGCGGATCTTTACTGACATAGAAAGATGTCCATGACATATAAAGGATTTGCCATAGTGCTGGCATATAGTAAACTCTCAATGAATATTAATAAATTCAGCTTCCTTTCACCTATAATTAACTCTTTTGAAACACTGGGTGTCTTTTACAATGTTATTCTTTCTTTGAGACCTGTATTTGTTCACTTAGTTCTCTTTAGTTCTTTCCCCTCTCCCCAAGAACAATTTCCTATTTCCTTCCCAATGATTTCCCCCCTCCCCTCTAAAACATAAAAATTTTAAAAAAGGAAACCTTTTTATTTTTTGTCTTCATGACGTATTCCCTGTTCCTTGCCCAAAACTCACCAGTTCTAGGATCTTAAACCATGGTCCAGAAATCAAATCCTATTTTGTTCTTTAACACCATCTGGGTAAACCAACTGTTCCTATTTACTCCTTTCTCTTCTAAATGACACCACCTTCAGTTGGAAGAGTCATTTTACAAAACACCACCTGTGCCTCCAAGCCCTTCAGTTCCTAGCATGGACCTCCCACTTGCAGTCCTTCATGCATATTGCTATCAGGCTAATCTGGATGTTCTCTTTTTTCAACTTTTATTAGGGTATTTCCACTTCAGATCATGACTTTAGTAGCTTCAATAATCACAAACTGAATTAACAGTCTTGGTCTCCCAAATAGATTTTCCTTCCCTAAATTCCTCACTTATGTTTGAAATATCACTATCTTTCTAGTTCCCCAAGCTAGAAACCAAGGAATACTCAATTATCCTTTCTGCCATCACACTCCATTTGGTCATCAATCTTATTGTTTTTGTCTTTGAAATATTTCTCAGATTTTTCCTTTCTCCTCCAATTCCATTTTACCTTTGTGATTCTGGATCAGGTTTTTATGAATTCCCATCTAGAATATTGCAACAGCATCCTGACTAGCCCTCTTGAATCCCAGTCCTTCTCCCCTAAAATCCAACTATATTACATCACTCTCACATTAATGCCTTTAACAGATTCAAAACAAAACAAAAAACTTCCCTCAAGCTTTCCATTCAAGAACCTACAAGCTTTCCTACCAACTATGTCATTGGTCTCAACTCCTCTGCCTAACTCTCAAGACCCTGCCTAGTCTAGCCCCTATCGATACTTAGCTCCTTAACAAACATACTTTGCTCTGATCAGTCCAGTGCTCTCTCTGTCCTGACTCCCCACATGTACATGTTTCTCTAAGCTTATATTCTCACTCGCTTCCCCTCTGTCCCACTTTCTAAATACTGCTCATCTTTTAAGGAGGCCCAGTCCAAATCCTGCCTTTTAGAAACAAGCCTTACCTGACCACTCTAGCCACTTATTTTTTTTTCTTTGTTTAACATCTGCAGTAGTTCTTCTAATTTTTGTAATCTCATCATTTTGTTATTTAGTTGTCTCAATCAGTGGAATTTTGTCTCCAGTCATTGTACCCAAATTTGCTGTTAAATCTCTTTTCCTTGCTAGTCAGCAAATATCTTAATGATACCTCAGTTAGATCCCATAAGTTCCCACTTGCTTAAAATTGTTAAAATTGTGTCTTATATCCTTTCAAAGCCTTCCCCTCCC
Organism: Kogia breviceps; assembly: GCF_026419965.1. NCBI lineage: Eukaryota > Metazoa > Chordata > Mammalia > Artiodactyla > Physeteridae > Kogia > Kogia breviceps. Next base: position 17,319,103 of record NC_081314.1, read on the forward strand.
CACTGCAGGCCAGATTTGTAGCCCCAGGAGCACAAATAGGGGAAGGACACATTCTGTTGTTTTACTCCTTCTCCCATTCCCTCCTTTTGGAGTCCTTGGGAGAGCAGAGTATGGTCTACCTATGAGACACCTCCTCCATCTCTCTAGGCTCCAGCTCCCCTGGTGTATTGGCACAGGGAGGAAGGAAAAGGAAAGGACACATATCTCATACACTGGCTGCTGTTGTACGATGGCTTTTTGATATATAAACTTGGCTAGGCTGAACTACATTCTCTAGTTATTTAATCAAACACTAACATAAGTGCTGCTATGAAGGTTTTTGCAGATGTGATAGAAGTCCCTAATCAGTTGACTTTAAGTTAATAAAAGAAAGACTATCCTGGGTGGGCCTGACCTAATCAAGTAAGCCCTTCCAAAAACGGATTAGGCTTTCCATGAGTTCAGAGATTCCAAACAATTCATGCCATTTGAGTTCTAGCCTGCTCATGACCTTCCTTTCCTTACTACCTGTGGACAAGAAGCTTTGGCCTTTGCTCATGGGTTCCAATATGCTCCTGATCTTTTCTTTCTGACTGCCTGCCCTACAGACTACAAACTTCCTTATCCAGCCACCACAGTTACATTAGCTGATTCCTTGTAATAAATCTCCTATTGGTTCTGTGTCTCAGGTTGAACCCTGACTCTAATACATGGTGAAATTCTCTCTTTGATTATTGTCTTTGTTTCTGTGCTAACTCTGATAGGCCATTGATACTCTCTAGGTTGCAGGCATCCAAATGCAGGCTATCTTACGTAAATTCTATAGAGCCTCCCCATTGCACAAATTCCTGATGTGGGAGAGTCTCCTGCCCTGGGGCTATGGCCCACAAGTTTTTTTGTTTTATTTTTAAATTTTTATTTATTTATTTATTTTTGGCTGTGTTGGGTCTTCGTTTCTGTGCATGGGCTTTCTCTAGTTGCACCAAGCAGGGGCCACTCTTCATTGCAGTGCGTGGGCCTCTCACTGTCGCGGCCTCTCGTTGCGGAGCACAAGCTCCAGACGCACAGGCTCAGTAGTTGTGGCTCACGGGCCTAGTTGCTCCGCGGCATGTGGGATCTTCCCAGACCAGGGCTCGAACCCATGTCCCCTGCATTGGCAGGCAGATTCTCAACCACTGCGCCACCAGGGAAGCCCGGCCCACAGGTTTTTGCTGTTTGGGTCCTCTTGCCAGGTGGGCAGTTCTCTTGGTTAGGCACCAAAAGTATTCACTTGACCCCAGGAAAGTCACATATCCTTACCACTCCAGTGATATATAGGCCACTCACCACTGCCCCCTTCTCTCCAATTTTATTTCTCTTTCCTCGAGCAAGCAAAGAGCAGATTAAAAATGTGCTGTCTAAGCAGACTTCCAATTGGAGAATGAGAAAGCACACCCAATCATTTAAAATAATGATCTGGTAACTTTCAACCTCAGTTGGCTTTAAGGAGGAACATCCCTCTCTCCTCCCCTTTAGGAAAAAGCACAACATTCTTCTTAGACCAAGGACCCACAATAGATAATATGATCCCTTTGACAGACTACATTTTCCAAAGTCACTAATCTAGTGTCTCCCATACTACATGTCTGGTTTTTTAAAATGTGAGTTTGACATTATTAAATAGAGAGGTAGGGTCTATATTCCTTCCCATTAAAAGTAGCCCTGCTTTTGTGACTGTTTCAACGAATAGAGTATGGTAAAAGTGACTTATTATGACTTCTGAAGCTAGGACATAAAAGGAAATATAGCTCTTCCTTCCTAGCTGCAATACTTGTGCTTGGAGCTCTGAGCCACCAAGTAAGCAGTCTGACTGCTCTGAAATCACCATGCTGTGAGGAAGCTCAAACTAGCCCATGTAGAGAAACCACATGGAGAGGTCCTGAGACCACCTGAAGAGAGAGAAATTCCTGGTAAGCCCCCAGCTGCTCCAGCCCCGTGCTGTTCGAACTCCAGCCACCCATCTGTCTTCAAGTATATAAGATACCCTGAGTCAGGATTCCCCTGCCAAGTCCTTTCCAAATTCCTGATCTATAAAAAACCATGACAGATAATAAAATGATTGTTTTAAATCGTTTTAAGCCACTAAGCTTTGGAGTGATTTGTTACCTGCAATAGATAACTGGAGCACCCTATTTCCCTCCCCAGTATTTTAAGGAATCGGAAGGAGGAGTGGTCTTAGTGATAGTTAAAGTAAAAGGCCTCTTATATTTGGACCAAAATGATTGGCTTTTGAAACTGGGATATTTTGTCCCCCATTGTGAGATCCTGGATTCTAATTCTGAGGTAAGAGGAAACTTTTTTTTTTTTCATTGAAGTATAGTTGATTTAGAATGTTCTGTTAGTTTCTGGTGTACAGCAAAGTGGTTCTGTTATATATATGTGTATACATATACATACACACACATATATATAACTGAATCACTTTGATTGTTATATATATGTGTGTGTGGTGGTGTGTATACATATATATATATATATATATATATACACATGAAGAGGAAAGTTTTAGTCAACATCCTGTTAGGTATAAATTAATGTATTTAATCCTAGTCCAACTGTATACTTTAAACTGTTATTTGAACTGTGTCATCTTTGTTCATTTCTCTCAGTGGATTAGTCTATAACAGATATATTCCAGGTATTTCTCAACACCATTAATATTATATTGTACAGGGATTCCCTGGCGGCACAGTGGTTAAGAGTCTGCCTGCCCATGTAGGGGACACAGGTTCGAGCCCTGGTCTGGGAAGATTCGACACGCCATGGGGCAACTAAGCCCATGCTCCACAACTGCTGAGCCTGTGCTCTAGAGCCTGCAGGCTGCAACTACTGAGCCCACGTGCCACATCTATTGAAGCCCACGCACCTAGAGCCCGTGCTCCGCAACAAGAGAGGCCACTGCAATGAGGAGCCCACGCACCGCAACAAAGAGTAGTCCCTGCTCACTGCAACTAGAAATAGCCCACGCGCAGCAACGAAGACCCAACACAGCCAAAAATAAAAATAAATAAATATATTTTAAAAAATATTATATTGTATCCCACTGATGCAAAAGCCATCTTATACTAAAGGGATACATAAAGATTTTTGGGGGGGGGCCACACCATGTGGCATGTGGGATCTTCCCATGCCCCCTGCATTGGGAGCATGGAGTCTTAACCGCTGGGCCCCAGGGAAGTCCCAAGATCTTATTCATTCTCCCTAGTTTTCATTTAATTTCAGCCTTTGAAATATAATTATTGAAGAGAATCTGTAATCCTGACTAGTAATTACATTTTTGCACATTTAAGTCTTTCAACCTGTGAACATTTCAATAAATACTAACTGAGGTACCATGTGTCCAGCACCATTCTAGGCTCTACAAATATGAAGATAAATAAAACAGGCATGGCCCCAGCACTCATAGAGCTTATAGACTAGTGGAAGAGACAACAAGTAATTCAAATTTAATATTTTAATAAGTTAATAATGCAAGTAACTACATGAAGTACAAGAAACTATTGGAGCACATACAAAGGGCATCTAACCCAAATATGGGGGATCTTCGCAGGTTTCCAGGTGGAAAGGATGCCTGAATTGGGACTTTAAACATATGTAACATATAGACAAGTAAAGAGGAGAAGGAGAAAAATAAAACTTTTTTTCTGGAGATAAAAAATTTGAGTCAGAAATGTTGGTTTTGAGTTCTAGCTCTGCCACCGACTAGAGCAATAATTACGTCTATTTTAAGAGAAAGAGTTTTAGATGATAATTGTTGGGGTCTTTTAACTCAACTCTTAGTTTGTTTAATGATTTCACACTTCTAGTGTTTTGATATCTCTCCCATGCGAGAACACCATGCAATTCAGTGATCACAAATTTCTACCACCTGCTCAAGTTGTTCTAACCAACGTGCCAACTCAGTTTCTCCCCCTTCCTTACAGAGAGGAGGAATCTGAAGTAATTTCATGGCTCCAGTTCCTCTGACATTTATGTGGGGCTGTCTCCTCCCAGGCAGAGGTGTCCATTTCAGCTGCATAGAGTAACTCAGCTGAGAAGAGGAAATGTCAAACAATAAGACCAGAAGACTAGCCTATCCAGCTACAAATGTATCAACCTGAAATGTTAGACAAATGGATTAAAAGGATACATAGTTTGGTGTCTGCTTGAACAATGGGTGCAATTCAGTATTGCAAGCCTGAAAAAGCAGTATTTGTATCTAAAAGAGGTACTGTTCCCTAAGCTACATCCCACAACCTAAGACCCAAGATCACCTCTCTCCTAAGGCTGAGAAAACTAACACAGCCATCCCTACTGTCTTGGTGGGAATCCTTAGAAAATCTCCTTATGGTGCCTATAGCAAATGCCACTTGGTAATCAGAGCTTCTTTCTTTAGTTACCAGGCTGATCCCTAAAATGGTAAACAGTCTTAGATATAAAGCTGGCTAGTACAACTTGATTATAATACAGTGGTTTAAATGTAGGCGTTGATGTGGTATTCGACACTCATGAATCAGACTGGCTTTGAACTAAATATTTATCATAAACTGATAGGTTACTACATTACACCTGAGCAGCCCAGTCCTGAGATACCTTATTCCCCCAGTGCGCTTGGACAGTCTTGCCCCTGAATGAAAATGAAAAGACCACACCTAACTGGTCACCTGAAAGGGAAGACCCAACAACCACCTTTCCAGGATATTGTGAGACATCAGGACATGCATAGGAACATATCTCCTGAGAACTATTGAGAGAAGCCATTCATCCCTCCAAACTGATGAAAAGGGGCCCATATTCTGAGGCCTCAAGGCTATAAGCATGAGTCTAACAATCCTTATGATGAACCCAGCTTAGCATAACCTTTAACACCCCTCTATGAATAGGGATTCACTCTTTTCCCCACTGCAACTCATGAGGATCAGGAAAACTAGAGGCAGCATTTAAGTCTGCTTGTACTTTATTAATACTCTTTGAGACTGTATCTTTGTGTAAAGGCCCACTGCTTTAGAAGGGAAAGAACCTCCTTCTAAGCTCCAACCTCTGGAACTAGAAAATCAGTTCTTAAATAAACTAATAAAGTAGAATTTGAAAGATAAGAATAATGATAATAAGTGAGAAATAGCAGAGTAGAAGGTAAAGAGCATGCCTTTCTCAAATCAGTTACACTCAGAAAGTGAGGGATTTATCATGAAGAAGTAGATGTTTGCCCTTCTTAGAAGGTGTAATAATATTCACATTGTGTGTTAAGTGGCAAATGATCAAAATGAAATAAGTCTATAATCAAATCATGAAATGGAACAGTTTTATGAAGATGTAAAAGAGGGGCTCCAAGAAAAGTTAATTGTATAATACCTCAAATACTCAGATTGTAAAGGAACTACCCTAAGCAAATTCAACCAAAGTGGGAAAAAAAGAGGAGACATACAATCTAGTAGTCTTCTATGGTAAACCAACTTAATGTCTGTAAAAATATAAAAGGAAATTTCAGAGCAACCTGGACAGAATCATTCTTACTCAGATGTATTACTTAGGACAGATATACCATATATAATGGCAGAAATTGCAATTAGAATAGCATTCATATTGCATCAGATTATTGCCTGACAAACAACAGTCCATCTACCTCTCTCTTAGAAAAGCAAAAAATAAGGGACATTATCAATTTCTCCTTTGTAACACTTAGATTAAAGCATCCTTGCAATAATAGCTCTCAGAAAATGACTAAGACAAGATCTTCTTGATTTAGCCAGAGATCATGAAAACATTTTCATCTCTAATGGAAACAATCAGAATTAGCATAAAAGCAAGAATGGGAAAACAAACAATAAAGAAAGGCACAACTCATCGCTCTAAAATCCAGTGAAGGCAGAAGGAAATATGGAAGAAGTAAATAATAACAATACTATCAATAGCCAGATGTATTGATATTTACATTTGTACAGATGACGTGCTAAACTCTAAACATGGGTTAACTCAGTTTTGAGAGGAAGTGAAATCTTAGGAGGTTTTGGAGCATTAGGGAAGGGTGGAAAACAAAAAATTTGGAGAAAACTAATGGCCTACCTCACTTTGAACTGCAATAACTTAAAAGGAAGTTAGGAAACTAACTTTAGGAAACTTTAGGAAACTAACTCGGTACATATTGAACACACTCTGTGTGAAGGGCACCAGGTAGGCCACGTGGAGGAGGTCAGTAGGTCTTATTGTTGAAGACAGTTTGTCCCAAAGTTTTGTCGAGAACTTTGTCACCTAGTGCCCCAAATTAGTCTCTCCTCCCTGCTCTTCTGTCACTCTTTCTTCTCCCCAACTCCCTCCCTCTTTCTCCATCTTACCTTCTCAACGTTACTCCTGTCTCTCCTGTGTCAGACACAGCCCTGTCTGACATCCTAGCCCAGAAGTAACTGCCACTTATTCATGCAAATGATTTCAGGAAAAATGATATTTATTTTATTCCCTTAAAGGACAAAGCATTATCACTGTCAGAGTCACATTCCACTTTCACAACAGAATAAACTATTTTCATCTTCCTGAAATCAAAATTTCTCTGACAGGAAGCAAGAGGGATGATGACAAAATATCTGTGCAGAAAGTAGGAGAAAAGCCTCAATCATGTGAGCACCCCTGCCACTGGACCCCACCCTAAGAACTAGCCTCCTGTCATCCAGACCAAAATGTATACATATCACTCCTCTGGGCCTTTTACCAGTGCCATCTTGTACTTAGCCCCTGCCTCCTTTTGTCATTTTAAAAAATTTTATTTTATTTAATCATTTTTTTTTTGGCTGTGTTGGGTCTTCGTTTGCTGTGCGTGGGCTTTCTCCAGTTGAGGCGAGTGGGAGCTACTCTTCATTGCGGTGCCCAAGCTTCTCACTGCAGTGGCTTCTCTTGTTGCGGAGCATGGGCTCTAGGCGCGTGGGCTTCAGTAGTTGTGGCACGTGGGCTCAGTAGTTGTGGCTCACAGGCTCTAGAGTGCAGGCTCAGTAGTTGTGGCACACGGGTTTAGTTGCTCCACGGCATGTGGGATCTCCCCAGACCAGGGCTTGAACCCGTGTCCCCTCCATTGGCAGGCAGATTCTTAATCACTGCGCCACCAGGGAAGCCCTCCTTCTGTCATTTTATTCTCTTTGTGTATGACGTTAAGTTTTAAAAAGCAATGGTTCCTCAGTGTGTGTTTGTGGAAAGAGGGACAACCTAGTGCCCCAACCGATGAATGGATAAAGAAAATATGGTATATCCATACAGTTGAATATTACTCATCCATAAAAAGGAATGAAGTTCCAATACGTGCTACAACATGGATGAACCTTGAAGACATTATGCTAACTGAAATACGCCAGACACAAAAGGACAAATACTGTATGATTCCACTTATATGTGGCATTTAGAATAGGCAAATTCATAAAAAGAGAAAATAGATTAGAGATTACCAGGGGCTGGGAGAAAAGGGAATGGGGAGTTACAGCTACAAGGTTTCTATTTGGGGTAATGAAAAAGTTTTGGAAATAGATAGTGGTGATGGTTGCACAATATTGTGAACGTAATTAATGCTATTGAATTGAACATTTAAAAAAATGTGTTAAGGGACTTCCCTGGTCTCCAGTGGTAAAGAATCACGTTCCAATGTAGGGGACGCAGATTCGATCCCTGGTCAGGGAGCTAAGATCCCACATGCTGCAGGGCAGCTAAGCCCGAGTGCCGCAAACTACAATGCCCATGCTCTCTGGAGCCCGCACGCCACAACTCCAGAGCCCATGTACTCTGGAGCCCGCGTGCCACAGCTAGAGGGAAGCACTAGCACCGCAAGGGAAGATCCCACATGCTACAACTAAGACTTGATGCAGCCAAAAATAAAAATAAATAAATATTTTTAAAATGTGTTAAAATGGTAAGTTTTGTATTATTTATATTTTGCCACAATTTTATTTAAATAGGAAAAAAAAGAAAAGAAAAGAAAAGAAAGGGGGAAAATATAGTGCTTCCTCCAGTGTGGGGCGGGGGAGAAAAGAAGGCATTGGTATTTTCAAAAACCTCCCCAGTAATCCTAGTGTATAATTTTCTTGTGGGAAAACCACTCAACTAGATTATCTAAGGACCTTCTGGCTTTAAGATTTAATGAATCTGTACAGGTATACATATAGCTGATTCACTTCATTGTACAACAGAAACAAACACAACATTGTAAAGCAGTTATACTCCAATTAAAAAAAAAGATTTAATGACTCTGTGGCTCCTACATGATTAAGGAAGACAGAGAGTGGCACAGGGATGGAAATTTTAAAAAGGGGGGGGGGGTGTACTGAAGCCAGACTGTCTGGATTTGAATCTTAGCTACAGAACTTATTAAATATGTGACCTTGGGTAACTTACTGAATGTCTTTACCTATTTCCTCTTCTGTAAAATTTTGATAATAATAGGGTTCTACTTTTAGGGTAGAATTAAAACATTAAATCAGTTAATACATACAAAACACTAAGTATCTGGCACCTAGCAAGTGTTCAATAACTTTTAAATCTTTTTTTACATGATTCTGTCTGCCTGGAATGACGTGGGCCTCCCCCTTTCTTCCCTTGTCTACCTGTAGAGCTCACATTTGTGCTTCAGTGATTTGCTCAAGTGTTACTTCCTCCTTTGCAAAGTCTTCCCTGTTCTCTCCAATTTTTGTGCCCCATTGCCCCTGCATTCAGTTGTTTATATCCTGTCTTTCTCACCAGACCATACACTTCTTGATAGCAGACTTTCTCACCATTATATCCTCAGCCCCTAGCACAGTGTCTGGCACATACTGGCACTCAATAAATGTTTGTTGGATGGAATGGAATGGATTTGAAAACCAAGAAGAGGAAGACATGGAAAAGAATGGGGAATGATGTTGACTACTGACATCTCTGTAGGACCTTATAGGCCCACATACCCACTTCTGGTGTCTTAGCATCACTGCTCAATCAATGGTAGGCAGCTGAAAACCTGCAGTTTCCTGTGATCATTCAAACTGCAGAACTGTTCAGAAGAACTCTCCCTATCCTCTGCCTTTACCCTCTTTACTAGTCAGAGTTCTCCAGAGAAACAAAATTATTAGGATGTGTATATATACACCTATATAGAGAGAATAATTTTAAGGAATTGGCTCACGCAATTATGCAGGCTGGCAAGTCTAAAACCTTCAGAGTATGCCATCAGGCTGTAGACCCAGGGAACAGTTGTAGTTCAAGTACAAAGGCAGTCTGCTGGCAGAATTCCTTTCTCCTTGGGGGATGTCAGGTTTTTTTCTTCAGACCTTCAGCTGATTAGATGAGGCCCACCCTCCATTATGGAGAGCAATCTGCTTTACTCAAATCCACTGATTTAAATGTAAATCTCATCCAAAAACACCTTCACAGAAACATCAGCATAATCTTTGACCAGCCAAGTTGACACATAAAATTAACTATCACAGCCTCATCCTTTACTTGTCCTCCATAAGCACAAAAGTTCTGGCTATTCCAAACTGCAGGAAATTCTCTGTCATGCTCTTTCATGGCTCTGGGTTTTTACATATGATGTTCCTTCTTTATGGAATTCTCTTTTCCTGCTTTTTCACCTGGTAAATTACTGCTCATTTTTCAAGGCCCAGATTAAATGTTATCATCTCTGGAAAACTTCCCTAGGCCCATTTCCCACCCCAGTCTGAGTTAGATGCCCACCTCAGTGCTTCAATCATAGAATGTATTGAATTCATTGAATTACAACTGTGTTTTTGTCTTTCTCTTATGCTAGATCTGTGAGGGTTTTAACCCCACAGGTATTAAAATTAGATATTATTAATTTTTATATTTGCAGCATCTAGCTCAGTGCTTGGCATGAGATAGGTGCTTAATAACTTTGTTGAATGAATGGACTATTTTTTAATGAAGCAAATTTTGTTAAGAACAAAATATAAGTAATATAAATAAATGGATTTAAATGGCTAGTAACCAAAATAGGGAGCTTTATCCATTAAAATACTTTAAAATCCTTAATAACATTTCAAGAATAATAAAACATTAGGGTGAGCAGTTTGGCTATTAAGAGAATGTGTGTATTTAGCTTCTCTGCCTCTGGCTCTATTTATGCTGCTAGGTCTCCCATATTTTCTTTAATATTAAATCCCTCAGGCATAACTGGAGCTGTTCTTTAAATAAAGTTTATCTACTTTTCTTAATTAAACTATTATCAACCAGTTAAGAAGGGTGTGGAGATACATGTCTTTTAGCATCACCAGGCTGAACTTCAGTTTCTATTTCCCTGCTTTCCAGAGCATGTCTCATAGCTCGGCCCAGTCAAGCGAGTCCCACCAACAAGACCACAGCAGTTCCTCATTAGGGTTCCCTGGGCTTGCTCAGGACAAGCTTGACTGAAGAAGCTGTTTACCACCATCAGCCCTTTAAAAAAAACACATTTTGTTTATTCCTATTACAAAAGCAATATATGTTTATTGTAGAAAATTGAGAAATGTGAGAAAGCAAAGAAAATAAAAACAACTCATAATCCTACCCAGAGATAACTACTGGCCCTTCCAGGTCTTTTTCTATTTGTGAACATTGTTTTCCCCAAAAACGGTATCAAACACTACATCCTATTTTATAACTTCCCCTTTACTTATCAATGCATTGTACACATTTTTCATGTCATTAAATATTCTACAACATCATTTTTAATGGCTAGTTAATATGGATCCAATATTGGGTTCTGAACACAAGTCAATCATTAACTTCAGCTTTCTGAGAGTTGAAAGGCAAATGGGATGACCAGCTGCCACTGATCCTTTACACAGGGGTAGATCTATAACCATCACAGGAAAAGTCACATATGTGAAAAGGTACAGATAACAATGTTGATGTTTTCCCTGAATGTAAATGAGGAAACTGTTTTTGATGGCCAGGGGAAGATTGTGAAAGAATAAATGAGATAAGTCAAGAGGATTCATGTTTCCTCTTTGCTCTCTGTTCAGATGTCATCTACAGAGAGAAACTAGCTGAGACCAATAGTGAGATAAAGTGTGTCTTCATTCATTTTTTTGTGTTTATTTTGGATCAATACACTGTTTGGTTTTGAAAGGATTTGAGGCAACCATTCAACTAGAGTTAAAGGAAAAATGAAACCACAGGAAATATCAAGCACAGATGCCTCAAAGCACCTGGGAAGTACTGTTTTGGATTGTTTTGTCCTGAATATGGCTCTAGATTCTCTAATTATAAGGATGGCGGCTATGATTATTTAGCCTCTATTCTGTGACAGGCACATATTAAGAACTTTATTTTATCATTTAAAGGTCAAAACAACTTTATGAAGTAGGTATTATAATCTCCATTTTAGATATGAGGAAATAGGTTCTGAGGTTAGGTAATTTGCCAGTTACTAGGTGACATAACTAATTACTGGTAGAGACAAGATTCAGGTCCTGGTCTGCCTTCCCAAGCCCTTTCTTCCATACTATTCTGCAAAGTAACCATCCATGGTAGGCAGAATAATGCCCCCCAAGCCCCACCAAGATGTCCACATCCTAATTCCCAGAACATTACCTTATATGACAAAGGGGAATTAATACTGCCGATGGAGTTAAGGCTGTTAATCAACTGACCTTAAAATACGGAGACCATCCTGGATTATCTGGTTGGGCCCAATGTAATCACAAGGACCCTTAAAAGTGGAAAACATGGGCTTCCCTGGTGGCGCAGTGGTTGAGAGTCCGCCTACCGACTCAGGGGATACAGGATCGTGCCCCGGTCCAGGAAGATCCCACATGCCGTGGAGCGGCTGGGCCCGTGAGCCATGGCCACTGAGCCTGCGCGTCCAGAGCCTGTGCTCTGCAACGGGAGAGGCCACAACAGTGAGAGGCCCGCGTACCGCAAAAAAAAAAGAAAATAGTGGGAGACAGAGAAGATGTGACAACAGAAGCAAAGCCACAGTGATGCAATGTAAGGACTCAGCCTGATGTTGCTGGCATTGAAGGTAGAAGGGAATCATGAGTCGAGGGATGTGGGCAGCCTCTAGAAGCTGGAAAAGGCAAGGAAGTGGATCTTTCCCTAGAATGTCCAGAAAGGAATACACCCTGCCGACACCTTGGTTTTAGCCCACTGATACCCTGAACTGGACCTCTGACTTACAGAACTGCAAGATAATAAATTCATGATGTTTTAAGCCACCAAGTTTGTGGTAATTTGTTACAGCAGCAAACAGAAAACTCAGACACCATCATTTTGAGAATGTCTAAAGATCAGATTTGTATTCTTAGAGAAAAGATCCAAACACTTAGTACTGGTGTGGAAAAGAACTGCCTGCATGTAATCCATGATTTTCCCCAGAAAAGAACTGTTGATCTTCTTAAGATCTAGAAAAGTGTTGGATGAGACTACAAAGTTCTGGGTCAAGTGACATGGACAAGATTATTTTAGCCAGACATAGAAAATATTTGCTGGCTGCTTACCCCTGTGATACTGTTTGAAACATCTGCTTTTTAAGAACCACATCCTCATGGATCATCTAGAAAAAAAGTGAATTATAAAACACCTCTCAAGGGCTGAGTAAACTGCCCTGTTGGATGTAGCCTTTAAATACTGAATCAGAACTTTGGTTGGATACCACCAGATAGGACTTTGGATTAATAACCAATGCTGGGGGACTTCCCTGGTGGCGCAGTGATTAAGAATCCACCTGCCGATGCAGGGGACTCGGGTTCGTGCCCCAGTCTGGGAAGATCCCACATGCCGCGGAGCGGCTAGGCCCGTGAGCCATGGCCGCTGAGCCTGCGTGTCTGGAGCCTGTGCTCTGCAACGGGAGAGACCACAACAGTGAGGCCCGCATACCACAAAAAAAAAAAAAAAAAAAAAAAAAGAATCCACCTGCCAACGCAGGGGACATGGGTTCAATCCCTAGTCTGGGAAGATCCCACAGGCCGCAGGACAACTAAGCCCACGTGCCACAACTACTGAGCCTGCGCTGTAGAGCCCGCGAGCCACAACTACTGAGCCTGTGTGCCACAACTACTGAATCCCATGTACCTAGCGCCCGTGCTCTGCAACAAGAGAAGCCCACGCACTGCAATGAAGAGTAGCCACCACTTGCCACAACTAGCAAAAGCCCATGCGCAGCAACGAAGACACAACACAGCCAAAAATAAAATAAATAAATAAATTTATATATTTAAAAAAATAACCAATGCTGGACAACAGGTCTAACCAATGCTGGACAACAGGTCTAACCAATGCTTGAGGCAGCAGATCTGAACTTGAATTCTACCTCTATCACTTTCTGCCTGTGCATATATCGTGTAACCTTTCTAAACATCAGTTTCTTCATTTGTAAGATGGGCTGATATTACTAACTTGGAAAGGTTATTACTAAGGACTTAATGAAACGATGGATCAAAAGCATCTAGAACAATACCTGGCACATAGCAGGTGCTCAGTAACTACTAGCTTGCTTCCTTCATGTTAGTCAAGTACTGTGAAGATTTTGTTACTAGTATAGAAGAAATGCTTATTTTCCTCTCTGATCTCTTTCTATAGCAAGAAGGCTTACTTATAGTTTATAAATTGCTAAATTTGGAACTTTTTTAAAGGATAAAACAATGCACTCTAAGAAATGTGCCTGGAGGCCCAGATTAAAATCTGCTTCTCCAGCCCTTCCAATGATTTGAGAGACTTCTGATTCCTTGTATTATCTCTTCCTGATTGAAAGAGCCAGAGTGATTTTTGTTATCTGTAACTAAACCTTGCCAGATACACAGATGCACTGTGTATTACACCATGTGGTATGTAAAATTGAATCCCACCAGTCAAGGAACCTCTCCTGCTTATTCTGCTTTTAACAATATTATTTTAATACAGATGCCAATAAAGCATTAATATTTTAAAATTTATGGAAGAGTATTCATTCACACATAATGCCAGTCTAATGAACCAAAGACTGAAGATATTGCTGGTGATCCCTTCCAATAGTCTTAAATTGCTATTAATTCTTTTCTTGATGATACAGGGTGGTGAACAACAGTAATTCACAGTAGACAATTTGCTTACATTTTGTTCCTCATGTGGTTATTGTTTCAGAAAAATAGCCTAAATTTATCAAGAATGTTAGAATAGATTTTTGAAAGAATCAACTAGGATTGGTTGGTAGGCTGGAGTAATAATAACATAAGATTTTCATAAAGATGGGTAGACAGCACTTTGAGCTCTTACTGAAGGAATACATGTCAATTGTAAATAACTTAGGACTGCTAATTAAGACAGAATCCGAATAATTCCTTCAAGCCATCTTCTACTAGAAACCTTTTAAATTTTATGTGATTACTTAGATAGTTCTCTGGAAATGCAACTATCAAGGCAAGTTTATTATAACTTCCTTACACATTCTGTCTACTCAAATCTTCATCTAGGCCCAGCTAGCAAACCAGGCCAAGGGACAAGTATTAAAAGTCACTCAGACCTCTGATTTTTTTAAGGTGCTATTTCTGAGAAAACTCAGAGCCACAGAGAAGTCAGGAGCCATCACAGTATGACTCCATCTCCTCCCATATCCATGCTGGGCAGGACTTTTCAGCACATCTCAAGTTTTCGGGGTTTTGCAACAGCCCAGGGTAGCTCCTTAAACGTGCCATGCCTACTCTCTCAACAGATCTAGGCACTACCTAAAGGGCGTTTGCCAAGTCACAATCTCCTTTGTGGTCTGTGAGTTCCACGAAGGCAAGAGGGTTCTCATTCATATTTGTATTCTTAGCACACAGAGGACACTTAACAAATACTGAACAAAAATAAAGACTCAGTCCTGAAGTGCATTCTACCACTGCTCCTTGAACTCTGCCCCATCTTGCTATCAGTTATCACAAGCTCTGCTGTTCATTCTCCCATTTCTGTCCTGGTTTCACCTTTGAGATTGTCCTCACACTGTAATCTTTGCTGCTTGGCTGCAATTCTAAGTCTCTGTGCTAGAGATATTGGTTCCAGAACCCTGAGGAAGCCTTCTCCTGGCTTGGCCTGCCACTGGACTCTACGCTGGCCCCATGCTGGCCCAAGATTGTCACAGCAGCCCAGCCAAGATATATCTGGGAGAGGGGTCAGCATCCCTGCAAACTTCTTGGATTGAGACAACTTTCATTTGAGCTACATTATTGAACAATTTTCAATCTAAAAATAGGAAAGCCCTTCACCCCCATTCCTCATGCCTCCTTGTCTTGTGAAAGAGATCCTGAACCACCCACCAAGAAAGAAAGAAGGAAATGGCAATGAAATCAGACTGAATGAACAAAGGGAGTCAGGGTATTCACTGAAAGGTTGGCATTGAGCACTTGGAATTTAAAAGACCAAAAAAAGTCTCGGTTTTACCTTTTTTTTTTTTCCATTTTCAAAATGTTTTGGTGGCTAAAATAAGTTATACTTTGAATTCACTTAAGAGCAATGAATGTTAATATATTAGAAGTTACTTCATGAAATAAGGACAATGTCTTTACTTCAAAATACTTCAAAGTAGTCATCTGAATATTTGACAGAAATATTATATTTTATTAATCCTGTGTTTAAA
Source organism: Kogia breviceps (assembly GCF_026419965.1). Classification (NCBI taxonomy): domain Eukaryota; kingdom Metazoa; phylum Chordata; class Mammalia; order Artiodactyla; family Physeteridae; genus Kogia; species Kogia breviceps. Next base: position 17,334,635 of record NC_081314.1, read on the forward strand.
TGATTGCTTAACTACTTAGTATTTTCATTTACACTGGCCAGAAGTGATTACTTTCCACATTTTAGATTTTTCAGAGTAAAAATGATGCAGTCTTAGACTGGACTTTAAATTGGCTATAAACTGGGTTTTTTCACACAAAATTTGTGAATATAACTGATGGTAGCTACTCTTAGGTATTTATTTATCCCAAAAATGTTCTTGGGGGTTGAATTGGGGGGTCCTTGGGGTCGAATTCTGATCTTTATATTCACATTGTTGGCCAGTAATAAACTGAAATTTGGCCTAAAAATTAGTAGGGTATGTAATCCTTCACTCTATCCATGCACTTCTTGCTCTTGAGAAAAAATAATTTACTCTGAGAGTCTGAGGGATAGCTAGCTTCCTGCATTGTGGCATTTGATTTTGGTGCTCTGACCCTGATAGTCCAGCTCTTCACTAGGGCTCACTTTTGTATTACTGTAGCAACAGCTAGCTTTTGTTTCCAGGTCAATGACTGCATCTCCTGACCCTGCCAACCGTCTCTCAAATTCATCTTCTTACTTAGAAGAAACAGGGGAGGAATGTGGATGAACCAGTCTAAATCCATCATCACTGCTGTATTTTGCTGGTGACAGGTCCGTGGTGACATCCTGTGTGAGGATCACTCCCTGTGCTAACAGATGCACAGCAACATCAGAACGGTATGACAGCTCACTCACTCCAGGTGAGAAGAGGTTCGGGGCACACTAGGCCGAATGATAAACTCCTCAGCATGCCGGCTAATATCGCTTAGAAGAGGGATACTTAGGTGAGAAAGAATCCTTATTCTGGGCTGAATAGCAGAAGCTGCCCAAGTGGATGTGGGTCAAGGCTCCTTAGATGGGGCTGAGATAGGCTGAAGTTGGGGTCCTAGCTGGCTGAGCTGGGGATAAAGGCTGCTTAGCTGAACTAAGAAGGGCAATGGATACCGGATTCCAGAGTAGGCCAGGCTGGGAGGAACAAGGTAGAATGCGGTCTAAGTGAGCTAAGAAGAATTGTGCTACGCTGGGCTATGGGAGAATGAGAGCAAGGCCTCAGGATGTTGCTGGGCTGTGTCAGTCTGGGTTATAGGAGAGGAGAGAATTACAGCTAAAGGACTTGGAGATGAGGTGAGGTAAGGAGAGAGATCAGATGGGATGGGTATGGGGTCGGGGAGAGGCAGGAAGGAGTAGCGGAGAGATGCACCAAACAGGAGGCCTAACGCAAGTTTGAGCTGGAGACTCAGCTGACAGTTCTAGGGCAGAAGGTTAGGAAAGGGATAGCCAGGGACTATCAGCTGTGCAGGAGCTGCTAGGAGTCAACAGCTGGCTCTGGGAAGGACAAAGAATGAGAAAAAAGAAATCATTAAATATGTAGGAGCAGAAGGTGGGAAAGGGGGGTAGGGATGAGAGTTATTCTGGTTAGAGCTGGCCTAAATATTCTATGTTACTCACCTTGGAAGTTCTGGACATGTTAGTTGCTGTGTAGGCAAAATTGGAGAAGGCTGTCTCCTCTGTACTCAATTGTGGCTAATGACTTTAGTAGACTCTAATGAACCGTGCATACCAGGAAAGGAAAAGGTTAACTGAGATTGAAAAAAAGTCTTATGTGGCAGTTTTCAGATAAGCAGGTTGACTTGGCTTGTGTGAAGGTGATGATGCCTGATTTGGAAAAGAGCAATTTATGTTGTACCATTTTAAAATCCATTCTGGCACACTGTGATGAATGTGTTGGCTGGCAGCTAAGAACTTGCTGAAATGCAAGAGTCTTTCACCGTTTATAATCGACACTTCCCCTTCCAGGAAAGAGCCTTTCTCATCTCTGAAGCAGTGGACTTATCAATTTGCATAAAATATGCCATTCTCAGTGAACATATACTTATCATCTACCACTTACTTTCCTACTGTCTTTTTCTAAAAAAAGCAGAATTAGTTTACAGTGAATCAGCATCTTTAAATTCATCTGTGCTGGGTGAATCTGTCAAGAGTGGCAGGAAGTCATCGCTAGAAGGGGGAGGGGAAGGAATAAAATGATCCTTTTCTGTTTCCATGAGCTTTTTAGTATGTATCTAAGTGGTTAAATCACCAATTAGGTTAGATGCTAATTAAATATAAAACAGATTACAGCGCTGTTCTGATATCTTGTTAAAGTTGTACTTATTGGTTGTTTATTCTTTACCTAATTCTCACTAGAGAGGATCAAATAGCCCAGCTAAGTTCAAAGAAGGCTGCCAACCCCCGCAGGTCTTACACCAGTCCCTGAACAAAATAGGAACACCCAGGATCAAGAGCCTACTCTCAAATCCCTCAAACACTTCATATACCACCTGCTCACATTTGCCCTGTTCTTGCTGCTGTTTATCCATGAAAAAGCCAAGCCTGAATTTTCTCGAGGCCAAGATTTACAAAAATGCCAAATGAATCAGTTCAAAATTTTACACATTTGGTTTCATTTAATCATAACTGATTCTTCACACTGTAGACACCACTCACATCTCAAATTTTATTAAACTCAAATAACGTAAATCAATTGAAAAATGGTAAACAGATGGCATCTTGCTTCAGACCAAACCATAAGTCAGATTTTGAATGAAACTTGACAACATCTGGTTGCTTAAGTGGCATACTTAGATTTATTAAAGTCGTTCCACTCCTTTAATGCCATTTAGAGAATACACACAAATATATAATGCTACTGCAAAGCTGAAAAGAGACTTTATAAAGTCCCATCACTGGCAGGGACATTGTATATGAAGGAAAAGCACAGTAAAATCCATCCCATCAAGAGTTAATTTTACCAGCAACACGTACCAAAATTTAAAATGTGTGAACTCTTTGACCCAGCAATGCCATTTCCAGGAATATATCCTAAGGAGATCACTAGTAAAGTACATAAAGATGGCAAGCAATGATATTCATCATGGCTTTCTTTACACAATGAAAAACTAGAAATAACCTAATTGTCCTTTAATGAGGGTCCTGTTAAATAAAAACATCAATGCAATATTATGCAGTCATCAAAAAAGATACTATATATGTATATATATTGACATTAAAAAACCTTCATGTCACATTGCTAAGAAAAAGAAGAGTATAAAAGAGTATTCATGGTATGACTTTATATAAAACAATTTATATCTATACTTACAGATGGTGAAATTTCAATTATTCAGCATTCTTCTTTTTACTTTTTTTTTTTTTTTTTTTTTTTTGCGGTACACGGGCCTCTCACTGTTGTGGCCTCTCCCATTGCGGACCACAGGCTCCGGACGCGCAGGCTCAGCAGCCATGGCTCACGGGCCCAGCCGCTCCGCGGCATGTGGGATCTTCCTGGACCGGGGCACGAACCTGTATCCCCTGCGTCGGCAGGCGGAGTCTCAACCACTGCGCCACCAGGGAAGCCCTGCTTTTTACTTTTTAGTTTAATTTTCCGCATAAGCATGCATTTACTTTAAAATCCAGGAAAAAATCAAGCTATTTTCATTAGAGGAAAAAAAGTCATTACTCGGTATTTCAGTTAGGCAAAAAGTCACCCAGGAAGCCAAATGTAGCTCTTACATTTCTGCGCCTTCTGTTACAAAGAAAATTGTGGATAAACAGACCATATTACAGAGAGAAACTGGATGGATGGTGTGAAATACTACATAAACTAAGGAGGATGCCTTTATTATACATAGTGTTTGAAAGAATTAATTCATTGCGCATGTGTGCGTGCATTACTATATTTTCAGGACTAACAAAAAAATAGTATGGATTCTAAATGACAGCAAAGAATATACTCATCATTGTTTTTTCTTACATAAGTTACCACTCTATAAATCTCTGTGTTAATGTGGAAGAATCTGACCTGAACAGATGGACCTCATGCTGTTTTCTAAAACATGAACAGATTTCTGATCTTCTGGACCAGGAAACGGAGTCAGCACTAAAACAGCGGACACCATCATCCATCTCCTAGAATTTCAATTTAAGGAGCTGCTAATAAAAGCAATATTCCCTCTTTAGAAATAATAGCACAGTGATATGTTTCTGTCCTAACGGAATGTGCTCTCGACATAGTAACAGAACATAGTGGAGATTTGTCGCAGTGGAGGTGCTGGCTGACTGATCACTGAACTGCACCAATTTTGGAGAATCCCCTCACTGTCGTTCTTGGCAGGTAGCATCATTTGGCAGCTTCCATCTTTCATTCTCCAAGTTTCTCATGGAAGGCACAGTCCTGAGGGCTGCCACTCTGCCTGGTTAAATCTGCATCTCCTTAGCCCAAAGGCCCCCTTTCCTTGAGCATCTTCACAGGAGCAGTTTCGTAATAGATACCCTTGGGCTTGAAGTCCCAATAAACGGCTCTCAGTCAAGTAATTAGCAACTTTGCATTCCCCCCCACTCCGCCCCGCCCCGGCTCCACCACTTTCTAGCTGTGTAACTTAAGGCTGTGAGGAGGCTGGTGGAAGCAGCAAGACTGGGTCTGAGGAGGAACTGGAGCCAAGGGGATGGCCCACGAGGTCAGGACATTGGTTATATAAAGGGAGAGTGAGGAAATAGTTAAATACCCTGAAGATAATGGGAACCAGATTTCTTACTCTCAGAGAAGGAAGATACAAACAGAAAAAGGGTGAAGACTACAATGAGCACTGTGGTGTTGGAGTGCAGTTGAAGATGTCAGAGTTAAACACATTTTAATATAAATAGATGAATAGATATAGAAATAAATATAGATGTGCTTAAGAGTTTCCCGGTTCTGTCTGCTAAGATGGCCCTAAAGTAACAATACTCCAGTAGCAATGACCATACCTAGCACCCAGATCTTGCATTCTCTACTAAAAGGAAGCTGGGATCTTTGGAAAAATAGCTTTTGAAATGACTGAAATGGTTGGGGCAGGAAAAGTACAAGATGAGCCTGGAACATCTTACACTAGAAAGTACTCTGATAATAGAGATGTCAAAACAACACAAGAAGCAGCTTGAATGGGATTCGAATGGCCAAACCTGTAACAATTTCAGCATCAAAGTCAATAATCATTAGTCATAGTAATGGGTTACAATCCACCTAATAGAATAGAAATCCACAATCCAAACTAATGTAAATAAATGAATAAACAAATAAATAAATAAAAGAGAAAACTCTCCCTTACAACAGAATACCAACTAGTAAAGGTCAAATGCATGTTGGAATTGGAAAAATTGCCATTTGGCAATCATCATAGTAATAATTTATCTGAGCAAGAGCCATCATAAAGTAAGTGACCGAAAGTTTGTTGAAGAATAGGATGTTTACATAGTCTCAGAGTGTCTCCACACAAAATGCTTATAATTACAAAGGGAAAAATAACAACTTTACAGTGGAGAAGTTATCACCTTAACCAAGTCATCAAAGTTAACATCACCAGCAAAAAGACAAATCAATATTGTATCCCTTAATAAGATCCACTGAAAAAAACACAGTATTGCTTCTATCATTTTCCTGACAAAAATGTATAACTATGCCAAAACTGCATAACATGCATCAGACAAACCTAAATGAGGCACATTCTACAAAATTAATGGCCTGAACTTTCAAAAATGTCAAGGTCACTAAAGACAAGGAAGAAATGAGGAACTGTCACAAATTAAAGATAAAAGAGACAGGACAACTAAATGCAATTCATAACCCTGGATTTAACGCTAGACGAGAAATAAGAAACATTTTTCCGAAGAGGAAATTATTGGGGGAAATGGCATATATTGAATGAGGTCTGTAGATTCAATGGCAGAATTATATCAATCTTAAGTTCCTCATGTTGGTGATAATTCTGCGGTTATGCAGAAGGGTGTCTTGTCTTTAAGGAAGACTACTTAAGTGTAGTCTTCTTCCTACTTAAGTACTTAGGGGTAATTAGGCATCACATCTACAGCTTATTATCAACTGGTTCAGAAAAAAAGAGAAAGTATATGAATGACAAAGCAAGCATTGTAAAATGTTTATAACTGGAGAACTTGGGATGAAGTATATATGAGAATTACCCTTCACCCCAAGAGTTCATTGGACTATGCGTGCAAGTTTTCTGTAAGTTTGAAATTATTTCTAAATAAAATATGAAAAAATATACTAGGGATAACAGAATCTACCTAGATTGTTTGGGAGAAGTACACGAGTTAGTATGTGTGAGGTGCTTAAAGCAGAGCTAGGTATACACAGTAAAAAAAAAAGTCATTACTCGGTATTTCAGTTAGGCAAAAAGTCACCCAGGAAGCCAAATGTAGCTCTTACATTTCTGCGCCTTCTGTTACAAAGAAAATTGTGGATAAACAGACCATATTACAGAGAGAAACTGGATGGATGGTGTGAAATACTACATAAACTAAGGAGGATGCCTTTATTATACATAGTGTTTGAAAGAATTAATTCATTGCGCATGTGTGCGTGCATTACTATATTTTCAGGACTAACAAAAAAATAGTATGGATTCTAAATGACAGCAAAGAATATAATCATCATTGTTTTTTCTTACATAAGTTACCACTCTATAAATCTCTGTGTTAATGTGGAATGTGGATGTTAGTGATGATGGTGAGAGTGGTAATGAAGTCCTGAACTTTACACCACAATTCATCTGAATCAGGACAAGTTGACTCTGGTTCACTTGTTTTCTCTTTTTAGATTCAATTTAGAAATTGAAAAAAATATTTATTTACATTTGAGATGCTAACAACATTATTAAACTTGTTTACTATAGTTTAAGCACACAGTGTTCATGTAGAACAATATTTTATAAACTGTTGTCCTCAAGAAAAAAGGATGTTAGTAGTATGTTTTAAATAATCAAGATCAAATTTTCAAAATTTTCATCCTTCATTAGTTTAGGCAATATGATAATAATCAGATTATGTGATAAGTACATACATATATATATATGTCTTTATCCAAATACAGTATATACATTAACATGTATATATTTACTATAGGGCAACTATATACAATATTATAATAATATGCATAGAATTAAAGACCATAAGAGTTGAAAAAGGCTGTGGAGTTCATCTACTCCAATTTCTTTGAAAGTAACTCTAGCCTCTACAGCAACCCCAACAAATAGTACAGTTTCCGTTTGAACCTACAGTCACAGAAAACTTATTCCTTCTCAAGGCAGCCACCTGGGAGTCATTCTGATTGTTAGAAAATTCTTTTTAAACATTGAGTCAAAAATCTCTCTATATGTAACCTCCAGAGTCTGTTCCTACATATTTGCTCTGGGGTCACTAATTAATTCCCTCTTCCACATGACATTTCAGTATCAGGAACTACTATTTCCTACCCTCCCCATCCCAGGTCTCCTATCATGAGTTTTTCTCTTCTCCAAACTGAAAATCTTCTCTTTCTCAATTATTCCACGTATAATCGTGGTTTTCATCTTACCACCTTAACCATTCTTCTCTGAACATATACCAGTTTCTATGATCTCTCCTAGTCAGGAGATCCTGTTTCTATGAGGGCAGCCTGAGATCACACCAGCTATTCTGGCAGCCTCATGAATTTATGCTTATTCCTTCATTTGGTCAATATTTACTAGGTGCCTATGATGTGGAAGGCACTGTGCTAAGAGAGTATGAGAGATAAAATTAAGAAAACAGGGACTTCCCTGGTGGCACAGTGGTTAAGAATCCGCCTGCCAATGCAGGGGACACGAGTTCCAGCCCTGGTCCCGGAAGATCCCACAAGCCGCAGAGCAACTAAGCCCTTGTGCCACAACTACTGAGCCTGAGCTCTAGAGACCATGAGCCACAAGTACTGAGCGCATGTGCCACAACTACTGAAGCCCGTGCTCCGCAACAAGAGAAGCCACCACAATGAGAAGCCCACACACTGCAGTGAAAAGTAGCCCCCGTTCACCACAACTAGAGAAAGCCCGTGCGCAGCAATGAAGACCCAATGCAGCCAAAAATAATTAATTAATTTTTAAATTTTTAAAAAAACAGACAATGATAATAAAAGATAACTTTATTATTATTTTCTTTTAAACATCTTTATTTGAGTATAACTGTTTTACAATAGTGTGTTAGTTTCTCCTTTGCAACAAAGTGAATCAGTTATACATATACATATGTTCCCATATCTCTTCCCTCTTGCGTCACCCTCCCTCCCACCCTCCCTATCCCACCCCTCTAGGTGGTCACAAAGCACAGAGGTGAACTCCCTGTGCTACGAGGCAGCTTCCCACTAGCTCTCTAATTTACTTTTGGTAGTGTGTATATGTCCCTGCCACTCTCTAACATCGTCACAGCTTACCCTTCCCCCTCCCCATAAAAAGATAACTTTAAAAAAAATTAAGAAAACATACGCTTTCTCTTAAAGAACTTACATGTTCATTTTGGAGAAAAGAAATATGCTAACAAGTACCACAAAACAGACACAACAAGTGCTATGCATGTTAAAGGAAGTTATACAATTAAATATGTATTTGCTTGAACATCAGAGTACTAGAGAACAAAAGAAAAAGTAATGACAATTTCAGACTAGACCTATTTTGGTTTGGGATAGCATGAGAACCAGTAAAAAGCAGCAGCTTGGGATTTAAGCAACATTAAGAGAGAAATTTCCAGATTAGGAGAATTATTCACAGATTCAGAAGACACAAAGGGTTCATAGTTTTACCCTTAAGAGTTCTGACAATGGGTTCAATAATCACTTGTCCAGAGTGATTTACATGCAACTTTATAGAAAAGCAAGAAAATAAATAGACTAGACTACTATGCACCAGGCTTATACCAAGGGCTCAATGTGTATTATTTTACTTAATCCCACAACAACCCCAACAAGGCAGGCACTAATATCAGTCCCTCTTTAAAAAGAAAAAAGGGCTTCCCTGGTGGCGCAGTGGTTGAGAGTCCACCTGCCGATTCAGGACACACGGGTTCGTGCCCCGGTCGGGAAGATCCCACATGCCGCAGAGCGGCTAGGCCCGTGAGCCATGGCCGCTGAGCCTGCGCGTCCAGAGCCTGTGCTCCGCAACGGGAGAGGCCACAACAGTGAGAGGCCCGCGTACCAAAACCAAAAAAAAAAAAAAAAAAAAAAAAATTTAAGTGAAGATGAGCAAGCTTCAGTAACATGCCCAAGCTTACAAGGAGCTTACTATGGCAGTCAGCCTTCAAATCCAGACTGTCAGCTTCCAGTGCAACTTGAGGCCATCAACTACTTACTACCCAACAAAGCAATATCTGGTAAATTCCCACCCATGTCCCCACAAACTTCCAGGTGAACTACTTGGAGAAGGCTCTCACTAAACAATCTGTTCCTCCTCTCGGCTCAAGAACAGTTTATACAGGACTCTTACAGTCCTTGATACAAGGTATCAATGTGAATTATGTATATAACACAAACCCCTGATAAAGTGTTACTGCTCCAAGAACAGAGATTGTGTCCTTATCTTCTTGCCAGACTCAACAAATGCTAGGAGAATGGCATAGCTGGCCCGCTTTGAAGAAAGTCACTCTTTTAACCAGAGACCTCTGATTCTGGGTCTAATTAGTTGTGGTGCAGAGCTTTGGTTGTCACAATGCTGCAACCTAACTCTATCTTCTATCTCTTAACTCTAACTAAATTAAGGGAATCTGGGAGTTCCCTGGCAGTCCAGTGGTTAGGACTCCCCGTTTCCACTGCAGTGGGCACGGGTTTGATCCCTGGTCAGGGAACTAAGATAATGCAAGCCTCATGGCGCAGCCAATAAAATCAAATGATTTTTTTTATAAAAGGGAAAGGGAAAGATATATTTGACTACATAAAAACTGAAATTTTCTATACAGCAGAAAATATCATAAAGTTTAAAAATAAAAAAATCAAGAAAAAATTGCAACATGTAACAGAGTCTTTAGTATACAAAGAGTTTTTACAAATAAGAAAAAGAATACAAGCACACCAACAGAAAAATAAGGATATGAGTTGGAAACTCACAAAACAAAAATAAGTGTGACCAATAAATATATAAAAAGATGCTCTTTACTGCCTATCCAATTGGAAGAAAACCCTGATTTTGGTGATAGTGTGGGGATACTGACACTAATTCTAATTCAGTGTTTATGTTGGTATACATTGGTACATCTTTTCTGTAGCACAATCTAGAAATAGTGTTCTTCCAACAAATATTTCTTGAATACACATATATCTGACACTGTGTAGATACTGAGAACATAGTAAAGAATAAAGCACACAAGGGTAGAGACAGGAAATAATTGAACAAATAAATAAAGAAATCAATGTATCAAAAAATAAAATGTACATATCCATTGAACCATCAATTTCACTTCTAGGATTATTTTTTCTAAGAAAATAAATAAGTACACAGATGTTTGTTCAAAGATATTATTTGCAGAACTGTCTAATAACAGCAAAAATTGGAAATAAATAAATGTTCATTATTATAAGATTGCTTAAACAAATTATGTACTGCCCACATAGTGCAATATTATACAACACTTAATGATGATGACCTAGTTTTATATGTGTTGGTTTGAAAGACATTAATGATAAATTATATAGTGAAAATGCAACCAACAGAAGATTGGTCCATTTAAAATGCATGTGTGTCCATCTAAGAGAAAATCTGTTAAAGTATGGAGGTTCCATAAAAAACTAAAAATAGAGTTACCATATGATCCAGCAATCCCACTCCTGGGCATATATCCAGAAAAAATGAAAGCTCTAATTCAAAAAGATACATGTACCTCAGTGTTCATAGAGGCACTATTTACAATAGGCAAGACATTGACGCAACCTAACTGTCCATCAACAAATGAATGGATAAAGAAGATGTGAGATATATAGATATAGGTATAGATATAGATAGATAGATAGATAGATAGATACACAAGGGAATATTACTCAGCCATAAAAAAGAATGAAACAATGTTATCTGTAGCACTATGGATGGACCTCGAGATTATCATACTAAGTGAAGTAAGTCAGACAAAGACAAATATTATATGATATCATTTACAAGTGGAATCTAAAAAAAGAATACAAATGAACTTAATTACAAAACAGAAACAGATGCACAGACCTAGAAAACAAACTTATGGTTACCAAAGGGGAAGGGGGGGATAAATTGGAGTACGGTATTAACAAATGCACACTACCATATATAAAATAGATAAATACCAAGGATTTACTGTAGAGCACAGGGAACTATATTCAATATCTTGTAATAAACTATAATGGAAAAGAATCAGAAAAAAAGAATATAATGCATATATGTATAACTGAATCACTCTGCTGCACTCCTGAAACTAACACAATATGGTAAATCAACTATGCTTCAATTTTTTTTTTTTTGCGGTACGCGGGCCTCTCACTACTGTGGCCCCTCCCGCTGCGGAGCACAGGCTCCGGACGTGCAGGCCCAGCGGCCATGGCTCACGGGCCCAGCCGCTCCGCGGCATGTGGGATCTTCCCAGACCGGGTCACGAACCCGCATCCCCCGCATCGGCAGGCGGACTCTCAACCACTGCGCCACCAGGGAAGCCCTGCTTCAATTTTTTAAAAATCTATTTACAACAGTTTTCTCTGGTTTTATGTATTTCTCTGTCACCTAAATTTCTTACAGTGAGCATACATTTTGTGAGAGAAAAACCACAGATATTCAATGTTTTGAAAAGTATATATGTAATCTTTACAGAGTTCACAAACCATATCCCACCAGTATATTTGAAATTGTCAGCATTATGATACATCTTAGTCATATTTTCTTCAGATTATAACTTTCCATAAGATCTTTAGCTAGCTATTGTTCCGTATTAAATTTTTCATTAATTCTTTTTGTTTAAACTTCCTTTAGCAACATCTTTTTTGTATCAATAGCAATTTTACATCTTTCTAGACGATCTTTGTTCTGGAATTTTAAAATGTGTAAATACTTCGTTGCTCACCAAAATACCAAACACTTTAATTCACCTGTTTCCAAGGTTCTGTGACTTGGGAACAGATGACTATGGAAGTTAATGGTTCTGTGGAGTTCAGAAACACTAAAGGTGTCAAAAAATAAAGATGGATTACACAAGAAGCTCTGGGGAAAATGTGTGACTTGTAGTGTGTGATGGCACTGAAAACCCATGAGTGTATTTACATGTGCGTAATGTTTGTACGCATATACACATACATGCATCCTGCCTATGCTATGCATATGCATACGTGAGAGTTCATGTTTATGCTCACCCTGTGTCCTCCCATGTAGGTAAATCAAACCTGTTATGCATATGCTTTATCTGCACCCCCGGGCGAGCCACATTTGCCTTCATGTTATCTGCGGGAAACCAGCATCAACCCACACGCAAAGGGTTTCAGTGTCGAGCCAGGGAGCAGGCGCCACTCTGGCCACCTGCCTTGGAGAGCGGCTACTCAAAGGTGCGGAGTAGACCCGCAAGGCAGGCCGCCGCCCGGGAAGTAAGCCTACGAAGGAGCTTGAAGCACTTCAGCACCACGGACACGGGCAACCCCAATCGAGTCCTTTCGAGCCGTAAAGCCGGCGGAGACCGCCCCTTCCTCAGGCGCCCCCAGCCCTCTCCGCCTAGTGCGTCACTGTCTCCGGCCCGCAATCGTCACTGAGACGCCAGCTTTCCATCCCGCTCCTCGCCAAGCCCGGCAAAAGCCTGGCGGGAGATGCAGGTCCGCGCAGCGCTCCCACTCGCCCTTCCAGCAGGCCCGCGCCACCCTGCCATTCTCTTCTCTCTATAAAGAGGCCAAAGGGCGCACGAGGCGTAGAAACTCTACAGCCCAGGGCCGGGTCAGGGAGGGGTCCTGTTTTCCTCCCCGGAGGTGGGGAAGGCTGAGCAGACTTGCTCTGCGCCTCTACCCGCTACATTCGGCCGCGGCTGGCCCTTCCTCCTTGCCCTTGCCTTTCGTTGGGGAAAGATTTCTCCAAACCGTTTAATCTCCGCGAAAATCTCAACCCATATAGACTGGCGTCCAAGAGTCAGAGACAGACAACAGAGTAAAGGCTAATACTCATTCTCGGCCCTATTTCTAAAACCATCCAGCATTCTTAAAAGTTTGTATTTGAAATTAATCCCATGGCGCCATAGGGACTCTCCCTTGTTTGGGTGGGCTCCTGGGTGAAAGGAAAGCAGTAGCTCCTGGCCTTTATCAGAGAGGCTGGGGAAGGACCCATACATGCGACGGTGGCAGGAAACGGGGGCGCACAGCTGATACTGACCCTACCGAACCCGTGTCCAGGTTTTCCAAGAGAGCAGTGCCGGGAAGTGGGGACCCCGCAGCCGCTCGGGCGTCGAGCAGAGCCTCCGCAAAGGCTTGTACAGGGGGCGGGGCGCTTCGCCCAGGGCCCGGCCCAACCCCAAAAGAGACACTCGGCCTCTTAGGTGCCTCGGCTAAAAGCGAGCGTGTGGGGTTCGGGGTACGCTCCCACTCCTTACGGGTGGGGCGGCCCGGCAGGCAGAGTCAAGGTCCCAGTCCGCTGCTGCCGACCGGCTGCCGGGGCCCGGTTACCTGTGTGTCGCGGCGAGAAAGGCGCGCCCAGTGCTCCGGCCGGGGCTGCCCGCTACCGCGCGCCTGGTCCAGGCTCTGAGCCCACTGAGGCCGCCGCGCGCTTCGCCAGGAAAACCGCGGCGGGGGCGGCTGAGGCCGCCTGGCTGGTCAGGGAGCGGCGCCGCAGGCACTAACCCTGCGCCTGCGCTCTCCGCTTTTCCCCCCTCGCTCCCCACCGGCAGATACCCAAGTGGGAGACCAAAGGGGAGCGCCGGGGATTTGTGCCCCTTACTCGCGCGGTGGGAGGGCCCAGGCGCCGCGAAAGTGCCTTCCGGGATCGCTTTAGCCTGTGCCCTTCAAGAGACCCGGTCTGCCGGAGTGACATCGTTTTCTGGAAGGGGGCAGGGAGGCAGCCTCAATACATTTCCACCTGTCCCTTTGCGTTTAAAAGTCGCAAGTCGATTCCTTGATATTTAAAATATGTCTAGCATCAGTAAATCGTGGTCCGGGAAGGTCTTAGGGCATCCCCGACTCCACCTTGCGTTTTACCGATGAGGTCTCTGGGGCAAGGGTCTTGACGCTGCAGATCTGGTTCCTGGACTGAGGTCTATATACCCCAGTCCCGTGCTGAATGAATACAGCTTCTTGGAAACAGGGTCACGAGGACAGGCAGGAAGGCCATCAGCATAGGCCAGGCAAGAAAGGGTGAGGCCTGAACCAATGTGCTAGATGTAGGAAAAGATAGGAAGTTACTGCTGGTTTTTCCTCTGTCCTTCCAGATCCACTCACCATCCTGTTCTGTGACTCAGGGCTGACTTTTATGGACGACATCAACTGTCCTCTGGCTTTTGCCTGGTTTTGGCTAATGGGAGGCATGTGCAGGAGGTCCATCACAGGGCAGAATGTTGATCACAGGGCAGGATGTTATTCAGGACCTCTCCCCTACATTCTCAGAGGGCCATTCTATTGGCAGTGGCTGCATTCTTTATCTGCACGCCATTACTCCAATCCTGTGGCCCTCTCCTACAGTTCATTCTTAGTTCTGTTTACCACTTGCTGCCCTTGCCCCTGCAGGCCTGGCTCCCAGATGTTTCCTTTAACCCTGCCCACACCTTTTTAAATAGTCTCTTCCTTAAATCCTCAACTATCCCCTGGATGTGCCATGCCATCTTTATCCTACCACATTTTTCCTACCGTTCCAGGACACTATAATACTTCACTGCGGTTGGGAAGATTCATGAGAAAAAAAATGTGTCAAAGAAAGATGGGACTTCCCTGGTGGTCCAGTGGTTAAGACTCCATGCTCCCAGTGCAGGGGCCCCTGGTCAGGGAACTAGATCCCGCATGCTGCAACTAAGAGTCCGCATGGCGCAATTAAAATATCCTGCATGCTGCAACTAAAGATCCCTCATGCCCCAACTAAAGATCCTGCATGCTGCTACAAAGATCCCACGTGCCACATCTAAGACCTGGTGCAGCCAAATCAATAAATAAATGTTGGAAGGAAGCAAGAAAGAAAGAAAGAAGGGATTTTTAAAAGATGAGATGTCTCCCAGAGTCATCTTGATAGCTCCCAGGCTCCAGGCAGCCATCATGCTAGGTGATCTCCCCACCAAGTCCCCCAGCCTGAGGGTATCAAAGACAGTTTGAATAGACCCAAGAATGCGATTCAGACTACTCAGAATCAATGTGTTCCGCAAAAGGGCTGGGGGTCATCTGAGTGTCCAGCACAATAGAACTTTGGGGTGCCTCTTGATGGGAAGAGACAATCTAGATCTTTATGGAGCAAGCGCTGGTGCTCTCCCAACTGCAGCTGTGCTGCTTTTGAATGAGTTGGTATCCTTAGGACACTTAAAAGAGTCTTGGGCACAGTGTCTGAAAAATGTGTTTATGAAGGAGCTGCTGAGTGATGCAGTTGTTGCTGAGAGTCTCCGGCTGTTTCAATAGAAAACCCAAAGAATGTTCCCAAAGAGGGAGGAAATAAAAGGCAGTAGAGTGAGTAACGCTTGCGCCTAGCACTCCATGTCAGCTGGGTCTGAATCCAAGGCCTGACCATCTCTCTGGCTTGTAAAAAACGATCAAACTGGTTTAACTAGTTTAATTCTTTCCCCATCCCACCCCTTCAAAAAGCACAAAGACAGAAACAAAACAAAACACAGAGGCACTATCTTAGCAAGACATACCCAAAGGTAACCCCAGGAGTAGCTGCTTGCAAACAGAATTAATATCTCCCCTATTTATACTGAATACAAATGAGACCAGAACAGAAAATTAATAAGTGTCTGGCCTTTCATCGTTTTGAAGAGGAAGGATCCTTTGTTGTTCAGAAAGCAACCTGGGCATTAATTGTGCTGATCTAGATAAGGAGTAGAGGAACAGAAGCAAAAGGAGCCTCAGAAGGCTAGACTCATCCACAAAGCTCAGCAAGATTTTATGTTTCTCCTGGAGGAAGTGGGGGAGGAAGAGAGCCAAAAAAGTTTTGAGGATGGGCATGAGAAAAATGAAGATGTAGAGTGATCTGAGTTTGAGAGGTTTGAGACTAGGAATTTAGCACAGCTGCCATTCTGAATGATACTGAGAGACACTGAGAAACAGGAAGAAGAATTTTTAGATGTTTTGTTATGTGTAATAAGTGGAATTCTTCTTTTGTGCTATAACATTGAGGACTTTTTCTGAAAATTGTCAAAAACGCAAACTGATTTAACTGAAAAAAAATCTATAAATAGATAGCTTCAGGAATGGCTGGATCCAGGGTGCAAACAATGTCATCAGGATATGGTCACTCCTTCTCTCTCTGTGGACTTCAAAGAGTTTATTCTCATGTAGTGATTTTTCGCCACCTCCGTACCTTTCCCCAGTGTTGAAACTATGTCATCCTTATAGCTAATCATTCCAGTAGAAACAAAGCACATATTTCCAAGTAGTTCCAATAAAATCTTATCATGTCTCATTAGCAAATTCTGGATCATATACCCAACTGTATGCTTTACGCTGGGGACCAAGAATGGGGGAGGAGTCATTCTCCAAAGAAAACTCAAAGTTCTATTATCAGAAAAAAACCCATAAAGTGATGGGCAAATTTGGGTGTCACAAACTGTGATAACAATATGAAACAATTTCTAAGAATATACTGTTAAGATAGGAAATACACAAACAAACAACAACAAAAAAAACCAAGTACAGACCAGTGTGGAATGTAAGTTGCTGTTTGTGTAAGAGGGGGACTAGAGAGTGAGAAATGGACAAACAGACAGACCAATAGGCAGGTAGAAACATAGAAATGTATAGGGACATACAAATATACATGTCTAGACAGAATATCTCCAAAAGGATACACAAGAAAAAAAAAAAGTGATGGGAAGATGAAAAAAGAACATGTCCATTATAGGTACCTCTCAACGACACTTCAGTTAAGATTTATACTGCTTTTCAATTGTTTAATACTAGACTAGTGTTTCTTTTGAAAATGACATCACGTTGACATGGAGAGAAAGGCAGCTGAAAATCTTTCAACCTAAAAAATAAAGTGAAATATTTTGCTGTTCCTACCGAAAGAGGTGCCAGAAAAGATTTTTTAAATATATTTTGTTTTGAGTTTCCATATACATACAGCCTTTATTTAAGAGGCCTGTTTTCTGATCCCCAAAAATGATTCAAATTCCTCAAAGCCTGAAGAAGTTACTAGAGTTCCTGATTACCATTGTGAAAATACGTGTTTCCCCCATCAGCACCACCACCACTTCACTCTTGCAGTTAGACACAAAGCTCAGTTCTTGTAGCACTCTGGGCCAAACAACTAAGAACTGGTTTGTATATCCACACAGCGAGGCACACAGTAACACCCCATTTTAGTAACATTCAGACTTTTATCAACCTCAAATACCTGGCACACCACAAATCTTGAAATGAGTGTGGCAACTTGCTGTCTCAAAATTCAAGCACTTGCCTTAGTCTTCAAATTGTGTACAAAACAAAGGGCACCAACAATAAGCACAGTTATCTATTTTCCCCTAGTCAATTCTTTCTTCATTATCATTTACTACTCTATTACCACATTTGCTCACTTCACCAATTACTAGTTCTGAGCTACAGATTCCTTATCAGAAAATAGGACAATAATAGCCTACCATACAGGGCTGTTATGAGGATTAAATTAACTAATACATGTAAAGGGCTTAGGACAGTGTTGGGCACCCAGTAAGCACTAAATTAATGTTTTCTATTATGATTACAGGGGTCCAAAAGTAAATCCCTCTAGATAAGTAAAACGAGTAAAAACTCTGTATGGAGATCATGTCTGAAGAGAATGCTGTATAAGGAGAGTAGCTATTCATTCAGCTTCAGAGACCATAAGGAAATGTGAATGCGGTGTTGAAAGATCTTCTATTTTTTAAATATTGGGTAGAAATCTTGATTTTTTAAAAAATTCTTTCTGGTATGGATTGATTGATTGATTGATTGATTGATTTTTGGCTGCACTGGGTCCTTGTTGCTGTGCAGGCTTTCTTTAGTTTCGGTGAGTCGGGGCTACTCTTCGTTGCGGTGTGCAGGCTTCTCATTGGGGTGACTTCTCTTGTTGTGGAGCACAGGCTCTAGGCACACGGGCTTCAGTAGTTGTGGCATGCAGGCTCAATAGTTGTGGCTCATGGACTCTAGAGCACAGCTCAGTAGCTGTGGCGCACGGGCTTAGTTGCTCCGCAGCACGTGGGATCTTCCCAGACCAGGGCTCAAACCCATGTCCCCTGATGGCAGGCAGATTCTTAATCACTGCACCACCAGGGAAACCCTGGCTTGTGGGATCTTAGTTCCTGGACCGAGGATCAAACCTGGGCCCACAGCACTGAAAGCACTGAGTTCTACCACTGGACTGCCAGGGAATTCCCAGAAATCTTGATTTTTAAATGAAATTTTCTGGTTATTAAAAATGCAAATGCATTCATGATTTTTAAAAACTCAACAAACTAAGAATAGAAGAAACTAACTCACCATAATAAAGGCTATATATAAAATACCCACAGTTAACATTACACGCAATGGTGAAAGACTAAAAGCTTTTCCTCAGGAATAAGACAAGGATGCCCACTCTCACCACTTCTATTCAACATAGTACTACAGGTTCTAGCCAGAGCAAATAGGCAAGAAAAAGAAATAAGTGACATTGAAATAGGAAAGGAAGAAGTAAAATGATTTCTGTTCACAGATGACATGAGTTTATATGTAGAAAACCCTGAATACTCAAAAAAGACTGTTAATAAATTAATTCAGCAAAATTGAAGGATACAAAACCAATGCTCAAAAATCAGTTGCATTTCTATACACTAACAACAAACACTCTTAAAAGAGAATTAAGAAAAAAAAAATCCATTTACAATAGCATCCAAAAAAATAAATTACTTAGGAATAAACTTAACCAAGCGGATGAAAGACTTGTACAATGAAAACTAAAAAACTTGGCTGAAAGAAATTAAGACAAAAATAAACGGAAAGATACCTTGTGTTCATGGACTGTATGACTTTAAATTACTAAGATGTCAGTACAGCCCAAAGTGATCTACAGATTCAATGTAATCCCTGTCAAACCTCCGATGAGGTTTTTTGCAGAAATGGAAAAATCCATCCCAAAACTCATACAGAACCTTAAAGCCCCAAAATCTTGAAAATAAAGAACAAGTTTGGAGGTCTCACACTTCCTGTTTTCAAAACTTACTGTAAAGCTACAGTAATCAAAATAGTGTGGTATTAGCACAAGGACAGCCATATAGACCTAAAGAATAGAACAGAGAGCCCAGAAACAAACACATATATGGTCAAATGATTTTTGACAAGGGTGCCAAGACCATGCAGTAGGTAAAGGACAGTCTTTTCAACATTTAATGTTGGGAAAACAGAATATCCACATGCAAAAGAATGAAGTTGGATTCTGCCCTTACACCATATACAAAAATTAACTCAAAATTGATCAAAGACATAAATGTAAGAGATAAAACTATAAAACTCTTAGAAGAAAACATATGGCAAAACTCCATGACAATGGATCTGGCAATAATTTCTTGGATGTAGCACCAGAGGAACAAGCAAAAAGAGAAAAGATAGCTAAGTTGGACTTTATCAAAATTAAGTGTCTTTTGTGTGTCAAAAGACACTATCAACTGAGTGAAAAGGCAACCCATAGAATGGGAGAAAATATTAGCAAATCATGTATCTGATAAGGGATTGATATCCAGAATATGTAAAGAATGCCTACAACTCAACAACAACAACAAAAGCAACCGATTTAAAAGTTATCAGGACTTCCCCAGCAGTCCAGTGATTAAGACTCCCCACTTCCACTGCAGGGGGTGTGAGTTCGAACCCTGGTCGGGGAACTAAGATCCCACATGTTGTGCAGTGTGGCCAAAAAAAAAAAGTTATCAAAAGCCTTGAATAGACATTTCTCCAAAGAAAACATACAAATGGCCAATAAGCACATGAAAAGATGTTCAGTATCACTAACCATTAAGGTAATGCTAATCAAAACCACAATGAGATACCACTTCACACCTATTAGGGAGATTATTATCAAAAACAAAAACAAAATAATAAATGTTGGTGAGGATGTGGAGAAACTGGAACACTTGTGCATTCCTAGTAGGAATGTAAAATGGAATACTCACTATGCAAAACAGTATGGCAATTCTTCAAAAAATTAAAAATAGAATTACCATATGATCTAGCAATTCTACTTCTGGGTATTAAATGTAGTGACAGCAGGGACTTGAACAAACATTTGTAAACTCATGTTTGTAGCAGCCTTATTCACAATAGCCAAAAGGCTATGATACAGCATGGATGAACCCTAAGGACATTAGGCTGAGAGAAGTAAGCCAGTAACAAAACAATTAATGTCGTATGACTTATATAAGGCACCTAGAGTAGTCAAATTCATAGAGACTTAAAGTAGAATAGTTGTACCTGGGACTGGGGGTGGGTGGGGGCTGAGGAAGAGAGGATGGGGACTTAGTGTTTAATAATAGGTACAGAGGGCTTCCCTGGTGGCGCAGTGGTTGAGAATCCGCCTGCCGATGCAGGGGACACGGGTTCGTGCCCTGGTCCGGGAAGATCCCACATGCCGCGGAGCAACTAAGCCCGTGAGCCATGGCCGCTGAGCCTGTGCGTCCGGAGCCTGTGCTCCGCAACGGGAGAGGCCACAACAGTGAGAGGCCCGCATACCGCAAAAAAAAAAAAAAAAAAAAAAAAAAAAAAAAAAATAGGTACAGAGTTTCAGTTGGAGAAGATGAAAAAATTCTGGAAATGGATGGTAGTGATGGTTGCACAACAATGTGAATATACTTTAGAACTGTATACTTTAAAATAGTTAAAATGGTAAAAGTATGCTATGTATATTTGCCATAATTTTTAAAAAGTTAACTTAAAAAATGCAAATACATAAACACTGTCAAGCACATCCACAACCACAAGTCATAGTACTCACAGAGGAAAATATGGGCTTACAAACAAAAAAATAAAAAAATCACATGAGGAGTCACCAATAGAGAAAGTCAAGGAGATGCAGCAGGGAAGATTAACTCTGGTCCTGGTTGCTTCTTACTGGCACTGTGGATCCCCCAATGTCTGGCTGTGACTCCCAGAGGATTCCCAGCCCAAGTAATTTGCAAGCGTCTTTTGGCTGCGAAGTCACTTTGCTGCCACCATGGTGACAGACCAACTAGCACCATCAGCTACTTTCTATATCCCTCACAGTGCAGGCAGGAGCCTCTGGATCCCTTCCATACTACACAAGAGTATGAGTAGAATGAGGAGAGTCACCTCGACTCCTCTTTGTCTATGCCACACTGCACCTTTCCTCTGGTTTAGTCATCCTGTGTTGGTGCAGAGGCACCTTGGCGGGCTTCCTCCTCCCACATTCCCGACAGGGAGTAAACAGAAGCCCCTTCTACTCTCAGCTTCCTCCACAGTCTATTCAATAGCCTTGGAATTTCTGCCTGGAAGGTTAAAGTCACATTACAAGGGTCCACCTCTTTACTCCCAATCTCTCTCACTTTCTTCTCCTTTCTGCACTCAAATAGCAAAATGAACTTTGACTCTTTTTATTCTCATTAAACTCCATTTTTAGGAGTCCTAGTCCTCCCCACCCTCATGGTTAGTAGGTACCTTTGCCTGACTAGAGAGAAAGTCATATACATGGAAATGCAAAAGAGATGAACATGTTGTATATTATTTTAAATTAAGTAAAATGGACAATGGCAATAAAGGGATATAATTGCTCGTATAACTGAACAGTCCAGAGTTTTAGGCCAGGCTTTAAGCAAATGCTGAAATGATGGGATTAGGACTCAGTTTCTCTCTGTTTCTCAAATCCACTTCTTCATTGTTGGCTCCATTCTTGGCAGGCTTCTCCCCTCATGGTTTCAAAATGACTCTCAGAGGCTCCAGGACCCACATGTTTTCTTGTTCACATAAAAGGAAGAAGAACACTTTCCCTCTTCCACTTTTTGAACCAAAATCCTGGCCTTAGCCTGGTTGGATTTGTCCTTCCCTGATCCAATCATTGTGGTGACTGAGATGATGCCTGTTAGCTTAAGTTAAACACCACATCCCATGTGACATATTCCATTCCTAAAGCAGAAGAGGGGTATCAAGTTCCCCTGAAGCCCATGGATCTTGAGAATAAACATTAGATACCATTACCAGGAAAAAGGCAAATGTGTGTTGGGTGACCAAAGACAGCAATGTCTTACCACCTCCAATGTCTACCAGATCTGATCTGACTTACTGCTCAACAAGATTTTATTAAACTAAACACTGAAAAATAAATGCAAAACAGAATCAAGTTAATCTTAGCAACTCTTCCCCACAGTACACATCCTTTCTGACTCCTGATTCCTGTTCTGGGAAATTTCTTTAAAAATAATATCCTACTGTCTGCACTTGACACACCAAAATTTGCCTATCTCCTGGGTGTCCTGGACCACTTCTCTCATCAGTGTCTGTCCTTGCCCTAGGACTTGGTTTGAACCCTAGGGGCTTTACGAGGAACAGGAGCCTGCCCATGTGGGCAGGCTGCCAGTCTATGTGTCCACACCTCCTTAAAGATCATTAAAGTGGTTCATGAACCACCTAACAGCCGAAGTAGAGTTTGCTCTAATTTTTATCACATTTATTATTATTATTATTTATTTATTTATTTAATAATATATGTAATATATGGATCTTTCTGCTTCAATCTGACTGTGAAAATACAAAGAAAAAGAAGGGGGTCTGCTGGGAGGTGGGGGGTCACCAGAACCAGGTCCAACAGAAGTACTAGGGGTAGAGGGAGGCTCATCCCGGCTTCCTACCTTTGCACCTCTGCCATTTCATTTTTTTCTCCCCTCTGCACCCTCTCTAAACATAGGTGAAGAACAATAACCAGTCTGCCACCAAATTTTCTATATGCAAAATATCCTTTCTCTTCTCGCTCCATTAATCCTCAAAGACTTTTCCACTTTAGAACTTGAGATGTGATTGCTCACACTGGGTATTTAATATAATTTGTAATAACCTGTGTGATAAAAATTAGAGCAAACTCTGCTTCCCTTGTGAGGTGGTTTATGAACCACTTTTGCTTTGGCTGTGAGGTAGTTTATGAACCACTTTAGTGATCTTTAAGGAGACATGGTTGTGCAGATGGGCAGCCTGCCCACGCGGCAGGTGGCGTTGGGCACGGGCTCCTGACTGCAGGGTGGGGGAGCGGAGGGGAGGTCTGAGGGTGGAGGCCTGAGCTCTATTGTTAGCTCTGCTGCTCTGCAACTGTGTGACCTTGAGCAAATCAATTAACCCCTCTGGACCTACCAGTTCCTCGGCTCTAAATAGCAGGATTAAACTTGATGTTCTCTAAGCTCTTTTCACCTGCAGTATTCTAAAATGTTCAAAGAAATTTATTTTGTTTTGTTTTGTCTTTGGCTGTGTTGGGTCTTCGTTGCTGCGTGTGGGCATTTTCTAGTTGCTCTGAGCGGGGGTTACTCTTCATTGCGGTGTGCAGGCTTCTCATTGCGGTGGCTTCTCTTGTTACAGAGCAGACTTATAGGTACACAGGCTTCAGTAGTTGTGGCACACAGGCTCAGTAGTTGTAGCTCACGGGCTCTATTGAGTGCAGGTTCAGTCGTTACGGCACACGGACTTAGCTGCTCCATGGCATGTGGGATCTTCCCGGACCAGGGCTCGAACCCGTGTCCCCTGTACTTGCAGGCGGATTCTTAGCCACTGTGCCACCAGGGAAGTCCCTGATTTTGTTTTTAACAGTTCACAAATGAGAAGTTACCAGTAAAGAGTTCTTATCTTTTCTAGAACTGGAAAGATTGCCAAGAGACACTCATTCAGGCTGAAAGGGGTTAAGGAGGAGGTAGAGTGTAAACAGTGAACTACGGGGTGATCAGATGGTGGAGGACAAGCTCCCGTGTGGGTCCTGACCCTCCTCTGAGT
Source organism: Kogia breviceps (assembly GCF_026419965.1). NCBI lineage: Eukaryota > Metazoa > Chordata > Mammalia > Artiodactyla > Physeteridae > Kogia > Kogia breviceps. The sequence goes on from NC_081314.1 coordinate 17,358,539, forward strand.
CTCCAGTGAGCCTCAGAGAGCACCGGCACAGGCTCAGAGGCTGTGTGCACTTAACCGCAAGAATCCCCATGCTCTTTGGCCTGGGGAGAGGTTGAATATTCTAGATTCATAGAATTCCCTTCTTCTGAAGCTCTTCCAAGGACCCAGTCCTCTCTCCCACTACCTATTTCCCAGAGGAGGGCCCTAACTAGGGGGAACATCCAAGGTATTGTCCCATGACACCTACATTAGGGTGACAATTGGAAAGCTTGAAGTAACCTCTGCTCTCGCTCAAAAATCTCACTAAAACAACTAAGAAGGGATTTTTTTAAAAGACATATATCTACAAGGACCAAGAGAAAAGGAGACAACAACAACAGAATTTTGGAATTTAGAAAACACTTGAACAAGCAGTAACTGGCTTAGCAGACTCCAGTAAATGGAATCCACAGTCAGTGATGATGGAAGGTAAGAAACAGCCCAACTTACACTGCAAAACCCAAAAGGTCATGAATTGGCAGTACCAGATTCCACCGGAAGTGAGGTTGAAGTAAGGGATAGAGATAAAAGGGATGGATTGAAGGTTCTTTTAAGAAGCTGTCAGTTCCCCAGATATCCCTCCCAATCCACACAGCAAGGAAACGACCTCACCCCCACTCTCGTGGGAGACTGGAGGCCTTCCCTCTGAGAGCAAAGAGGACTGCTCTCTCGAGAAGGAAAATCTGAGGGTCTCTGCACTGGCGGACATCAGGCCCAACTGGGGATAGGAAGATCCACATGGAAAACAGGAGAGTGTGAATGTTCACATACTGAATGTTAAAACCACTAGTTCTCTTCCACCTCTTACCTCCCAGAATAATGGCAGCCAGGCATGTACTCTCCAAGAGCCTGGAGGATCCTTCTCTGAGTAGCCTAACAAGCTCAAGAGAGAGACTTCAAAATTCTGACATAGGGATTCGCTAACCACTGGCTCTGCTAGACCAGTGTACAGTGAAATCCACAACTGACAACCCCCAACCCATGCTCTCAGAGCTCCCAATCAGCTTTTTATGCCCTATCTTTAAATATTAGCAGAAGCCAAAAATCACCACACATCTGAGGAAAGCCTCAGAGAGACCAAAACAAACAAAGATAATTTTGAGGAAACAGAGCCTAACCTGGGAGAAAAAAAATTTTTTGTAATAACCAAAATTCTCAGAGAGAGTGATATTACATCAGTGAAAGAGGAAAAATGTATATTTATAAAAAGAAATATTCAGAGAACACAAAGGGAGACTTGAAAATTTAAAACATGATAGTAGAAAGATTTTTAGTTAGCAAAAAGATGGAAAGGGACAGTTTCCCATGATGTGAAACAAAAGGACAAAAAGATGGAACACTGGACAGAGAAAGTAAGACAATTAGAATACCTACTCAGGAAATCCAAATAAAGAGTCCAGAAAGATAGAATAGAGAAAACAGAAGGGAGGAAATAATCATTGAAATAATTCAGGACAATAGCTTCAAGTTTGCAGATCGAAAGGGGCTATAACCCCACATGGTTCTCAAAAACAGGCCCACTTTAAGGTATATCTTAGTGAAATTTCAGAATACTAGGGACAAGCACAACATCTTCAAGCTTCTAGAAAGAAAATAAACAAAAACAACATTTTTTTTTTTTTTTTTTTTTTTTGTGGTACACGGGCCTCTCACTATTGTGGCCTCCCCCATTGCGTAGCACAGGCTCCGGATGCTCAGGCTCAGCGGCCATGGCTCACGGGCCTAGCCACTCCGCGGCATGTGGGATCCTCCCGGACCAGGGCACGAACCCGTGTCCCCTGCATCGGCAGGCGGACTCTCAACCACTGCGCCACCAGGGAAGCCCCTGTCATTAATTTTTTATATGTCCTACAGGGGACACGGGTTCGTGCCCCGGTCTGGGAAGATCCCACATGCCATGGAGTGGCTAGGCCTGTGAGCCATGGCCGCTGAGCCTGAGCATCCGGAGCCTGTGCTACGCAACGGGGGAGGCCACAACAGTGAGAGGCCCGCGTACCACAAAAAATAAAATAAAATAAAATAAAATAAAGACAGCACAAACAGATGGAAAAATACACCATGTTCTTGGACTGGAAGGATTAATATTGTTAAAATGACCATAGTACCCAAGGCAATCTACAGATTCAATGCAATCCCTATGAAAATATGAATGACATTTTTCACAAAAGTAGAACAAAAAATTTTTAAAATTTGTATGGAAACATGAAAGACCCCAAATAGCCAAAGCAATCTTGAGAAAGAAAAACAGAGCTGGAGGATCATGCTCCCTGACTTCAGACTATACTACAAAGCTACAGTAATCAAAACAGTATGGTACTGGTACAGAAACAGATCAATAGAACAGAATAGAGAGCACAGAAATAAACCCATACACTTATGGTCACCTAATCTATGGCAGAGGAGGCAAGAATATACAATAGAGAAAAGACAGTCTCTTTAATAAGTGGTGCTGGGAAAACTGGACAGCCACATGTAAAAGAATGAAATTAGAACACTAACACCACATACAAAAAGAAACTCAAAGTGGATTAAAGACCTAAATGTAAGACCAGAAACCATGTTTCCTAGAGGAAAACATAGGCAGAACACTTGTTGACATAAATCATAGCAACATTTTTTGGATCCATCTCCTAAAGCAAAGGAAATAAAAGCAAAAATAATTAAAGGGCACCTAATTAAACTTAAAAGCTTTTGCACAGCAAAGGAAACCATTAACAAAATGAAAAGACAACCTACTGAATGGGAGAAACTATTTGCCACTGATATGACCGGTAGGGGCTAATATCCAACATACATAAATAGCTCATACAATGCAACATCAGAAAAACAACCTGATTTTTAAAATAGGTAGAAGAACTGAATAGACATTTTTCCAAAGAGGAAATGCAGATGGCCAACAGGCACATGAAAAGATGCTCAAGATCACTAAGCATCAGCGAAATGCAAATCAAAACTACAATGAGATGTCACACCTGTCAGAATGGCTATCATCAAAAAGAACACAAATAACAAAGGCTGGTGAGGCTGTGGAGAAAAGGGAACACTATTGTACACTGTTTGTGGGAATGTAAATTGGTGCAGCCACTGTGAAGAACCTTCATACTGTTTTTCACAGTGGCTGCACCAATTTACATTCCCACCAATAGAACTACCACATGACTCAGCAATTCCACTCCCGGGTATATATCTGAAAAAACCAAAAACACTAATTTGAAAAGATACATGCACCCCAGTGTTCAGAGCAGAATTATTTACAATCGCCAATATATGGAAGAAACTCAAGTGTCATCAACAGATGAATGGATAAAGAAGATATCGTACACACACACACACACACACACACACACACACACACACACACACACACACTGGAATACTACTCAGCCATAAACAAGAATGAAAATTTGACATTTGCAGCAACGTGGATGGACTTGGAGGGAATTATGCTAAGTGAAATAAGTCAGATAGAGAAAGACAAATGTTGTATGATATCACTTATGTGTGAAATCTAAAAAATACAGCAAACTAGTGAAAAAAAAAAAGAAGCATGATCAAGTGGGGTTTATTCCAGGAATGCAAGGATTCTTCAATATATGCAAATCAATCAATGTGATACACCATATCAACAAACTGAAGGAGAAAAACCATATGATCATCTCAATAGATGCAGAGAAAGCTTTCAACAAAATTCAACACCCATTTATGATAAAAACCCTGCAGAAAGTAGGCATAGAAGGAACCTTCCTCAACATAATAAAGGACATATATGACAAACCCACAGCCAACATCGTCCTCAATGGTGAAAAACTGAAACCATTTCCACTAAGATCAGGAACAAGACAAGGTTGCCCACTCTCACCAATCTTATTCAACATAGTTTTGGAAGTTCTAGCCACAGCAATCAGAGAAGAAAAGGAAATAAAAGGAATCCAAATCGGAAAAGAAGAAGTAAAGCTGTCACTGTTTGCAGATGACATGATACTATACATAGAGAATCCTAAAGATGCTACCAGAAGACTACTAGAGCTAATCAATGAATTTGGTAAAGTAGCAGGATACAAAATTTATGCACAGAAATCTCTGGCATTCTTATACACGAATGATGAAAAATCTGAGAGTGAAATTAAGAAAACACTCCCATTTACCATTGCAACAAAAAGAGTAAAATATCTAGGAATAAACCTACCTAAGGAGACAAAAGACCTGTATGCAGAAAATTATAAGACACTGATGAAAGAAATTAAAGATGATACAAATAGATGGAGAGATATACCATGTTCTTGGATTGGAAGAATCAACATTGTGAAAATGACTCTACTGCCTAAAGCAATCTACAGATTCAATGCAATCCCTATCAAACTACCACAGGCATTTTTCACAGAACTAGAACAAAAAATTCCACAATTTGTATGGAAACACAAATGACCCCGAGGGCTTCCCTGGTGGCGCAGTGGTTGAGAATCCGCCTGCCAATGCAGGGGACACGGGTTCGTGCCCCGGTCTGGGAAGATCCCACATGCCGCAGAGCGGCTAGGCCCATGAGCCATGGCCATTGAGCCTGCACGTCCAGAGCCTGTGCTCCGCAACGGGAGAGGCCACAACAGTCAGAGGCCCGCGTACTGCAAAAAACAAAAAACAAAAACAAAACCAAAAGACCCCGAATAGCCAAAGCAATCTTGAGAATGAAAAATGGAGCTGGAGGAATAAGGCTCCCTGTCTTCAGGCTATACTACAAAGCTACAGTAATCAAGGCAGTATGGTACTGGCACAAAAACAGAAATATAGATCAAGGGAACAGGATAGAAAGCCCAGAGATAAACACACGCACATATGGTCACCTTATCTTTGATAAAGGAGGCAAGAATGTACAGTGGGGAAAAGACAGCCTATTCAATAAGTGGTGCTGGGATAACTGGACAGGTACATGTAAAAGTATGAAATTAGAGCACTCCCTAACACCACACACAAAAATAAACTCAAAATGGGTTAAAGACCTACATGTAAGGCCAGACACTATCAAACTCTTAGAGGAAAACATAGGCAGAACACTCTATGACATAAATCACAGCAAGATCCTTTTTGACCCATCTCCTAAAGAAATGGAAATAAAAACAAAAATAAACAAATGGGATCTAATGAAACTTAAAAGCTTTTGCACAGCAAAGGATACCATAAACAAGTGGAAAACACAACCCTCAGAATGGGAGAAAATATTTGCAAACAAAACAACTGACAAAGGATTAATCTCCAAACTTTACAAGCAGGTCATGCAGCTCAATATCAAAAAAACAACCCAATCCAAAAATGGGCAGAAGACCTAAACAGACATTTCTCCAAAGAAGATATACAGATTGCCAACAAACACATGAAAGAATGCTCAACATCATTAATCAGCATAGAAATGCAAATCAAAACAACAATGAGATATCATCTCACACCGGTCAGAATGGCCATCATCAAAAACTCTAGAAACAATAAATGCTGGAGAGGGTGTGGAGAAAAGGGAACACTCTTGCACTGTTGGTGGGAATGTAAATTGATACAGCCACTATGGAGAACAGTATGGAGGTTCCTTAAAAAACTACAGATAGAACTACCATACAACCCAGCAATCCCACTACTAGGCCTATACCCCGAGAAAACCATAATTCAAAAAGAGTCATGTACCAAAATGTTCCTTGCAGCTCTATTTACAATAGCCAGGACATGGAAGCAACCTAAGTGTCCATCAACAGTTGAATGGATAAAGAAGATGTGGCACATATATACGATGGAATATTACTCAGCCATAAAAAGAAAGGAAACTGAGTTATTTGTAGTGAGGTGGATAGACCTGTAGTCTGTCATACAGAGTGAAGTAAGTCAGAAGGAGAAAAGCAAATACCATATGCTAACACATATATATGGAATGTAAGGGGAAAAAAATGTCATGAAGAGCCTAGGGGTAGGATGGGAATAAAACACAGACCTACTAGAGCTTGGACTTGAGGATATGGGGAGGAGGAAGGGTAAGCTGTGACGAAGTGAGAGAGTGGCATGGACATATATACACTACCTAACATAAAATAGATAGCTAGTGGGAAGCAGCTGCATAGCACAGGGAGATCAGCTAGGTGGTTTGTGACCACCTTGAGGTGTGGTATAGGGAGGGTGGGAGGGAGGGAGACGCAAGAGGGAAAAAATATAGGAACATATGTATATGTATAACTGATTCACTTTGTTGTAAAGCAGAAACTAACACACCATTGTAAAGCAATTATACTCCAATAAAGGTGTTTAAAAAAAAAAGAAGCAGACTCACAGGTATAGAGAACAAATTAGTGGCTACCAGTGGGGAGAGGGAAGGGGGTGAGGGGAAATATAGGGGTAGGGGAGTAAGAGGTTCAAACTATTATGTATAAAATAGCTACAAGGATATACTGTACAACATGGGGAATATAAGCCAATATTTTATAATAACTATTAATGGAGTGTAACCTTTAAAAATTGTGAATCACTCTTTTGTACACCTGTAACTTATGTAATATTGCACATGCACTATACTTTAATAATCAATCAATCAGTCAGGAATTAGAATTCTTAAGGCTTCTTGACAAAGCCCCTGCCATGTGCTCCAGGCAAATTTTCATGGTTCTACTTGTCTCTCTCTCTCTCTTTTTCTTTCTTTTTTTTTTTTTCTGGCCATGCACAGCTTGTAGGATTTCAGTTCCCTGACCAGGGATTGAACTCACGCCATGGCAGTGAAAAGGCAGAATCCTAACCATTAGGCCACCAGGGAACTCCCTTCATTGCTCTACTCAAATATGAGTCAAAGACAGAGGCCAAAGGAAAATTATAAGTGATGGTGGTAGAAGACTAAGTCCTGTTTAAAAGTTTAAAACTCCCTTCTCTCTCCACTACTCCCTGAGCAGCCAGTGGGATGGATACAGCCAGAGCCAAGGACCTGCCTGCAAGCCATCTGTTTACTTTTCCCTCAGATTTCATCCAACCCTTCACTATTCACTGCCTCCACCTCTCTCTCTCTCTCTCTCTCTCTCTCTCTCTCTCTCTCTCTCTCTCTCTCTCTCACGCACACGCACACACACACACACGTGCACGCGTGCTGGCTTGATTTGAGAATATGCATCATGCTGCTTTTCTTGATAGCAAACATTGTTAATTATGGCTCTGCCTAGGGAATAGGCAAAGATCCCAAGAGCTCAGGCCTTGACAATAGGGAGCTGCACTTCTTTCTGGACAAAGAGTCAGACTAGATTTAGTGACAAATTCTAAATTGCTATGAGACTTTCCCATTTCCTTGAAGCATAATGCTCCATCGATTGATTGCAAGCTGAGTCATATACTGAGTCTGCTTCTCACACTGTCAGCGGGAAGTGTAATTCCTGAATGACTCCCGGCAGACATTTATAGATTTTTCAGTCTGTTGAGTTATAAAAGATACCCAAAGCCTTTTTTTTTTTTTCCTGAAGACCTTTAAATAAATCTTGATCTCAACAGCTAAGTCATTGAACATAATTACATTCAACACACTGGGAGTAATCTGCATAGAAGCAAGAGTTAAGTTAATGAGGATAGAAAAACAATTAAGTGAGTGTGTAAAGAAACAAAGAACAGAGGACTGAAGACTGGAGTTCTGCCTTGCAGTTTGCTCTTGTTTAAGAGGTAGAAGAAATAAAAATAACTATTTAAGGAGATAGGGCAAAGATGGGAATAAGGACTTGGTTAGGGTACCAGAAAAGAAATCAAAGAAAAAGAATACTTCAAGAAAGTGCTGGGGAATTAGTGCTTCCCCATCCTCATTACAATGCAACAGCCCTTAATCAATGACTAACTGAAGTTGGTGTATAAATATCCCGGATCCCACACTCCTTAGGATAACTCTGAGCCCATGTTCTACACTGACTCCAAGAGTTCCCCAGAAGCATTAAGTTCTAGTCACTCACATTGGTAATTGACTTCATAGGGTGCCATTTATTGGCTTTCTTCCTTTTTCTTTCTCACTCTCCTATACCCCTACTGTTGCTTCCTGGCATCATCTCCAAAAGACTGGGATGAGAAAAGGCCACTGATAAGGTAGCCTAAAGATTCTTGAGAGATCAAGATCTGTAGAATGGAAAAGGCAGAAGCCATAGTGCTGGATTCTAAGAGGAGAGTTGGAGATGAGGAATAAGAGACAGGAATGGAAAACTCTTTCCAGAAGTTTAGCATTTAGAGGAAGGAAAGAAATGCGGGGGTGGGGGGGATATTAATGAGGCAATGGAACTGGGCAAAATTTTTTTGTTTACATCTATCTAGGAGAGATCCAATGCACATTTTTAGACATTTGACTCTAGGACTGTTTATGTCTTTCTGGAAGCTCCCCTCCCTCTTTAGGTTCACCTTCTACCTCTCTCCTGTTTTTATCACCTTTTTGACTAGCTTTTCTTCTTTGCCCAGACTTGAGTGTTTGTTTTTCTGAGGATGCTGCACTTGGCCCTCTCCTCATCTTTTTCTATACCCTCTTTCTGGGTAATCTAACCTTCTCCCATGACTTGAACTTCCACCTATACACTACTGATTTCTAAATTTGTATCTTCAACTAAGACTCCTTTCCTGGACTCTACACCCAACTGCCTACTTTATCTTTCCAGCAAACAGCTCAAAATAATCATGCAAAAATTGCACTTCCCATCTCCTCAAATTCATTTTTTCTTTGTATTTGATTGGTGAATGGTACTAACATTCATCCAGTTACCCATATTGGAAAAGTGGAACTCATCCTGAACCCCACCCTCTCTTTCATCACCTTCATTCAGTCAGTAATTAAGTTGAATAAGTCCTTTCCTTTTCTTTAACATTTCCCAAGTCCACCCATTCCTTCCATCTCTACTGTTCCTGCCTGAGTTCAGGCCATTAGCATCTCTTCCATGAACCATAAAGTTCTCTTAAGTGGTCTCACTGCTTTTAGTCTTAACCCATTCAATATATTTTTCACACTCCTGTCAGATAGATTGCCTGCTGTTTAAAACATCTCCAGTCTTTGTCACATGCAAGTGTTGGGAGGATGCGGTGGGGCAGGGGGCATTGTATGAGAGAGAGAAAGACTCTACAAGAATGTTTATGGTCAGAGTTGGGGAAAATTGTGTCAAGGACCCCAGAATTCTGGGTCCATTCCCATCTCCCTTTCTGTAGGTTCAAAGCAAGATAACAACTCTGCCAAAGGTAATTACTCCATTGGAATCTTTTTCTGGGTTTAGCCCCTGTGAATCAGGATAAAGATAGGAAAGACATCCCCTGGTATTTTTTATCTATGGATGATAGTCATCAGTGGAGGACCCAAGGTTAAGAAGCAGAGCTGAAGGAAGGTCATGATACAGAGGCAGAAAGCTCAAGGTACAGGAGTCTTCCTAACACAAGCATCTTCAAGGCAAAGGCCAACATGTCAAGACACAAGAAGGGGATTTCTTTTTTCTTAAAAAACTCTTGTTTAGAAAGTTGGTTGTGGACTGGAGAGGGAGACAATCCCATCCTAGATCCCACATGGATCGGCAACAGCATCTCCTAAGACAGTGGTCTTCAACCTGAAGCCTGTGCAGCGCTAGAGGCACATGAAGACTTTATTTCTCTTTTTCTAAATGATTGACTTGGGTTTGTATCCTGCAGGTTCTCCTATCCTACCTACTATTTTACAGTTATCCTTCTCTCTCTTTACAAAAGAAAGTCAGACCTGAATCTTACTGTGGTGCACCAAACAAGGGTGTGCATGTATTGGGGGTAAAGGGGGTGCATGTTTGTGCTGAGAAAGTAAATCACTGGATAACAAAACTTTTTGTAAGCCAGGTATTTCCTATTCTTTCTTCAATAAAATTGAAGGAGGATCTAAGCAAGTTATCAGCTGACAGCTCAAAGAAAATAAATTTTTATAATATATCATTCTGTTATTTTGTGGTGCATAACTTAAGAGGAGTTTGAAGCACTGAATGCATTTGTTTATAACAAAATGCCTTCCATTTCCATCATCTTATTTATATAAATAAGATTGTCAGGGCTCACACATATATAAACAAATAAAAAAGGAATATGATTGATACTGGATGCTGTCTCATTCCAGCAATAAATAATTTTCATCTATGCATTCATGAACCAATTTTTAAAATAGCCCTCCACCTCATTAATAAACTTACTTCAATAAATTTTAATTTTGATATTTAGTATTACTTATCAAAGTTTGTGATATATTTATATTGTTTTAATCAAATATGTACTTATATTAATTGTAATGATAACTCAATCCAGAAGAAATATTTAAATAAAGTGTAATGGTCATCGCAAATGTTTTAAAATTCCATTTCAATTTATATACATAATTTTGTCACAAAGTAGTATGATAGTGTGATCAATAAAAGATTTTCAAGCATAAAAATATTATTTTGTGAAGGAAGTGCAATGGAAGGATAAGTTCAGGAAAGAAAAAAAGATGCAATGAAATTTTGCAGTGCAAAATTTTCTACTGAAAAAGAAGCTGCTCGTGTATGTTTTAAATGGATATTGGTTGGAGGATGGTATTGCATTGCTTGGATATTTAGATTCCACAGGATTCATTTAAAAGAATGATATAACAGTTTACTTTTTTTAAAAAATTAATTAATTTATTTATTTTTGGCTGCGTTGGGTCTTCGTTGCTGTGCCTGGGCTTCTCATTGCGGTGGCTTCTCTTGTTACAGAGCACAGGCTCTAGGCAGGCGGGCTTCAGTAGTTGTGGCTCACAGGCTCTAGAACGCAGGCGGCATGTGGGATCTTCCCGGAGCAGGGCTCGAACCCGTGTCCCCTGCATTGGCAGGCGGATTCTTAACCATCGTGCCACCAGGGAAGCCCATAACAATTTATTTTAAAATGCCAATATTTATAAAGTGCCAGAAATTATATCCTTTGCCATGATTAAACTTATGATAAACATGTTAAAGGTCAATTTAAAAATATGAAAAATATGCACAGTATATACAGTTTTCAAATAATTTTAGGGAATTTAAGAGCAAAACTGTTTGAAGCCCACTGAGTTAAGATTCTGTTTTGTTTTAAGTTAACCAAGACCAAAAAAGACCACCATCACCATAAAAGTGTTCCTGGTCCTGATAATGCTCCTTACCACTGGGGATAAACTTCTTGGCATTGAGCCAGGATCATAAAGTTCTGCCCATTTCAGATTCCATCAGCTTCCTATTTGGCTAGCCACCTCTCTTCGCCTCACTTTCCACTCGGCATCCCCTGCCAACTCCAGAGTAGAGCCACATGAGATCCTTACAGCTCCCCCACAGACCACCATCACATTCCATACCTCAGGCCTTTGCTCAAACTGCTCCTTCTGTCTGGGATGCCCCTCACCTCTCTCCTCAGTTCCCCTTCTCCATCCAACAGGGAATTTCTCCCTCAAATTGTCATTCATAACTGGCCCTTAATTTAGCATGACCAACCATGCCAGTTTTCCCAGGACTGAAAGGCTTCCTCGGGGGACTTCCCTGGAAGTCTAGTAGTTAAGACTTCGCCTTCCAGTACAGGGGGTGTGGGTTCGATGCCTATTTGGGGAGATAAGATCCCACATGCCTCTCGGCCAAAAAACCAAAATATACAACAGAAGCAATACTGTAACAAATGCAATAAAGACTTTAAAAATGGTCCACATCCAAAAAAAAAAAATCTTAAAAAAAAAGAGAAAGATTTCCCTGGGATGAGGGACTTGCAGTGCTAAAACCAAAATACTCCCAGGCCAGCCAGGATGGTCGGTCACCTCACTGTTCTACGTTCAAGGGACTCACAATTTGGCTTGGGAAAAGTGACCCCAACTTTAGGGTGTTAACTTCTGTCTTCTTCCTACTGACCACCTTTCACCTGTGGAAGACATTCAGTCTTCCATGCTCTGAGAGCACATTCTTAGGATAATACAATTCAAATGCTTTAGGCATTTAAGTCACTCTATTCCCAACTACCAGCTCACACTTCAAAGAGCAGTTACTCCCTGATGTTAAAAGAAACACTCTCTTCTAATTAATTAAAGTCATTAAGCTTGCATATTCAACTCCTGCCAGTGCATGCCTTAGATTGTCACTCCAAAGTAATTTATCTACAAAGATTGGGGCTCTTAATCTCCTAAAAATAATTTTGAGAGAGGCATTATAAATTTCCTGTGACTGTATGAATGTGTGTTTGGGGACGTGGAAGATGGAAGGTTGATTCTAAACCACTGAAGAGTTTCCAGAATTTCATAAGTTAGAATGTGGTCAGAAGGGAAGAAGGCATAGAGACATGTTACCTGACTGAACCTCAGTATCCAATAATCCAGTAAGACTAATAACACCTATTTTATTAAATTATTGGAAGGGCGAAAAGAGGCAGTGTAGCAACTTAGTTAGGAGCACAGATTCTGGAGTCAGGCAGCCTGGGTTTGAATGTTGTCTCTGTAGCTTACTAGCTGTGTGACCTTGGGCAAGTCACTTAACATTTCTGTACCTCAATTTCATCATCTGTAAAGTGGGTATAACAATAGAAGATGCCTCGTAAGCTTGTTATGAGAATTAAATGAATTAATATGTGCAAAGTGCTTAGAGCAGTGCGAGGCACATAGTAAGTGATATATGTGTTTGTCAACTAAGTGCACGGAAAGTGCCTGGAACATTAATAGGAGCCCAGGAAATGGAAGCTATTATTGTTTTTATAGACATTCTTTCTTAGTGGCATCTCTAAACTTTCAGAGAATAACTGGATTCAACAGAAGTTCAACAAATTACTGAACCGTGAGAATAGATTTTCTAACTCTGCACTGAGAGTGCTTTGTTCAAATTATTTAGGGCTCACTGAGAAAAGACTTTGAGAGAAGAGGTTTTTTTACATTGATAAGAAAGTCTGACAATTGACAACAGAATTATTTTAAATAAATTGTTTTATATTAGCAAGGGTATTGCTGAGGTTTTCATTCCAAGTATTTTATTTCCATCATTGTTCTGCCTGTCTGGGAAGGGAAGCCAGCATTTGCAGCATGGTTCAGAGTCCAGGTCAGCAGGCAGCCTTCCTCAGCAGGGCTCCCCTTGGTACACAGGACTGTGAAACCAATTTTGGGTTACCATGGTGACTAAGGGAGCTTCTGGAAATTTTTCCAAATGAAACATTCATTCAGGACATCAACAGTCATGGCCTGGAGGGAGGAACAAAAATGCGCTGTCCAGGACCCCACCAAGTTCACAAGTCTATTGGAGAGCAAGGGTATTTTTTCAAAAATCATGATCTTAAAAGATGATTTTAAAACATTTTAAAGCTCCTGAAATCAGATGTGTCAATGGATGAGTTCATTTAACGTTATGAGTTCCCCTGACCCAGATATCTATTGCTAAGTTAATAGGTTAAAAGATGTCATACAATCTGTAACTTTTTGGAACTGAAGAAATTTGGTATACTAGTGTGCCCTTTGCTATGACTGAAGCACATACAAAGGACAGAAGGGGCCAAGCATTAGAGGGAGGAAGAAGCAGCATGAGTGTAGTTGAGCTCCCCAGAAAGCTTTCTGCAAACTTCTACCTTGGTTCTTTTTTTTTTTAATAAATTTTTTAAATTTATTTTTGGCTGCCTTGGGTCTTCGTTGCATGGGCTTTTTCTAGTTGCAGCAAGCGGGGGCTACTCTTCATTGCAGTGCGCGGGCTTCTTATTGCAGTGGCTTCTCTTGTTGTGGAGCACGGGCTCTAGGCGCACGGGCTTCAGTAGTTGTGGCACACATGCTCAGTAGTTGTGGCTCCCGGGCTCTAGAGCACAGGCTCAGTACTTGTGGCTCACAGGCTTAGCTGCTCCGCAGCATGTGGGATCTCCCCGGACCAGGGCTCGAACCCGTGTCCCCTGCATTGGCAGGCGGAGTCTTAACCACTGTGCCACCAGGGAAGTCCTACTGCCTTGGTTCTGAATTATATGGATACAGAAAAAGATAAAAGACTCTACCAGCAGGACGCAAATCAAATTGCCATCTCTCTCTCTCCCTCTCTCTCTCTCAACATGGCATACCAGTCTTACCTTAGGACAGAAAGATGAGAGGAATAGGACTTGGTGGTGGCATGGCTTGTGCCCACAGATGTAGCCTGTGAGCACTCATCCCTGGCTCTTGCAGCCCAGGCAACAAGGAGCAGACCTCCTTGAGGAGACTCTGTAACATCAGCTTTTAGCATGCTGATCAGGGACACCTCCAATCACACTAATAAGGAGCTCTACAATTAAGGCCCTACATATACCACAAAGAGCCAGCGCTGTACTCTTTCTTGTGGACTGGAGGGATAGTACTGTCCAAAACCAAGAATAGCAAACACTTATATAGCCCTTCCTATGTAAAAACTGTGACACTATTCTAAGAGCCTTACATAGCTAATTCATCTAATCTACACAACAACTTTATAGGTAGATACTATTACTATCCCCATTTTACCGATGAGAAGATAAAGGCATAGAGGTGAAGTAACCTGCTGGCAGCCCCACATTCTACAAGGTGCTAAGATTTGAACTTGGTCTAACTTTAGAGTCCAAGTTCTCTACTTTCTGCTGCCTCTCAGCCTTGCTGTGAGTTAGACAAGCACACATGGGGAGTCCAGGACCACGCACAGACAACTCTTTACTTTGACTTTCATGGTATATTCCCACCCTTAGAGAGTAGAGAGCAGGGAGAAGGAGTAAAGGTGGGAAAGGCTTCTATTGAACTTCAATGTTTAGTAACTCCCACAGGTGTGGGATGCGGTGGGGTGAGGGTTCCTGACTCTCAGACCACCCCGTGTGACCAACTCCTCATAGCTGAAAAAGGAACTTCTCCCCTTTGCATCATTTCCAGCCCTCCATCCACAGCCCTTTCATTCATTTACCCAGAGGCCTTCAGGGGCCAGGAATGTTAACATAAATAGAGAACTAAAGAACAAATTCTCAAATTTAAAAACATTAAAACCTATGCCTGACAAAGAAAACACTTCTGGAGATAGAATGTAGACTGGGGAAGTTGCCACGTTGCAATTGCTGGTCTATTTCTTTGTTTCCTACTCATAGCCAGAGCCTCACCCCTTTCTGGTGCTCAGCCTCCAAGGAACTGTCACCTAGTCATCCTGCCCCATCCTAATCCCTTGCAGGATAGGCCAGATGAGGCTTCACTGATCTGGGTCTTAAAGGGTGGGTAGGAGTTTGCCAGGGAGGAGTCTGACAATGAATAAAAATGTAGAAAGAAATAGCAAGAGTGAAGGCTGAAAGGTAGAAAACTTAAGAGACTGCTTGAGGGTCTGTGGATATTTTATGTGACTGGAGAGAGTGGGCATCACATGTGGCTGGAGAGGGAGGCAGGGCCAGGTGTCAGCAGGATTCCAGCATCTACTGAAGAAACTTAGCTTTTACCCTGGAGTCGGTGAGAAGCCCTCAGAGAGGTTTAGTTGAAAAGTAAGATGCTCTGATTTCTGTTTAGAACCTTCAGCCTGACAGCTGGGAGCTGCAAGCAGGCCAGGCTGTTTGAACCAAAGCAGAGGCTCTCTGGATAGAGTGCAGAGGTGCCAGAGATATTTAGCTTGTAGGAATGATAGTGTTCAGTGATAGGGGAGGAGAAGGGGAGAGAAAATTGCAGTGTGAATAATGTTAGAGCTGGCTCAGGAAGACAATCTGGAACATGATACTTGAATGTCTTCATACAATCTGTACCATTTTGACTTACTCTTACCCTTGAATTGTCTTAACCTACTATGAGTAAATCCCTGTAGAACTGCTTAAAAAGCTCATGCTTTTTCAGTCCAGTTGTAATTGAGATGTCTAGTAGAGGAAATAAACACAGAACCAGTTCGTGAGGAAATGTGGAGGTAACACAGGCAGTAACATGGCAGCAGCAGGTGGGCATGTAGCCTGTGTGACCTCCATGATTCCTGGTGGCTCCCATGCTCTCTTGGTTTCTCTCTCTCTCTTTCAGAGCTTCCAACTGGCATTACCCCTCTTTAGTCCTCCAGGCTTTAATTAACTGGATCCTCAGTGGCAGGCACCTCTGGACTATTTAGTCAATGCCCTGAAAGGGCAGAACAACACCTAGTCAGGGGGACTCCAATATCTCCAGATTCAGTACCATCATCACAAGAGAGAAGGGCCAGATGGGTAACAGGGAAAACTGCTCTTTGAATCGAGGTCCCCCTGGGGAGATGAGCTGTGGGTGACTCAGGACTCAAAGGTTTTGTTCAAAATGAACCATAAGGATTGGGAGGCATGACGGTCAGCTTTAAGCCACTGCACAAGGGACAGTGCCTAGGCACCAGAGAGATGAAATTCAGCAAATAAGAAAAGGCTGTGGCCTTTTCTTATTTATGTGGGTAGCTGCAGGGGTAGCGAGTCCAACTGCCTACAAGGACCATGCAAGAGTGGAATGGGCTAGGGAAGACTGTGGCACCCTGCAGCAGGGGTGCTTCATCTAGAAGGGCCAACTCCTACTCAGATCCAGCCAAGACCATGTGGAAATGTGGGCCCAAGGAAGGGAGAGCTGCCAACTTCTCAAGAGGAGGGAGAACTTCAGAGATTTATGAGCCATCTCCTGATTTGGGGATGCTGGCAATTAATTCAAAGTTTAAAAACATTGAGCAGGCCAAACAAAGCTCACTTGTGGGACAGATTTGGCCCAGCAGCTACCAAGTTGCAACCTCTGCTCAAAAACTTGGACATTAAGCTCTGAATTCCAACAATCTGGAGCTAGAGCAGGAAAGACGGTGGAGCTATTAGGAAGTTGGAATGAGGCAAATGGTTCATCAGACCTTAGGAGTCATTAGACCAATTCCTAATCACATAGATGGGGAAACTGAGGCTTGAGAAGACAAGTACTGAAGGGCACACAGTTTCAGGCAACCTATGGCATTTGCAGTAAGAACAAGGAGACTGGGCTTCCCTGGTGGTACAGTGGTTGAGAGTCCGCCTGCCGATGAAGGGGACACGGGTTCGTGCCCCGGTCTGGGAAGATCCCACATGCTGACGAGCGGCTGGGCCCATGAGCCATAGCCGCTGAGCCTGCGCGTCCGGAGCCTGTGGTCCGCAATGGGAGAGGCCACAACAGTGAGAGGCCCGCGTACCGCAAAAAAAAAAAAAAAAAAAAAAAAAAAAAAAAAAAAAAAAAAAAAAGAACAAGGAGATTCAGATCAGATTCCAGAGAAGCAGCACTGAGCCAGCCTGATTGGCATTTGCTCCTCTCCCCTCAGTCTCCTGTTTGCTTATTTGTTTCTGTTGCCTACTTTGCAGCTGTGACTGATACATATGTCCTCTCCTGAACTCTGCATTCTCCCCCATTGGATTCCCGGAGACTGTCTTTTGAGCTTCATCTGGAGCCCTGCCCAGACCTCTCGGCCTGGAGCTGGTGCTATTTCTGAGTCTGTTGGCACCGTGGGTGCCGTCCTCCACTGTCCCTGGGCTCCCCCCTGGGCCTGCGTGAGCCCCACCTGTGCTGGCTGTGACACACAGCTAGAAAGGGGCAAAAATATGGCTTGATCTCAGTCTGCCTGAGTCCTATGTCCTGTCCACTCAGACACACTGCTTCCCAGGCTTACTATCTCCCTGCAGAATGGAAAGGCAGGTTTGACTATCACTTTTGTGTGTGAACTATAAAGTGAGTTTGAGTACATTTCAGTTTTGCTCTTTCTTGGCCATTTTGCCCTCTCATAGTCAGGGACAACTTACCCGTTAGGCACAGCAAGCACAGCATTGAGGGTCCATGGTACTCTAAAGGCACCACAAAATGTTTTCATCTTAATTTCTTTAAAACTCATAATAAAAATAAATACAATGAATATATAAAACCGAATCCAGTGTACTTAATGCCAGTGAACTGTACACTTCAAATGGTAAATTTTCTGTTATGTGTATTTTAACACAATAAAAAAAAGAAGTGAATGCAGCCTGGATTGTATTCATCTTTATACCAACACAGTCATAAAATACAATTTTTAATATTTTTTATGGAAAAAGTATCCACAAATTCAAAATTCCAGGGCCCATGAAAGTCATAATTCAGCCCTTGCTAATAATGAGTATTTGGCTAATTCATATCAAAGATAAGTTTCATACTTTTGGACCAAACCATATGGACTGACACTTGTCCATGGCCTTGAGAGCCTAAGGTTACATGTGTGAAGGTTACACACCATGATCCAGGCTCCTAGCACCTGTCACCTGGTGGCAACTACAGAGATTGTTCAGGTGAGATGCTGAGGACAGTGGCTATGAGAACTTTGTTAGTTCCAGTCTCCATAGTACAGGTTCCCCTTTCACACAGTGAAGCCAGATCCTTGGAGGTGATCAGTTTTATTCCAAAGGTGTTTTTTTTTTGTTTGTTTGTTTTTTGTTTTTTTTTTTGCAGCATGTGGGATCTTAGTTCCCAGACCAGGGATCGAGCCCGTGCCCCCTGCGGTGGAAGCACAGAGTCCTAACCACTGCACCACCAGGGAAGTCCCCCAAACTGCATTTTTGACGCTTTTTTAAAATTAGCAAATCTTTCTCTTGGTTTACCAAAACAGCCTTCTGGTGGCTCTCCCTGACTTGACTTTTGCTCCCATCCAACCCAGTATGACCTTTGTAAACTTTTATCTCCCTAAAATAAGATTATTCAGTGATTCCCAATATTTTCATTATTTCAAAAGCTTGATGGAAACCCCACTTTTACTCATGGCAAGTAAAATGAACTAACTCAAAGTTGCTTGAGTTTGAGCTAGAATTGTACCAGCACACTTGGTATAATTAATAAATGTTGAGAAAACAAATGGATTTTTTTCTTTCACACATGCACCCTTGGGGAAAAGTTCATGAATGGGTCCTGGGAAGTGCAAAGGCCTGGGGTTCCCTGGAAATGTCTAAACAGAGCTGGCCTGACCCTTCTGGGAGGCCAGCTGCTACTCCAGCCACAGAGAAATTACTGACTAGCTGACTACAGGAGCGGGGGAGGGGACGATGAGGAAACATTACATTAAAATTCAATGCAAAGTGAAAGCTTGTCTTGAGCAAGAGTGAATGACTCAGCAAGAAACCTTTTTCCAGGATTTGGTTACTGCTCTCTGCAAGTCCTATATTAAATAACAAGCACATATTTATTATTTACTTGAAGTAATTTCATTACTCACCAGATGGCAAATAAGCAACAAACACATTTCCTAGAATGTTTTTAAATCCTAAAGTGAAAGGACTGCTTAGAGTCACAAATAGTTGGTGCATCTGGTCATTGAGGGGAACTTGGCCTTTGGCACCGTGAAAGAGGGTTTGGTTTTTAAGTCTAGTTCTTCTTTTTTTTTTTTTTGTGGTACACGGGCCTCTCACTGTTGTGGCCCCTCCCATTGCGGACCACAGGCTCAGAGGCCACGGCTCACGGGCCCAGCCGCTCCGCGGTATGTTGTGGCACGTGGGCTCAGTAGTTGTGGCTCACGGGCTCTGGAGTGCAGGCTCAGTAGTTGTGTCACACGGGCTTAGTTGCTCCATGGCATGTGGGATCTTCCTGGACCGGGGCACGAACCCGCGTCCCCTGCGTCATCAGGCGGACTCTCAACCACTGCACCACCAGGGAAGCCCTTAAGTCTAGTTCTGCTTGTTTGTCTCTATAGTACATAGTTATCATCTCTCCCTCCCAATTTTGGGGGGAAATAATAAATACATACATACTCAGTTCATTCTTTTCTTTATTTAAGTAATACTTATTAGATATCTTCATTGTGCTATTCTGGACCTAGGGGCTGCAGCAATGAACAAAATCAAGGTCCTTGATGAAACAAATTCAGGAATTCAGGTTTATGCGGTATAGGTGGGCATATGACCTTGGTTATTCCTTAGCATAATCTCTCTCCTTAACCATCATTCAGTAACGGACT
Source organism: Kogia breviceps (assembly GCF_026419965.1). NCBI lineage: Eukaryota > Metazoa > Chordata > Mammalia > Artiodactyla > Physeteridae > Kogia > Kogia breviceps. The sequence goes on from NC_081314.1 coordinate 17,378,407, forward strand.
CAGAAATGTGCACGTGTCTCAGATGAGGGTCCCTAGAAGCAGAGCCTGAGGCAAGGATTCAGATGTAAGGAAGACAGGTGTGCTCTTAGGAGAAACATGTAAGGGAGTGAGGGAAGCAAGATAGAGAAGAGGAAGGAGACAAGAAGAAAGCCGGTGTCAGGTAAAATCCAGATTTGACCTGATTTTGTATCTGGAAGGAGAAGCTTGCCTCTGGAACACAAATTGTACTACAGAGTTGTTTCTGCCTGGAGGCAAGGGGCTGCCCTTTTGTACCTCCTTGTCTGTCAGTCACTGGTCTAGAGATAGAGACAGTGTAACCTCCCAGGCATCCTTGGGTTAGGAGGCTCTTATTAACCAAGGGCAACTCCCGTAAGTCAAGGTCACAGGTTTAAGCTGCTAGCCACAGCCTCAGAACAACTGTGGGTGGAGGGAAGAAGGATAAGGATGGGAAGGGTGTAACAGCTGATACAGGGGATCTGGATGGAGCCCCCAAAACGTCTACTACTGCGTGTGTCTCAACTAGGCTAATCTTAGACTGTGAGATTCACTTCTGGAACTTCTGTGGGAACCACTGGGAAAACAACCACTCCTTTTGCTCATTGTGCAATTAGTAGGATGCACGCTGGCAGCTGCTTAAGCCCAGGAAGAGTCAACTGAAAGGAAATAAGTATAGAGAAATGTAGAGAGACAGAGTCCTGATGATGCTGAGTCTCATGACCAGCTGTACAAACAGGCATGTGGCCTTGGCCATGAGCGATGTCCAGCCGGGCAGAATGTAAAAGCTGAGTCCCAGGGGCACAAATATTTAAAGAGAGAACCAAAGAAGAAGCACTCATGGAGGATACTAGGGTGTCGGAGAAATGGGAACCTAAACTGAAGAAGACGTTTTGAGCCTGTGTCAGTAAGGTTTTGCATAAATTCCTTTAGGGAATTAGTTTAGCAGAATATTTCTGGGTGGCACATTCCCCCTTTTTCTAGATCTCCTGCGACTGTGAAATGAACATGTTAATTTTTTCCTCAACACCCCCTCTTGGAAATGATCTCTTGCATAGCTCCTGCTCAGCCTGGGATCCTGCCTCCTCTGGCCACATTTTATTAGAACCTATGGAAACCAATCCAAAGGGAACCAAATTCCCTGATTAAGTTAAGCTGAAAAGCCCAGTGATTGTCTCTGATGGATATTTTAATTTAAAAAATATACAGTGTGAGCCTAAATCACCACAGGGACAAGCCAGCACCACAGCTAGTAGGAAGCTAAAATAATGAGAGAAGAGTCACCTTGGGAAGAAAAAAGAAACTGGTCCTCACAGAGAAACAGATTAATAAAGCAAATGCAAAAGAAGTGGAAACCAAGAGCCATGCAACTTTGTGAGAACTGGAGGGGTAGCATCACAAACTGACTTTCAATTTTGAGGTCATTTCCTGACCTCAGATGCTTAAGACACTGTCCATTGACCTCTTATAATAATGTACGCTTCACATAAGCTAACTCAAGTGACCTTCTGTTCTGTGACCAGTCCTCTCTGAATTATGAGACAAAATGCCTATCACATCTATGTGGCCCATTAAACAGACGTGTATTACATTTAGACAGTATGGTGGATGGATTTATTGGCACCAGTTCTTCACCTTTGTCTGCATCCACACCCTTTGCCATGTGATTTTACAGGTCCTCTCTTTAGAGGCAGGATATATTTCTCCTTACTGTGTGCAAAGTTTTGTGATTCTCTTTGGTCAAAAGGATATTATCGGACACTGTGCAAGGGAAAACTTGAAATCTGCTTGTGAAGTTGGGCTTGCCCTCTTGCATCTCTGCTATCACCATGAGAAGAACTGTCCCCAGGTAGCTACTGCCTGATCAGCCCGAGCTTTAGAATGAACACATATGGAACATATCTGAGCCATACTCTTAATCAAGACCCAAACACAGGTGAACCCACAGCTTGAAGCAGAGCCATCCAACCAAATCCAGTCTAGATCAGCCAACTCTCAGATACACAAGCAAGAATAAATGAGTTTGGGATTATTGTTACACAGAATTATTGCAACTATAGCTCACTGACACATACACTAACAATTCCTGGAATATTACAGCCAAGTAATGCTATTACCACCTTTCTACACTTACTGAAATTTCCTTGTCCTTACCCTCAGTTCATAAGGGGACGGTGTGGTGGGCTCAGCTTTGTGCATCAGGCCTCATAGTATCCCAGCTCTCATGAGGCTCCACTGGACACAAGAACTTTCATTCTTTTCAGGGTCCACACTAAAATCATCTTCTTCAAGCTCATGGCTCAATCCTAGCAAGGCTGGTGGATCTTACCTATAGCGGGTGCTGGGTTTTGGAGCCTAACAGCAAAGCAGTGCCGACTATCTTCTTTCTGCCACACCCAGACCACGAGATAGTTAAATAAGAAGGCCACCAGACACTGGTAGGTAATTTACATAAATTCTTTTGTTTAATCCTCATAGTAAATCTTGACTTTTTTTTTTTTGCGGTACGCGGGCCTCTCACCGTTGTGGCCTCTCCCGTTGCGGAGCACAGGCTCCGGACACGCAGGCCCAGCGGCCATGGCTCACGGGCCTAGCCGCTCCGCGGCATGTGGGATCTTCCCAGACCGGGGCACGAACCCGTATCCCCTGCATCGGCAGGCGGACTCTCAACCACTGCGCCACCAGGGAAGCCCCTGACGTATTATTATAAAATGTTATGTTATCTCCACTTTCCTTTGGAGATTGAGAGAGTTTGAGTGATGTGCCCAAGGTCACCAACTGGTTAATGGAAGAATGAATCAGGTCTCTGGTCTCCTAAATCCTAGTTGGTGTTTTTCCCTCTGCATACCAAGGTGTCCTCCACCCCGATGTGTCCAGTTCCCTTCAGCCCACATCAGCTTAACCCAGCTGGGAGGGGACTCAGTAGTCATGGAGTCAAATTCTCTTACTTCAGAGGAGAGATTAAGTTAGATTAAGATGGCAGAGATTGGGGATTAGAATTCAACCTCGTGACTGAAATTGAGGGCATGTTCAGGGCACTAAGCTGTCCCAGTTCTTGGAAGGGACTAAAATTCTTTTGCCAAGGAAAGAGTATTTACTTTACAAGGTCAAACTGTAAGAGAAACACAAGCACAAACTCTGCCTGGTGATTGTCCAGTGTATTCCAGTTTATGGAGCATTTTCACATCTAAGATATCCCTTGAGACTCCCACCAGCCCTGGAGGTCACCAAGTCCTATGCCCTCTGCCATGTCTCCCTAGAAACTCAGAGTGATCGAGTGTTCCACTCAAAACAGAACTGGGACAGGATGAGGGCCAGCTTCTGTCCTTCCTCCTGGCTACATGCAAGCTAAGAGAGGCCCTTCCTGGAAGCTGCAGCTGCACACTATGAATGCAGGCTGGCTGCACTCACCCTCAGCCTCTGTTGGCTCTGCATTTCTTGCATTGAAAGGTGCCAGCAGGCTCAGCGCCAGAAGAAGATCTCATTAAGGAGTATAAAACATATGCTTCACTGCTCCTTTGTTGCTGTCAGACAAGAAGACTGAAGAATTAAGCATGGATGAATTTCTGGAAGTGAACAACGATAGTGCCAGAATCAAGAGTACAAGAGAAAACACCAAGTTTTTAAAAATTACAAAATCCAAACTTGAAGAGACTGTAAGGTTTCAAGCTGCTGGCTAGTTGTCTACCTTGGAGCAATTCCTCTGCCCTTCTCCATACTCCAAAGCTATGTTATTTCTGAAAAATATCCTCCAAGGATTAGCAGTGCTTTTGTGGGACTAGTTAGTAATGCATCAGAAATTAGAATAGAACTTTTAAAACTTGAAGTTAGGATTCTCCAACTGTATTTGTACTTTTCTGAACTACAATGTCGAAGGCTACCTCCTTCCATCTGGACAGCTGGGCCATTCGGCTCTGGTGAGTTTCTCCTTGGTGAATGTTACGGACATGGTAATCTGCCACTCAGATCCCCTTAATTGCAGGATTGCTGCCCCAACTACTAGGAGTGCTGTTAGCAGACAACCTTTGGCCATCAGTTCCTTCAGGGGTTGTCTCATCTGCAGAGATTAGCTTAGCCTAAGGTTAGTCTTTCAGGTCTGGCCATTCACCCAAGGTCAGTCTCAGGACAGGCCATATCCAATGAAGAAAGATGCAGGAAATAAAGACCTAGCCACCTCAACCCAACTTGGGAAAACTTTGAAGGGCCAGTCTCACTCTGAAACTCCATTTGAGGGAGCCAAGCCTACCGTTGGGCTTGCATCACAGTTTGATTTCTTGCTCTGTCAACTCCTGCTTCCTTCCCCTTCATTCAGCAAGAGTCGATCCGGAGGGCACTTCCCCATAAATATCCAGCACACTAAACTTCATCTCAGATCTGCTTCCTGGAAAACATAATTTGAGATAAGTTGTTTCAATATTTTTTTCAACTTTTAGATGATTTTTAGAACAGGTTTCGGGTCACAGCAAAACTGAGCAGAAGGTACAGAGATTTCTCATGTAACTCCCTGCCCACCACACGCACAGCCTCCCACAGTATCAAAATCCCACGCCAGAGTGATTCATTTGTTACAATTGATAAACCTACTCTGACACATCATTATCACCCAAAGTTCATATTTTATATTAGGGTTTTATAGGTTTTGACAAATGCGTTATGATATATGTCAACTATTATGGTGTCATACAGAGTAGTGTCATTGCTGTAAAAACCCTCTGTGCTCTGCCTGTTCATCCCTCCCTCCTTCCTTTATTCCTGGCAACTGGTGATCTTTTACTGCTTCTATAGTTTTGCCTTTTCTAGACTGTCATATGGTTGGAATCATACAGTAGGTAGCCTTTTCAGACTGGCTTCTCTCATTTAGTAATATGCATTTAAGCCTCTTCCATGTCTTTTCATGGCTTGATGGCTCATTTCTTTACAGTGAATAATAATTCATTGTCCAGATGGACCACAGTTTATTTAACCATTCACCTACTGAGGGACATGTTGGTTGCTTCCAAGTTTTGGCAATTATGAATAAAGCTGCTGTAAACATTCCTATGCAGGTCTTTGTGTGGACATAAGTTTTCATCTCCTTTGGGTAAATACCAAGAAGTGTGATTGCTGGATTATATAGTAAAAGTATTTTTAGTTTTGTAAAACACTGCCAAATTGTCTTCCAAAGTGGCTGTACTCTTTTGCATTCCCACCAGCAATGTAAGAGAGTTCCTGTTGCTCCACATCCTCATCAGCATTTGGTGTTGTCAGTGTTCCAGATTCTGGCCATCCTAATAGGTATATAGTGGTATCTCATTGTCGTTTTAATTTGCACTTCTCTGATAGCTTGTGCAGTAGAGCATCTTTTCATATGCATATTTGCTATTGTATATCTTCTTTGGTGAGATGTCTGTTAAGGTCTTTGGTCCATTTATTTGGGTTGTTTATTTTCTTATGCTTCGGTTTTAAAAGTTCTTTGTATATTTTGGATAACTGCTCATTATCAGATGTTCCTTTTGCAAATATTTTCTCCCAGTCTGTGGCTTGTCTTCTAATTCTCTTGACATTGTCTTTTGCAGAGCAGAAGATTTTAATTTTACTGAAATCTGGCTTATCAATTATTTCTTTCATGGATTGTATCTTTGTTGTAGCTAAAAAGGTATCACCTTACCCAAGGGCATCTAGGTTTTCTCTTATATTATCACCTAGGAGTTTTTTTTTTTTTTTTTTTTTTTTTTTTTTGCGGTACGCGGGCCTCTCACTGTTGTGGCCTCTCCCGTTGCGGAGCACAGGCTCCGGACACGCAGGCCTAGCGGCCATGGCTCACGGGCCCAGCCGCTCCGCGGCATGTGGGATCTTCCCGGACCAGGGCACGAACCCGTGTCTCCTGCATCGGCAGGCGGATTCTCAACCACTGCGCCACCAGGGAAGCCCATCACCTAGGAGTTTTATAATAAGTTTTGCATTTTACATTTAGGTCTATGATCCATTTTGAGTTAATTTTTTTGTGAAGAATGTAAGATCTGTGTCTAGATTATTTTTTTTTTCTGCATGTGGATGTCCAGTTGTTCCAGCACCATTTGTTGAAAATATATTTTTTCCATTGTATCATCTTTGCTCCTTTGTCAAAGATTAGTTGATTATATTTATTAGGGTCTATTTCTGTGCTCTCAGTTCTGTGTCATTAATCTATTTGCCTATTCTTTTGCCAATATTGCACCATCTTGATTACTGTGGCTTTATAGTAAGTCTTGAATCTGAGTTATGTCAATCTTCTAACTTTGTTCTGCTCCTTCAAAATTATATTTATCACTCTGGATTTTTTGCCTTTCTACATAAACTTTGTTTATTGTTTAAAATTCTTAACTTTATTTTTTCCCAGCTTTATTGTGATATAATTGATATATAAGGTTGTGTAAGTGTAAGGTGTACAGTGACAATTTGATATATGTATATATTGTGAAATGTTTGCCACAATAAGGTTAGTTAACACATCCTTCACCTCATATAATTACCACTTTTGTTGTTCTTCTTCGTATGGTGAGAGCATTTAAGATCTACTCTCATAGCAGCTTTCAAGTATACAATAAGGTATTGTTATCAATAGTCACTAGGCTGTGCATTAGATTCCTGAAACTTATTCACATTATAATTGAAAGTTTGTAAACTTTGGTCAACATTTTCCCTTTTTCCCTACCCCTTATTCCCTGGTAACCATCAATCTGCTCTCTATTCCTATGACGTTAATGTTTTTAGATTCCACATATAAGTGAGATCATATGCTCTTAGTCTTTCTCTGTCTCATTTTACTTAGCATAATGTCCTCCAGATTCAGCCATGTTGTTGCAAACGGCAAGATTTTTTGTGACTGAATAATATACCATGCATATATATATATATATATATATATACAATCACATTTATATATAAACAATCACATTTTCTTTACCCATTCATCCATGGATGGACACTTTGTTTTCTTGTCTTGGCTACTGTGAATAATGCTGCAATGAACACAGAAGAGCAGATATCTCTTCAAAATAGTGATATCAGTTCCACTGGATATATACCCAGAAGTGGGAATGCTGCATCATATGTAGTTCTATTTTCAATTTTTTAAGGAACCTCCATACTGTTTTCCATAGTGGCTGCACCAATTTACATTCTCAACAACAGTGCACAGAGGGTTACTTTTTCTCCACATCCTTGCCAGCCTTTGTTATTCATCGCTTTTCTTTTTGATAATAGCCTTTCTAACAGGTGTGAGGTGATATCACGTTGTGGTTTTGATTTTCATTTCCTTGAAGGTTAGTGATTTTAATCACCTTTTCAAGTACTTGTTGACCATATGTATGTTTCCTTTGGGAAAATATGTATTCAGGTCCTTTACCCAAAACCAAATTAGATTATTTGGTTTTTTGCTATTGAGTTTGTATGAATTATTATATATTTTGGATGTTAACCCTTTATCAGATATATGGTTTGTAAATATTTTCTCCCATTCCTAGGTTACCTTTTCATTTTGTTTCGTTGATTGATTTTTTGGATGTGTCTTTTTGTTTAATGTAGTCCAATTTACTTACTTTTGCTTTTTTTTTTCTTTTCTTATCTCCTTTAACACCTTTATTGGAGTATAATTGCTTTACAATGCTGTGTTAGTTTCTGCTGTATAACAAAGTGAATCAGCTATATGCATACACATATCCCCATATCCCCTCCCTCTTGCATCTCCCTCCCACCCTCCTTATCTCACTGCTCTAGGTGGTCACAAAACACCGAGCTGATCTCCCTGTGCTATGCAGCTCCTTCCCACTAGCTATCTATTTTACATTTGGTAGTGTATATATGTCAATGTCACTCTCTCAATTCGTTCCAGCTTAACCTTCCCCCTCCCTGTGTCTTTAAGTCCATTCTCTGTGTCTACCTCTTTATTCCTGTCCTGCCCCTAAGTTCATCAGAACCATCTTTTTTAGATTCCATATATACGTGTTAGCATACGGTATTTGTTTTTCTCTTTCTGACTTACTTCACTCTGTATGACCCATGCTAGGTCCATCCACCTCACTACAAAGAACTCAATTTTGTTTCTTTTTACAGCAAAGTAATATTCCTTTGTATGTATGTGCCACATCTTCTTTATCCATTCACCTGTCGATGGACTCTTAGGTTGCTTCCATGTCCTGGCTGTTATAAATAGTGCTGCAATGAACATTGTGGTACATGACTCTTTCTGAATTATGGTTTTCTCAGGGTATATGCCCAGTAGTGGGATTGCTGGGTCATATGGTAGTTCTATCTGTAGGTTTTTAAGGAACCTCCATACTGTTCTCCATAGTGGCTGTATCAATTTACATTCCCACCAACAGTGCAAGAGTGTTCCCTTTTCTCCCCACACTCTCCAGCATTTATTGTTTGTAGATTTTTTGATCATGGCCATTCTGACCTCTGCATTACAGGTCTTTTGTTTTCTTAGGTAGGTTTATTCCTAGGTATTTTATTCTTTTTGTTGCAGTGGTAAATGGGAGTGTTTCCTTAATTTTTCTTTCACATTTTTCATCATTAATGTATAGGAATGCAATAGATTTCTGTGCATTAATTTTGTATCCTGCTACTCTACTAAATTCATTGATTAGCTCTAGTAGTTTTCTGGTAGCATCTTTAGGATTCTCCATGTATAGTATCATGTCATCTGCAACAGTGACACTTTTACTTCTTCTTTTCCGATTTGTATTCCTTTTATTTCTTTTCCTTCTCTGATTGCCATGGCTAAAACTTCCAAAACTGTTGAATAATACTGGTAAGAGTGGGCAACCTTGTCTTGTTCCTGATCTTAGAGGAAATGGTTTCAGTTTGTCACTATTGAGAATGATGTTGGCTGTGGGTTTGTCATATATGGCCTTTATTATGTTAAGATAAGTTCCCTCTATGCCTGATTTCTGGAGTTTTTATCATGAATGGGTGTCGAATTTTGTCAAAAGCTTTTTCTGCATCTATTGAGATTATCATTTGGTTTTTATCCTTCATTTTGTTAATATGGTGTATCACATTGATTGATTTGCATATATTGAAGAATCCTTGCATTCCTGGGTAAACCCCACTTGATCATGGTGTATGATCCTTTTAATGTGCTGTTGGATTCTGTTTGCTGGTATTTTGTTGAGGGTTTTTGCATCTATGTTCATCAGTGATTTTGCCTGTATTTTTCTTTTTTTGTGACATCTTTGTCTGGTTTTGGTATCAGGGTGATGGTGGCCTTGTAGAAAGAGTTTGGGAGTGTTCCTCCTTCTCCTATATTTTGGAAGAGTTTGAGAAGGATACATATCAGCTCTTCTCTAAAAGTTCGATAGAATTTGACCATGAAGACATCTGGTCCTGGGCTTTTGTTTGTTGGAAGATTTTTAATCACAGTTTCAATTTCAGTGCTTGTGATTGGTCTCTTTAAATTTTCTATTTCTTCCTGGTTCACTCACGGAAGGTTGTGCTTTTCTAAGACTGTGTTCATTTCTTCCAGGTTGTCCATTTTCTTGGCGTATACTTGCTTGTAGTAATCTCTCATGATCCTTTGTGTTTGTGCAGTGTCAGTTGTTACTTCTCCTTTTTCATTTCTAATTCTGCTGTTTTGAGTCTTCTCCCTTTTTTTATTGATGAGTCTGGCTAATGGTTTATCAATTTCGTTTATCTTCTCATAGAACCAGCTTTCAGTTTTATTGATCTTTGCTATTGTTTCCTTCATTTCTTTTTCATTTATTTCTGATCTGATCTTTATGATTTCTTTCCTTCTGCTAACTTTGGGGTTTTTTTGTTCTTCTTTTTCTAATTGCTTTAGGTGTAAGGTTAGGTTGTTTATTTGAGATGTTTCTTGTTTTGTGAGGTAGGATTTTATTACTATAAACTTCCCTCTTAGAACTGCTTTTGATGCATCCCATAGTTTTTGGTTTGTTATGTTTTCATTATCATTTGTTACTAGGTATATTTTTATTTCCATTTCCTCTTTGATTTTTTCAGTGATCTCTTGGTTATTTAGTAGTGTATTGTTTAGCCTCCATGTGTTTGTATTTTTTACAGTTTTTTTCCTGTAATTGATATCTAGTCTCATAGTGTTGTGGTCAGAAAGGATACTTGATATGATTTCAATTTTCTTAAATTTGCCAGGGCTTGATTTGTAACCCAAAATATGGTCTATCCTGGAGAACGTTCCATGAGCACTTGATAAGAAAGTGTTTTCTGTTGTTTTTGGATGGAATGTCCTATAAATATCAATTAAGTCCATCTTGTTTACTGTGTCATTTACAGCTTGTGTTTCCTTATTTATTTTCATTTTGGATGATCTGTCCATTGGTGACATTGGGGTGTTAAAGTCTCCTACTATTATTGTGTTACTGTCGATTTCCCCTTTTATGGCTGTTAGTATTTGCCTTATGTACTGAGGTGCTCCTATATTGGGTGCATAAATATTTACAATTATTATATCTTCTTCTTGGATTGATCCCTTGATCATTATGTAGTGTCCTTCTTTGTCTCTTGTAATAGTCTTTATTTTAAAGTCTGTTTTGTCTGATATGAGGATTGCTACTCCAGCTTTATTTGATTTCTATTTGCATGAAATATCTTTTTCCATCCCTTCACTTTCAGTCTGTATGTGTCCCTAGGTCTGAAGTGGGTCTCTTGTTTGCAGTATATGTATGGGTTTTGTGTTTGGGTTTTTTTGTGGGTTTTTTTTGCAGTACGCAGACCTCTCACTGCTGTGGCCTCTTCCATTGCAGAGCACAGGCTCCAGACATGCAGGCTTAGCGGCCATGGCTCACGGGCCCAGCCGCTCTGCGGCATGTAGGATCTTCCTGGACCGGGGCACAAACCTGTGTCCCCTGCATTGGCAGGTGGACTCTCAACCACTGCGCCACCAGGGAAGTCCTGGGTCTTGTTTTTGTATCCATTCAGCCAGTCTATGTCTTTTGGTGGGAGCATTTATTACATTTAAGGTAATTATCAATATGTATGTTCCTATTACCATTTTCTTAATTGTTTTGGGTTTGTTATTGTAGGTATTTTCTTTCTCTTGTGTTTGCTGCCTAGAGAAGTTCTTTTAGCATTTGTTGTAAAGCTGGTTTGATGATGCTGAATTCTCTTAACTTTTGCTTATCTGAAAAGGTTTTAATTTCTCCATCAAATCTGAATGAGATCCTTGCTGGGTAGAGTTATCTTGGTTGGAGGTGTTTCCCTTTCATCTCTTTAAATATACTGCCACTACCTTCTGGCTTGCAGATTTTCTGCTGAAAATCAGCTGTTCACCTTATGGCAATTCCCTTGTATGTTATTTGTTGCTTTTCCCTTGCTGCTTTTAATATTTTTTCTCTGTATTTACTTTTTGATAGTTTCATTAATATGTGTCTTGGAGTGCTTCTCTTTGGTTTTATCCTGTATGGGACTGTCCATGCTTCCTGGACTTGATTGACTATTTTCTTTCCCATGTTAGGGAAGTTTTTGACTACAATCTCTTCAAATATTTTCTCAGACTCTTTCTATTTCTCTTCTTCTTCTGAGACCCCTATAATTCAAATGTTGGTGTGTTTAATGTTGTCCCAGAGGTCTCTGAGACTGTCCTCAATTTTTTTCATTCTTTTTTCTTTATTCTGCTCCCTGGCAGTTACTTCCACCATTTTATCTTCCAGCTTGCTTATCTGTTCTTTTGCCTCAGTTATTCTGCTATTGATTCCTTCTAGAGTATTTTTAATTTCAGTTTTAGTGTTCATTTTCATTTGTTTGCTCTTTAGTTCTTCTAGATCCTTGTTAAATGTTTCTTGTATTTTCTCCATTCTGTTTCCGAGATTTTGGATCATCTTAACTATCATTATTCTTAATTCTTTTTCAGGTAGGTTGCCTATTTCATCTTCATTTATTAGGTCTTGTAGGTTTTTACTTTGTTCCCTCATCTGTAACATTTTTTTTGTCATTTCTTTTTTTTTTTTTTTTTCTTTTTGATGGGTGGTGCTGTATTCCTGTCTTACTGGTTGTTTGGCCTGAGACGTCCAGCACTGGAGTGTGCAGGCAGTTGGATAGAGTCGGGTCTTGGTGCTGAGATGAGGACCTCTGGGAGGCCTCACTCCGATTTGTATTCCCTGGCGTCTGAGGTTCTCTGTTAGTCCAGCAGTTTGGACTCAGAGGTCCCACCACAGGAGCTCGGGCCCAACCTCCAGCCTGGGATCCAAGATCTCGCAAGCTTAGTGGCATGGTAAGGAAAAGAAAGAAAAGAAAAAAAAGGAAAAAAATGAGCAGTAGAATATCAAAGCATAAAAAACAAAATAAAATTTAAAAGATACAAAATATATTAGGAAAACTAAAACTATAATTGAAACAACTGCAACAAGGTAAAATAAAACCACAACAAAAAATAGAAAAAAAAAAAAGAGGGGTGGGATGGGGAACAAGCCAAAAGGAAAGAACAATAACAAAGTACAAAGAATAAAATAAAATTAGAAAAATAAAAGATTTATTAGGAAAAATCAAAATATAAAAGTATCAACAACAATGAATCAACAAGGTAAAACAGAACCCCAGTCTAAAAGAGGAAAAAAAAAAAAAGCCTATGGGGGTGTGGCTATGGGGGTGGAGTTTAGGTGAGCATGGAACTTAGGCAGAGGTGGAGTTTAGGGTAAGGCAGGACCTAGGCTGGTGGAGGGGTGAAGTTTGAGCATGGGGCAGGACCTAAGCGGGTGATGTTCAAGCATGGGGCGAGGCCTTTGCTTGCTGCATGCTGAAGGAGAGAGGCAGCACATGGAAAGGAGGGCCTCTGGAGTGTGGAGTTCCGGAGTTTGGAGATAGGGCCCTGAGTGAGGTTGTGTGGGTGGGGTTTAGGCCCAGCTCTTTGGAGGGGGTCTCCAACTGTACAGGTAGGGCCCTGGGTGGAGTGTAGGGGCGGGACTTGGGTTCTTCGCGGCAGGAGGGAGGCTCTGAGGGCAGAGGATTAGACCCAGGATCCCAACAGACTCCCCAGTCTGTTGGACAGGGAAAGCACTGGCCACATTCCCTTCCATTCCTTCACGCCCCTCCCCCACCATCTCCCCCAGGGTCTCCCCCATGACCACTGGACCCCTAACTGTGGGTGGGACCCCTAACTGTGGGTGGGTCCCTCTGTGGGTTACCCTAACCATGGGTAAGAACTCCTCCCCTCCCCCAGCCATCCATCAGGGGTGCCGGTCCTGGAGGTCCAGTCTTTACTTCTGCACCCCCTTCCCTCCCTCCCACTCCCTCAGGACCCACGTGGCTCAAGGGGGCCTCTGTGGGCAAAGGATCAGGCCTGGGATCTCAGCAGGTTCCTGGGGGACCAAATGGTCAGGGGAAACCTGGCCATGCTCCCTTTTGATCCTCTGCCCTCCCAGTGGTTCCCCAATTTCCCCCTTCTGGCGTGGAATCCCATCCCCTTCCCCAGCCACCTCTCAGGGGTGCCAGCCCCGTCCTGTCTCCACATCTCCTCCCCCTTCACTCCCCCCACACCCCACATCCTACCCAGTTGCTGGGGGTTCCTCCCATCCTCTTAGGTGTCCGTGGTCCCCCCATCGGTGCTTGGTAGGTGCCCTAGTTGTGAGAAGATGCGAATTCCATGTCCTCCTAGTATGCCATCTTGACTCCACCCCCACTTTTGCTTTTGTTGCTTGTGCTTTTAGTGTCATATCTAAAAAATCTTTGCCAAGACACGGTAAGGTGTTTTTTCCCTGTTTTCTTCTAGAAATTTTATAGTTTTGGGTCTTAATGTTAAGTCTTTAATCCATTATAGGTTAGTTTTTGTGAATGGTGTAAGATAAGGGTCTAAATTCATTCTTTTTAATGTGAATATCCTGTTTTCCAACACTATTTTTTGAAGAGAGTATATTATCCCCATTACACATTAGTTGACCACATATGTGTGGGTTTATTTCTGTGATCTCAAGTCTCTTCCATTGGTCTATGTGTATGTTTCTGTGGCAATACCATGTTGTTTTGATTACTATAGCTTTGTAATAAAAGTGTAAAATCACGAAGCGTGATGCCTCAAGCTCTGTTCTTTCTCAGAATTGCTTTGGCTATTTAGGGTCTTTTGGGGTGATTGTAAATGAATTTTAGGATTGTGTTTTCTATTTCTGTGAAAAAATGATATTGGAATTTTAATAGGAACTGCTTTGAATCTATAGATGACTTTTTTTTTAACATCTTTATTTGAGTATAACTGTTTTACAATAGTGTGTTACTTTCTCCTTTACAACAAAGTGAATCAGTTATACATATACATATGTTCCCATATCTCTTCCCTCTTGAATCACCCTCCCTCCCACCCTCCCTATCCCACCCCTCAAGGTGGTCACAAAGCACAGAGGTGATCTCCCTGTGCTATGCGGCAGCTTCCCACTAGCTATCTAATTTACATATGGTAGTGTGTATATGTCCCTGCCACTCTCTCACTTCGTCACAGCTTACCCTTCCCCCTCTCTATATCCTCAAGTCCATGCTCTAGTAGGTCTGTGTTTTATTCCCATCCTACCACTAATCTCTTCATGACTTTTTTTTTTCTTAGATTCCATATATATGTGTTAGCATACGGTATTTGTTTTTCTCCTTCTGACTTACTTTACTCTGTATGACAGTCTCCAGGTCTATACACCTCATTACAAATAACTCAGTTTCATTTCTTTTTATGGCTGAGTAATATTCCATTGTATATATGTGCCACATCTTCTTTATCCATTCATCTGCTGATGGACACTTAGGTTGCTTCCATGTCCTGGCTATCGTAAATAGAGCTGCAATAAACATTTTGGTACATGACTCTTTTTGAATTATGGTTTTCTCAGGGTATATGCCTAGTAGTGGGATTGTCAGGTCGTATGGTAGTTCTATTTGTAATGTTTTAAGGAACCTCCATACTGTTCTGCATAGTGGCTGTATCAATTTACATTCCCACCAGCAGTGCAAGAGTGTTCCCTTTTCTCCACACCATCTCCAGCATTTATTGTTTCTAGAGTTTTTGATGATGGCCAATATGACCGGTGTGAGATGATATCTCATTGTAGTTTTGATTTGCATTTCTCTAATGATTAATGATGTTGAGCATTCTTTCATGTGTTTGTTGGCAATCTGTATATCTTCTTTGGAGAAATGTCTATTTAGTTCTTCTGCCCATTTTTGGATTGGGTTGTTTGTTTTTTTGATATTGAGCTGCCTGAGTTGCTTATAAATTTTGGATATTAATCCTTTGTCAGTTGCTTCATTTGCAACTATTTTCTCCCATTCTGAGGGTTGTCTTTTGGTCTTGTTTATGGTATCCTTTGCTGTGCAAAAGCTTTTAAGTTTCATTAGATCCCATTTGTTTATTTTTGTTTTTATTTCCATTTCTCTAGGAGATGGGTCAAGAAGGATCTTGCTGTGATTTATGTCATAGAGTGCTCTGCCTATGTTTTCCTCTAAGAGTTTGATAGTGTCTGGCCTTACATTTAAGTCTTTAACCCATTTTGAGTTTATTTTTGTGTATGGTGTTAGGGAGTGTTCTAATTTCATACTTTTACATGTAGCTGTCCAGTTATCCCAGCACCACTTATTGAAGAGGCTGTCTTTTCTCCACTGTATATCCTTCCCTCCTTTATCAAAGATAAGGTGACCATATGTGTGTGGGTTTATCTCTGGGCTTTTTATCCTGTTCCATTGATCTATATTTCTGTTTTTGTGCCAGTACCATACTGTCTTGATTACTGTAGCCTTGTAGTAGAGTCTGAAGTCAGGGAGCCTGATTCCTCCAGCTCCATTTTTCGTTCCCAATATTGCTTTGGCTATTCGGGGTCTTTTGTGTTTCCATACAAATTGTGAAATTTTTTGTTCTAGTTCTGTAAAAAAATGCCAGTGGTAATTTGATAGGGATTGCATTGAATCTGTAGATTGCTTTGGATAATAGAGTCATTTTCACAATGTTGATTCTTCCAATCCAAGAACATGGTATATTTCTCCACCTATTTGTATCATCTTTAATTTCTTTCATCAGTGTCTTATAGTTTTCTGCATACAAGTCTTTTGTCTCCTTAGGTAGGTTTATTCCTAGATATTTTATTCTTTTTTTTGCAATGGTAAATGGGAGTGTTTTCTTGATTTCACTCTCAGATTTTTCATCATTAGTGTATAAGAATGACAGAGATTTCTGTGCATTCATTTTGTATCCAGCTACTTTACCAAATTCATTGATTAGTTCTAGTAGTTTTCTGGTAGCATCCTTAGTATTCTGTATGTATAGTATCATGTCATCTGAAAACAGTGACAGCTTTACTTCTTCTTTTCCTATTTGGATTCATTTTATTTCTTTTTTTTCTCTGATTGCTGTGGCTAGAACTTCCAAAACTAAGTTGAATAATAGTGGTGAGAGTGGGCAACCTTGTCTTGTTCCTGATCTTAGTGGAAATGGTTTCAGTTTTTTACCATTGAGAACAATGCTGGCTGTGGGTTTGTCATATATGGCCTTTATTATGTTGAGGAAAGTTCCCTCTATGCCTACTTTCTGCAGGGTTTTTATCATAAATGGGTGTTGAATTTTGTCAAAAGCTTTCTCTGCATCTATTGAGATGATCATATGGTTTTTCTCCTTCAGTTTGTTGATATGGTGTATCACGTTGATTGATTTGCATATATTGAAGAATCCTTGCATTCCTGGAATAAACCCCACTTGATCATGGTGTATGATCATTTTAATGTGCTGTTGGATTCTGTTTGCTAGTATTTTGTTGAGGATTTTTGCATCTATGTTCATCAGTGATATTGGCCTGTAGTTTTCTTTCTTTGTGACGTCTTTCTCTGGTTTTGGTATCAGGGGGATGGTGGCCTCATAGAATGAGTTTGGAAGTGTTCCTCCCTCTGCTATCTTTTGGAAGAGTTTGAGAAGGATAGGTGTTAGCTCTTCTCTAAATGTTTGATAGAATTCGCCTGTGAAACCATCTGGTCCTGGGCTTTTGTTTGTTGGAAGATTTTTAATCACAGTTTCAATTTCAGTGCTTGTGATTGGTCTGTTCATATTTTCTATTTCTTCCTGGCTCAGTCTCGGCAGCTTGTGCATTTCTAAGAATTTGTCCATTTCTTCCAGGTTGTCCATTTTATTGGCATAGAGTTGTTTGTAGTAATCTCTAATAATCTTTTGTATTTCTGCAGTGTCAGTTGTTACTTGTCCTTTTTCATTTCTAATTCTATTGATTTGAGTCTTTTCCCTTTTTTTCTTGATGAGTCTGGCTAATGGTTTATCAATTTTATTTATCTTCTCAAAGAACCCGCTTTTACTTTTATTGATCTTCGCTATTGTTTCCTTCATTTCTTTTTCATTTATTTCTGATCTGATCTTTATGATTTCTTTCCTTCTGCTCAATTTGGGGTTTTTTTGTTCTTCCTTCTCTAATTGCTTTAGGTGCAAAGTTAGGTTGTTTATTCGAGATGTTTCCTGTTTCTTAAGGTGTGATTGTATTGCTATAAACTTCCCTCTTAGAACTGCTTTTGCTGTATCCCATAGGTTTTGGGTTGTCGTGTCTCCATTGTCATTTGTTTCTAAGTACTTTTTGATTTCCTCTTTGATTTCTTCAGTGATCACTTCGTTATTAACTAGTGTATTGTTTAGCCTCCAATGTGTTTGGATTTTTTACAGATCTTTTCCTGTAATTGATATCTAATCTCATAGCGTTGTGGTCAGAAAAGATACTTGATATGATTTCAATTTTCTTAAATTTGCCAAGGCTAGATTTGTGACCCAATATATGATCGATCCTGGAGAATGTTCCATGAGCACTTGAGAAAAATGTGTATTCTGTTTTTTTGGATGGAATGTCCTATAAATATCAAGTAAATCCATCTTGTGTAATGAATGTATCATTTAAAGCTTGTGTTTCCTTATTTATTTTCATTTTGGATGATCTGTCCATTGGTGACAGTGGGGTGTTAAAGTCCCCTACTATGATTGTGTTACTGTCGATTTCCCCTTTTATGGCTGTTACTATTTGCCTTATGTATTGAGGTGCTCCTATGTTGGGTGCATAAATATTTACAATTGTTATATCTTCTTCATGGATCGATCCCTTGATCATTATGTAGTGTCCTTCTTTGTCTCTTGTAATAGTTTTTATTTTAAAGCCTATTTTGTCTGATATGAGAATTGCTACTCCAGCTTTCTTCTGATTTCCATTTGTATGGAATATCTTTTTCCATCCCCTCACTTTCAGTCTGTAAATGTCCCTAGGTCTGAAGTGGGTCTCTTGTAGACAGCATATATATGGGTCCTGTTTTTGTATCCATTCAGCCAGTCTGTGTCTTTTGGTGGGAGCATTTAATCCATTTACATTTAAGGTAATTATTGATATGTGTGTTCCTATTACCATTTACTTACTTGTTTCGGGTTGTTCTTGTAGGTCTTTTCCTTCTCTTGTGTTTCTTGCTTAGAGAAGTTCCTTTAGCATTTGTTGTAAAGCTGGTTTGGTGGTGCTGAACTCTCTCAGCTTTTGCTTGTCTGTAAAGGTTTTAATTTCTCCATCAAATCTGAATGAGATCCTTGCTGGGTAGAGTAATCTTGGTTGTAGGTTTTTTTCCTTCATCACTTTAAATATGTCCTGCCACTCCCTTCTGGCTTGTAGAGTTTCTGCTGAAAGATCAGATGTTAACCTTATGGGGATTCCCTTGTGTGTTATTTGTTGTTTTTCCCTTGCTGCTTTTAATATGTTTACTTTGTATTTAATTTTTGACAGTTTGATTATTATACGTCTTGGCGTGTTTATCCTTGGGTTTATCCTGTATGGGACTCTCTGTGCTTCCTGGACTTGATTGACTATTTCCTTTCCTATATTAGGGAAGTTTTCAACTATAATCTCTTCAAATATTTTCTCAGTCCCTTTCTTTTTCTCTTCTTCTTCTGGGACCCCTATGATTCGAATGTTGGTGCGTTTGATGTTGTCCCAGAGGTCTCTGAGACTGTCCTCAGTTCTTTTCATTCTTTTTTCTTTCTTCTGCTCTGCAGTAGTTATTTCCAGTATTTTACCTTCCAGGTGACTTATCCGTCCTTCTGCCTCAGTTATTCTGCTATTGATCCCATCTAGAGTATTTTTCATTTCATTTATTGTGTTGCTCATCGTTACTTGCTTCCTCTTTATTTCTTCTAGGTCCTTGTTAACTGTTCCTTGCAATTTATCTATTCTATTTCCAAGGTTTTGAATCATCTTTACTATCATTATTCTGAATTCTTTTTCAGGTAGACTAGCTATTACGTCTTCATTTGTTAGGTCTAGTGTGTTTTTATCTTGCTCCTTCATCTGCTGTGTTTTTCTGTCTTCTCATTTTGCTTATCTTACTGTGTTTGGGGTCTCCTTTTTGCAGGCTGCAGGTTCATAGTTCCCTCTGTTTTTGGTGGCTGTCCCCAGTGGCTGAGGTTGGTTCAGTGAGTTGAGCAGGTTTCCTGGTTGGGGGGACTAGTGCCTCTGTTCTGGTGGATGAGGCTGCATCTTGTCTTTCTGGTGGGCAGGTCCACGTCTGGTGGTGTGTTTGGGGATGTTGGTAGCCTTATTATGATTTTAGGCAGCCTCTCTGCTAATGGATGGGGCTGTAGACCTGTCTTGCTCTTTGTTGGGCATAGGGTGCCCAGCACTGTTCGTTGCTGGTCCTTGAGTGAAGCTGGATCTTGGTGTTGAGATGGAGATCTCTGGGAGATTTTCGCCGTTTGATATTACGTGGAGGTGGGAGGTCTCTTGTGGACCAGTGTCCTGAGGTTGGTTTTCCCACCTCAGAGACACAGCCTTGACACCTGGCTGGAGTTCCAAGAGCCTTTAATCCACACGGCTCAAAATAAAAGGAGAAAAAAATAGAAAGGAAAGAAAGGAAGGAAGGAGGAAGGGAGGGAAGGAAGGAAGGAAGGGAGGGAGGAAGAAAGGAAGGAAGGAAGAAAGGAAGGAAGGGAGGGAGGAAGGAAGGGAAGTAGGAAAGAAAGGAGGGAAGAAAGGAAGAAAGAAACGGAGAAGACAAAATAAAGTAGGGTAAAATATTATTTAAATAAAAATTAATTATTAAGAAGAAAAATTTCTATTAAAGAAAAAAAAAACCAAAAAAAAAAAAAAAAAAAAAGGGTCGGTCTAACCCAGGACAAATGGTGGAAACAAAGCTATACAGACAAAATCTCACACAGCAGCACCCACATACACACTCACAAAAAGAAAAAAGGGGAAAATAATAGTATATCTTGCTCCCAAAGTCCAACTCCTCAACTTGGGATATTTCGCTGTCTATTCAGGTTTTCCATAGATGCAGGGCACTTCAAGTTGACTGTGGATCTTTAACCCGCTGCTTCTGAGGCTGCTGGGAGAGACCTCCCCCTCTCTTTGTTCGCACAGCTCCTGGGGTTCAGCTTTGGACTTGGCCCCGCCTCTGCACGTAGGTCGTCCGAGGATGTCTGCCCTTCGATCAGACAGGACGGGGTTAAAGGAGCAGCTGATTCGGGGGCTCTGGCTCACTCAGGCGGGGGCATGGATGCGGGGCGCGCCTGCGACGTCAGAGGCCGGCATCGGCGCACCGTGCGTTTTCCCGGGGAAGCTGTCCCTGGATCCCGGGACCCCGGCAGTGGTGGGCTGCACAGGCTCCCGGGAGGGGAGGTGTGGAGAGTGACCTGTGCTCGCACACAGGCCTCTTGGTGGCGGCAGTAGCAACCCTAGCGTCCCACACCCGTCTCTGTTGTCCGTGCCGACAGCCGCGGCTCGCGCCCGTTTCTGGAGCTCCTTTACGCGGTGCCCTTAATCCCCTCTCCTCGCGCCTCAGGAAGCGAAGAGGCAAGAAAAAGTCACTTGTCTCTTCGGTAGCTCCGCGCCCGTTTCTGGAGCTTCTCGAGCACCAGGAGTCAAAGAGGGAAGAAAAGGTCTCTTGCCTCTTTGGCAGCTCCAGACTTCAACTGGACTCCCTCCCGGCTAGCCGTGGTGCACTAACCCCTTCAGGCTGTCTTCACTCTGCCAACTCCAGACCTTTCCCTGGGATCCGACTGAAGCCCGAGGCTCAGCTCCCAGCCCTGCCCACCCCGGCGGGTGAGCAGACAAGCGTCTTTGGCTGGTGAGTGCGGGTCGGCACCGATCCTCTGAGGGAATCTTTCCACTTTGCCCTCCACACCCTGTTGCTGCGCTCTCCTCCACGGCTCCGAAGCTTCCCCCTCCACCACCCGCAGTCTCCGCCCGTGAAGGAGATCCTAGTATGCGGGAACCTTTCCTCCTTCACGGCTCCCTCCCGCTGGTGCAGGTCCCATCCCTGTTCTTTTGTCTCTGTTTATTCTTTTTTCTTTTGCCCTACCCAGGTACGTGGGGAGTTTCTTGCCTTTTGGGAGGTATGAGGTCTTCTGCCAGCATTTGGTGGGTGTTCTATAGGAGAAGTTCCACGTGTAGATGTATTTCTGATGTATCTGTGAGGAGGAAGGTGATCCCCGCGTCTTACTCTTCCGCCATCTTCTCGCTCCCCTCTATAGATGACTTTGAATAGTGTCGACACTTTAGCAATATTAACTCTTCCAGTCCATGAACATGAGAGATCTTTCCTTTTTTGTGTGTCTTCCTCAATTTCTTTCACCAATATCTAACATTTTTTGGTGTATAGACCTTTTACTTCCTTGGTTAAATTGATTCCTAAGTAGCTTATTGTTTTTGGTGTTATTCTAAGTAGAATTATTTTCTTTATTTCTTTTTCAGATAGTTCATTTTTCATGTAGTGCATCTATATTCATCGGGTATATTGGCTTGTAGTTTTCTTTTCTTGTAGTATCCTTATCTGGCTGCGGTAAAAAGGTAATGTTGGCCTTGTAAAATGAGTTTGAGAGTGTTCATTCCTCTTCAATTTTTTGGAAAAGTTTAAGAAGGAATGGCATTAGTTTTTGTGTTTTTTTTTTTTTTTTTTTCAGTATTCTGGCCTCTCACTATTGTGGCCTCTCCCGTTGAGGAGCACAGGCTCTGGACGCGCAGGCTCAGCAGCCATGGCTCACTGGCCCAGCCGCTCCATGGCATGTGGGATCTTCCCGGACCGGGGCACGAACCCGCGTTCCCTGAATCGGCAGGCGGGCTCTCAACCACTGCGCCACCAGGGAAGCCCTTGGCATTAGTTTTTAAGAAGTTTTGTTGTATTCACCCATGAAGCCACCTGGACTTTTCCTTTTAGGAGGATTTGATTACTGATCAATCTCCTTACTTGTTGTTGGTTTGATTTTTCTATTTCTTCATGATTCAGTCTTGGTAGGTCTTATCCATTTGTTCTAGGTTGTCCATTTTGTTGACATATAATTGTTCACAGTAGTCTCTCATGATCCTTTGTATTTCTGTGATATCAGTTATAACGTGTCCTCTTTCGTTTATAATTTTATTCATTTGAGTTATGTCTTTTTTTCTTGGTAAATCTAGCTAAGTTTTGTCTATTGGTTATCTTTCAAAGCAAACTTTTAGCTTCATTGATTCTTTCTATTGTTTTTCTATTCTTTATTTCATTTATTTTTGCTCTGATTTTTCTTATCTCCTTCTTTCTGCTAACTTTGCGATTAGTTTGTTTTTTCTTTTTCTAGTTCCTTGAGGTGTAAAATTAGGTTGTTTGTTTTATATATTTCTTTTTTTCTTAATGCAGATATTTATCACTCTACACTTTCCTCTTATTGCGGGTTTTGCTGCATACCATAAGTTTTGGTATGTTGTATTTCCAATTTTCATTTGTCTCAAGATATTTTGACTTCATCTTTGACTTATTAGTTGTTCAGGAGTGTGTTGTTTAATTTCCACATATTTGTGAATTTTCCAGTTTTCCTCCTGTTATTGATTTCTAGTTTCATAGCACTGTGGTCAGAAATGAGAGCTGGTATGATTTCAGTCATTTAAAACTCATTAAGATTTATTTTGTGACCTAACATATGACCTGTCCTGGAAAATGTCCCATGGGCTTTTGATAATAATATGTATTCTTCTGCTGTTGGATGGAACGTTCTCTTTATGTCTGTTAGCTCCATTTGGTCTAAAGTATAGTTCAAGTCCAATATTTTCTTTATTAATTTTCTGTCTGGAAGATCTTTCCATTGCTGAAAATGAGGTATTGAATTTTCTTACAACCATTGTGTTGCTACCTATTTCTGTCTTCAGATCTGTTAGCATTTACTTGATATATTTAGGTGCTCTGATGCTGGGTGCATATGTATTTATAATTGTTATATCCTCTTGGTTAATTGACCCCTTTCTTTGCCTCTTATAGCTTGTGACTTAAAGTCTATTTTTTCTTTTGGTATTCAATTAGCATGGAGTATTTTTATCTATTCCTCCACTTTGAGCCTACATATGACCTTGAACCTAAACTGGATTTCTTGCAGCAGCGTATAGTCTGGTTTTTAAAAAAATTTGTTCATCCATTTGATGGCTTTTTATTGTAGAATTTAATCTATTTAAATTTAAAGTAATTGTTGATAGATAAGGACTTACTGTTCCCATCTTGTTAATTGTTTTCTAGCTGTTTGGTACTTCCTTTGTGTTTTTTTTTTTTTTGCAGTACGCAGGCCTCTCACTGTTGTGGCCTCTCCCATTGTGGAGCACAAGCTCCGGAGGCGCAGGCTCAGTGGCCATGGCTCACGGGCCCAGCCGCTCCGCCGCATGTGGGATCTTCCTGGACCGGGACATGAACCCGTGTCCCCCGCATTGGCAGGCAGACTCTCAACCACTGCGCCACCAGGGAAGCCCTACTATAGGTTTTTGTTTTCTGGTTACCCTGTGGCTTACTTGAAACATCTATAATAATATGTTTTAAGCTAATAACAACTTAATTTCAGTCACATACCTACCCTTTTACTACTCCTCTCCTTCTTTTGTTTTCAATGTCTCTATATTGTGTATCCATTAAGAAATTATTGTAGCTATAGTAATTTTTAATACTTTTGTTCTTTCACCTTTATTCTAGGGTTAAGTGGTTTAATACACCTCCATATTACAGTATTAGAGTTTTGGTTTTTTTTTTCTGGATGTGCCACATGGCTTGTGGGGTCTTAGTTCCCTGACCAGGGATTGAACCTGGGTCCATGGCAGTGAAAGCACCGCCTCCTAAACACTGGACCCCAGGGAATTCCCTAGAGTGTTCTTTTCTTCTCTTTTTTAAAAAAAATTAATTTATTTTATTTATTTATTTTTGGCTGCGTTGGGTCTTCTTTGCTGCACAGAGGCTTTCTCTAGTTGCAGTGGGCTACTCTTCGTTGCGGAGCACAGGTTTATCATTGCGGTGGCTTCTCTTGTTGTGGAGCACGGCCTCTAGGCATGCAGGCCCAATAGTTGTGGTGCACAGGCTTAGTTGCTCCCAGACCAGGGCTTGAACCAGTGTCCACTGCATTGGCAGGTGGATTCTTAATCACTGTGCCATCAGGGAAGCCCATTAGAGTATTATTTTCTGATGTGTTGTATTTTCATATGTTTTCATGTTACTAATTAGCATTCTTTTGTTTCAGTTTGAAGAATTCCTTTCATCATTTCCTGTATGGCCGGACTAATGGTGATGAACTCTGAGTTTTTGTTTGTTTGGAACAGGCTTTATCTTGCTTTCATTTCTGCCAGGTCAAGTATTTTTGATGCAGTTTTTTTTCTTTCAGCACTTTGAATATGCCATGCCCCTTCTCCAGGCCTGCAAGATTTCTGTTGAAAAACTCACTGGTAGCAATATGGGGGTTCTCCTGTGTGAAATAAAGTTTTTTCTCTTGCTGCTTTAAAAATTCTCTTTGTCTTTGATTTTAGACTGTTTTATTATAATTTGTCTAGGGGAAGATCATTTTGGATTGAAAGATGAAATTAGCTTCATGAACTTGGATTTCCAAATTTCTCCCCAGGTTTGGGAAGTTTTCAGCCATTGTTTCTTTAAATAAGCTTTCTACTTATTTCTCCCTCTCTTCTCCTTCTGGGACTCCAATGATGCATAGATTGTTTATCTTAATGGAGTCCCATAGGTCCCACAGGCTTTCTTCTTTTCTTTTCATTCTTTCTGCTCCTCTAACTGAATATTTTCAAATGATCTGTCTTCAATCACATTCACTGATTCTTTCTTCTGCTTGGTCCAGTCTAGTGTGGAAGCTCTCTATTGAATTCTTCAGTTTAATTCTTTAATTTAATGCTTCAATTTAATTCTTCAACTCCAAAATTTCTGCTTGGTTCTTTATTGTTATATATCTCTTTGTTAAACTTCCCGTTTTGTTCTTATATTGTTTGCCTGATCTCATTAAATTGTTTGTCTCCTCTTATAGCTGTTGGGCATCTTTAGACCAATTATTTTGAAAATTCATGTATTTCCACTTCTTTGTGGTCAGTTACTAGAAGTTTACTGTGTTCCTTTAGTGGTGTCATGTTTCCCTGATTCTTTGTCATCTTTGTAGCCTTTCATAGGAGTCTACATATTTGAGAAAGTCACCTCTTCCAGAGTTTATGAACCAACTTTGGTAAGGAAAGACATTTACCTGTGAGTGGGGTACACAGGAGAATGCTCTGACCCGGGGTCTAGTGGTGTAGGTGTCATGTGCAGGGACATGTGGCAGCTCCAGGTCTATGGTGTGTGTGTTGACAATGGCTCAGGCTGATGGGGCCCACGACATTGACAAGTGTGTGGTCTTTTGTTTTTGGGAGTCTACAATGGTTGCAGTGGCTTTTGGGTCTAGCAGCTGGAGATCAGGGCAGGCACTGGTGGTGGCTGGAGCCAGTTGTGTGCACACACTTGGCTGTGGGAGCCAGCTGCAGGTGTCTGTTTAGTGGCAGGGGATGTTGCAGACACACTCACAGTGGTGTGTGGGAAAAGCTGCTGGGGTCCCCTGAAAATCTGGTCACTGGAAAATGCAGGGTCTCCCACCACATGGTTGATATTGCGAGCGCCTGTTCCTAGCTGTCTCTATATCTCTATATGTCTACATAGCTCTATATATCTCAGCTTTGCCAGTCTCCGGGTGGGGTAAAACTGAACTAGGTCCTTTGTGTATTGCCCCCAAAGGCTGGTTGTTCATCCTGCTCTCCCTTTACTGATGAGGAGAATTCTTTCTAGCTGGGGAATTCCCTCTTGGAGCTGAGCAGTGCTGACCTGGGGGATAGGATGATACAGGCAAAATGAAGCTGTTCTTTCTTCCCTTTTTGTGAGTTAGTCTCAGGTTGAAAAAAATTTTTTTTCCTACTGTGTTGCTGAAGTTTCTTAAGGGGAATCCTGAGGTTTCCCAGGCTGTTTTTATTTATGGATACCCATCTAATTGTTGATTTTTGTGGGAGGACAGAGACTGGGGTCTCCTACACTGCCATCTTGGTGACATCACCCCATATACAATTTAGAATCAGTTTGTAAATATCCACAAAATAACTTGCTGGAATTTTATTGGGATTGTGTTGAACGCATAGATGAAGTTGGGAAGAACTGACATCTTGACAATATTGAGTTTTTATCATGAATGGGTGTGGATTTTGTCGAATGCTTTTCCTCCATCTATAGCCATCTACAAACCAAGCTGAGAGGCTTCAGAAGAAAAAAACTTTGCTGACACCTTGATCTCAGACTCTTAGCCACCAGCACTGTGAGAAAATAAATTTCTGTTGTTTAAGCCACCCACTCTGTGGTACTTTGTTATGGCAATCTTAGTAAACTAACACAAGGACTAATTTTAAACATGTTTTGAACTGATGATGCTCACTCAGTGAGTGGTATGTTGTTAATGTTCCAGTTGTAGTGGCACATTTTGAGTTTTATATTTCTTTGTCCATATCAATATGTGGCATCAAATCAGCCAGAAATTTAAACACAGAAATCCTGACAAATTCTAGTTCATGGAAATCCCATCAAAAAAAGTTTAAGAATGTATTAAGTATTTATAGTTATAAATGTTTTGTCACTAAGTATATTCCCAAAGGCATGAATAAGAATAGAATTACCTGCTTATAATTGTTCATGTGTAATGATTGCTAAAATATTCCACAAATTAACATCTGAATCTGTATATTTCAAACCATATTTCCACTCCTCATATACTTCCATTGCCAGGTTCTATGGACAACTTCATAAGGCAATCCATCCTCTAACTTCGTACTTTCACGTCATGATCCCAAGTAAATCAGTATATTGGACAATAGGAGTTCTCCTGGAAGGCATTTCTAACCCAGGACAGCAAGAAATAAATTACTATATATAGAATTGACTGATGAGTACATAAATACCCTTCACTAAATCCAAACTAAATGTTTCTCCTACCTGAGTTCCCCTTAATCAGATTCCCAAAATGTTCATGGCCATTCCAATGCTACACAACTCAAGAGGTGTGACACAGGAGAATTATAAGTGGAAATCAATTTCTTATTTTTGCAAAGTTTACAAAAATATATCACTATTAGAAAATTCTTCTAGTGTCCTCCCTGAAGCTCTGGAAGAGATGTGTACATGTCAGATCCCTGAAGCTTAAGTTCTAATGATTTCACTCTAAATCTGCCTCTGCCACTGTGAGACCCTTCACCCTAATACCAATCGGGAACTACTACATGGTCCTCTGACCTGCCCACTCCTAGTGCTTAACTAATTTGCTGGTCTCATCCCTATCAGTGTAAAATTCTGCCATAACAATATCAAAGTCAATGGCTCCTTCAAGAATTTCTGCTCTATGTTCCTGTCCATAGCTCCATCCAGTTTAGGTTTATCATGGTCTTCTTCCTGAATCTCTCTATTTTGTATTCTAATTATCTCTCAGTATTGTCACAATAGAAAGTGACACCATTGCTTATCACCTCAGACACTTGAATAGACCCTGAAAGAGGGAGGATCAAGGAGGAGGCAGAGTATGGGTGAGCAGGGATGGGGAACCATCACCAGAAACACAATGGCTTAAGTCAGGAGGAAGAGCTGTTTATTTTATTTTTATATTAAACGTGTTCCTTGTGAAAAGTAAAAATAGCATGGACAAGTTTAACATGAAAAGTAAGAACCCCCCCACTGTTAAGCCCTAGTCCCTTACCCCATAGTTAATCAGTAACTGTGGTTAATGATTTCCTCTGGATATGTATCTGAAGGATTAATTCTAAGAGAGAGATGATAACTCTGGCTTGAGACACGTTAAGTTGAGGATTATGATGTTACATCTTGGTGGCAACGTTCCAAGAAACAGCTGGATATTTTAAATAGGCAGCTGGAGAAGTGAGAATTAATGAGGTAGATCTGGAAATTTTTTTTCCGCATTGTTAATGATATGAGAGTGAAGGAACTATGAAGGAGAAAAATGAGAGGTAGAGGAAAAAAGAGCACAATTCCCAACCCTAGGCAACATCCACATTTCAGAGGTAGCCAAGGAAAGCTAGCCCTTGAAGGAGACAAATGCAGTAGTCAGTGAGGTAAAAAAAAGTTGAGAAATGCTTCTGTATTTTAATGATATATAAACCCTGCTTCCCCGTGAAAAATGCAATATAAATATACCTGGCAGCCAATATTTCTACTGACAAGAAAACCTTTAGCAAACATAAATACATTTTGTGCTGTATTCAACTGCAGAACTTTCTGTTGCTTGCTCTTATTCACCAGTCTCCTACTCTGAGTTTCTGTATGCTGGAGTTTGGGCCTCAAGTCCAATATAGACATGTGGGGACCACAAGCTCTCCCCGTGCCTCAGCTTTCTTTTCAGTTCTGCCCTCTAGCCATTGTGGAAACCTTCTCCTGTTTCACTGTGGTAAGCAGACTTCTGAGGTGGCCCCTAATGATCCCCCAACTCCTAGTATTCATGCCCTTGCATAATTCCCTCTCCTTGAGTGTGGGCTAGACCTAGTGAGTTGATTCTATGGAATAGGTGATGGGACACCATTTCCATGATTAAGTTATAAAATATTGTAACTTCTACGTTGCTAGCAGATATTCTCTATTGCCTCTGGGTTTGAACATTTTAAGGAGGTAAGCAGTCATGTAGTAGAGGACCATGTGACAAAGAACCGAGGGCAGCTTCTAGCTCATAGCCAGCAAGGAACTAAAGCCCTCCATCTAACAGGCAATGAGTTGTTGCCTTGGAAGCCTATTCTTCTCCAGTTGAACCTTCAGATGAGATCACAGACCCTGGGCTAAAATCATGATTCCAGCCTTGTGAGAGACTGTAGAGGACCCAGCTCAGCTGTGCCCAGATCCGTGACCCACAGAAACTGTAACATGATATATGTGTATGGTTTAAAGACACTAAATTTTGGAGAAATTTTTACACAACAATAGGTAACTAATAAACATACCAAACCCCTAATGCTGGTTGTCTCAGAGTGTCCCAAATCTCAAGTGTTGGGCTCCAGACATGCAGAAGGGCCAATCCAGAAGAGTGATGCAGAAGCCTGAACCAGGACAGTGACAAGGGGAATAGAGAGGAGTAGTGCATAGGAAGAGTAGGAAGAAGGACCAGCTAGATTTTATCAACTGGATGGTGGGGGATTCAAAGGAGGAGGTGACCTGGGCTTACAGGGGGAGAATGGGGCTATTCACTAAGGAGTGGTATACAAAAGATGAAGTGATGGGGAGATGGTTTTGCATATTATGATCTGTTCTCAAACTACAAAAAAAAAGTTAGTTTGATCTGTTTTGATCAAACTAAAAAAAGTTTCTTTGATCTGCTTAAAAGCAAATCTGTTGGGAAAATTTGTAGGGGTATATACACTGTATTTTTGAAGCTGGGTCATGGATATATGAAGGTATACTCTTCATTTTACAGTTTCCTCAAAATTTGTACATGTTTGAAATTTTCCATAGTAAAAGAAATTTAATGAAAAAGGTTAATAGCTAGATGGATCACCTAAGTCTATCTAAAGGAAAAATGAAGAGAGAGAATGTATATTAAAGATAACAGGCAGAAGAAGAAAAATCAAATAAAAACAAGACAAGCAGCCTGGTGGGAATTCCCTGGTGGTTCAGTGGTTAGGACTCCCCACTTTCACTGCTGAGGGAACAGGTTCAATCCCTGATCAAGAAACTAAGATCCCGTAAGGTGCATGGCACAGCCAAATTTAAAAAAATAAAGCAGCCTGAGAAGTTCACTCAGCTGAAGAGGACAGTAGCTAGAGCCTTTAAGGGGACCTTATACCCTTGGCCACTGAAGGCCCTGAGTCAGCCTGACTCTGAGCTGCAAAAACAGTCCCACCCTTGGGCTTCCCTGGTGGTGCAGTGGTTACGAATCCGCCTGCCAATGCAGGGGACATGGATTTGAGCCCTGATCTGGGAAGATCCCACATGCCGTGGAGCAACTAAGCCCATGCACCACAACTACTGAGCCTGCGCTCTAGAGCCTACAAGCCACAACTACTGAAACCCGCGTGCCTAGAGCCCGTGCTCCGCAACAAGAGAAGCCACCACAATGAGGAGCCCATGTACCACAACGAAGAGTAGCCCCCACTTTCCGCAGCTAGAGAAAGCCCGCGGGCAGCTACAAAGACCCAAACATAGCCAAAAGTAAACAAAATTTTAAAAGTTTTTAAAACGTATATAAAAAATGAATGTTTAAACAGTAAATAACTAAAAATAACCTAAATGTCCACATGGTACATTGAAATGCTATTCAGCCATTAGAAAGAAAGTAGATGTATATAGATAAATAATCCCCAAACTCAGTTGTTAGAGAAAAAGGATGATGTAGGACAATGTTAATATTGATAGTATGCTCTCATCTGTGTAAAAAATTTAAAAATGTAAAAAGGGCAATATGGACATAAAATATTTCTTATGTCTGGATGCAGACATAAGAGATCTGTGTAAATGTTTCCTCTGGGGAGGGATCTGGGGGATCTGGAATGTGAAGAAAGTTTAGTTTCCCTTGCATATACCTTTTTGCAATGTAGTTTTCTATTTTAATAATCATGTGCATGTATATTACTTTTTTAATTAGAAAAGATAAAAGATTTTTAAAAGAACCAGCAATTCCAATATTCAGAAATATTTATTGTTAATATTTTGATATATTTTCTCCCAGTCTTTTCCTTTGTGAGAGCACATGTATGTGTGTGTAGATATATATACATTCATGTGTATATATGCTGATAAGAAACAATCCCCAAGATAATGTCAAAATGATCAAACTGTACATATAATCTTATATATTAATTTCTACCATTTATTAGCATTATTTTGCAATATTTTTCATGTCAATAAATATTCTTTGAAAATAAACAGCATTTTGAATGGCTATAAAATTTATACACACAAACATATAACATGTACATGTGTGAATGATTTATGCTGTTTATTTTTTTTAACATCTTTATTGGATATAATTGCCCTACAATGTTGTGTTAGTTTCTGTTGTATAACAAAGTGAATCAGCTGCATGTGTACATATATCCCCATATCCCCTCCCTCTTGTGCCTCTCTCCCACCCTCCCTATGCCTCCCCTCTAGGTGGTCACAAAGCACCGAGCTGATCTCCCTGTGCAATGCAGTTGCTTCCCACTAGCTACCTATTTTACATTTGGTAGTGTATATTTGTAAATGCTACTCTTTCACTTCATCCCACTTTACCCTTCCCCCTCCCCATGTCCTCAAGTCCATTCTCTACGTCTGCGTCTTTATTCCTGTCCTGCCCCTAGGTTCTTCAGAACCATTTTCTTTTTCTTTTATTAGATTCCATATATATGTGTTAGCATACGGTATTTGTTTTTCTCTTTCTGACTTACTTCACTCTGTATGACAGTCTCTAGATCCATCCACCTCACTACAAATAACTAAATTTCATTTCTTTTTATGTCTAATATTCCATTATATATATCTTCTTTATTCATTCTTCTGTTGAGGGACACTTAAGTTGCTTCCATGTCCTAGCTATTGTAAATAGAGCTGCAATGAACATTTTGGTACATGACTCTTTTTTTTTTTTTTTTTTTTTTTTTTTGCGGTACGTGGGCCTCTCACTGTTGTGCCCTCTCCAGTCGCAGAGCACAGGCTCCGGACGCGCAGGCTCAGCAGCCATATCTCATGGGCCCAGCCACTCTGCGGCATGTGGGATCTTCCCGGACCAGGGCACGAACCCGTGTCCCCTGCATCAGCAGGCGGATTCTCAACCACTGCACCACCAGGGAAGCCCCTACATGACTCTTTTTGAATTATGGTTTTTCTCAGGGTATATGCCCAGTAGTGAGATTGCTGGGTCATATGGTAGCTCTATTTTTATTTTTTTAAGGAACCTCCATACTGTTCTCCATAGTGGCTGTATGAATTAACATTCCCACAAACAGTGCAAGAGGGCTCCCTTTTCTCCACACCCTCTCCAGCATTTATTGTTTGTAGATTTTTTTGATGATGGCCATTCTGACAGGTGTGAGGTGATACCTCATTGTGGTTTGAGTTACATTTCTCTAATGATTAGTGATGCTGAGCATCCTTTCATCTGTTTGTTGGCAATCTGTATATCTTCTTTGGAGAATTGTCTATTTAGGTCTTCTGCCCATTTTTGGATTGTGTTGTTTGTTTTTTGGATATTGAGCTGCATGAGCTGCTTGTATATTTTGGAGATTAATCCTTTGTCAGTTGCTTTGTTTGCAAATATTTTCTCCCATTTTGAGGGTTGTCTTTTCGTCTTGTTTATGGTTTCCTTTGCTGTGAAAAATCTTTTAAGTTTCATTAGGTCCCATTTGTTTATTTTTGTTTTTACTTCCATTTCTCTAGGAGATGGGTCAAAAAGGATCTTGCTGTGATTTATGTCATAGAGTGTTCTGCCTATGTTTTCCTCTAAGAGTTTGATAGTGTCTGGCCTTACATTTAGGTCTTTAACCCATTTTGAGTTTATTTTTGTGTGTGGTGTTAGGGAGTGCTCTAATTTCATACTTTTACATGTACCTGTCCAGTTATCCCAGCACCACTTATTGAAGAGGCTGTCTTTTCCCCACTGTACATTCTTGCCTCCTTTATCAAAGATAAGGTGACCATATGCGCGTGTGTTTATCTCTGGGCTTTCTATCCTGTTCCATTGATCTATATTTCTGTTTTTGTGCCAGTACCATACTGCCTTGATTACTGTAGCTTTGTCAGGGAGACTGATTCCTCCAGCTCTGTTTTTTTCCTCAAGATTGTTTTGCCTATTTGGGCTCTTTTGTGTTTCCATACAAGTTGTGAAATTTTTTTGTTCTAGTTCTGTGAAGAATGCCATTGGTAGTTTGATAGGGATTGCTTTGAATCTGTAGATTGCTCTGAGTAGTATAGTCATTTTCACAATATTGATTCTTCCAATCCAGGAACATGGTATATCTTTCCATCTGTCTGTGTCATCTTTGATTTCTTTCAACAGCATCTTACAGTTTTCTGAGTACAGGTTTTTTACCTCTTTAGGGAGGTTTATTCCTAGGTATTTGATTCTTTTTGTTGCAGTGGTAAATGGGAGTGTTTCCTTAATTTTTCTTTCAGATTTTTCATCATTAGTGTATAGGAATGCAAGAGATTTCTGTGAATTAATTTTGTATCCTGTTACTTTACCAAATTCATTGATTAGCTCTAGTAGCTTTCTGGTAGCATCTTTAGGATTCTCCATGTATAGTATCATGCCATCTGCAAATAGTGAGTTTTACTTCTTCTTTTCCGATTTGGATTCCTTTTTCTTCTCTGATTGCCATGGCTAAAACTTCCAAAACTATGTTGAATAATAGTGGTGAGAATGGGCAACCTTGTCTTGTTCCTGATCTTAGAGGAAATTGTTTCACTTTTTCACCATTGAGAATGATGTTGGCTGTTGGTTTGTCATATATGGCCTTTATTATGTTGAGGTAGGTTACCTCTATGCCCACTTTCTGGAGAGTTTTTTTTTTTTTATCATAAATGGGTGTTGAATTTTGTCAAAAGCTTTTTCTGCATCTATTGAAATTATCATGGTTTTTATCCCTCAATTTGTTAATATGGTATATCACATTGATTGATCTGTGTATATTGAAGAATCCTTGGATTCCTGGGATAAACCTCACTTGATCATGGTGTATGATCTTTTAAAGTGTTGTTGGATTCTATTTGCTAGTATGTTGTTGAGGATTTTTTATCTATGTTCATCGCTGATTTTGCCTGTAGTTTTCTTTTTCTGTGACATCTTTGTCTGGTTTTGTTATCAGGGTGATGGTGGCCTTGTAGAATGAGTTTGGGAGTGTTCTTCCCTCTGCTACATTTTTGCAAGAGTTTGAGAAGGATAGGTATTAGCTCTTCTCTAAATGTTTGATAGAATTCACCTGTGAATCCATCTGGTCCTGGGCTTTTGTTTGTTGGAAGATTTTTAATCACAGTTTCAATTTCAGTGCTTGTGATTGGTCTGTTCATATTTTCTATTTCTTCCTGGTTCAGTCTTGGAAGTTTGTGCTTTTCTAAGAATTTGTCCATTTCTTCCAGGTTGTCCATTTTATTGGAATATAGTTGCTTGTAGTAGTCTCTCATGATCCTTTGAATTTCCTTTCCTTAAAAAATAAAATTATTTATTTATTTTTGGCTGTGTTGGGTCTTTGTTGTTGCACGTGAGCTTTCTCATGTTGTGGCAAGAGGGGGCTACTCTTTGTTGTGGTGCATGGGCTTCTTATTGCATTGGCTTCTCTTGTTGTGGAGCATGGGCTTTAGGTGCACAGGCTTCAGTAGTTGTGGCATGTGTGCTTAGTAGTTGTGGCTTGTGGGCTCTAGAGCACAGGCTCAGTAGTTGTGGCACACAGGCTTAGTTGCTCTGCAGCATGTGGGATCTTCCCAGACCAGGTATTGAATCCATATCCCCTGCATTGGCAGGCGGATTCTTAACCACTGCACCACCAGGGAAGTCCCCAATCCTTTGTATTTCTGCAGTGTCAGTTGTTATTTCTCCTTTTTCATTTCTCATTCTGTTGATTTGAGTCTTCTCCCTTTTTTCCTTGATGAGTCTGGCTAAAGGTTTATCAATTTTGTTTATCTTCTCAAAGAATCAACTTTTAGTTTTATTGATGTTTGCTACTGTGTCCTTCATTTCTTTTTCATTTATTTCTGATCTGATCTTTATGATTTCTTTCCTTCTGCTAATTTTAGGTTTATTTGTTCTTCTTTCTCTAATTGCTTTAGGTGTAAGGTTAGCTTGTTTACTAGAGATTTTTCTTGTTTCCTGAGTTAGGATTTTATTGCGATAAACTTCCATCTTAGAACTGCTTTTGCTGCATCCCATGGCTTTTGGGTCATCATGTTTTCATTGTCATTTGTTTCTAGGTATTTTTTGTTTCTTCTTTGATTTCTTCAGCGATCTCTTGGTTATTAAGTAGCGTATTGTTTAGCCTTCCTGTGTTTGTATTTTTTACATTTTTTTCCTGTAATTGATATCTAGTCTCATAGCACTGCGGTTGGAAAAGACACTTGGTACGATTTCTGTTTTCTTAAATTTACCAAGGCTTGGTTTGTGACCGAAGATATGATCTGTCCTGGAGAATGTTCCATGAGCACTTAAGAAGAAAGTGTATTCTGTTGTTTTTGCATGGAATGTCCTATAAATATCAATTAAGTCCATCTGCTCTATTGTGTCATTTAAAGCTTGTGTTTCCTTTTTAATTTTCATTTTGGATGATCTGTCCATTGGTGAACCTGGGGATGTTAAAGCCCCCTACTATTATTGTGTTACTGTCAATTTTCCCTCTTATGGCTGTCAACACTTGCCTTATGTATTGACATGCTCCTATGTTGGGTACATAAATATTTACAATTGTTATATCTTCTTGGATTGATCCCTTGATCATTATGTAGTGTCCTTCTTTGTTTCTTGTAATAGTCTTTACTTTAAAGTCTATTTTGTCTTATATGAGGATTGCTATTCCAGCTTTCTTTTGATTTCCATTTTCATGGAATATCTTTTTCCATCCCCTCACTTTCAGTCTGTATGTGTCCCTAGGACTGAAGTGGGTCTGTTTTAGACAGCATATATATGGGTTTTGTTTTTGTATCCATTCAACCAGTCTATGTCTTTTGATTGGAGCATTTAGTCCATTTACACTTAAGGTAATTATTGATATTCCTATTACCATTTTCTTAATTGTTTTGTGTTTGTTTTTGTAGGTCTTTTCCTTCTCTTGTGTTTCCTGCCTACAGAAGTTCCTTTAGCATTTGTTGTGAAGCTGGTTTGGTGATGCTGAATTCTCTTAACTTTTGCTCGTCTGTAAAGGTTTTAATTTCTCTGTCAAATCTGAATGAGATCCTTGCTGGGTAAAGTAATCTTGGTTGTAGTTTTTTCCCTTTCATCACTTTAAACATGTCCTGCCAATCCCCTCTGACTTGCAGAGTTTCTGCTGGAAGATCAGCTGTTAAACTTATGGGAATTCCCTTGTATGTTACTTGTTGCTTTTCCCTTGCTGCTTTTAATATTTTTTCTCTGTATTTACTTTTTGATAGTTTCATTAATATGTGTCTTGACATGTTTCTCCTTGAATTTATCCTGTATTGGACTCTCTGCACTTCCTGGACTTGATTGACTATTTCCTTTCCCATGTTAGGGAAGTTTTTGACTATAATCTCTTCAAATATTTTCTCACACCTTTTCTTTTTCTCTTCTTCTTCTGGGACCCCTATAATGTGAATGTTGGTGCATTTAATGTCCTAGCAGCCTCTGAGACTGTTCTCAATTCTTTTTTTTTTTTCTTTGTTCTGCTCCCTGGCAGTTATTTCCACTATTTTATCTTCCAGGTCACTTAGCCATTCTTCTGCCTCAGTTATTCTGCTATTGATTCCTTCTAGTGTATTTTTAACTTCAGTTATTGTGTTGTTCATCATTTTTTGCTTGCTCTTTAGTTCTTCTAGGTCCTTGTTAAACGTTTCTTGTATTTTCTCCATTCTATTTCTGATATTTTGTATCATCTTTACTATCATTACTTTTAATTCTTTTTCAGGTAGACTGCCTATTTAATCTTCATTTGTTTGGGTGTGGTGTGTTTTTTCCTTGCTCCTTCATCTGCTGCATATTTCTCTATCTTCTCATTTTGTTTAATTTTCTGTGTTTGGGGTCTCCTTTTCACAGGCTGAAGGTTCGCAGTTCCCATTATTTTTGTGTCTGCTCCCAGTGGGTGAAGTTTGTTCAGTGGCTTGTGCAGGCTTCCTCATGGAGGGGACTTGTGCCTGTGTTCTGGTGGGTGGAGCTGGATCTTGTCCTTCTCGTGGGCAGGGCCACATCCGGTGGTGTGTTTTGGGGTGTCTGTGAACTTAGTATGACTTTAAGCAGCCTCTCTGCTGTGTTCCTGTCTTGCTTGTTGTTTGGTATGGGGCGTCCAGCACTGGAGCTTGCTGGCCATTGGGCGGAGCTGGGTCTTAGTGTTGACACAGAGGTCTCTGGGAGATCTCTTGCCTATTGGTGTCACATGGGGCTGGGAGGCCTCTGGTGGTCCAATGTCCTGGACTTGGCTCTCCCACCTTGGAGGCTCAGGCCCGATGCCTGGCTGGAGCACCAAGACCCTGCCAGCCAGACAACTTGGAAGAAAAGCAAGGA
Source organism: Kogia breviceps (assembly GCF_026419965.1). NCBI lineage: Eukaryota > Metazoa > Chordata > Mammalia > Artiodactyla > Physeteridae > Kogia > Kogia breviceps. Next base: position 17,415,791 of record NC_081314.1, read on the forward strand.
AAAAAAAAAACACGAACAGATAAAACCACAAACCAAATGGTAAAAGCAAAACTAAACAGATAAAATCACACAAAGAAACATACACACACATTCATAAAAAGAAAACAAACAACAACAAACAAAAGAAAACAAAACAGGCAGACCAGTAGGACAAATGGTAAAAGCAAACTTAGACAAAATCACACAAAGAAACATACACATACATACTCACAAAAAGAGAAAAAAGGAAAAATATTTAAAAATTAAAATAAATAATAAAAAAATAAAAAATTTTAAAATAGAAGAGAGCAACCAAACCAATAAACAAATCCACCAGTTATAAAAAGCACTAAAAACTAAACTAAGATAAACATAAAACCAGAAACAAATCAGATGCAGAAAGCAAACCCCAAATCTACAGTTGCTCCCAAAGTCCACCACCTCAATTTTGGGAACATTCATTGTCTATTCAGGTATTCCACAGTTGCAGCATTTATCAAGTTGATTGTGGGGATTTAATCTGCTGCTCCTGAGGCAGCACAGAGAAATTTCCCTTTGTCTTCTTTGCTTACACAGCTTCTGGGGTTCAGATTTGGTTTTGGCCTCCTCTCTGTGTGTACACCACCCTCAGGAGTCTGTTCCCCACCCAGACAGGAGGGATTTCAGCAACAGCTAATTAGGGGCTCCCTTGCTCACTCAGTCCAGGGAGAGTGATTGGTATGGTAGTCATAATTGGAATGTGGGGTGAACCTGTGGTGGTAGAGGCCGGCTTGACATCGCCACAGCCTGATGTGTGCAGTGTGTTCTCTCAGGGAAGTTGTCCCTGGATCACGGGACCCTGGAGATGGTGGGCTGCTCAGGTTCCTGGTGACGGGTGGTGGTATGGGTAGTGACCCACGCTTGCACACAGGATTCTTGGTGGCAGCATCAGCAGCATTATCAGTTCATGCCCATCTCTGGAGTGCGAGAGGATAGCCACGGCTCACGCCAGTCTCTGGAGCTCGCTTAGGTGGTGCTCTGCCTTCTGTGGGTACACAGAGCAGTAATCCCCTCTCCTCGCATACCCCAGAACAATGGTCTCTTGCCTCTTAGGCAGGTCCAGACTTTTCCCCACACTCCCTCCTGGCCAGCTGTGGCACACTAGCCCATTTCAGGTTGTGTTCAGGCAGCCAACCCCAGTCCTCTCCCTGGGATCTGACCTCCAAAGCCCGAGCCTCAGCTCCCAGGCCCCACCCACCCCGGTGGGTAAGCAGGCAAGCCTCTCAGGTTGGTGAGTGCTGGTTGGCACTGATCCTCTGTGCGGCAATCTCTCTGCTTTGCCCTCTGCACCCCTATTGCTGCACTCTCCTCTGTGGTTCTGAAGTGTCCCCCCTGCCCACCCCATCCCACCCACTGAAGAGGCTTCCTAGTGTGTGGAAACTTTTCCTCCTTCACAGCTCCCTCCCAGAGGTGCAGGTCTCGTCCCTATTCTTTTCTCTCTGTTTTTTCTTTCTTCTTTTGCCCTACCCATGTATGTGGGGATTTTCTTGCCTTTTGGGAAGTCTGAGGTCTTCTGCCAGCATTCAGTAGGTGTTCTGTAGGAGCTGTTCCACATGTAGATGTATTTTTGGTATATTTGTGGGGAGGGAGGTGATCTCCATGTCTTACTCCTCTGCCATCTTGAAGGTCCCTCTCTATTTTTTTTTTTTGGACTAATATAAGTAAAGCTGTGATAAATATCTTTGTATACATTCAATTCCATTAATTTATTTAATTCTATTTTAAATTAGTTTCTAAGAATAAATTCCTCAAAGTAGAATTATTGGGTCTTAAGGGCCTTTATACATATGGTTAAATTAATTTCCAGAATGTTTACACCAGTTTACTGCCCCATCTGTGGAAGAGATTGTCTATTTACGACAAAGTTGATTTTCCAAAATGAAAATAGCTTTGTTGCACTTTCTGATTATAAAATCAACATATAATAAATAGAGAAATTCAGAAAATACAGGCAAGTAATAAAAAGGAAAATAAAAATCATTATCCAGAGATATTCACCATTATTAATACTAAGGCATACATCCAGATTTTTTCTTATTATATATTAACTTGATTTTGTTTAACTTAATGTTTCTTTCCAAGCTAATTGATCATATGGAGGTACAGTATCTTTTTAATAGGTACACAGTAATCTATTAGGAGGATATACTATAAATGGCTGTGTCAAATGTGTCCCCTGGGAAGCAGACTCTGAGATGAATTTTAATAGGCAGGATATTTATTACGGAGTGCCCTTGGTATCAAAATCTGTGGAAGGAAGGGGAAAGAAGCAGAATTGAACAGACGGAAAAGTTAAAATGGGATGCAAACCAATGAGAGCCTCAGCTGACCTCACAAGGAATTCTGGTGCAGAGCTATCCCAGATTAGACTGAGATGACCAGGACCCTGGCACTAACTAGTCATTGGATATGGGCCATCCTGGGAAGGGACATGCCTCTCCACAACATAGGCAATCCCCAAAGGAGCTAATAGAATTCCTGGATGTCAGGGTAACAAATCCTTCACTGAACATGGATCTGGGCAGCATATTACATTGCCCACTGCAGTTGAAACCAAGCAGGACCCTGCAGGGCCTTACTGGAGATGGGCCCCCATATCCCCCACCTCTTATTCATAGAAAAGCTTTAGCCTCCTAGGCCTTCCCCAAGTTCCAAAGAGCAAGTTTAATCAGAAAAGGAAGAAAATGCAGAAAGGAAGGAAAAAGTCAAGCAAGACAAAATAATAATAGTTTAGCCATAAAGCAAAGTTAAGGACGTTTAGTTCCTCCCCAAGGGCTATAGATATTATCCTGACCCATATCCTTGAGTTGTTTTGTTGATTGTGGGTATAAATTGGTACTTTTTTTTGAAGGCCAATTAAAATTAATGATACAATTTAAAATCCATATACCCATTGACCCAGCAATTCTGCTTATCTTCCAGATGGAAGAAGTTAACTGTATAGTGACTGCTAGTACATAGACCCTAGAGCAGTCAGAACCAAACCAGAAGGTTGATGATTGAGATTCCCAAAATACCACCCAGTCACCTCACCAGCAACAATCAGAAGAATGTCCCCTGGCTTATCAGGCACCATGGGACTCTCTCCCTCACCTTGCCTTTAAAAAACTTTCCCCCCAAACCACCAGAGAGTTCAAGTCTTTTGAGCATGAGCTACCCATTCTCCTTGCATGGTCCCATGTTGGACATCTTGCAATAAATGCTATACTTTCCCTCACTACAACTCAGTGTCAGTAGATTGGCTTTGCTGTGCATTGGGCAACTGAACCCGAGTTTGGTTAGGTAACACAGTCTACCCGTTGTTCTATTCAGATATACTTATTTATTTATGTTCTTGGAGCAGAAACACCATAATTAGGATGGGCCTCTTTTTCTGTGGGAAATACTAAAAACGAAGGTTAATGGCACAAACTAAAACCCCTAACTGAAGCCAGTTAGTCTCTGGCTTCAACTGATACTCATTGTCTCCTTTTTTCTCCATCCATCCTGGGTTCCCCTTACCCTAAACTATCATACCTGCTGGGCTGGTGGCATGACCTAGACCCTCAACCTTGAATGTTATGAACCCTGTCACTATGTCCTTCTTGCTCTGAGATTGCTACACTAGTCCACTTACGGTCAAAATTGGGCAAGAGTTCACCAAGAGAAGTGCAATTGGATCACCTGAATGCCAAATATGTTCCTCTCTACCTCCATAAGTAATCCTCTGATACCAGAATGGTGACTCTTCTTTTTACCCAATGATCCCTGGAGTCAAAGAACACAAAGAAGTTGGGTTAGCAGCCATAGCTTGTAGCTCACTGGGAGTCTTGCTGTGTTCCCTGTTGAAACTATGTTGCCTTTGGAGACCTATATCTCCAATTCTGCAGAAATGGGAGACAGTTTTCCATGGATCTCTTGTGTTTCTGCTCATCTTACATGCAGGCACCAACAGCTTTTGTTCTGAACTATTTTTTCAAGGATGTTTGTATAGGAACAACCTTATAAGATAGAGATAGTATCTCTCTTCAGAACAAAAGACAACTCTTTTTTTAAAAAAATTGAAATATAGCAGGGACTTCCATAGCAGTCCAGTGGTTAAGACTCCACACTTCCACTGCAGAGGGTGCAGGTTCGATTCCTAGTCAGGGAACTAAGATCCTGCATACTGCACAGCACAGTGGAAAAAATAATTAAAAATAAAATTAAGTAAAAAATCGAAATATAGTTGATTTACAATATTGTTTCTAGTGTACAGCAAACTGATTCAGTTACATATATTTTATTTCAGATTATTTTCCATTATAGGCTATTACAAGATATTGAATATAGTTCCCTGTGCTATACAGTAGATCCTTGTTGTTTATCACTTTTACATCTAGTAGTGTGTGTCTGTTAATCCCAAACTCCTAATTTATCCCTCCCCCACTCTCCCCCTTGGTAACCATAAGTTTATTTTCTATATTTGTGAGTCTGGTTTTATTTTGTAAATAAGTTCATTGGTGTCATTTTTCTGATTCCACTTATAAGTGATATCTTATGATTTTGCAAAAGACAGCTTTGTTTGGTGTTTGATATAATAAAGATAATACCTCCGTCTGGGGAAAAGTTTGGGCAGGTTGTTTGATAAAAGTTTCTCTAAACTCAGAGTATCTCAGCCATGAAGCAAACCCACTGCATGTACAGCTCTATCTAGACCACCCCACATCTTCCTCATGGTTCTTGGGGAACAAGGGAAACTAGTGCAAATGTAAGCTTCCTGCTGCTTGCTGTGCTGTGAACAATAAAATCTACTGACTGACCCAGGAGTCTCATGTCTTCTGCCAGCATCCACAATAGTGGCAGGTTAACTTGTCAGCTTGCAAGCTGGGTAAAATCCCAGACCCTTCACAGTTCTTGACAACTATGTTATTACTAAGGGTGGGAAAATTAACAGCCCTGGGGCAGAAATGTTATCCATTACATGTATATGAGAACTGTTTCTGATTCTCTTTTCTGAGATAGATGGAAAAGAACATACTTGTCAGTTTAATGGTCGCATACCATGTACCTGCATCTATGTTATTCTGCTTCAGCAAAGAATTGTATCTTGTATTTTTCTCCAGAATCAGTCTGGTTTTTGTAGGGACCAGACTGGTGAATAAAATGGAGGTATGGGGAATTCCTTGGCAGTCCAGTGGTTAGGACTCCATGCTGCCACCGTCGAGGCCCTGGTTTGATCCCTGGTCAGGGAATGGCAAGCCTTGTGGAGTGATCTAAATAAATAAGTAAATAAATAAAATTCATCTTAAAAAATAGAGGTATGATGGGGATCACCAACTTTGCATCCTGTAGATCTTTAGAAGTGGCAATAATTTCCATCATTCTCCCCAGCAATACTTTTTAAAATTTATGTCTACTAAGGGAGGGGGAAGTTTCAGAGGCTTCCAGTTGGCTTTCTCCATTATGATAGTTGTTACTTCATAGAGCAAGGACCCAATGTGGGAGTTGTGCCAACTGTGAAGTATATCTATTCTGCTTGTATATGTGACGACTGAAGAAATGATTAACATGTGAATCTATAGGCCATTTGGGCTCACTGTGACCTGGACCTTGGATAGGACTTCATTTTACCTGGTCCCCATGTGCACCTACTCTGAAAACGAGACCATGATGATTCTCTGGATCTCCAAGTATCAATGTCAATTCAGACTCTATGATCAACAGTCCTTGAAGTGTTTATGTATTCTCATTTTCCCAGTGCACAGTTATCTGAGTAAATGGCCTTAGGTCCAAGGGCTCTGGAACAACCTTTTTTTTTTTTTTTTTTGCGGTACGCGGGCTTCACTGTTGTGGCCTCTCCCGTTGCGGAGCACAGGCTCCGGACGCGCAGGCTCAGTGGCCATGGCTCACAGGCCCAGCCTCTCTGCGGCATGTGGGATCTTCCCGGACCGGGGCACGAACCTGTGTCCCCTGCATCGGCAGGCGGACTCTCAACCACTGCGCCACTAGGGAAGCCCTGGAACAACCTTTGGTGAAAAACTGAGGAAATCGTTACTGAGTACATTTACAATGGTGTTACAGGTTTCCTTCCTCCTGGGGACCTGATCTCCTCTTAAATTAATGAGCTCCAGGTCTAAACACAGATTCATGTTTGGAAACTTGGCAAGGAATCATGATTTTAACTGGGGCGATTACCTCAGTCTCCTGACTATGCAATTTTGAATTCAACTGATGATACAAACTGAGTGGTACCCTTACTGACTGTCCATTTATTTTTCCGCTAGGGACATCATATTCTATTAATTGTCTGCATAATTCTGTGTAGGTCACTTCCCACTGGCTGCTCCTCTGAATTTATATTACAATAATTGTCCAACTTGGCTTCTGACTATTAAACAACACAACCTGACCTCTATCATTTGGGGGTCCTATTATCCCTGTTGCTATCAATACACCTAGTTCCTTAATGGCTTCCTTTACCATCAGCTCTGGCTTATAGAAAGTCACCATGGAGCCTCTTAATGAGACTGGTGCCCCTCACAACAGTACATTTCTTATGTCCTTACATATAGTGTAGTCTCCTGGCCTTCAGTAATTTGATCATCTGGTGGGTTTTCTTTACATAGTGTGTGGTCTGTAGCATGACCAATTGTCTGATTCTTTGAATTCTTTCTTCCACTGTCTGTCATGGCAATTATGGCATTTTAACCCAACTTCCTATGAGCCATCACTTTTTCCATGCTTCTAGAAATCATCCTAGTAGCAAATTCACACTGCCTCCTGGGTTATTTATTTATTTATTTTGGTGGTACGCGGGCCTCTCACTGTTGTGGCCTCTCCCTTTGAGGAGCACAGGCTCCAGACGCGCAGGCTCAGCGACCATGGCTCACGGGCCCAGCCACTCCGCAGCATGTGGGATCTTCCTGGACCGGGGCACGAACCCGTGTCCCCTGCATCCACAGGAGGATTCTCAACCACTGCGCCACCAGGGAAGCCCTGCCTCCTGGGTTTTTTACAATATGTTTCTTATTCTTCAATTTGTTAATATGGTGCATCACACTGATTGATTTGCATATATTTAAGAGTCCTTGCATGCCTGGGATAAATCCCACTTGATCATGGTGTATGATCCTTTTAATGTGTTGTTGGATTCTGTTTGCTAGTATTTTGTTGAGGATTTTTGCATCTATATTCATCAGTGATATCAGTCTGTAATTTTCTTTTTTTGTAGTATCTTTGTCTGGTTTTGGCATCAGGGAGATGGTGGCCTTGTAGAATGAGTTTGGGAGTATTCCTTCCTCTGCAATTTTTTGGAAGAGTTTGAGAAGTATGGGTGTTAGCTCTTCTCTAAATGGTAGAATTCACCTGTGAAGCTATCTGGTCCTGGACTTTTGTCTGTTGGAAGATTTTTAATCACAGTTTCAATTTCATTACTTGTGATTTGTTTGTTCATATTTTCTATTTCTTCCTGGTTCAGTCTTGGAAGGTTATACCTTTCTAAGAATTTGTCCATTTCCTCCAGGTTGTCCATTTTATTGGCATAGAGTTGCTTATAGTAGTCTCTTATGATGTTTTGAATTTCTGTGGTGTCCATTGTAACTTCTCCTTTTTCATTTCTAATTTTATTGATTTGAGCCCTCTCCCTGTTTTTCTTGAAGAGTCTGGCTAAAGGTTTATCAATTTTACTTATCTTCTCAAAGAACGAGCTTTCAGTTTTATTGATCTTTGTTACTGTTTTCTTTGTATCTATTTCAAATTTTTCTGCTCTGATCTTTATGATTTGTTTCCTTTTACTAACTTTGGGTTTTGTTTGTTCTTCTTTCTCTAGTTCCTTTAGGTGTAAGTTTAGATTGTTTATTTGAGATTTTCTTGGTTACTTGAGGTAGGATTGTATTGCTATAAACGTCCCTCTTAGAACTGCTTTTGCTGCATCCCATAGGTTTTGGATCGTCATATTTTCATTGTAATTTGTCTCTAGGTATTTTTTTATTTCCTCTTTGATTTCTTTAGTTATTTCTTGGTTATGTAGTCATGTATTGTTTAGCCTCCATGTGTTTGTGTTTTTTACGTGTTTTTCCCTGTAATTGACTCCTAATATCATAGCTTTGTGGTTGGAAAAAATGCTTGATATGATGAATTTTCTTAAATTTACTGAGGCTTGATTTGTGACCCAAGATGTGATCTACCCTGGAGAATGTTCTGTGTGCCCTTGAGAAGAAAGTGTAATCTGCTGTTTTCAGATGGAATGTCCTATAAATAGCAATTAAATCTATCTGGTCTATTGTGCCATGTAAAGCTTGTGTTTCCCTATTAATTTTCTGTCTGGATGATCTATATGTCCATTGGTTTAAGTGAGGTGTTAAAGTCCCCCACTATTATTGTGTTACTGTTGATTTCTTCTTTATAGCTGTTAGCAGTTTCCTTATGTATTGAGGTGCTTGGGTGCATATATACTTATAATTGTTATATCTTCTTCTTGGATTGATCCCTTGATCATTATATAGTGTCCTTCCTTGTCTCTTGTAACATTCTTTATTTTAAAATCTATTTTATGTGATATGAGTATTGCTGCTCCAGCTTACTTTTTATTTCCATTTGTATGGAATATCTTCTTCCATCCCCTCACTTTCAGTCTGTATGTGTCTCTAGGTCTGAAGTGGGTCTCTTGTAGACAGCATATATATGGGTCTTGTTTTTGTATCCATTCAGCAAGCCTGTGTCTTTTGGTTGGAGCATTTAATCCATTCACATTTAAGGTAATTATCGATATGTATGTTTCTATGACCATTTTCTTAATTGTTTTGGGTTTGTTTTTGTAGGTCCTTTTCTTCTCTTGTGTTTCCCACTTAGAGAAGTTCCTTTAGCATTTGTTGTAGAGCTGGTTTGGTGGTGCTGAATTCTCTTAGCTTTGGCTTGTCTGTAAAACTTTTGATTCCTCTGCCAAATCTGAATGAGATCCTTGCCGGGTAGAGTAATCTTTGTTGTAGGTTCTTCCTTTTCATCACTTTAAATATATCATGCCACTCCCTTCTGGCTTGTAGAGTTTTTGCTGAGAAATCAGCTGTTAACCTTATGGGAGTTGCTTTTATGTTATTTGTCATTTTTCCCTTGTTGCTTTTAATAATTTGTCTTTAATTTTTGTCAATTTGATTACTATGTGTCTTAGTGTGTTTCTCCTTGGGTTTATCCTGCCTGGGACTCTCTGTGCTTCCTGGTCTTGGGTGGCTATTTCCTTCTCCATGTTAGGGAAATTTTTGACTATAATCTCTTCAAATATTTTCTCAGGTCATTCTCTCTCATCTCCTTCTGGGACCACTATGATGCGAATGTTGGTGAGTTTAATGTTGCCCCAGAGGTCTTTTAGGTTGTCTTCATTTCTTTTCATTCTTTTTTCTTTATTCTATTCCATGGCAGTGAATTCCACCATTCTGTCTTCCAGGTCACTTATCCGTTCTTCTGCCTCAGTCATTCTGCTACTGATTCCTTCTAGTGTATTTTTCATTTCAGTTATTGTATTGTTCACCTCTGTTTGTTTGTTCTTTAATTCTTCTAGGTCTTTGTTAAACATTTCTTGCATCTTCTTGATCTTTGCCTCCATTCTTTTTCCGAGGTCCTGGATTATCTTCACTCTCATTATTCTGAATTCCTTTTCTGGAAGGTTACCTATCTCCCTTCATTTAGTTGTTTTTCTGGGGTTTTATCTTGTTCCTCCAGCTGGTACATAGTCCTCTGCCTTTTCATTTTGTCTATCTTTCTGTGAATATGGTTTTCATTCCAGAAGCTGCAGGATTGTAGTTCTTCTTGCTCTGCTGTCTGCCCTTTTGTGGATGAGACTATCTAAGAGGCTAGTGCAAGCTTTCTGATGGGAGGGACTCTTGGGGTTTTTGTTAATGATGTTAAATCCTTAGTACTAGGAGAGTGCTCCCAAATCTAATTTCTCCCTTATGCAACTTTATATTCCCTTCCTGTTCATCAAGCACCCTCAAAATTCAATCTTACATATAGTCTCTCAATTTATGCTGACTGGGTATTAAATCTCCTTTCAGGTATAGTCCCTTTCTTATATTATTATATCCAGCACATTGAGGCCTATGGGACAGGAGGCAACCTGAAAACAAATCTTGAGAGGGAGAGCTCTTGTTGTCTTGATGTGAAGAGGTCTTTTCACCATCTCTGAACAATGGAGGGAAGTGATACATCTTAGTAGAGGAGGACAGGCTTCTTCTGGGAATATCCTCATATACTGTGTCAAGCCCCATTCTTTTCCAACCAGAGCCCTGATCTTGGTTTAGTATATCTGTCTTGGCTAAAAGTTTAATCTTTGGAGCTTAGCCACCCTGAGTTTATTCTGGTCTCCCACTGCAGGAGATGAGAGCCACTTTATACACTACCAAAGAGACCCTGTAGTCTTCATTTTAGCTTTCAATTGGTGGTTAATCACTCAGCTTTTCATTATCTTTTTACATTGCATTAATCTGGCTAAGGAATAGTCACCTGTTTTAGTCAGCTTTGACTGCCATAACAATATACCATAGATTGGGTGACTTAAACACCAGAAATCTATTTTTCAGATTTCTGGGAAGAGATCAAGGTGCCAGCCAATTCAGTTCCCAATAAAAACTCCCTTCCTGGTGTGCAGACAGCAGCCTTCTGGCTATATCTTCACAGGACCTTTCCTTCCCTGTGAGTGGTGGGGAGAGAGAAGAAGAGGAGGGGGAGAGGAGAGTAAAAGGAAGGAGAGAGGGAGGGGGAGAGAGAGAGAGAGAGAGAGAGAGAGAGAGAGAGAGAGAGAGGTGTTTTCCTCTTCTTATAGGACCACCAATCCTATCAAATCAGGATCCTACTCATAAGACTTCATTTAACCTTAATTACCTCCTAAAAGCCCTATCTTTTTTTTTTTTTTTTTTTTTTTTGCGGTACACGGGCCTCTCACTGCCATGGCCTCTCCCGTTGTGGAGCACAGGCTCTGGACACACAGGCTCAGCGGCCATGGTTCATGGGCCCAGCCACTCTGCAATATGTGGGATCTTCCCGGACTGGGACATGAACCCGTGTCCGCTGCATCGGCAGGCAGACTCTCAACCACTGCGCCACCAGGGAAGCCCAAGCCCCATCTTTACATGCAATCTTATAGGGGGTTAGGACTTCAACATATGAAGTTGAGGGGAGGGGGACACAATTCAGTCTACAGGACCAGTTAATTTCATTGTCCTTATAGTTACTATTTTCCCCATATGTCTCAAGTACCTGATACATCATATCAGTTAATACATAACCTTCCACTAATGTACCAACCTGCTTCACCATCCATGCAAGTTTTAACAATTGGACTGTAATCGTGTGATGGGGTCCTTATTGTCAGGTGGGCAGCTAATGATCAAACTCCAAGACCTCATCTTAGGGCCTACTTTCTCAGATCTCACTCCTGACACTAACCATCACAGGTTGGTTCCTGGGAAGCAGACTATGAGATAGAGTTTAACAGGCAGGATATTTATTAAGGAGTGCCCTGGGAACTAACACTTGTGAACCAGAGAAGAAGGAAGCAGGATTGGGCAGAGGGAGAACTGAGCTGTATGCAGGTCACATAGTGAGGTCAGGAGATTAGAATTGACCTTCAGTGTTGACCCAAGTTGGCTAAGATGGTCAGGCTCTTATACCTCAACTTTGTTCAGTAATTGAATGTGGGTCACCCTGGGAAGGGGCCTAACCTCGAGCGATGTAGCTTTCTGCAAATGTAGCAATCCTGAAGGTTCCAAAGACTCTGCCAACAGCACCCAGTACCTGGGACAAGTCCTTATAGTAGGGGGATCTGGGCAGTGCATCAAAATGCCCACCACAGGGGTGAAGCATTTAAATTTCTCACTCCTTTTGTTTTCATAGAGGGAAGAAATTTTCTACTCTCCAGGAGGAAAAAGAATGAGAAGAATTCAGCATCTTTCTCTTCCCAGAGAAGTAGGAATGACTTCTCTGATAGATGAGATTAGAAAGAATCAAGCTTAAAAGACTAAACCTTTTCTGGGCTTCCTCTGTTTCTGATTCTGTCTAACTACCTTTCGGTTTCTCTTTATCCCTGGCTTGTCAGTAGGATTCAGCAAATTCTCTGCTCCTCAATGTTATAAGCTTATGGGGAAGGCCTGAATCTCACGGGAAAGCCTGAGGTTATCCAGTTTTGCTTATGACTGGGTGATGAATGTATTCCGTTGCATGAGGGGACCATTAGCAAGCCCATTAGCCAACCCAAAGGTCTTTCTCTAATTAGCTTTATCCAAGCTAATTTTTATAAATTGTATTTATTATGAAAATTTCAAACATGAACAAAAAAGAGAGAATAATACAATGAATAATCATATATTCAGTATCCAATTGAATAAATAGCAGGATTTTTATTCAAGTCAATATTTTGATTCCCTTCTGTCTTGATTCCTGAATTTTATTTTTCATTTGTTTCCATACTTAAAAAAAAAAATTAAGAAACTTCACATACAATCTGGATTTGTGACTGCCCTTTGGGAAAAGAAAAAGAAAAAAGAAAGGAAACTCTGGCAACACTGGACAGCCTGGCAACAACCAGCTGATTTTGAGAAGCTACCTGCTTTAAACTGTTCAAGCCCTCCCGTTTGTCATAATCTCCACCCATCCCAACATGGATACCAAGTGTCAGTTTGCCACTCACCATAAAGCTTAAACTGTTGCTTTTATTATGTCAAAATTTCCCCCCCTCTCTACTTATTTATATTATCTGTCCGGCTCCTGTAGGCATTTGAATTTTTGGTCCTTGCTCTACAGATGGCCTTTTTAGTCTACCTACAAAATATCAAATCCAGTAAAACATAATCACAGTGTTTGAGTGTTCATAACACCTTTACTATAAGAAGAAAAAATTATGTACAAAATGTTCATCAGCATGTAAATGGACATATTGTAGTCTAATCATATGGTGGAATACTACAGCAGCACTAAAAAGGAATGAGTGATTGCTATACACAACCATATGGATGAATCTCAAAATAATTGTACTAAGTAAAGAAATAAAACAAAAAAGAAAGTATCATATATAATGTATTATTCCATTTATATAAAATTCTAGAAAATGCAGCTAACCTTTAGTGACATAAAGCAGATCAGTGGTTGCCTGAATGGATGAATAAAGGCAGGGAGGGATGGATTACAAAGGGTTATGAGGTGGCCTTCCCTGGTGGCGCAGTGGTTACGAATCTGCCTGCCAATGCAGGGGACACAGGTTCGAGCCCTGGTCTGGGAAGATCCCACATGCTGCGGAGCAACTAAGCCCGTGCGCCACAACTACTGAGCCTGCGTGCCACAACTACTGAAGCCTGTGCGCCTAGAACTCGTGCTCCACAATAAGAGAAGCCACTGCAATGAGAAGTCTGCGCACCGCAATGAAGAGTAGCCCCCGCTCACCACAACTAGAGAAAGCCCGTGCGCAGCAACGAAGACCCAACACAGTCAAAAATAAAATAAAATAATAAAATAAATTTTTTGAAAAAAGGGCTATGAGGCAACTTTTGGAGTTGATGGATATATTTATTATCTTGATTATGGTGATGGCTCCATAGGTTTATATAGGTTACAGACCATTAAATCATACACTTTAAATATGTGTAGTTTATTATATGTCTATCACACCTCAATACAACTGTAGTAAAATAAAACTAAACCCTCAAAACAAAACAAACAAACAAAACACCAAGTATCTGCCATATATACTAGTAAGTGCTCAATGCATGTCTCCCTAAATACCATTGACAGAAGATGCTTATATTCACTAATTGTTTACATGGGTTCACAAAAAAATTGCAGTTCTGGTCCTGGTAACTTGTTATTAAATTTTGATCCATAGAAGTGTCACAACACTAAGATTAAAGAGAAAGTCCAAAGGCTTCTGGAAATGGATAACAGTGGCTGCTTCTTGAGAGGAGAACTAAGAAGGTAGGGGAAAACGATAGGTAAGTAATTTTTTAAACTGGTCACATGCATGAAATATTTATATTTAAAAAGTTCTTTTTCTCAGTAATAACAAGGGTTCTTATAAGGGGCAAGTCAGAGAGGAGAGAGGATGTGACCACAGAAGCAGAAGCTGGAGTGATCTGAGGAAGCAGCCATGAGCCAAGGAATGCGAGCAGCCTCTAGAAGCTGAAAAAGGCAAGGAAGTGGATTCTCACATAGAGCCTCCAAAAGAACTCAGTCCTGTGGACACTATTTAGAGCTTCTGACCTCCAGAACTGTAAGATAATAAACTTGTGTTGCTGTAAAGCCACTAAGTTTGTGGCAGTGTGTTACAACAGCAATAGGAAACTAATATTAGACCCCAGTTCATCTCACAGTCCAGATATCACTTATGTAAGTCTGATTAAATTAGTATGAAACATGCAAAAAAGAAAGTTCTTTTTAAGAAATAATGATTTTCTTTAGGGCTTCCTTGGTGGTGCAGTGGTTAAGAATCCGCCTGCCAGTGCAGGGGACATGGGTTCGAGCCCTGGTCTGGGAAGATCCCACATGCTGCACAGCAGCTAAGCCTGAGTGCCACAACTACCAGAGCCCACACGCCTAGAGACCGTGTTCTGCAACGGCAATTTGAAACTCTACGAGAAACAAAGCCAAACAAAGCAGCTTACTGCCCAAGTGTGAAGCACAAATATTTGGGCAGGGGATAATAAGGGAAGATAATCCATTTGATCCTGATACTCTGCACATTTTCCTTTGAGTTGCTTTCTAGTAGATGTGACAGATGTCTTGAAGAGAAGAAAATGTAATGCTGTCACTCTCCATAGCCTGGAAGTTGGCTGTTAATTTTGAGTCAACTAATAGACAAAACACAAAAGATATTGACTGTGTTTAAGGAATGTGAGTAGAAGGTGGGAAGGAAGAATGGTGGTATTAATATTAGAGAGTTGAAATACTATCTACGGTTGAAATATTGTCTAGTTTCACAGTGTTCTACTAAAAGTTACAAAGATAACCAACAAAAGAGCTAAAATTAATGTAACTCTTAAATATCGGAAGACTGGATGTTAACATAATCCTATCTTTTGTACGAGGGAGTTGTTAGATATTGTCTAAAGCTGATATAAGCATATTTAGAAATACTGAAGTAATCACAAAACAAAAACGTGCAAAAGAGGTTGTCCCTGGGGACTGGTCCTAGAGGTAGAGAGGATTAGCATGAGATTTGTTGCTATTCATCATGAATTCTTTTGTGCTGATTTATTACAATTTAATTTGTTTCCTTTTATTTGTTGCCATATGTGCATTTCTTTGACTGAAAAAAGAAATTAGAGGCTGGTTGCTCTGTTTATATGGAAACAATATTTCAGACATCTACCTTTATCAAGGTTGACTCCCTAAAATATGTCAGGCATTATTCCAGATCTTTAAATATGAAATTCCAAGGACACCAAGACACTTGGACTAAGCAAATGGTTGTTCTACTGATATTTTATTCTCTACCCTAAATGATATTTAAGAGCTCTTAACTCTACCTTCACTAGTTCCAGCCCTCTGCTTATGAGATTCTTTTTTAAAGTCTCTGAGTAGTCCTGTTTCTCCATTTTTGGGGGATAGCATTTTGCCAGAACTCAGGTTACTGATTCTGAAAGGGGAGGTCTTTTGGCTCTGTCTTATTACCAATCTTGGGACAGAATTAACTGCTCATGTTTAGAAGGAATTGAAAAAAAATGGTATGGAAAAATCATGGTTTAATCTGATAGGTAGGACACTATGGCACATTACTGCCACCAGTTGGCAGCACACCTTAATTGCAAGAGTAGAAAAGAAGGGAAAACCATTTCTGATTTTTGCGAAAGTCTGGCTGATAAACAACAGTAAATATTCTGTAGCCAAGTGAAAAATGCAAAGGAAGAATACTTGATTTTGGAGAGTAAAATGGGACAGTGGTCATGATCCCCAAAATACTATGTTTTAGACATTCATGTGGTATGTGGAAGTAGTCAAAGTGAAGTGTGAGAAACCATAGTCAGAAGACTTTTCTGTAGTCTAAATATCCAGTAGCTGTGTCTAGAACTCTGTAAAAGGCATGGAAAAGGGAAGAATCATGAATCAAATGTTACTTTGAAAAGTTTTTCTTACAAGATCTATATGAGGAAAACTACAAAACTCTGATGAGTGCAAACAGAAAAGAACTAAATAAATGAGGAGATGGATAGGAAGACTCAATGTCATCAAGATGTCAGTTCTTCCTAACTTGATCAATAGATTCAATGCAACCCAAATCAAAATCCCAGCAAGTTATTTTATGGATATCAACAAACTGATTCTTAAGTTTATATAGAGAGGCAAATGACCCAGAATAGCCCTCATAATACTGATGGAGAAGAAAAAAGGTGGAGGACTAATCAAGACTTACTATTAAGCTACAGTAATCAAGACAGTTGTGATATTGGCAAAAGAATTGACAAATAGATCAATGGAAGAGAATAGAGAGCCCAGAAGTAGATGGCCATAAATATAATCAATTGATCTTTGACAAAGGAGCAAAGGCAATACAGTGGAAAAGATAGTATTTTCAATAAATGTTGCTGGAAGAACTGGACATCCACATCCAAAAAACAAAAAACAAAAAAGGAGAATCTAGACATAGATCTTACATCCTTCACAAAAATTAACTCAAAATGGATCATAGATCTAAATGTAAAGTGCAAAACTATGAAACTCCTAGATGATAACTTAGGAGAAAACCTAGATGACCTTGGGTAGGGTGATACCTTTTTAGGTATCACCCAACACCAAAGACATAATCCATGAAGGAAATAATTGATAAGCTGTACTTCAGTAAAATTAAAAACTTTGCTCAGCAAAAGACAATGTTAAGAGAATCAGAAGACAAGCCACAGACTGGGAGAAAATATTTGCAAAAGACACATCTGATAAAGGACTGTTATCCAAGATAGATAAAGAGCACTTAAAGCTCAATGGTAAGAAAACAAACAACCCAATTTAAAAATGGGCCAAAGACATTAACAGACATCTCACCAAAGAAGATATACAATGGCAAATATGCATATGTAAAGATGCTCTACAGCACAAGCCATCAGAGAAGTGCAGATTAAAACAACAATGAGATACCACTATACACCTATAAGAATGGCCAGAAACTGGAATACTTTCAACACCAAATGCTGATGAGATGTGGAGCAACAGAAACTCTCTTAATTGTCGGTGGGAATGCAAAATGGTACAGCCACTTTGGAAGACAATTTGGCAATGTCTTAGAAAACTAAAGATACTCTTATCATATGATCCAGCAATCACACTCTTTGGTATTTACTCAAAGGGGTTGAAAACTTATGTCTGCACAAAAACATGTATAGGAATGGTTATAGCATCTTTATTTCTAATTGCCAAAACTTGGAAGCAACCAACATGTCCCTCAGTAGGTGAATGGATAAATAAACGGTGGTACATCTGGACAATGCATTATTATTCACTATAAAGAAATGAGCCATCAAGCCATGAAAAGACATGAAAGAGGCTTAAATGCATATTACTAAATGAGAGAAGCCAGTCTGAAAAGCCTACCTACCATATGACAATTAAAAAAATCAGTGGTTGCCAGGGATGAGGGAGGAGGAGGGAAGAATACACAGAGCACGGAGGATTTTTAGGGCAATGAAAAAACTATTATGATATTATAATGATGGATGTATGTCATTATACATTTGTTCAAACCCATAGAATGTACAATATTAAGAGTGAACCCTAAGGAATCACCTATGGACTTTGGGTGATTATGATGCGTTAATATAGGTTCTTCCTCAGTAACAACTGTATCATTTTGGTGAGTGATGCTGATTACAGTGGAGGAGGCTATAATGTGTGTAGGTAGAGGGTATATGGGAAATCTCGGTTCCTTCCTCTCAATTTTGCTGTGAACCTAAAACTGCTCTAAAAAAATAAAGTCATTAAAAAAAAAAGGTTCTGTGAAAGGAATGTCATCATTATTGTCATGAAACAAGTTGGCTGATCGTCTTTTACTTTAAGCAGGACTCTAAGGTCAATGGAATAACTTTGAAATCTTCTTCATGCTAAAATTATCCAGAAAGGAAAAAGACATAAGTTCAGCCAAATTTTAAAAGTTCTGCCATCTAAATAGTCACAAACTAGCTTTTTATGTTATAAGGCAAAGATCTTCACGTTATTGGTTAATAAATGTTAGCCATTTAGTTGGTAAAGCATTTATATTATATTTACATTAATGTGTAATTCTGTAAATGCAATTTTAAGTTTATAATATTAAGTTTAATATTATATTTTTGGACCAGGTTGGCTAAAAGATTGAGTTGAAATAAAAGTTCAATGGGCATGTGATTTTTTAGACATCTGACCTATCAACCTGAATCTTCAAAGTGGGCCAGGTCTCATTTCAGATCATTTGAAACGAACAATGAGGTAGAAATTCCAAAGGGCACCAAGAAACTTGGACTAAGCAAATGTTTGTTCTATTGATACTTTATTCCCTATCCCAAATAATACTTAAGAACCCTTATCACCTACCTACACTAGTTCCAGATATTCTTTCTGACATTTTGTTCATACCCCTGGCTTGAAGCTGTTAATGAAAACTGTGGTGTTTGAAAATCTTTGCCAAGAACTTTGGAATCTTGATTAAGAATTTCATGAAAGCAGAGGCTCCTGGGAAATGTGTGATTCTGCAACAAAGTTAACTTGTTATAGGACCTATTACTTTATCTTACCAAATAGCTAAAGCTTGAATATATCTGAAATTACAATGCTATTAAGAGAAATCAGGAAACTTGAATAAGAAAGATACATTATTTTAAATGTTGAATTTTAGGCTGGAGCTGAATTTTGGGCAAGAAAGCTGAATATGAGGAATGTTAGTTAAGAGAAAATCAGGAACAGATAGTAATTTAAAGAGACTTTTGAAGAGAAAGGATAGTAGAGGAGAACAGAGAGCTAGGAGTTGAACTCTTTATTGGAAAAAAGAGGAGGCGCTAGCCAAGGAATCAGAAGACCAGGAAACCAGGTAGGTTGTAGGTCCCAGGAATTGTTTTAAAAAAGGAGGAAATAGGGTTTCAAGGAGGGTATAAGGATTGGGTGTGCCAAGAAAAAGAGGATGAGAAAATGGTTGTGACCTGAAAGTGTAAATTCAGTTTGTTGTTATCGGTTAGATTGATAAAAGCTAAGGAACAAGGTGGAAATGAAGGTGGGAGATTGCTTCTTTTGAGAAATGTTACAGTGAAAAGAAGGTTGATAGTATTGTAACTGGAGGGAGTAGTAGTACTGAAATTTTTAAAATGACCATGGACCGCTGAAAAACAGAAGCCAATGGCAAGATGTTGAGGATATAAGACCCTAGGAAAGTGGTGGAAAGAGGAAATGGGAAGGGACGGCACACGTAGTCCAGAAAGACTAGCTTTGGAGAGAAGGGGAGAATGGGTTAATTTGGTGAGAATTTGAGAGGTCATGAACAGGGTTCGGTTACAGATATTTTAATACGGAGAGAATATCAAACCGGAATTGGAATTCCATAGCTTTGATCCCTGGAAACTAGATGATTTTATCTATTAGTATGGATTGGGACTGGCACCTTAACAAGGAAAGCTTCAATAGTCCTTGGGGAGAATACGATAGAAAGTCAACCAAAGATGAGTGCAAAAACTTGTAAGTGGGAGTGCAGTCACAAATTCATACCAACCAGGTAGAATTGTGACTTCCTCCAGTGAAAACCCACACACCTGTGACCCTTGGGAAAGAAATCAGAAATAGGGGTAATCTACTGGAGACTGGCCGTTAAGACTATTAAAAAAGAGTTGAGCGATTCTAAGGCAAGACAGAAATAGAGCTGGGTATAGTAACAGATTTAGTCATAAATGGGGCTGATGACCTGAGAGACTAAGGATTCACTTTTGTATTGAAAGTTGTGAGTAGGTGAAAGGTAGAAGCCACGGCCACAGAGAGGCGGGTGGAGAGTAGGGAAAGGCGACATTCAGCGGCATATTTTGGTCATCATCTCACGTTAGTCAACTTTCCCTTTTGGCACCTAAAAGGCTAGGATTTTCACGTCCTTTTCACAGCTACAGACAGTAGTCCTAGGCTGTGGAAGGTGAAATCTGATTCCAAAGCAGAGGCTATATTTTCCCAGTCTACCTACATTCTTTATTCACTAACTAGCCAATGCTGCCGCCTTATGCAAAGCCGGCACCACGGAGAGGATCTGCTTTACAGAGGCAGGGACGACGCCAATCGGCCTGCGGCAAGCAGTGTGGGGTCTAGATTGGCGGCGAGGGAGGTCCCAAACAGTTCTCGAAAC
The DNA here is from genome assembly GCF_026419965.1 of Kogia breviceps. Lineage (NCBI taxonomy): Eukaryota > Metazoa > Chordata > Mammalia > Artiodactyla > Physeteridae > Kogia > Kogia breviceps. The sequence goes on from NC_081314.1 coordinate 17,436,084, forward strand.
CTTTTCACCCGCGCCGGGGGAAGCGCCTCGTCAACAGTAAATCGATAGTACAATGCTAAACTCTGAGGCCCTCGTCAAACCCAAGAGAGGCGGGAGCACTGTTCTGTGCCGCCACCCCCTAGCGTTTCCGCAGAGCTCGTCGCGGGCGGGGGATGGGGGTAGCAGGAGCCGGGCGGGGCTGCGGGGAAGCGCCAGTCCCGCGACCCGGGGAGGGGCCTCGGTGAAGGGGCCGGGGGCGGGTTTCCCTCCCAGGTCTCGGAAAAGCTCCAAAAATGGCGGGCAGCAGCTCAGCTAGCGGGGCGCGCAAGCGCCGCCGCGGCCATCCTTCCGCCCGCCTCGGGCGGCCACGAACCGTCCACAGGGCCCTCACGGAGAGGTATCCGCCGCTCGCGATTGGCTGAGCTGGGCCAGCGCTCCGTGAGGGGGCCGGGCCGCCACGCAGCGGCCACGTTTCCCGCCCCGCTGGCGCGCGTGCGCGTAATCCCCACAGGAAAGCGTTTGCGCGCGTCCCCGCCGCGGGCGCCTGCTCGCGCCTCAGCTCCCTCCCCTTTCCGGGCAGGTCCGTCCTGTCAGCGAGGCAGTAAGCACGGCGGCCAGCAGAGGGCGGTCCGGACCCAAGTCTGCAGCGGCGCCATTGGCGTGTGGAAAATGCCACCAGATGGCGGGTTAGGATTGCAGCTCCGTTGAAGGCGCGGCCCCCGCTCCCGAACCCCCGGCGACCACCCCGTAACAACCCCCCCACATCGGGAATAACACACCGGAGACTTTTGGGGGGAAACTAGGTCGACGGCCGGCTGCGCCCGGATGGGCAGCTGAGGTGAGTGCGGGCGGCGGCGACGGCGGCGGGGGGCGGGAAAGAGGGGGAATGCGGCGGCAGCGGCGCGGGGGCTGGAAGCGCCGATCCAAGATGGAGGCCGGGAGAGAGCGAGAGAGCGCGAGCGGGGAGCGGGCGGGCCGGGCGCGGGCCCCGCGCGGGGGAGGGAGGCCGCGCGGGCCTGTGCGGGGCGCGGCGGTCGCCGGCCGTCCGGGAGCCGGGGGGAACGACTGTGGGCGCGGCGGGCGCCCCGGAGCCCTGGTCGCTTCGCACCCCTCTCGCGGGCCCCGAAAATTGTGCCCCCGCCCGTTCAGGCGCTACGGCGACGGGCGCGGAAGCCTTTGTGGCGCGCTTGGGCCCGCCGCCAAGCCCGCCCTCCGCCCCCCCGCCTGGACTCTCGGGACTCGCCCGCGCCCGGCGGGGCCGGGCCGAGGAGGGCTGGTGCGAACGCTGCCCGCCGCCTTGCGTTTCTGCGGTGTTTTAGCGGCGGTGGTGGCGTCACATGACAACGAGCTCGCCTCGGCTGAGGGGCCGGGGGGTCGCTCGGCGTGGCGGCCGGCCCAGGCCTCTTCCCGGTGGGGTGGAGCGGGAGGCTGGTGCTTGGGGCAGAGGGGACGTCGATGCCGGGCTTTCCCGCTATCTGCCCTCCCCGCTCCCGAGGGAGGCCTCCTTGTGAAACGTGTCCAGGCCGGAGCACTGCCCCGCTAGTTTGTCAGCCCCCCGGGAGACGAGGCCAATAAAAGTTGTTTTCCCTCCTTTCTCGGGGTGGGGTGGTGGTGGTGAAGAGCTGGGAAACTGGAGTACCTGGAGTTGGACCTGGGCCTCGATTGGAGAGTCCAGACTGGGTGCTTCTTGTGTGCTGTAGAGACTAAGAAATTTTCAGGTTTTAGGATTGTCACGTCATCCCTTCCACCAACATTTGAAATTTTATCGATTTTCTTCACATTGCAGAGAATCGTGCCCCGGGCGTATAAATCATGGGATGCTTATAGACTCAAAACGATGCTGTTTGTATGTGACGACAGCGAATTATTTGCTGTTAAAGTCAATGTTAAGATGATGAATATATCGTTTATTCCTTCTCGTGGTTGTGACTAGAAAGGACTTTATTTTGCATCTCTTAGCAAACATAGTGTTTATGAAAGTATTTGACTTGGCATAAAGAAAGTTGGGTGATTTGTAACTTATGTGGAATTTGACTACACCTTCTAGATTTTCCTGTATCTTTTTAAGAAAATTGCAAATTCTGTTGGTGAAGCACTTAGAAAAATACATATAACAGTGAAAATAAAAACAACCTGTGTATTGTATGATACATTGTACCACGTTCTCATATTTATAACGTATGAAATATTCAGGCTAAAAAATTTGCCCAAGGGGGTAATGGTGAAAGATTCGGAAAGGTTGTTTACTTGCTTTGGATTTTTGAGAATAGTTATAACACAGATTGTTTGCTATCTAAATAAAGTACTAGAAAACTGATAAGCGTTTTGCTAAAGTTTTTTCATTACATTTCAAAATGTACATTAAGTTTATTCATATGGTCTACCCATGGTCATTTTTACAACCAAACTACTTTTGATTGGAAATTTTTCAGTATCCACTTTAGTTTTGACATTCTGACAAAGCTAAGGGGTATTTAAATAGATGTGAAATACGGGAAATTGTTGTTACTAGGAATGCTTCCCTTGAAGACAGTATACAGGTACTGTTGATTTGAATGGCTCTTTTAAAGCCTTAAGGGGGCTGTGGTAGGGGAGAGAGAGCCCTGGACTGAAGTTACTTTAAACATACCCTAGGTTTGTGATCTTTGGGGTGTCACTCTTCCAGCCTTTCTTTCTTCATCACTAAAATGAAGGTAATAAGTTATATGGTAGTTGTATAGCAAGCTGTGTGTGGAAAAGCCCTTCTTAATTATTAAAACTGTAAAAATTTATGTAATTTTATAGTTTTAATCTTTTTCCTTGATTCTGCATCTGTATATCTTCATAATCAGTGCTGTGAGGAGATACAGTGCACTCTGGAGAAAAAGATGTCTCTTCCCCCTTTTTATCCTTTTCTGCTTTGTCCTATGTTGATGGAGTGTATTAGTTTTCTTTTTATGTATAGCTAAGTACCACAAATTTACTAGCTTAAACAGCACTCATTTATTAGCTCACAGTTTCTGTAGGTGAGAGTACTTTGGGCTCTCTTTTCAGCATCTCACCAGGCTAAAATCAAGGTGTTAGCTGTGGCTGCAGTTCTCATCTGAGGCTCATGACCTTCTTCAATGCTCACTACTTGTTGGCAGAATTTCCTTGTGGCTGTATGACTGATGTTTCCATCTTCTTTCTAGCTGTTGGCCAAGGACCTTTCTCAGTTCCTTACCACATGTTCACGTAGGCATTTCACATCATGGCTGTTTGCTTTCATCCAGGCAAGCAGAAGTCAGTTGCTCTGGCTTACTCTGTCTCTGTCATTTGGACTCCGTTTTAAGAAAGCTGATCTGATTTGGTCAGACCCAGTCAGGAAGATCTCCTTTTTGGTGAACTCAACTGATTAGGGAACTTAAATACATATGCAAAAATCTACTTGCCATGTAACAATCAGAGGAGTGATGTTATATTATATTTACAAGTCTTTCCCACACTCAAGGGGAGGGTTATATACTGGGGTGTGGGTCATTGTGGGTTGTTAGAATTTTGCTTGCCGTGGGGAAAGAAGTATCTTTACAGTTGCTTCTTTAGAATTCGGATGAACAAGAAGAGCACATAGGCAGAGCAGTATAACCCCACCTGGTAAGTTTACTCGTACTGGTTTTGTTTTCATGCTTTTTCCTTTTTGTATTTCATGGTACCTCAGTTGAAGTGCATCCCTCTGTAAAAGCATTTTATTGCATTTAGAGGAAATTAAAAATAAAAGTTAAAAAGTTAAGTAAAAAGAAAAAAGGCAATAGAGATTATCTAATTCTCATTACTGCTTCATACCTATTGTTTTACTCATTTTAGGGATGAGATTGAATCTCAGGGAAGTTAAGAAATTTAAATGCCTAGATCACACTCTTATTAAGTGACAGGTAGATTCATAAACTCATTACACCAGACATTTGCTGTGGTGTGATTGGTCCAGCAACTTTTGAAGAGGGAATTATGAAAAAGAATAGTTATTTAAAATAGAGTGGGGATATTATTGGTGGACAAAGAGGGTAGCAGAAATTGGTCATGGTGTGCAGGAGGTTTAACAGTTGAAGAAGCAAAATACCTTCAAGAGGAGGCAATTAGGACAGTTTTAGTTAAGAATAACAAGATTTAGAGACTATAACTAGGAGTTAAAATTGTTCAGGAGATACAGCTTAATTTCTTAATAGAGAGGTGATATAGTAAGTGTTTGGAAAATCTTTGTTAGCTGAATTAAAATATGAATCTCTAATTTAGATGATTCTTGGTACTGTGATGCTCTGTAGGGAAAAGTAGGAAGCAGAGACCTAAGAGGATGCTCTTGCATAAGCCCAAGAAAGAGATGATTCTTGAGGTGGGAATTAGGATGTGTCTACAGAGAAGGAGGGATCAGTTTTCTGTCATTATGGTAGTCAAGAGGATAGGATCCCGACTTCCTATGTTTTAGTGCTGAGGGAAACCTTGTCTTATTGACAAATGTGATTCTTTTTAAGTGAGCCTTAAGTAGGTCATAGACCAGTTCGTTTTATAGAATCCTTTTTCTGTTTCACTCCTATTTCTTCTTTCAGGTTTCTTCTCCCTCTTCTAATTCTTTAAGGCAGTTAGTGCTTAAAGGACATCTCAATCCCACCTTCTTTATAAGATACATCCTTAGTACTATGGGCCTAAATGATGTACCAGTTAGTTGCCCAAATATCTCTAAGGAGTTTTGTTGTAATTAAACAGCTCTAGAGATGGCTTTTAACTTGCTAGAAGCTCAAAGTTACAAAAACATTTTATGTTGTGACCCAGTACAGACACACACACCATGGAAATAATGTCTAACCTCTATGTGGTACATGCTGATTTTTTTAAGTTTTTCTTTTTTTAAAATTAAGAATGCTTGTTGCAACTCATGACTTACAGCAACACAGCTGAATTATAATCTCACTGGTAATTGGGAGAGTGCAAAGTAGAACCATAAGAAGAAATCATTTCACTTCTATCAGATTGGCAAACATTAAAAATTCTGATAATATCAAGTGTTAATGAGAATGTGGGGAAATTCGACTCCCACTTTTGCAGGGACATAGTCATTTTACAAAAGAAAATGACTTGTAGTAAGTTGAAGAATACATGTACCATAAACCCAGCACTTATACTTATGTCTTTATATTTCTGATGAGAGATATTCTTGTATGTTGGGGTAGGTGAACAAAAATATTTGCAGTAGCCAAATTTAGCAACAAAGTGCTCATCATTCTACCACAGGTTTTCAAACACCAGTGGTGGTTTTCAAATGTTAATCTTGATACCTAGGATAACCTCACCTGATCACAGTGTATTATCCTTTTTATGTTTAATATTTTGTTAGGGCTTGAGGATATTTCTTCATCAGGGATATTATTTTGTAGTTTTCTTTGGTTGTAATTTTTTTTTCAGTCTTCAGTATTAGGATTATGATGGCCTCATAAGATAAGCCAGGGAGGTGTTTCCTCTACTGACTGAAAGACTTTGTGCAATATTCCTTGACTGTTTGATAGAATTAATCAGTGATACCATTTGAACTTAAATGTGGGAAGACTTTTGGTAAATTCAAATTCAATTTTTTACTAGACATAGGGCTATTCAGATTTTGTTTCATCTTATGTTAGTTTTGTTGTATTTTTAAAGGAATTGGTTGACATTAGTTGTTTATATGATTCCCTTGTTATCCTTTGATTGCTTATAGGATTTGTAGTGATATCTCTTTAATTTCTGGTGTTAATGTGTTCTTTTTTTCCTTGACCAGTCTAATTCTTGGTTTATCTATTTGTATCTCTTTTCAAAAATAACATTGCTAATTTTCTCCATTTGTCTTTTCTCTCTCATTTGTTTCTGTTCTTTATAATTTTCTTTCCCCCATGTATTTTGCTTTTCTTTTTCTAGCTTCTTAAAGTGGTCATAGATTTCAGACATTTCTTATTTTCTAATGTAAGCATTCAAAGCTATAGATTTTCCTTCAAGCACTGCAATATCCCACAGATTTTGATATTTTTATTATCTTTTAGTTTGAAATAGCTTCTGATTTGCTTTGTGATTTCTTTGTTGACCCACGGATTATTTAAAAGTGTGTTGTTTAATTTTCATGTATTTGGGATTATTTTAGATATCTTACTATTGATTTCCAACTTAATTTTATTTTGAGGTCATGAGATATATTCTGTATGATTTTGATCTTTTTAAATGTACTGAACCTTGTTTTATGGTTCATCATATGGTTTATCTTGGTATATGTACCTTTCACACTAGAAAGAATATTCTGCAGTTGTTGGGTGTACTATTCTGTAAATATCAATTAGATTAAGGTGCTTTGGTAGCATTTTTCAAATCATTTAAGTCTTGGGTTTTGTTTTATTTGTTTTCTTTTTTTAGTCTAGTTCTATTCAGTTGCTGAGAGGGATGTTAAAATATCCAACTGTGACTGTGGAATTATCTGTTCCTCCCTTAATTCTGTTAATTTTTGCCTCATGTATTTTGAAGCTCTGTTATTAGGCGCATACAATTTATGATTATTAGGTCTTTCTGATGAATTGGGCTTTATGAAATGTCCCTCCTTATCCCTGGTAATAGTCTTTGTCTTAAAATCTGCTTTTTCTGATATTAATGTAGCCACTCCAACTTTCTTGAGCTTACTGTTTCTGTAGTGTATTTTCTTCCATCCATTTGCTTAAAACTCTTTTCCTTTATATTTACAGTGTGCCTCTTGAAGGCAGCATATAGTTGATTTTTGCATTTTTTATCCTTTCTAACAGTATGGAAGTGGAATCTATCAGTTATAATAAACATTGATTATGTGCTAATGCCTGTCAAGAATTGTGAAAGTTCTGAGATTTTACCCTACTTGCAGGCTAAGTTAACCTGTTACAGTTTAATGGAGTCATGAGACTCCTTGGTCAGAGATGAAGAACAGTGCATTACAGCAATAGCAGTAGCCACAGCTATTAGTGTCAGATCTTGGAGCCCCAGTTTGTACATGGTAGAGTGAAGATGTGACACTCACACATGCATTGGGTTGTGTTAGAGGAGGGGAATCCCAAGCTTAGAGAAACTGGAATCTTTATAATGGGTTGTAAACATAACCTGTCCTTTTCTCTGAGGGAGATGCTATTTCTTTTTTCCAAGATTCTACAAATATACTTGAAAAGATTGGATCAAAGGCAGTTGGTGCCTCTGTTTTCAAGACAGGCAGAAAAACAAGAGACCCATGGAGAATTGTCTTTCAAAACTGCGCAGTGAATTTTCTCAATTTCCTCTTTGTTATTAGCTTAGATTTTTCTTTTATTTCTTACACGGCCCCAACCTAGCTTTCCAGCTTTGTCTCTGCACTGTACTTCTCTGTAGGTTTTATGCTCTCACCAATTTGATTACATGCTTATAGTCCCCCCACCGCACCCCATGTCTTTGTTCTGGGGTATAATGTGTGTATAAGAAACACTCATTGAGTGTTTACTGTGTACCAGTAAATATTTTACAGTTACCATGTGAGGAACTTATTATTATGTTGCTGTTATCTGTTTTACAGGTGAGATTAAACTTATTTAATCTTTTTTTTTTTTTTTTTTTTTGCGGTACACGGGCCTCTCACTGTTGTGGCCTCTCCCGTTGCGGAGCACAGGCTCTGGACGCGCAGACTCAGTGGCCATGGCTCATGGGCCCAGCTCCTCCGTGGCATGTGGGATGTTCCTGGACCGGGGCATGAACCTGTGTCCCCTGCATCGGCAGGCGGACTCTCAACCACTGCGCCACCAGGGAAGCCCAACTTATTTAATCTTTTTTTTTTTTTTTTTTTTTTTTTTTGCGGTATGTGGGCCTCTCACTGCCGTGGCCTCTCCCATCGCGGAGCACAGGCCCCAGACGCGCAGGCTCAGCGGCCACGGGTCACAAGCCCAGCCGCTCCGCGGCATGTGGGATCCTCCCGGACCGGGGCACGAACCCGTGTCCCCTGCATCGGCAGGCGGACTCTCAACCATTGTGCCACCAGGGAAGACCTTTAATCTTAAATTAACTAAATTAAGTTTATTAGATTTGCTTAAACCTCTCAAGTTTGTGATGAGGGAGGGACACATTGTAGAGAAGTTTTTGGTGTACTGTATTTCTTGATGTTTGTAGTAGTTACATGGAGTGTTCACTTGATAATTCTTTAAACTGTTATCTAGATTTTATATATTATGCTGTATAATTGATACAGCTCACAAAGAAAGGAAAAACAGAATAAACAAACACTGAGCTGTAGAATCTGTAAAATCTTTCCTGATAACTTCAGCCAACAGTTATCACCGTCTTTGTATTTTCATTTACTGCAAATGCATTACTGCATTTATTGTTGGCACCATAAGATTTGGTAAGTGGTGGTGTTCATAAGGCACGTTATTTTGTAGACTAATTGTTGCAAGGCTAGACAACTAATAAATGAGAGAGCCAGGATTTAAACCCAGACTTAAACCCACACTCTAAATCTGTTAAAAGGGCATTTAAATCTCAGCCTTATTTATTCTTTTTGTAATCTTTTGAAGTTTATTTTACAGAGATTTGGTTTTCTTTCTTTTTCTATCATATAACAGTCATGCGGTCTTGAGTAGAACATTTAATTTCTAGAGGCCTCAGTTGTCTTTATCTCTGTGATGGGAATCCAGTTAAGATTCTTTCAGCAAATATTAATATGAGTGCTTGCTCCTTGACTAGTAGTGAGTATACAAAGTTGTTAAATACATAAACTTTGCTTTTAAACAGCTTCTGTTTTATGGGGGAGAGATTAAAAACCGAAACCAAACCCCAAAGCAACAAAACAAATAGGGATACTACCTGAAATGTTGTGAGGGCGTTAGGTTCAGGATACTTCAGAAGCGTAAAGTTCAGAGGTAAGAGGACAAGCCCTTCTCCTTGTCCGGTCCCCCCAAATGATAGATTATTTTTAATGGGTCAGGAAGAGTTGGAAGAGTTTTTCAGGGTAGTCCCTTTATTTTCTAATTGAGATAACAATACTTAAGCATTACCTGTATTGTTTTTAGGCTCTCTGACAAGATTTCTCTTCATAATTGTTGAGTTGGTTTAAAGGTTCAGGTAGAGGTTTGAGACACCACTGCTTGTCTCCTCAGGCAGAAAAAATGTTTTATACATAGTCGAGCATGAACATGACCTGATTGTCTCTTTTGGGGTACCTGATTCCCTCTGTTATTCTAAAGCTCTGTCGATTCTATTATGTCATGTTGTTATTTTTTCATATCTCATTTAGAGTACTGAGAGGTAGGCTTTCTCTGTTCTCTAGTAGAGATAGTACAAGGTAGCATATGTGCAGAAATTCTTATGACAGAATGCAAGATACAAAAGCTAAAGAATGTCTTACGCTGTGTTCTGCTTTATTTTTAAAGCCTGAATTAACTTTCAGGAAGAAAATGCCTTACTTATCTTGTACTGTTAGGGATAGTTAAAAAGTTTGTATGTTCACAGATGAAGGAAGCATTATCACATGATTAAGGGCTAAGAAAGCCATTATATATTGTCCAAGAGTGTTCCTGACACCTGAGTTACACAGCCAGTGTCAAATTCTAACTCATCTCCTTCCTAGGCATGTAAACTTGGGCAAATTCTTTAATCTCTCTAAATCTCAGTTTTCTTACTTGTATAATGGAAGTAATAAAAGCATGTCTCGTGGATTGCTGTGTCAGTTAAAAAGTTAACTCTTAACTATTAGACTATGTTGCATTGTATATAAGTCCAATAGACATTAATCTTAAATTTAAAAGGTGAATAAAATTGTAATCCAGATAAGTCACACGATTACTTTCCAGAAGCAAAGAATTTTAATTAATTGGTTCTTATTAGCACATAAAGCTAGTTTAATAAACTCTATTAATGAGAGAGGTCCGAGGATGAGGTACTCAGGTTAATAGAGAGGTGAGAGTTATAGCCAGAGTTTTCTGCTTATTAAACGTATTTAAAAAATCAGGATCTTTCTTTCTTTAGAAAGTACTGTATCTTGGAAAGCCATTGTAATGCTTCCTTGGTAATTGAGAAAATTTGAAGACTGTATCAGGATTTTTATTTATGAATATTAGCTTTGCATGTATAATTTTGCAAACAAAGAGACTTAGGAATGAATCTTTACCAAAAGCAAAACATAATCTTGAAAGTTACCTCTTTAAGTTCCTAGACAAAGTAAGATGGTTAGATGGCTGCTTTTCCTCTCATAAAAATGGGGTAGAGGGAACAAAACGTGGGTTAATCTGAGTTTTTAAAAAAAGTTTTGGATATTTAACATTTTATTTTATAAATGCAAAGGGAGTGTGATATAGGAGAGAGAAAACTAGTATAGGGCCAGTGACTGGAGTTTTAATTACAGCTTTACCACTAACTAGCTGTGTGTCTTTGACTCACTACTTCTCTGAGCCTCAATTTCTTCGTTGTAAAATTAGTTTCCAAGATTCCTGTAAATTTTTTAGTCTGTGTTGAAATAATCAGGAAATCAATTCTGAATCAGGTAATGCAAAGTTTTTGATTTTGAAGACTTAATTTTGAAAAACCTAAGTGTGTTATCAGTAGGCCCTTTTGTCTCATCTTCCAACAGGTTATTAGAATAATTCATGCTTTCCCCTAGCTGATTAGTGTACAGACCAAATACGTTAATATTTAGATAGTATTTATGGTTTTTGGTTCCAGCTATGGGTGTGTGTTTGCTTCTTTATTTGGTGAGAGATACATTAGCAAGTGTCTTCATATAATTTTAGTCATTGTGAGTCATTCAAACATTTATTGAACATCTACAGTGAGCCATACACTGTGGGTATAAAAACATTAAAGCACAGTTCTTGTCTTCCTGATGTACGGAGAAGGTGATTGAAGACTCAGAACTTAGGTGTGATATAACCTTCTCCAAAAATCCTTTCCAGACAGCCTTATTGCCCCTTCCTCCCATCGTCTCTCCGTTTCTCAAATCCAGGATTGATCTAAGGGCTCTTGCTTTGTGTTTTAGTGGTAGGCTGTGCTATGGCTGCCATTACTGGTTGGGAATTGGTGGTGCTCTGCATAAAGGTGCCACGGCCAAGGGGCTAGGTGGGGGCTGAAATCCAGGTTTCATTCTGCTTGACCAACTGTCCATTTGCTTTTTCAGCATTTTCTAATTTGCCTGTCCGAAGGCGGCTTTTCCCCCCAATTCTTGCAAAACAGCCTGTATATGGTAGCAAATAACTAACTTTTGCGTTAGTATACCATTAAGAATATTCTGTAATGTGCTTTTTTTGGCAGATAAGTTTTATAGTAGGTAATAAATGCCTTGAGGTGGTTTGTTGAAGTGAGCAAATGCTTCCTGAAGGCAAATTCTTATATAAGTTTTGAAAGAAAAGTGAAAGTTAGCCAAGCAAGAGTGGGATGATGGAGATGGGAATGGCATTCCAGGTGAATATACAGGGACAATGTAGTGATGTAGTCTAGAACCCAGTGGTTCTTAAATTGTGCTCCCTGCCTCAACAGTATTAACATTACCTGAGAACTTGTTAGAAATACAAGTTCTTGGTCCTCACCCCAGTCCAGTTGAATCAGAAATTCTTGAGATAGAGACCAGCAATTTGTGTTTTAACAGTGATTCTAATGCATGCTGAAGTTTGAGAGCCACTACTGTAGCCCACTTCTTGAGGAAGCATTATTTGAGTGTGTGTGAAGAGCTTGGGGTTACCTATAGAGGAGTGATTAAAATATAGAGCTGTAAGCAGTGACCAGAGTGCCTAGTGTGCCAAACTAGAGTTTGAACTTTGTCCTTAGGCCAGTGGCTGCACATTAGAATCACCTGAGAGCTTTAAAAATGTACTAAAGAATGGGTGGGATCTACCCCAGACCAACTGACATCAAATCTCTGATTTTCTGATGCACAGAGGGTTCTGAAGTACATAACTGTCAGAACTTGGTTACAGATTATAATAGTACACATGTTTATAGAGAATGTGGCAAATACTATGTCGAGTAGCATGATAATAAACACAGCTATCTTATATAGGTATTACATTTCACAGAGGAGGTAAAGTACCTTTTCCCAGTATTACCTAGCTAGGAAGCGGTGGGTTTGAGTCCAGGTTTTTATAACTCTGAAGTCTAACCTTTTTTTTTTTTTTTAAACGGTACGTGAGCCTCTCACTGTTGTGGCCTCTCCCGTCGCGGAGCACAGGCTCCGGATGCGCAGGCTAAGCGGCCATGGCTCATGGGCCCAGCCACTCCGTGGCATGTGGGATCTTCCCGGACCGGGGCACGAACCCAAGTCCCCTGCATTGGCAGGCGGACTCTCAACCACTGCGCCACCAGGGAAGCCCTGAAATCTAATTTCTTAAGCAACTTTTTTTTTTAAAACTTGGATTTCATAAACTTAGATGGGAAAATAACATTTTCATTTTCCCTAACCTCTAAGTGAGATTTAGCATTTTCTTCAACTTTGAATGTAGGCAACAAATCACAGTTGTATGAGCAATGCTGTAACTTTGTTACCAATAGAAATCAGAAATATTTTCATATTAAATTACAGATGTTGCAGACATCTCAAAATATCTTTTATCCTAATCAGTGCTTTAAAATTGGGCTGTTAGACCCACCTCTAGATCTTTTATTTACTGTGTTAAAGAAGCACATACAATACTGTATCACAGGTTTTTTTTGATATGTTGATAATTATATTTGAATATAATTAATAACAAGTTCCCTTTCTAAGTATGGTAGCCTTTCCAGAGAGTGTTTAGTAGGGTAAGGTTGACAGGAAATAAAAAATTCATTTGTTATCTTGTTGAATAGAGATCCTTAAAAAAGCCTCTCTTTCCTTCACCACTTCTCTTTTATTTGACTTGTTAAATAGACCAAAACCCAAGTTCTTTGTTACCTGTCAAAGTTATTAGATTAAAAACTACTTTGGGTTTAGAGTGCTTTTTTCCTAAGCACTTCTTAAAAAATTAGAGAAGATAAGCATTATCTCATCAGGCATTCTAACTATCCTGTAGTCTGTTACAGTGCTGTTTAATAGAACTTTCTGCAGTGATGGAAATGTTTTGTATATGTGCTATCCAGTATGGCAGCTGTTAACCATAATGATGCAAAGAAACAAAATAACAATAACATTAATAGTTAACATTAATAGTTAACAGTATTGGTAACATTAATAGTTAACAGTATTTCCTGTATACCAGGCACTGTTAAAGCATTTTACATACATTAACTTATGTGATCCGTACAACAACCCCATGAGGTGGGCAGTATTGTTAAGTCTTAGTTTACAGATGAGGAAACTGAGGCATGGAGAAGTTAAGTGATTTTCCAGAGTTCACATAGCTAGTAATTAGCAGAACTGGGATTCAGACCCTGGCAGTCTGGCTGCCTTTATGTTTCCTTTATAATATATTACTTTGCCACTTTCCTCAGACCCCCTCCCCCAAATGCATATACAGAATGCTGTCAGAAACAGTATATTAAAAAGGAATTTAAGGGCTTCCCTGGTGGCGCAGTGGTTGGGAGTCCGCCTGCCGATGCAGGGGACACGGGTTCGTGCCCCGGTCCGGGAAGATCCCACGTGCCGCGGAGCGGCTGGGCCCGTGAGCCATGGCTGCTGAGCCTGTGCATCCGGAGCCTGTGCTCCGCAGTGGGAGAGGCCACAACAGTGAGGGGCCCGCGTACCACAAAAAAAAAAAAAAAAAAAAAAAAAAAAGGAATTTAAGATAAATCATTTTGTACTAATTATTAGCTAAAAGTTGTGCAGTTTTCTATAAGTAGACTTGTATTAGATGTATTAAGTATTTTTAGTAACCAACACTGATATTGTTAAACAGTAGTTTATATTTTTCCTGAATTTAATTTAAAGCTGGGTTCAGAAATTGAATATTCATATGGTTATTTTGTTTACTGAAGCTAGTTGAAGTATAATTCTGAAGTCATTTTATGATAAATTGGCTTTGGTTAACGGATATTTTGCTTTCCTTAGTCAACATACATATATGAATGACTAACCTGTGTTATACCTAGTATGTATGGTATGTTATGTTCCTGGAGGCCTGGAAGGGGAGAGGTATCTCCTAGGTACAAAATTACATTCTTACTGTATTCAGGGCGAGCTGGTGGTAGAGTGATATTAAAAGGGGCAAGACGGGGCTTCCCTGGTGGCGCAGCGGTTGAGAGTCCGCCTGCCAATGCAGGGGACACGGGTTCGTGCCCCGGTCCAGGAAGATCCCACATGCCGCGGAGCGGCTGGGCCCGTGAGCCATGGCCACTGAGCCTGCGCGTCCGGAGCCTGTGCTCTGCGTTGGGAAAGGCCACAACAGTGAGAGGCCTGTGTACGGTAGAAAAAAAAGAGGGGGGCAAGAGAACTGTCATTTTTCAGTTATCTGTACAGCTGTTGTGCTTGGTGCTTTACATACAAAGCCATCAGTTATTGAATACAGGTTGTTTATCACACCCATCCAAGTGCTTTAGATTCATTACATATGTTGTTTAATATGCACCCAGTGCTTCAGAGAACATGATGATGACAAAGATACTTTATGGATCAGGGCTTTGTTAGTCTCTTCCTCTCCCCTCCACTCTCCTCCCTCCACTCTCCTCCCTTCACTTCAAGGGAATGATCATAAATATAGGTGGGGAATGAGAGAGGAGTGGAGTTGAAGTTATTGATACCAACTTATCTAGTACTTTAGGTTCTCGAGTTAATAAATTTGTTCATTTCATTTTGCCTAGATGCTGGGAATAAGGCAGACAAGGTATTTGTCCTCATGTGAGAGACAGTCAATAATCAGGTAAACAAAATAACTGTACACTGTGTTAAAATCTGTAAAGGGAATAAGTAAGGTACTCTGATGGGTAATAATGAGATGCATAAACAGAGTCAGGAAAGGCATCTTCGAGGATGTTAAATTTAAGCTGAGCTTACACATAACCTGGCAAGAATGGTTCAGGCACAAGGAAGAGCAAAGGGAAAATCTCTATAGCAGAAATGGCTGTGGTGTTTTAGGAACTGAAAGGTCGTTATGGAGGGAGCATAATGCAGGAAGAATATAGTGGCTTCACCTGAGGTTAGAGGGGTAGGCCAGAATCTGGATTACGTAAGATACATTTGGGTGAGCAAGGCTCTAAGGAGCACAGATTTTATTATAAGTAAAATGAGAAACCACTGGAGAGTTTTAAGCAGAGAAATGTTTGAAAAACATCCCTCTAGCTCGGTGATTCTCAACTGTGGGTTATATTTTGCTTCCAGGGGGACATTTGGCAATCTGCAGACATTTTCAGTTGCCACAGCTGGGGGTGATGCTGTATGCTACTGGCATTAGTGGGTAGAGACCAGGGATATGGCTAAATATTCTGCAATAGTACAGGACAAGCTCTCTCCAGCAAAGTATTGTTGGCCCAAAATGTCAACGGTGCCAAGGTTGAGACACCTCTAGCTGAGGTGTGAATGTTGGATTGTGCTGGGGGTGGAATGGAAGAGGGGAGGGTTAGGTTGTTGCAGTGTTCAGGTGATGGTGACTGGGCTATGGTTGCAATTGAGGTAATAATGAGGAGTGTTGTGATCCTTTATGTGTTTTGGAAATGACGAGTCAAGAATGATCTCCAGGTGTCTAACTTTAATAACTGAGTGAATGGTGGTGTCATCCTAAGATGGTAAAGAGCAAGAATGAAGGGTTCTAATTTTTAAAATCTTTTTTCATGGAACCTGAGTTGCCGTTAAGAGATGACACAGCACTATTTTATGTACAGTAAGAAGGAACATGCCGAATGCCTGTGCAGTCTATAATTGGTCATACCAGCCACTCATTGCTTTGAAATCTTCTATCCCCAGAGACTTGACAGTTTCTTCTGTCTTCATTTGCATTGCTTGGCATGTGATAGGCTGTCCTTTGGCATGTATCTCAGTAACAAAGCATAATACAGCTTCATCTACTTGTGGCTGTTCTCATTGCCCATAAATCACTTTATCGTTGCTTTGTGAGAAAACATGGAATTGGGATTATTACTAGCAATAATGAAATTTGATTTGCTAATCTCAATTTTTGTACCTTTGTACACAGTAGGTTTTCAATGTCAAGACATTTTAAAGGTAGTTAAACGCAACATGCATGAAACTAACAATGCAGATAACACAGTTTATGACAAGGTGAACAGCTGTGTCTGAGTTATGGATGAACAATGACAGCTAAGTTTAATTACTCTGTCCAGCACAATTATAAAATGCAATTGATTGTGAGATGCATCTTTACCTCAGAAATGTTAAAATAGGGGAAAATGTATATATCAGAATGGGTAAAATACAGTAGATGGTGAGAAGCATCCCATACCAGCCCATTAAACGTATGATATGGGTTGAAATGGATTGATAGCACTACTGATGGACCTAGTGTTAATAGTATAAATGGTTTCTGTGTGTGGAAGCTCACCTTTTAAAGATCACTGGCAGGTGAAAGTTTGCATTTGCAATGAGCTGTTTAGACAGTGGTAGAATTTGTTGAAAGAATGGATACAGAGGGTGACAAGTAAGAAATAGTTCTTAGGCAATATTGTAGAAGCTAAGTGATGAAATTAAAGCAGTGAAACTCCATGTGTATGTGTATTTTGAGGCTGTATGCCAGTACTAGCAGCACAGTTTTACAGAGTAGAGGTATAGGCAAATACGTCTTAATTTTGGCTAGAGAACCTAGCTGCCGTTTTTTCCACATTGCACTATAATTTCTAGTTTAATTTACATAGCTTTGAAAAACAGTTTGCTAACAGTTTTGCTGCATCATATTAAGAGGACAGTAACCATCACCTAAAACAGATACTGAAAGTTTATTAACCAAAACAAAGTTCCTGTCTGTATAAATGATGTGTGCATATGTATGTTAGTAATGTTTCTTTGACATGCAAAAACCAAATCTCTTACTACCACCACACTTCGCGAAAACAGCTGTGGCTCTTTAGTCCAAACCTTAGCCAGGCATCTCAGAAACATCAGGTATTCCTGTGAGGTCTGATAGTGATTCCCACCCCCCCCCCCCAACCATATTGGTTAAGTTGCAAATACCCTACTATGACTTTATCTTACTTGTTTGGCACTTAATTAAATACTGTTTGTATTGTGATAAACTGTGATAATTCACATGTGGGTTTCTTTTTTTATACTATGAACAGGGTAGGAACATGTTGCTTTTGTGTGCTCCATAGCAGCAGAGCAAGCACATTGCTGGGCAAAATAATAGACACTTAATAAATGGTACTTAAATTCAACCAAATTAAATAATTTAGATTCATATCATATACTAAGCTTGATTGTTATACTTTAAACCTTTTTATTAGAGATTATTTCATTACAGCTTCAGATGTGCTGAAAACATCATTCTTTGCTGAGATTAATGCCTTTACTATGCTGTTCGTTCCTAAATCTTTCCAGCCACCTTTTTCCTGACCAGTTTCACTTTAAGGTCAAGCTAGACAGAGCTTGGAAATAGAAAATAATTCTTTTGTCATATGACCTCACTTTAAACAGATACATACACACACACTATTAAAGGGTGGTATACTGATGTATGGGGTGAGCGATTTGCTTACAGTAAGATTTTTGGTAAAGGTTCATTGATTCACTAAGAAATTTGGAAACTTCGTTAGTTAAATCAAAATATCATTGGAGGGCTTCCCTGGTGGCGCAATGGTTGGGAGTCCGCCTGCTGATGCTGGGGACGCGGGTTCATGCCCCGGTCCAGGAAGATCCCACATGCCACAGGGCGGCTGGGCCCATGGGCCATGGCTGCTGGGCCTGCGCGTCTGGAGCCTGTGCTCCGCGATGGGAGAGGCCGCGGCAGTGAGAGGCCCGTGTACCACAAAAAAAAAAAAAAAAAAAAATCATTGGAAAAAAATCTTTGGATTTACATAGAAATGTTGAGGAACATATAAATTTGCAATTATAATACTTTAAGCATTTGACCTTTTCCATTTGGAACCTTTCTAGTTCCTCTAAAAAAGGAAATTTGAATTGTTAGTCAGGAGCATTCTGTTTTCTAAAATAATAAGAAAAAATGGTACTTTGTTTTAAAAGACCTATTCATGAATTTCTGCATATGTTGTTGAATTTTTTGAACATAGACATTGACAGTTTCTTTTCAGTCTTATAGAGCCTTCTAGTCCTTTGACACCTCTTGTCCTCTTCCTGCCTTAATTTTCTTAGGTAGCTTGGAACCTTATGTAACTTTTGGAGTATGCTGAGCTGCTTTGCACTTTTGTCTCTTCATTGCATCTGTCTAACCGATCCTCAGCCACAGATCAGTTAATCTTTTTCATTTCTATGTACCTGGCTCTGACCTGCTGGGCACATCTGGAGAAAACCTTAACTTTGCATACTGGAGCCATTAAATATTGATGCTCACCAATCTTAATTGGACCCTCAACATTACCCAGTAATTCTTCTTTTTTCCTAGTTAGTTCTTTTTCATTTCTCATAGCAGTTATTTAAAAATTTCTCCTCTCTTGTAGCTCCCTTACTTAACCACTTACCCTCTCTTTCTCAGTAGACGACCTTATCTATTCATTGATAAACTTGGATTTAATTACTATTTTATTTTTGGAAGATGTTGAAATGATTGAAATGAGCCTACGATAGAGATTACTCTGACATTTGGTATGCCCAACCCTTGAAGGCATACAGCAAACTAAGAAATTTTAGAACAAAATTTGAAATACGTATCTCTGTAATAATTTTGGTTGAATCTACTGTGGGCTAATTTTAGTATAAAATCACTTTTCCAGTTATACTTACATTCTTGGAGTAGTCTTATGCTTTGAAATTTAAGGTTAAAAGATGTTCTTCTGTGTTGTGTTAAAGGTTCCAAATAAATATGCCAGCTTTTAAAATTGCCATATAACATGTTAATACATAAAGTACACTGCTCATAAGTTTGATGAATTTTTACCATGTAACCACCTCCCAGATCAAGATCTAAAACATTTCTAGCACCCCAAAAAGGTTCTCTTCTCAGTTATTTCTCCCTCCCCTCCCCCAACCTATTCCAGCTTTTGTAGCCATCAGTTAATTGTACTTTGGCTTCTTTTGCTCAATGTGATGTTTGTGAGATTCATCCATATTGTGGCATGTACCCACAGTTCCTTTTTTATTGCTATGTAGTATTCCGGTCTATGAATATACCAAAACGTATATCCTTTTTTTTTTTTTTGGTGCATGGACAGTTGGGTTCTTTTCAGTTTTGGGCTGTTATGATAAAGCTACTATGAACAATCTTGTACAAGTCTCTTGGTGAATATAGGCCCTTATTTTTTTTGGATACATATACCTAGAGTGGAATTGCTGGGTCACAGTATACTTCTCAATACCTCTTTTGTAATGGAACCAAATCATTAACTTCACCCTCATCTATCTATAAGCGATTTCATTTCTTTTGGTAAAGAATACAAAAAGAGCATTAGGTTTTCTAACAAGATTCTAATAGAAGGTACTTCCTTGTTTTTATTTACATATAAAATTAAAATTCTTCATTTGGTTCCAAATGGAATTGTTTTTATTTCTGTTAGTACTTGCTTCAATATTGTTTATAAGTCTTTAATTTATTTAATTTATTTATTTTTGGCTTCATTGGGTCTTCATTGCTGCGCGTGGGCTTTCTCTAGTTGCAGCAAGCGGGGGCTACTCATTGCTCTGTGCGTGCTTCTCATTGCAGTGGCTTCTCTTTCTGCAGAGCATGGGCTCTTGGCACGCAGGCTTCTGTAGTTGTGGCACTTGGGCTCAGTAGTTGTGGCTCATGGGCTCTAGAGTGCAGGCTCAGTAGTTGTGGCACATGGGCTTAGTTGCTCCACGGCATGTGAGATCTTCCTGGATCAGGGCTCGAACCCATGTACCCTGCATTGGCAGGCAGATTCTTAACCAATGCACCACAAGGGAAGTCCCTGTTTATAAGCCTTTGTTTATAAATTTCCTTCCTTTATTCAAATTTGAGCATTTCTCTCTACTATAGTTTATCTTGATCTCTGTAAGATTATGTATCTTATTTATTAAAGGATTTCTGACTGCTTTTAAGACTGTAGAAAATAATCATTGATTTTTCTGGTAGAAGCACAGGCTTTCTTGGTTTTATTGGGTTGGCCTTTTAGACACTTGCAGTGTTTAAAGTGGAAGGAACAACTGGATTTGGAGACTGGAGACCTGGATTCTAATCCAGGTTAGTCTGTTTATTAGCAGCATGTCTTTTTGTGAATGACTTTTAAACTCATGGACTCATTAGTATTGGGAATAAGCATGTATGTCCTGGTCATCTCAGAGGATGCTGGATTAGTAAATGGGCTACTGTAACAGTGCTCTATAAACTATGAAATATGAATATAAGCAGTTGTCTTTTGGGGGGGACATTTTGTATGTTTGCAGATTTCTGAGCAGCATTCTAGTTTGTAAAACAAACAAAATACAAATTGCAGTTTTCAGAGGCATGCAGCAGGGCAGAAGAGTGTCTCTAGGGAAGGCTGACTGCCTGATGAGTCAGTTCTTAAGTGTGGCAGGAACTGATGAACTATGTAGCAGATTCTGTTCTCAGAATTGATATGGTTAGAAGTTCAATTTATTATTTAAATGTAGGGGTGATTTAGGTTTCAGGTGAAGTCTGAGGTATGAATCAGGGTGTCAGGTTATTGATACACATTGAGAAATGTAATTTTCAAATGAAATGGACTGTCCGTGCTCATCAGTCATTTTGTTTTCCTCCTGTCGGAAGACC
Organism: Kogia breviceps; assembly: GCF_026419965.1. Classification (NCBI taxonomy): domain Eukaryota; kingdom Metazoa; phylum Chordata; class Mammalia; order Artiodactyla; family Physeteridae; genus Kogia; species Kogia breviceps. Next base: position 17,456,777 of record NC_081314.1, read on the forward strand.
TATATCAGACACAGATTATAATCTGAAGATTGACCAGTAAACCTGGAATTAACCCAAAGTGAGTTGGATCATCTTAGTTGTCAGTATTAATGAGCTGTGATAGCCTGATATATATGTCTGAACCACAGCAGATCTGGGTCAGAACACTATCCAGAGACAGTGTTGGAGACAAACTGCAAGATTTAATTTGTTTCAACACTCTTCACTATTCAGTTAATTTGGTTTCAGCTTTCATACAGTCATGGACAAGAGCTAGGTCCTGATTCCTATGCCACCTTGTTTGTATTTTATGTATTTACTTTTTCATCCTGCAGATGATTTATCTCTTGATGTTTGTTTCTCTAATTTAATTCTCACTGTGACTTTACCTCAGGTTTTTTTTTTTTTTTTTTTTTTTCGGTACGCGGGCCTCTCACTGCTGTGGCTTCTCCCGTTGTGGGGCATAGGCTCCGGACGCGCAGGCTCAGCGGCCATGGCTCACGGGCCCAGCCGCTCCGCGGCATGTGGGATCTTCCCGGACCGGGGCACGAACCCGTGTCCCCTGCATCGGCATGCGGACTCTCAACCACTGCACCACCAGGGAAGCCCTACCTCAGTTTTAAAGGAGTCTTTTCTGTGTCTCCCATATACTGCTTCACTAGTGGATTTAATCTATCCTTGCAAAGTTGAGTAAGACATACGTTGCTTCTAGTGCCCCCTTACTTCTGGATGTAGGAAGAATAAGGATTTTGTAGTCAAGCCTGGATTTCAGTATTGGCTCTGACATCTGTTTAGCTGAGATTTTGGTCAGGTTACTTCTTAAAGATCAATCTTTCCATTCATTCATCATCTCAGAGGCACTGTAGTCCCCCTGCTTCTCCTTCCCGTCTTTTCCCTTCTCCTTTACAGTTATATTGAGGTATAATTTACATAACATAAAATACTCTTGTTAAGTATATAATTCAGTGATTTTTAGTTAATTTCCAAAGCTGTGCAACCATCACCACAGTCTTAATTTTAGAATATTTCTTTTTTTTTAAACATCTTTATTGGAGTATAATTGCTTTACAATGATGTGTTAGTTTCTGCTTTATAACAAAGTGAATCAGCTATACATATACATTTATCCCCATATCTCCTCCCTCTTGCATCTCCCTCCCACCCTTCCTATCCCACGCCTCTAGGTGGTCACAAAGCACTGAGCTGATCTCCCTGTGCTATGTGGCTGCTATCAGTTTTACGTTTGGTAGTATATATAAGTCCATGCCACTCTCTCACTTAGTCCCAGCTTACGCTTCCCCCCCCATGTCCTCACGTCCATTCTCTACGCCTGCGTCCTTATTTCTGTCCTGCCCCTAGGTTCTTCAGAACCTTTTTTTTTTTTTTTTGTAGATTCCATGTATATGTGTTAGCATACGGTATTTGTTTTTCTCTTTCTTTCTTTCTTTTTTTTTTTTTTTTTGTGGTACGCGGGCCTCTCACTACTGTGGCCTTTCCCATTGCGGAGCACAGGCTCCGGACGCGCAGGCTCAGCGGCCATGGCTCACGGGCCCAGCCGCTCCGCGGCATGTGGGATCTTCCCAGATTGGGGCACGAACCTGTGTCCCCTGCATTGGCAGGCGGACTCACAACCACTGCGCCACCAGGGAAGCCTTGTTTTTCTCTTTCTGACTTACTTCTCTGTGTATGACAGACTCTAGGTCCATCCATCTCACTACAAATAACTCAATTTCGTTTCTTTTTGTGGCTGAGTAATATTCCATTGTATATATTGCCACATCTTTATCCATTCATCTGTCAATGGACACTTAGGTTAAATTAGAATATTTCTATAATCCCCAAAAGAAACTCCATAACCGTTTGTAGTCACTTTCCATTTTCATCCCTAAACCTAGGAAACTGCTAATCTATTTTCTGTATCTATAAATTTACCCTTTTTGGATAATTCATATAAGTGGAATCTTAAAATATGTGGTCTTCTGTGTTCGGCTTTTTACATTTAAGTGGTTTTGAAGGATGATCCATATTATAGCACATATCAGTACTTGCCTTTTTATTGTTGAAGAGTATTCTTTCCATTTCGTTTATCCATTCACCAATTGACGGTCATTTGGGTTGTTTCCACTTTTTGGCTGTTGTGACAAATGCTGTTGTGAAATTTGTGTACAAGTGTTGTGTACAAGTCTTGGTAGACATTTTCATTTCTCTTCCACTGATACCTTGGAGTAGAATTGTTGGGTCATATAGTAAATTTATATTTAACATTTAAAGAGATTGGCAAGCTGTTTACCAAAATGGCTATATCATTTTCCATTTCTGCTTATCAATGTATGAGGGTTTCTGAATATTTTGGATGTCTTTTTGATTAGATTTTAATGTCACATATGATATTAGCTGCCATCAACAAACAAGAATCAGAGCATCACAGATTTTACTACTCTAGCTAGAAAAAAAATATTAAAATTACACTTATGTTAAATGCAAAAATATAGTGCCGAATGTTTAAAAACCTAGACTTTTACTAGGTGAATGTAATTGCTTGAAAAATATGAACACAGCAAGACAAAGCATTCTGTAGAACTGTGGCCAAAATTTATCACTTTCTTAAAGTAACTTTTTTTTTTTTTTTTTTTGGCGGTACGTGGGCCTCTCGCTGTTGTGGCCTCTCCTGTTGCGGAGCACAGGCTCCGGATGCGCAGGCCCAGCGGCCATGGCTCACGGGCCCAGCTGCTCTGCGGCATGTGGGATCTTCCAGGACCGGGGCACGAACCCATGTTCCACCCATGTTCTGTGCATCGGCAGGCGGACTCTCAATCACTGTGCCACCAGGGAAGCCCCAAAATAACTTTTAATTATGGAAAAACCTAAAACATGCAGATGAAGACAGAGTGGTTCAGTGAATCCTCACATACTCATCACCCAGCTTCAAAATTGTTTTCTTGTCCAGTCTTTTTTCATCTATACCCATATCTGTTCCCCTCTCCCCCATATTATTTTGAAGAAAACCCTAGGCATCTTAAAGATAAAGCCATTGTCATATCTAAAACCATTAGTAATAACTCTTTACCACGAATTTATTGCTTTAAAGGAGTGAGATGCAGAAAGAAAAATTTAAATATGTCTACATTTAAAAATGGAAATACTTAAAAATAGATTTCCAACTCAGGAATTGGAGTGAGTGAGAGAGAGAGAGAGAGAGAGAGAGTGAGAGTGTGTGTGTGTGTGTGTGTGTGTGTGTTTTAAAGAAATCTCTCCCTTTTTAGGGATTTTTCGGTCCTATGTTTTCCTCTCCTCCCCCCTAGAAAAAAGTCATAACAAAGTTTTGAGAGTGTAGAGACTGGGGTTATGTTTTCATTTGGTCCATTTACATGAGGATAAGTATCTTTAGGACATAGGATTAGGTTAGAAGGAATTTGCCACTTCTCATTGGATTCAGTTTATTGCAGCTTTAGGGAAATTGCTGTTGTCATTTACATTCAAAATTGAATTCCTAAGTTTTAACTTTCTGTATTATGATTTCTGAGTAGGATTCTAGATCCAGGGTACTCCCAGATTCATAGTCTGTTTTTTGTTTTGTTTTCTGAAAAGACTAAAGTTTTTCTTTTCCTGGTACATAGAATTTTTTTCTTATTAGTACTGAAATACCTGTAACATCAAAGCCAGTGGTAACTTTATGATAAATGTGGGCTTTAAGATTTTCTAAGGGATAAAATGAGGTTAATAAGTAAGTGCATGTGGATTTTTTGGGGGGTGTGGGTGTTGGGTAGGGTTAACAAGACTGTGTGGCATTATACTCCAGGCATTTACAAAGGAGAGCAATGAGACAAGGGAAAAACAGAGGGCAACTATTTTATTAAGTGCCTGTTATATACAATTCATTGTGATAATCCATTTACATAAATTCCTGCTTAATCCTTACCACAATGCTGGAAGGCTTGTATGTATTATTATCTTCATTCCAAACCAAGGCTCAGAAATGTGAAATGTTTTGCAAAAGATACAGATTGTTATCCTTACTTTTAAGTGAGGCAACTAAGGCTTGCAGAAGTGTAGTAATTTGCAGAAAGTCTTACAACTAGTTAGTGTTAGAATTTGAGTCTAGGGCAGTCTTAATTTGAAAGTTTATGCTTCTTTCTACTATGGGCAGTTGTATACCAGGGAGAGAATGCACAGACGTTTTTACTCTTTCTTTGTCTTAAGCATTATAATGTTAAGAGATGCTTTGGCCAGTTAGTTAATTAGAATATTGTTGTAATATAGCCATGTTTGTGGGTTTGGTTAATAATTTATTTAGGCTTTACAAAAAAGTAGAACTTGAGTTTTTTTTTTTTTTTATCCGCATGGCTAAATTGGGTTTGTGGAATAAGCATCCCAGAAGCACATGGTCAAAGCAATTGGTCATCGAGGAGTTTTCAGAACTTCACTTATTCAGGTACAAATGTCAGCAGTTTTGCCATTTGCCAGGTTTAGATTAAAAACCTTTGCTTAGTGTTGCACCTGGAACTATTCCTTAGCCACTGGTGGTTTGCATATCACTCATTGGAAAACGCAGATTTGGAAGATAACCCTAAGGGTTTTATCTTTTTTCAAGATAAAATAAGCTGATAGAGAAAGATTGAGCTAAGGAAGGTGCAGGAATTCATACTAAGCAAGAGCAAGACCAGAGCAGAAACCATGAGACCAGGCCCAAAGTGACTTCTTTATGTAAGCGATACGATTCATATCAATTTATGTATACCTTTTATACCTTTTTAAGCTACAGTAATTGTCCATGATTTCTAGTAGATTTTTGCCATTTATTTGCCTTTTGAAAAGAGCTTTCAATTGTGAAATAAAACACATAAAGTGCATCAAACATAAATGTACTGCCTAGTTATTATAAAGCAAACATTGTGAAACTGATTTGGTCAAGACCCAGAACATTGTCCACACTGGAGAAGCTCCTCCACTGCATGCCCATTTGCATTACAGCTCCATCCCTTTATCCTAAATGAACAATTACCCTGATTTTTTTCTTATAATTTTCTTGTTTTTAAAAATATTTCTACCTCCTAAGTCTTTATCCTTAAATGTTATAGCTTGGCTTTGTCTGTTTTATAGAGGTTCACATGGACGGAATCACACTATTTTTGTGTGTCTTGCTTCTTTCAGTCGATGGTGCATTTGTGAAATTCCTCCAGGTCGTGCGGACCTATAGTTCATTAAAAAATATATATATATTTATTTAATTTTGGCTGCGTTGGGTTTCGTTGCTGCACGCAGTCTTTCTCTAGTTGCAGTGAGCGGGGGCTACTCTGCATTGCGGTGCGTAGGCTTCTCACTGCAGTGGCTTCTGTTGTTGTGGAGCACGGCTCTAGGCACGCAGGCTTCAGTAGTGTGGCACGCGGGCTCTAGAGTGCAAGCTCAGTAGTTGTGGCTCATGGGCTTAGTTGCTCTGTGGCATGTGGGACCTTCTCTGGACCAGGGATTGAACCCATGTCCCCTGCATTGGCAGGTGGATTCTTAACCACTGCGCCACCAGGGAAGCTCTGTAGTTCATTTTTATTCAGTATTCAGTTGTGTGATTATGCCACAATTTATCCATTCTGTTGATGTACATTAGATTATTTTCAGTTTGGGGCCATTACAAATAACCAATAACGCTTCTAAGAACACTCCTGTATATATTTTTAATGCACGCGTGTTACCATTTCTGTTGTATCTGTATCTAGGAGTGAAATCTCCTGGTCCTAATGTATGTCATCAGAAAATGTCAAGTTGTTTTCCAGAGTGGTTTTACCATACTTTATTTCTGCCAGCAGTATATGGGAATTCCCTTTCCTTTATTTTTCTCCCCAGCGCTTACTGCAGTCTTTTAAAGTTTTATCCATTTTTGAGGGTTTTAATTTGTATTTTCACTGGGTACTAATTCTGTTAAGCACCTCAGTTTTGGCTCTTTTTACAAGCTATTTTGTGAAGTGATTGTTCTTGTCACTTGTCCATTTTTCTATTGGATTGTCTCTGTTTTGATTCAGAGGGGCTCTTTATATATTCTCAATATTGAGTCCTTTGTCAGTTTAAATAGATCCCTAGTATCTTCCATTCTGTAGTTGCCTAAGGTGCCATTTAAAATGGTATCTTTTGGTGCCAAGAAGTTCTTATATAGTTACATTTATCAGTCTTTTCCTCTATGCTTAGTGCTTTTTGTGTCCTGTCTAGAAAAACCTTTCCTTGCTTGGAGGTTATGAAGTTACTTTTCTAAATCATCTAGAAGCTTTATTTACTTTTCTTATTTAGGCATATACTTTAACTGGAAATGATTTTTGTGTGTGTATTAGGTCAAGTTTTTTTTTTTTGTTTTTTTTTTTATGGGTACGCGGGCCTCTCTGTTGTGACCTCTCCCGTTGCGGAGTACAGGCTCCGGACGCGCAGGCTCAGTGGCCATGGCTCATGGGCCCAGCCGCTCCGCGGCACAAACCCGTGTCCCCTGCATCAGCAGGTGGACCCCCAACCACTGCGCCACCAGGGAAGCCCCCTAGGTCAAGTTTTAATGTTTTTTAATATGGATATTCAGTTGTCCTGTCACCACTTAGGAACAATCAAACAAAAAATCAGAAACCTTTCCTATTGCTCTGCAGTCATCTTTTTATAATTCATGTTCGTATATGCATGCTTTGTCTCTGGGCCTCCATCCTGAATCTGTTTGTCTGTCATTGCCCTAATATCATTGTCTTATTTATTGAGTTTAATGTTGATTCAGAATATTCTACAAAGCAAGTCTTCCCACGTTTCCCCCCCCCCCCCAAGACTTCTTAGTCTGTTTCTTTGCATTTCATGTGTATTTTGGAACGATCCTGTCAGTTTCTGGCCCCCCTCCCAAATAACAACAAAAATAAAACCCCCAGCCAAACCATAAAACCTGTTGGAATTTTGATTGGGATTGCATTGTTGCTTTAGATAAGTTTTGGGGTGGGGAGAAATGACATCCTTTATAACTTTCTGGACAGAAGTTATGCATATCTTTTGTTACATTTATTATTAGGTATTTGAATTTTTTAATGCTATTATAAGTATTGTCTGTAATTTTGTTTTCTTTTAGGTGGACTCACAGATATTGGGATACTTTAATCAGGAGTTTTTTTTTACAACTTTATTGGAGCATAATTGCTTTACAGTGGTATGTTAGTTTCTAATTTACAGCAAAGTTAATCAGTTATACATATACATATGTTCCCATATTTCTTCCCTCTTGCGTCTCCCTCCCTCCCACCTTCCCTATCCCACCCCTCTAGGTGGTCACAAAGCACTGAGCTGATCGCCCTGTGCTATGCGGCTGCTTCCCACTAGCTATCTATTTTACGTTTGGTAGTGTATATATGTCAACGTCACTCTCTCAATTCGTCCCAGCTTACCTTTCCCCCTCCCTGTGTCCTCAAGTACATTCTCTACGTCTGCATCTGTATTCCTGCCCTGCTCCTAGGTTCTTCAGAACCATTTTTTTTTAAATGTGCTAGCATATGGTATTTGTTTTTCTCTTTCTGACTTACTTCACTCTATAGGACAGACTCTAGGTCCATCCACCTCACTACAAATAACTCAATTTCGTTTCTTTTTATGGCTGAGTAATATTCCATTATATATATATATGCCACATCTTTATCCATTCATTTATTGATGGACACTTAGGTTGCTTCCATGTCCTGGCTATTGTAAATAGAGCTGCAATGAGCATTTTGGTACATGACTCTTTTTGAATTGTGGTGTTCTCAGGGTATATGCCCAGTAGTGGGATAGCTGGGTCGTATGTTAGTTCTAGTTTTCGTTTTTTAAAGAACCTCCGTACTGTTCTCCATAGTGGCTGTATCAGTTTACATTCCCACCAACAGTGCAAGAGGGTTCCCTTTTCTCCACACTGTGTCCAGCATTTATTGTTTGTAGATTTTTTGATGATGGCCATTCTAACCGGTGTGAGATGATATCTCATTGTAGTTTTGATTTGCCTTTCTCTGCTGATTAATGATGTTGAGCATTCTTTCATGTGTTTGTGGGCAATCTGTATATCTTCTTTGGAGAAATGCCTATTTAGGTCTTCTGCCCATTTTTGGATTGGGTTGTTTGTTTTTTTCTTATTGAGCTGCATGAGCTGCTTGTAAATTTTGGATATTAAACCTTTGTCAGTTGCTTCATTTGCAAATATTTTTTCCCATTCTGAGGGTTGTCTTCTCCTCTTGTTTATGGTTTCCTTTGCTGTTCAAAAGCTTTTAAGTTTCACTAGGTCCCATTTGTTTAGTTTTGTTTTTACTTCCATTTCTCTAGGAAGTGGGTCAAAAAGGATCTTGCTGGGCTTCCCTGGTGGCGCAGTGGTTGAGAGTCCGCCTGCCAATGCAGGGGACACGGGTTCGTGCCCGGGTCCGGGAAGATCCCACGTGCCGCGGAGTGGCTGGGCCCGTGAGCCATGGCCACTGAGCCTGCGCGTCCAGAGCCTGTGCTCCGCAACGGGAGAGGCCTCAACAGTGAGAGGCCCGCATACCACACACACACAAAACACACACACACACACACACAAAAAAAAAACACACAAAAAAAGGATCTTGCTGATTTATGTCATAGAGTGTTCTGCCTATGTTTTCCTCTAAGAGTTTGATAGTGTCTGGCCTTATATTTAGATCTTTAATCCATTTTGAGTTTATTTTTGTGTATGGTGTTAGGGAGTGTTCTCATTTATTTCTTTTACATGTACCTGTCCAGTTTTCCCAGCACCACTTACTGAAGAGGCTGTCTTCTCTCCATTGTATATTCTTGCCTCCTTTATCAAAGATAAGGTGACCATATGTGCGTGGGTTTACCTCTGGGCTTTCTATCCTGTTCCAATGATCTGTATTTCTGTTTTTGTGCCAGTACCATACTGTCTTGATTACTGTAGTTTTGTAGGATAGTCTGAAGTCAGGAGGCCTGATTCCTCCAGCTCCGTTTTTCATTCTCAAGATTGCTTTGGCTGTTCGGGGTCTTTTGTGTTTCCATACAAATTGTGAAACTTTTTGTTCTAGTTCTGTGAAAAATGCCATTGGTAGTTTGATAGGGATTGCATTGAATCTGTAGATTGCTTTGGGTAGCATAGTCATTTTCACAAAGTTGATTCTTCCAATCCAAGAACATCGTATGGCTTTCTATCTATTTGTGTCATCTTTAATTTCGTTCATCAGTGTCTTATAATTTTCTGCATACAGGATTTTTGTCTCCTTAGGTAGGTTTATTTCTAGATATCTTATTCTTTTTGTTGCAGTGGTAAATGGGAGTGTTTTCTTAATTCCACTTTCATATTTTTCATCATTACTGTATAGGAATGCAAGAGATTTCTGTGCATTAAGTTTGTATCCTGCTACTTTACCAGATTGATTGATTAGCTCTAGTAGTTTTCTGGTAGCATTTTTAGGATTCTCTATGTATAGTATCATGTCACCTGAAAACAGTGATAGCTTTACTTCTTCTCTTCCAATTTGTATTCTTTTTATTTCTTTTTCTTCTCTGTTGTGGCTAAAACTTCCAAAACTATGTTGAATAATAGTGGTGAGAGTCGGGAACTTTGTCTTGTTTCTGATCTTAGTGGAAATGGTTTCAGTTTTTCACCATTGAGGATGATGTTGACTGTGGGTTTGTCATATATGGCCTTTATTATGTTGAGAAAGATTTCCTCTGTGCCTCCTTTCTGGAGGGTTTTAATCATAAATGGATGTTGAATTTTGTCAGAAGCTCTCTCTGCTTCTATTAAAATGATCATATGGTTTTTCTCCTTCAGCTTGTTAATATGGTGTATCACATTGATTGATTTGCATATACTGAAGAATCCTTGCATTCCTGGGATAAACTCCACTTGATCATGGTGTATGATCGTTTTAATGTGCTGTTGGATTTTGTTTGCTATTATTTTGTTGAGGATTTTTGCATCTATGTTCATCAGTGATATTGGCCTGTAGTTTTCTTTCTTTGTAACATCTTTGTCTGGTTTTGGTATCAGGGTGATGGTGGCCTTGTAGAATGAGTTTGGGAGTGTTCCTCCCTCTGCTATCTTTTGGAAAGAGTTTGAGAAGGATAGGTGTTAGCTCTTCTCTAAATGTTTGATAGAATTTGCCTGTGAAGCCATCTGGTCTTGGGCTTTTGTTTGTTGGACGATTTTTAATCACAGTTTCAATTTCAGTGCTTGTGATTGGTCTGTTCATATTTTCTATTTCTTCTTGGTTCAGTCTCAGAAGGTATGCATTTCGAAGAATTTGTTCATTTTTTCCAGGTTGTCCAGTTTATTGGTGTAGAGTTGCTTGTAGTAATTTCTCATGATCCTTTGTATTTCTGCAGTGTCAGTTGTTACTTCTCCTTTTTCATTTCTAATTCTATTGAAAGGAGTCTTTTCCCTTTTTTTCTTGATGAGTCTGGCTAATGGTTTATCAATTTTGTTTATCTTCTCAAAGAACTAGCTTTTAGTTTTATTGATCTTTGCTATCGTTTCCTTCATTTCTTTTCCACTTATTTCTGATCTGATCTTTATGATTTTTTTTCCTCAGCTAACTTTGGGGTTTATTTATTTTTTTCTTTCTCTAATTGCTTTCGGTGTAAGGTTAGGTTGTTTATTTGAGATGTTTTTTGTTACTTAAGGTAGGATTGTATTGCTATAAACTTCCCTCTTGGAACTGCTTTTGCTGCACCCCGTAGGTTTTGGGTTGTAATCAGGAGTTTTATAGTAAATTTTTTTTTTTTTTTTTTTTTTTCAGTATGAGGGCCTCATTGTTGTGGCTTCTCCCATTGCGGAGCACAGGCTCTGGATGCGCAGGCTCAGCAGCCATGGCTCACGGGCCCAGCTGCTCTGCGGCATGTGGGATCTTCCCAGACCAGGGCACGAACCCATGTCCCCTGCATTGGCAGGCGGACTCTCAACCACTGCACCACCAGGGAAACCTGTAAAAATTTTTTTTTTTTTTAAGTGCACTTTTTAAAAAAAAGTTATTTTTTTAGTTTTGGCTGCATTGGGTCTTCATTGCTGTGTGTGAGCTTTCTCTAGTTGTGATGCGCAGGGGCTGCTGTTCGTGGCGGCTTCTCATTGCAGTGGCTTCTCGTTGTTGAGCACGGGCTCTAGGCATGGCATGAGGGCTTTAGTAGTTCTGGCTTATGGGTTTAGTTGCTCCATGTCATGTGGTATCTTCCCGGACCAGGGCTCGAACCTTTGTACCTGCATTGGCAGGTGGATTCTGAACCACTGCACCACCAGGGAATTCCCTAGTACAATTTTTTGTGAACAGAATTTAATTCTAGTTTTAAGTCAAAATTTCTAAAGAATCTCTAGCATTTTTAGAGCCTGAGAGAGTTCCAGATGCTACCCAGAATAATTGCTTCTGATAATGACATTTTTCCTTTTGTTTTCAAAGAAGCTGGACAAACTGATTATTGTGTGTTGTGATAAAAACCTACTTCACATGACCATTTCACTTAACTCAGTTTGGTTGAGTAGATTGTGTTCTTTTTTGTATTTGGCTTGTAGTTGAGTTTACACTTTTAAGCTACTCGTAGAAATAGTTGCTTAAATGAAATGGTTTATTTACTTAAAAAAAATACAATTATTTATTTATTTATTTATTTATTTATTTATTTATTTATTTATTTATGGCTGCGTTGGGTCTGTGTTATTGTTCGTGGGATTTTTCTAGTTGCGGTGTGCAGGGGCTACTCTTCATTGTGGTGCGCGGGCTTCTCATTGTGGTGGCTTCTCTTGTTGTGGAGCATGGGCTGTAGGCACGACGGCTTCAGTAGTTGTGGCTCGCAAGCTCTAGAGCACAGGCTTAGGTAGTTGTGGCACGTGGGCTTAGTTGCTTTGCGGCATGTGGGATCTCACCGGACCAGGGCTCAAACCCGTGTCCCCTGCATTGGCAGGCAGTTCTTAAGCACTGCACCACCAGGGAAGCCCTTTACCATTTTTTGTTTTAGGTTTGTCTTCTTGACAAACTTTACTTTGCATTAAATAGTTTCTTCTGGTCTCTGGTTATAATGGGGTAGGGGCTGTGACCTAAATAAACATTAAAGTGAAGTCATTATGCAAATAGCAACCTTGTTGCAATGAATATGAAGTATAGAAAGACTTTTTGAAATTTTTGTACTGTGGAAAGTAAACAAAACACAGTGTAGGTGTAATTTTGCATTGTGGTGTGTGTGTGTGAGAGAGAGAAAAAATTAGACAGGAACCCTGGAATTGGAGCACTGGAATAGAGTGTAAGAGAGAAAAGTATCTGAGAATAAAGGTGTAAAATAAAATATCTTGCAGAAGGGAATGGTAAAATAATATTTTTACAGTTTATGCGTTTTTGGAAAGCCATTATGAATTCAGACTTCAATAGTGTGGGAAAACTGATTTTCAGAAATAAACATTTTAATGAAAACTTATACTTTGGAATTTTGTGTGGGTGAACTTTCCTAAACCCAGCATATTTCTAGGGGTAAATAGGCCAAAAAATGTTGTATTACATTTTATGAATATATTCTGTGATACTGTGATACTTATATGGAATTCTCAAACTCTTCCTTAATTAGGGCAAAGTTCATTTAAGCTGGCAGAAATAACCATAGATGGTTTATGTAAATCATACTGTAATCTGACTTTCCCAGATCATAAATTCTCCATCAGGGTTGGTTATAAAGTAGGTTCTTGTAAACATACACATACCTAGAATAATTGTAAGAATTTAAAAGATTCTGTGACTCTTTACTACATATTATTTTTTGGGGGGTTGGAGGATTGAACTAGGCACCTAACAATAGTATAAATACCAATATAGTAAGCAGTGAAATTGTTTATTTCAAGTTATAAATTGAAGAGAAATTCATATAGTATACAATTAACTTTTTTTTTTTTTTTTTTTTTATGCCGTACGCGGGCCTCTCACTGTTGTGGCCTCTCCTGTTGTGGAGCACAGGCTCCAGACGCGCAGTCTCAGCGGCCATGGCTCATGGGCCCAGTCATTCTGCGGCATGTGGGATCTTCCTGGACCAGGGTACAAACCAGTGTCCCCTGCATCGGCAGGCGGATTCTCAACCACTGCGCCACCAGGGAAGCCCTACGATTATCTATTTTAAAGTGTGCAATCCAGTGACATTTAGTGCAGTCATACTGTTGTACAGCTACACCTCTCTAGTTTCAAAACAGTTTCATAACACCAGAACACTCCCCATATCCATTAAGTAATCACTCCCCACTCCCCCCGACACCTGTTAAAAATCAGTCCCCCTGGTAAGCCCTTATCTGCTTTCTTTCTCTATGGATTTGTTTATTCATGGTATTTCATACAAATGGAATCATTTAGTATATGTTTGGTTTTAACCTAGCATAATGTTTCCAAGTTCATTCATGTTGTAGCTTATCAGTACTTATTCCTTTTTGTGGTTGAATGATAATTCCATTTTATGTGTGCCATTTTATATAAGGGACTTTATCCTTGGATTTTGGTGTCCGTTGTGGGGTCCTGGAACCAATCCCCTGAGGATACCAAGGGACAGCTGTACTGCAATTTGTTCATCTGATGCACATTTTGGCTAATTTGTCAATAATGCTGCTATAAATATTTGTGTACAAATTTCTGTGTGAACCTATGTTTTCATTTCTCTTGGGTATATACCTAGGAGTGAAATTGCTGGATCATGTGGTTAATTCTCTGTTCAGCTTTCTGAGGAACTGCCAAACTGTTCTTGATTGTGGCTGCACCATTTTATATTTTGACCAGCAAGGTAGACTTCCTATTAGTCCACATACTTGTCAACACCTGTTTTTTTAATTCTTATTGTTTTGATTAAAAACAGTTTTGATTACTGTAGCTTTGTAGAAGTTTTGAAATTGAGGTTTGGGAGCCCTCCTACTTGTTTTTCCTTTTCAATATTGTTTGACTGTTTGGGGCCCCTGCAATTCCATATGAATCGGAGGACTGGCTTTTCCATTTCCATATCCTACTAGGTGCAAAGTAGTATCTCATTGTAGCTTTGGCTTGAATTTTCTGAATGACCAGTGAAGTTTTTTTGTTTTTTCCATTATGCTTGTTGGCCAGTTGTGTATTATCTTTGGACAAATGTCTTTTCAAGTCCATTGTTGATTTTACAAAATTAGGTTGTCTTTTTGTTGTTATAAGAACTTTTAATATATTCTGAATACTAGACCTTTATCAGATGTATGACTTGCACATATTTTCTTTCAGTCTGTGAACTGTCTTTTAACTCACTTGGTAGTGTCCAGTTTTTTGTTTTTTTGTTTTTTTTTTGTGGGAGGTGGTATGCGGGCCTCTCGCTGTTGTGGCCTCTCCCATTGCGGAGCACAGGCTCCGGACGCGCTGGCTCAGCAGCCATGGTTCACAGGCGCAGCCGCTCCATGGTGTATGGGATCTTCCCGGACCAGGGCATGAACCCGTGTCCCCTTTATTGGCAAGCGGACTCTCAACCACTGTGCCACCAGGGAAGCCCGTGTCCAGAGTTTTTAAGTTCGGTGAGGTACAGTTTATTTTTTCCTTGAAGTACTTGTGCTTTTGGTGTTACCTCTAAGAAACCATTGCCAACTGCAAGGTCATAGGTTACCTCTATGTTTTCCTCTGAGAGTTTTATAGTTTTAGCCTTTATATTTAGGTCTTTGAACCATTTTTAGTTAACTTTTGTATGGTGTTAGTTAAGAGTGCAACTTCATTCTGTTTCATGTGGCTATCAAATTATCCCAGTATCTTTTGTTGAAGAGACTGTTTCTCCTTTACTGAATTGTTTTGCATCCTTGTCAGAAATCATTTGACCATAGAAGAAGTTTATTTATTTCTAGATTCTCATTTTTTTTCTTAGTTTATATATCTATCCTGGTAGCAGTACCACACTGCTTTGATTACAGTAGCTTTGTGGGAAGTTTTGAAATTAGGAGGTGTGAGCTGTCCAACTTTGTTTTTCTTTTTCAGTATTGTTTTGACTATTCAGGGCCCCTTGCAATTTCATATTAATTTGGGGGTTGACTTTTCCATTTCTGCAAAAAAGGCTGTGGGAATTTTGAAAGGGATTACACTGAGTCTGTAGATCACTTTGGACAGTAGTGCCACTTCAGCAATTTTAAACAGTCTTTCATTCTATGAATATGGGATGCCTTTCCATTTAATTAGGTCTTCTTAATTTTTTTCAGCAGTGTTTAGTAGTTTTTAGTTTACAGGTCTTTAACCCCCTTGGTTAAATTTACTTTGGGATGTTTTATTTTTTGGATGTTATTGTAAATGGAATTGTTTCTTATTTTTCTTTTTGGATTGTTCTTTGTGAGTAGAAACATGGTTGATTTTTTTATGTTGATCTTGCACCCTGCCCTTGGCTCAGTTTGTTTATTAGCTTAGTAATTTTTTTGTGGATTCTTTGGTATAGTCTATCTATTTATATCTGTCTGATGATGTTATGTAGAACTAGAGGTGGTTATACTTCTTCCTTTCTAATATGGATGCCTTTCAATTCTTTTTCTTGCCTAATTGCTCTAGTTAAGACTTACAGTACAATGTTGAATAGTAGTGGGCTTCCTTGTCTTGTTTCTGATCTTAAGGGGAAAGCTTTGATGTTAACTTTGGGTTTTTCATAAATTTCTTTTATCATGTTAGGGAAGCTCCGTTCTATTCCTAGTTTTCTGAGTGTTGTTTTTAGCATGAAAGGGTGTTGAACTTTGTCAAATGCTTTTTGTGTGTGTCTGTTGAAATGATTGTGTGTCTTTTCCCTCCTAAGTTCTATTAATATGATTTATTACGTTGATGAAATTATGTGAGCCACCCTTGCGCATTCCTGGGATAATTCTCATGTGGTCATGATGTACAGTCCTTTTAATATGCTGTTGTATTTGGTTTGCTGATATCTTGTGATGGTTTTTGCATGTATATTCGTAAAGAATATTGGCGTGTAGTTTTTTTTCCTTGTGGTATCTTTGTCTAGCTTTGGTGTTAGGGTAATATTGCGCTTATAGAATGTGTTAGGAAGTATTACTTCTTGTAATTTTTGGAAGAGTTTGATAGTATTGGTGTTAACTTTTAAACAATGTTTGGTAGAATTCACCAGTGAAGCTATCTGGATTAGGCTTTTCTTTGGAGGTTTTTGGTGATGGATTCTCTTGTTATAAATATATTGATTTTCTTCTTGAGTTAGTTTTGGTTTGTTCCATTTACATTATCTGATTTGTTGGCCTACAATTGTTCATAGTGTTCTCTTATAGTCCTTTTATTTTCTGTGAGATTGGTAGTACTGTCATTTTAATTTCTGATTTTAGTTATTTGCATTTTGTTTCTTGTATTTAATCTAGGTAAAGATTTGTCAGGTTTGTTGATTTTAATTGTTTTTCTATTCTCTGTTTCATTTATCTCTGTTCTAATCTTCATTATTTCCTTTCTGCTGGCTTTGGGTTTTGTTTTGCTCTTCTTTTTCTAGTTCCTTAAGGTATAAAGTTAGGTTACTGATTTGAAATATTGCTTTTTAATGTAGGTGTTTCTAGGTGCTATAAATTACCTTCTGAGCATGGCTTTTGCTGTATACAAGGTTTTGGTAACTTGTATATTCATTTTCATTAGCCTCAAGTTATTTTCTAACTTTCCTTGTGACCTATTCTTTGACTTGTTTCTTGTTTAAGGGTGGGTTTTTATTGCTGATTTTCCAGTTTTCCTTCTGTTATGGATTTGTAGTTTCATTCCATTGTGGTCCAGGAAAATATGTTGTAGATTTCAGTCTGTTTAAATTTACTGAGGATTGTTTGGGTACCTAATGTGTGGCCTATCCCAGAGAATATTCCATGTGTATTTGAGAACAGTGTATGTTTTTCTGTTAAGTGGAGTGTTCTGTATATGTCTGTTACATCTAGTTGATTTATAGTGTTACTCAGATCTTCTATTTTCTTATTGATCTTCTGTCTAGATGTTCCCACCGTTGTTAAAGTAGGATTTTTAGAGTCTCCAACTATTATTATTCAACTGCCTGTTTCTCCTTTCAGTTCTCAGTGTTTGCATGTGTATTTGGGGGCTTTTTTGCTTGCTTATAATCATTTTCAATTTTTTGACCTAAAATCAGTAACAACCTGGAATAAATGAAGTGAATTATAAGTGAATTTGTAGTTGAATTTATGAGTTATACCTGCTGATTTAATTTAATAATTTAATTTAATGTTGGTCATTATTGGTTGTAAATAATTTTAACAATTAGTGATTTTCTTTTAAAAAGATGTAAAAGAGTAGTTAAATTAGGTTTGAATCACTAATTAAAATCTAATTAATTTGTATAGTGAAACTGGGGGCAAAGAAATAGCTCTTCATATTTTACGATGTTAATTAGCAGACTTCATTTGAAGTTTCAGTGGGTAGAAAGAATGGATTTGTTGAATGATTCTCACAAAAGTAATAGCTACCTTTTATTGAGTGATTGCTATATTCCTAGGACACTGAAAGATGCATTATATGATCTGTTTTAATTCTCAGAGCATCCCCACAAGATAGGTATTTTCTTTATCTTTTCAGTTGGGAAAATTGATGCTCAGAGAGGCTAGGTATATTTACACAGTGAGGTGGCTAGTACCAGTTATTAAGTGGCAGAGGTAGGAAGCAAGTTCAGGTCCTTCTGGGTCTGTTTCACTGAGCTGCTTTTGATTATGGGATACGGTGACTTCTAGGACTTCTCTGAAAAAGTAGAAAGGACACTACTTATTCTGGAGAGGTAATTTTCCTATAATGAGGTATTGGGTACTGATGTTTTCATTGAAGAAGAGGTTCTTTTTTAATAAGATTTTTTTATAATTCTATACACATGTAGATATTTGAGGATAGAATGGTGGTGGTGGTGTGTCAGCTAGGGGTTAAGTTTTAATCAGGAGCCAAAATATTCAAGGTTAAAAGTCAGGTTTTTTTTAAAGTCCATTTTAATATATTGTAGGTGAATTGGATATATTAAAAATAAAGTATATTTAAAGGTTTTTGAAGTTTCAGTAATTCAAGATAGGGATTGTTAAATCTACTTAAAATAGTTGAGAAAGCACATAAAATAAAATGTCCTTTTAAATTGTTCTTGAGAGACCTTGTGTTAATTTCTTTCTAGCAATCCTATTATAAGTAACAGAATCATTGAATCATACATCCTGTAACTGGAAGGGACTTTTGAAATAATCTACTTCTGTATGTCCATTTAGTAGATGAGAAAACTAAGTTGGAAAGTTTCTAAGGTTACAAACCCAGCTTAGTGATCCTTTTTCTTTAAGTCCCCTTGGTGCTTAGTTGCTCAGGATTAGGAATGAGACTAGCATGAGCATCCAGAAATCATTTTCTGCAATTACTAGTTCTAGGCAAAGCTTTCTAGACAGGGAGGAAGAAATAATTTGGGAGGTATGGCAAAAAGGAGAGAAGCTGGAAGGACATTGTCACATTTTAGGAGTGTAGAAGAACGTAGCACATCAAAGAAAGGGAAGAATAAACTTCCTTTTCAACAATTGGGCAGTTTTGAATATTCTAAAGTAAATTTATAGGCATTAGCAGGCAAAAGGAAAAATTGGGGGCATGTAACATGGTAACAAGCTTAGAATTTTGAAGGTGGTAATATGTAGACATGATGTGGCTACTTGGTAGGGCCCTCTTTATTTCTTAGGATTAATCAAATCTATTGGTACATTTGTTAATTAGCTATTAACTTTTTTTTTTTTTTGCGGTACGCGGGCCTCTCACTGTTGTGGCCTCTCCCGTTGCAGAGCACAGGCTCAGCGGCCATGACTCACGGGCCTAGCCGCTCCGCAGCATGTGGGATCTTCCCAGACCGGGGCATGAACCCGTGCCCCCTGCATCAGCAGGCGGACTCTCAACCACTGTGCCATCAGGGAAGCCCAACTATTAACTTCTTGTTCCTCTGAAAGTATTTTTCTTTTAGAGAAACATGGATGTGAAAACTTAAATATTATGAATCACAACCTGTAGTATTTATTTTTTATATTTTAATTCATTGGTTGTCAATATAGTGATTGGGGTTATATAACATCAGAAGTGTCTAGGGAGGTTTTTTGGAAAGCATATATCTATTTATGACTTCCCCTGATAAATCAGAATGTACAAATGTAGGGTCAGAGTAGAGAGGAAGATACTATTGATATTTTGGAAAAAACTACCCAAGTGATTATTCTGCATCAGCCTCCTACCTCCTCTCTCAAAAGAGGGTTTGAAAAGTCAAACTAGGGCTTCCCTGGTGGCACAGTGGTTAAGAATCTGCCTGCCAACGCAGGGGACACAGGTTTGTGCCCTGGTCCGGGAAGATCCCACATGCCGTGGAGCAACTAAGCCGGTGTGCCACAACTACTGAGCCTGTGCTCTAGAGCCCGTGAGCCACAACTACTGAGCCCGTGCGCTACAACTACTGAAGCCTGTGCACTTAGAGCCCGTGCTTGGCAACAAGAGAAGCCACTGCAATGAGAAGCCAGCGCACCACAACGAAGAGTAGCCCCCACTCACCGCAACTAGAGAAAGCTCACGTGTGGCAACAAAGACCCAATGCAACCAAAAATAAATTAAAAAAAAAAAAAGTCAAACTAAAATCTTGTGTCAAAGACAGGAATTTGGAGGAGTCTGAATTTGGAGTTGATCAAGAGAACTTTAAAATAAGGATGAGTTTTAAAATATGTTTATTTAACTGAGAATGTTAAAACTGAAACTGAATTGATGTTTTGGATAGGAGATATGACACAATGATTTGTCACAGAGGAGGACTTGTTCAGTTATCTTTAGAAATAAAACCAGAAGAGGTCAGAGGTAGATCATAGGTAGACAGAAGTGAAATTTCCTTAGCAAATGAACTACACATGTGAGTAGAACGAGGAATGGCTTTCTTATTTAAAAATTTTTTAAGTTAAAAAATCAGTGTAGCAAATATGTGAGTGTTCACCATGTGACAGGCTGTATTCTATATAAATCAGTGAACAAAGAAGGCAAAGATCCCTATCCTAATGGAAGTTACATTTCAATTTGAGGAGGAGGGAACAGTATAAACAATACCTAAACGTAAGTAAATAAAGTGGTAAGTACTCTTGTAAAAGAAAAAAGTAGAGCAAAGTAAGAGCATTGAGAGTGTTGAGAGGTAGAAGGTTGCAGTTTTTATTAGAATGGTAAGAATAAAGCTATTGAGAACCAAAGACCTGCAGAAGTAAATATCTGCTGTAGGTATTTGATGGTAGGGAAAGTTAGCTTCACAGATACCTGGTGGTGATGTCAGTGTAGGGAGTCGCATAATACAAACCAAGAGCTTGGGAAAGATTTTTAGACTAAAGATAAAAAAATTGAGATTATTAGTTTAGATGACCTTTAAAGCTGTAAGATTACATGTTGTCATCTGCAGGGACTGGGTATAGATAGAGAAGAGCCCATTTGGTTGTTTTGCACTGGGGTATGTACTCAAATCTTAAATGGTTGGGGAGGAGAGGAGGATCCAGTGAAGTTGTTATCAGCAAAAGAGGACAGGTAGAAGAGTAAGGTATTCTGGAAGACAACAAATGTTTTTAATTTTGATTGTGCTGCTGATGGGTCAAGTTGAGGACTGAGTATTGACCATTAGGTTTACCAAAAGGAGTTAATGGTGACCTTGACTAGCTGTTTTGGTGGCATAGTGGGGAAAAAGTCTTATAGGAGTGAGTTTAAGAAAGAATGGGATGAGAGATGTTGGAAATATCAAGTATAGACAGTTAAAATGGGTTCCAGAGAAGATTTTTAAAAGAAATTGAGGGGGACTTCCCTGGTGGCGCAGTGGTTAAGAATCCGCCTGCCAGTGCAGGGAACACGGGTTCAAGCCCTGGTCCGGAAAAGTCCCAGATGCTGCAGAGCAACTAAGCCTGGGAGCCACAGCTACTGAGTGTGCCACAACTGCTGAAGCCCACGTGCCTAGAGCCCATGCTCCACAACAAGAGAAGCCACTGCAGCGGGAAGCCTGTACATGGCAAGGAAGAGTAGCCCTCACTTGCGCAACTAGAGAAAGCCCGTGCGCAGCATCGACTATCCAACGCAGACAAAAATTAAATAAATAAATAAGTAAATACATTTATAATAAAAGTTATTTAAAAAATTGAAAATGTTTTTCTCTGCTGAGGTGAATGATCAGTTTGTGTGTGAAAAACTGATGTAGGAAAAAAATTGAGGAATTGTGGGAATATAACCTTGACAAGTTCACTGAAGGGAGGCAAAGTATGTGGGTGCAGGTGCTGATGAGTGGGTAAATGTAGGGTTTTTAGTTTGTGGAAGTTTTGTGACAGTTTGTCTTTTCAGTGAAGGGGGAAGCTGAGCAAAGATGGGAAAAGATTTGTTGTAGGATTGAAGAGAGACTTAATGTGGGTGTGTGTGAAATGGTTGTCTAGGGCAGTGGGAAAGTAAAGTGCTCATTATTTAATTTTTTTTCAGAACTATATAAGATAGAATATGAGAATTCCCAGTCACTTTATTATCTGCCTCCCCCCTTCCTGAGAGGTAATTACTGTTAATGGTTTTCTCTGTATCCTTTCATTACCCCTTTTTTTTCTAGCTACTTAAAAATGTATGCTCATACATGTATACAATTAACAAAATGTAAACTGGGCTGGATAACGTTGAATAGACCCCTGTAAATGTCCATGTCCTAACATCTGGAACCTGTGAATGTGACTTTTGGAGAAAGGGTCTTTGCAGATATAATTAAGGATCTTGAGGTAAGGTCATCTTGGATTAGGGTGGGATTTAAATCCAATAACAGATCTCCTTAGAAGAGAAGACAAGACACAGAGAAGCAGACCCTGTGAAGTCAACAGATATGGGGAGAAGGTGATGGTGGAAGCAGAGATTTGAATCCACAAGCCAAGAAACACTTGGAGCCAACAAAAACTGGAAGAGGCAAGGAAGAATTTTTCTCTAGAGCCTTTGTGGGGAGTAGGGCCCTGCCTATACCTTGAGGACTTCTGGCCTCTAGAACTGTGAAGAATAAATTTCTGTTGCTTTAAGCGATCAAATTTCTGATAATTTGTTATGGCAGCCCAAGGAAACAAATATAATTCATATTATACATTTTTTATAGCTTTTAACTTTTTATTGTGAGCATCTTTCATATTACTGCATAAGGATAGATTTTGTTCTTTTATAGCAACTGCATTGTATTTCCATAGGATGAATCTACTATGCGTAGCATGTCCATGCATGGTATAGTTTGGACATTTAGCTTATTTCTAATTTATAGTCCTTTAATAAACAAATTTGTTTTTAGATCTTTGTTGTTTAAGTATATTTCTGTCAAATTCCTACAAGATCTGCCAAATATGCCCTCCTAAAAGATTGTTTTAATTTATATTCCCATCTTCAGTTTGAGTATTGCTAACACTGACTATGATGAATCTTTAATTTCTCTTATTCGATGGGTAAAAAATAGTATATTATTGTTTTGTTTTGCTTTCCTCTAATTGCTAGTGAAATTAAATATTTTGTCATGCTTGACCATTTGTAAAGCTGCCTAAAAATGATACTCGTTTAAAAGAAAATATCAAAGTATAATAAACTTTAACTATTTTTAAGAGACAAATGTATAATTTTCTTTTCTTTGCAGTTGACAGTTATCTTCCTTTATTAGTTTTAATAAAATTTAAGAATAAGCCTACCCTAACATAAATTGTTAAAAAAGGAGGGGAGGGCAGGGGGGCTTTGTAACCTTTGAAACCAAAAGTAGAATCTTGTGAATGTAGTTTGACGTGTTGAACTTGTATAACATACAGGTAATCCTGCATAATATGAAATAGTCCAACTCACAGAAAACTAGTATTTTGTAACTATTAGAAAACTATTTTTGTTATGAACTTTAACTCTTACCACTTAAAATCATGAGTTCTAGGTATAACTTCTCACACCATTCTTCTTTAAACCCTATGCCTAGATTTTTTTTCTCTTCTCCCCTCCCCTCCCCTCTTCTTTTTTTTTCATGTAAACCATGACATAGACCTTTCATAGTAAAAAATTTTGGTTTCTTGTGAAAATCAAAGAAATCATCATAATCTTTTTTTTTTTTTTTTTTTTGCAGGCCTTTCACTGTTGTGGCCTCTCCCGTTGTGGAGCGCAGGCTCCAGATGCGTAGGCTAAGCGGCCATGGCTCACGGGCCCAGCCGCTCCACGGCATGTGGGATCTTCCTGGACCGGGTCTCGAATTCGTGTGCCCTGCATTGGCAGGCGGTCTCTCAACCACTGCACCACCAGGGAAGCCCATCATCATAATCTTAATTACTGAAATTAAATATATTCAGAGCATCTTAGGTTATTTTAAATGAGGATAAATAATCAAAGAAGAAAGATTTATTGCTCCTATTGTCATAAACAGAAAATATGGCTAGTGAATTAAATTGCAACTTGATCCCCAGTCTGAAGTTAAAAAATGAATTACTTAATCAAGAAACTCCTATATAAACTACCTCTTCCAACACTGAGGATTTGATTCATCCCTTGGCTCTTCCTTTAACTAAGTCTCCTAGTGTTTTGATAGACTGGTGTCTTTTGATTCATAGGTCTGGGAAAGATGGCCCAGATTCAGTATACTCTGTCTTAAGTTACTGTTCTAATATATTCATTTAATTCAGAATACTCTATAAATTTTGTGAATTTTGTTCAAATTTTGAAAAAATTTTAATCTTTTTCTTTACCTTTTGCATTTGGCCAGAGGAGATAGGGTGAAAAATGACAAATTGTCATAAAGTTGAGAAAGGCTAAACAATTTGGGAATGGTGCATGATGAGGCAAGTCAGCAGCATTTAGGAATGAAAGTGAATGAAAGAGTTCTTTTCTTTTTGCTGTGAACATAGTTATGAAGGACACTGAAAAACATTGAAGGCAGTGAGGAACACCAGGCCAGTGTGGTCAAGTGATGATGAGAAAAGGCAGTTGACTGATTCTCTAGTTTGGAAAAATTTTTGGTTATGTGGATGAGTAAGAAAAACACTCCTGTATTTCTCTTCTTTACTACAATACTGAACACTCTGACCAAATGTGTTGGTTATCTGCACGTCAAGCAATTCCATGTCATCAGCTGGGTATCCTAAAATTTTAATCAATTCTGACAGTGTTTACCTGGAGTTAGCATCAGATCACACAAGTAAAGACTTAATCCCACAAGACCAAAGCACCTGAATCCCCCCCGCCCCTCAGCTGATGGACACACATACACATATCTTCAGACACCAGTATCTAGCCCAGGTTGTTACTTAACCTTCTGACCAACTGGCTGTAAGTGGAGGTTCCAACAACTTCCTCCTTGGATTCAGTTAATTTGCTAGAGTGGCTCATGGAATTCAGGAAAACAGTTTATTTGCTAGACTATAGGTTTATTATAAAAAGGATAGAACTCGGGAACAGTCAGATGGAAAAGAGGCATAGAGCCAGGTGTGGGGGAAGGGTTATGGCACCCCCACCTCCACGAGTTCATCAACCCCGAAGGTCTCAGAACTTCTTCCTTTTGGGTTTTTATGGAGACTTCATTGCACAGGCATGATTGATTAAATCATTGATCATTGGTGATTAATTCAATCTTCATCCCTTCTCTCCCCTCCCTGGAGGTCAGGGGATGGGGGGTTGAAAGGTCTGATCCTCTAACTACGTGGTTGGTTCCCTGGCAACCAGCCCCCATCCTTAGAGGCTTTCTAAAAATCCTCTCATTAACATAAACTCAGGTGTGTGAAGGGGGCTTGTTACGAATAACAAAAGACATTATCGCTCTGATCCCATGGGAAATTACACAGGTTTTAGGAGCTCTGTGCCAGGAGGACCAAATATATACTTCTTATAAATTATAATACAACAATGGATAAATAGTCAAACACAGAATCCTTAAGTATATGAATAAAGCAGTTATCTCAGCAGAGGCATTGTCTCCCTATAAAATTAAGTAGGCTGGTGGGACCTTAAAGGGAGATATTTTTAGTAGGAGCAAAAAGATGGTTTGATCTCTCCAGTAAGACAGCTGGCTAGCAAATAGAACTCGTATCAAAGTATTTTCTAATGTGAGCAAAATAGGAAACTGTTTTGATTCTTGACTGTAAAGCAAGTGTGGTTGAACTGTTACATACAGAAACTCAGGAATGAAGATTTTTGCTTAAGACTCTATGGGAACAGCATTCTGCCCTCATTTATTATTCTCATACCTTCTAAAATGATTTCTCATCACAGGAGATTTTTAGAAAGAGGAACCCCAGTTTTATAGGAAATTCTACATTCCTGAAGCAGTGATTTCCTGTGCTTTTAAATATATAGATTAAAATAATAAGAAAACAAGAAAGTGTGTTCTCCACAAACTTGTTTACTATTTTATGATGTGAAATAGGATTCTAAGGAGAGAAAATGATACATTCAGGAAGTAAGGGATCATCTAAAGGAGAATTACTTTACACCTGTTGTTTCAGGAATTAGTGGGTCTTAAGGTGGGGGTCAGTCACTGGTCTTTAGCAATTAATCTAATAAAATAGCATTGAGAAGCAGAAGAATATAGGTTTATGTCTTGGCTTCTTATTTGATTTTTTTGGGTAAGTCATATACCTCCTTTAGTCACAGTTTCCTGTTCTGTAAATTGATAATGGTGCTTGTTAATGGGGCTGAGAGAATGTATCTGAAAGTAATTTGTAAACTGTCAGGTGATATATATATATCTATATAGATATATATATGTTTTGTTATATATATTCTGCTTTTAAAGATTGTAAATGGAAAGCCAGGGGAAGATGGAAAAAAGGAAAAGAAATGTCAGAAGTGGAGTCTTATAATATTAAAACTCAAATAAAATTTTATCATAGTTTTTAAGTTTTACAGAGAGTATTTAATACTAAAATGAGTTTTTAATAGCAAAAGTGGACAGTTGGGGCTTCCCTAGTGGCACAGTGGTTGAGAGTCCGCCTGCCAATGCAGGGGACACGGGTTCGTGCCCCGGTCCGGGAAGATCCCACATGCCGCAGAGCGGCCGGGCCCGTGAGCCATGGCCGCTGAGCCTGCGCGTCCGGAGCCTGCGCTCAGCAAAGGGAGAGGCCATAACAGTGAGAGGTCCGCGTACCGCAAAAAAAAAAAAAAGAAGTAGACAGTTGGCTCACCTATCATTTACTTTTCTTCAACAAATGTTTAAAAATAATCCAAAACAAACAGAACCTGTGTTAGTGCTAAAGTTTGATAATCATCGGATTTTCTGTAGTTGTAATGTGTATTTCAATTAAAAAAATGATTGTGGCTATCTCACTTGTACCAAATATACCTCATGTTTATTTATTTAAATATTTTCTGTGTAGTCCAGTTTCTATAAATATATGCTCTAATTTCTCTATTAAACAAGGTACAGATCTAGGGAATGTAGTCAGGCTGAGGAAATTTTGGTTTCTTCATTTTCTATTCTTCTTAGTTGCATAACTCCAGATTTTAAAATGTCTGGGTTGTGTCTAACTTCAAAATGTTCAAGTGGATGAGTTTTACCAGTAATAAAAAAGTACAGTACATTGTGGTAGTAGGTTGTAGTCATTATTTGTGATTGCATGATTTTTTTTTTTTTTAAATCAGAGATCCTTGGGCTACTGACATTAGAAATGACTGGAGTGCTTGTTAAAAATCTGACCTCTGATTCCAACCCAAGACTTACTGAATCAAAATAAACCTTGGTTACAAATTAGAATTATCTGGGGAATTAAAAAAATACTGATGGCTGGACCCCATCCCAGAAAATCTGATTTAATTGATCTGGGGTTGTGGCTAGGGGTTCTTAAAATGGTGTTAGAATTACCTGTAAGGCTCTTCTGGGATTGTTGGGCCCCAAACTGAGAGTTTGTGATTCATTTGGTCATGTTTGGGGCCTGATACTTTGCAGTTCTAATAAGTTCCCAGGCAATACTGATGTCAGTCCAGGGACCACATTTTGAGAACTGTACTCTGATTTGAGGTTATGAACCACCTATTTTGGAGGATATGTAATATTAAATGAGGAAACTTAGTCCATAAGGAGCATAGGAGTTATAATAGATTTCAAAATAAAAAGTGTTGCGTGGTAAGCTCTAAGTTTTAATTTGTAAAGCAGAAAGGTTATTACTATATTCATTATATTTATAAGTCTAAAACCTTTAAAGTTTATTTACAATGAAAAAATCTCAAACATTTAAAATAATAACTTATCAAAAAGAATATCCTTAGAGATGTTGAAGAAAACAAAGTTTTCTCTCTCATGTCAGGTTTATTGAGGTGTAGTTTACATATAGTAGAAATTACTCTTTCATGAGTTTTGACAAATGCATCGGTTGTGAAACTATCAACAGAATCAAAATATAGAAGAGTTCTAACAGTTCTCTCATGCCCCTACGTGGTCAGCTCTTCCTCCACCCCATATAGTTCTGCCTCTTTCAGAATGTCATATAAATGAAATCATCTAGCATGCAACCTTTCGATTCTGGTTTCTTTCACTAAGCAGAATACATTTGAGATTCATCCATGTTGTTGCGTTTATCAATACTTCATTTCTTTCTTTCCTTTTTTTTTTTTTGTAAGAGCATTTTAGGTTTACAGCAAAATTAAGCTGAAAGTGTAGAGAGTTCTTGTATAGCCCTACCCTGCGCCCACCCCCCCCCCCCCCGCCACCATTCCCAGCCTCCCTCACTAGCATCAGAGTTGTTCAGTACTTATAATTAGTGAATCTGCGTTGACACGTCATTATCATCCAAAGTCCATAGTTTACATTAGGGTTCATTTTATGGTATATTTTTTGAGTTTGACAAAAGTATAATGACATGTATAGTATTATACAAAATAGTTTAACTGCCCTAAAAAAACCCTGTGCTTTGCCTGTTTATCTTTCCCATCTTCTTAACCCCTGGCAACCACTTTTTACTCCATAGCTTAGCCTTTTAAAGAATGCCATTTAGTTGAAATCATACAGTATGTAATGTTTTCAGATTGGCTACATCACTTAAAAATATGCATTTGCTGTCATTTCCTGACTTGATAGCTCATTTCTTTTTATTGCTGAATAATACCACAGTTTATTCATTTACATGCTGAAGGACATCTTGGTTGCTTCTAAGTTTTAGCAATTATGAATAATGCTGCTATAAACATCTGTGTGTATGTTTTTATGTGAACACAGGTTTTCAGTTCATTTGGATAACTTTTAAGGAGTGCAGTTGCTGGATTGTATGGTAAGGGTATGTTAGTTTTGTAAGAAACCCCCCAGCTGTCTTCCAGGTGGCTATACCATTTTGTATTCCTGCCAGCAATATAAGAGAGTTCTTGATGCTCTACATCCTCATCAGAATCTGATATTGTCAGTGTTCCAGACTTTGGCCATTTTGATAGATGTGTTTTCTTGAGTATCTTTTCATATGCTAATATGCCATCTGAATATCTTCTTTGGCGAGGTGTTCAAATCTTTTGCCCATTTTTAGATTGGATTGTTTATTTTACTGTTGAGTTTTAAGAGTACTTTGTATATTTTAGATAACAGTCCTTTATCAGATACATTATTTACATATATTTTTTTCCCAATCTGTGACTTTGCTTATTCTCTTGAGAGTGTCTTTTGCAGAGTAGTTTTTAATTTATCAAAGTCCAACTTATCAATTTTTTCCTTTTATGAATTGTGCCTTTGGTGTGGTATCTAAAAAGTTCTCTCCAAATGCAAGATCATCTAGATTTTCTCCTGTGTTATCTTCCAAGAGCTTTATACTTTGGCATTTTAGATATAGGCCTGTGATCTATTTTGAGTTAATTTTTGTGAAGAACGTAAGATCTGTGTCTAGATTTATTTTTTATTTATTTTTAATTTTTTATTTGGCATGTGGAAGTCCATTTTTTCCAGTACCATTTGTTGAAAAGATTTACTTTTTTCTCCATTGTGTCAGCCTTGCTCCTTTGTCAAAGATCAGTTGTGACTATATTGGTGTGGGTCTATTATTGGGCTCTCTGTAATATTTTCTTAATCTAGCTGTCTCTTCTTTTGCCAGTATCACACTATCTTGATTACTGTAGATTTAAAGCAGATCTTAAAGTTGGGTGGTGTCAGTCACCCTGACTTTGTTCTTCTCCTTTAATACTGTGTTGGTTCTTCTGGGTCTTTTGCCTTCCTGTTTAGAATGAGTTTGTGATATACATAGAGTAACTTGTTGATTCTTATTGGGGTTGTGTTGAATCTATAGCTCAAGTTGGGAAGAACTGACATCTTGACAGTATTGAGTCTTCCT
This sequence comes from Kogia breviceps, assembly GCF_026419965.1. NCBI lineage: Eukaryota > Metazoa > Chordata > Mammalia > Artiodactyla > Physeteridae > Kogia > Kogia breviceps. The sequence continues at coordinate 17,485,956 of NC_081314.1, forward strand.
ATCCACGAACATGGAATAGCTCTCCATTTATTTAGTTCTTGGATTTCTTTCATCAGTTTCATCATGATTAGTTTTCCTCATATAGATCTTGTGTATAGCTTTTTAGATTTGTGCCTAAGTGTTTCATTTTTTGGTGCTGATACGAATGGCATTATGTTTTTAACTTAAAATTCCACTTGTTCAGTGCTGGAATATAGGAAAGCAATTGACTTTTATATTAACCTTGTATCCTGCAACCTTGCTATAATTGCTTATTATACAGGAGTTTTTTGTCTATTCTTTTAGATTTTCTACATAGAAAATCATTTCATTTGTGAATAAAGGCAGTTCTTCTTTCCCAATCCATATACCTTTTATTTCCTTTGCAAGTTTTATTGCATTAGCCAGGGTTTCTAGAACAGTGTTAAAAAAGAGTGATGACAGGACAGGACATCTTTGCCTTGTTCCTGATCTTAGTGGGAAAGCTTCTGCTTTCACAACATTAAGTATGAGATTAGCTGTAAGTTTTTTAAAAAAAATTGTGTTAAAGTACACATAATGTAAAATTTACCATCTTAACTTTTAAGTGCACATTTCAGTAGTGTTTGGTACTTCCATATTGTTGTACAACCGATCTCAGAATTCTTTCCATCTTGCAAAACTGAAACTCCATATTGGTTAAAGAACAGCCTCGTATTTCTCACTCTCCACAACCCTGGCAGCCACTGTTTTACTTTCTGTCTCTATGAATTTGACTACTCTAGGTATCTCATATAAGTGGAATCATATGCTATTTGTCTTTTTGTGACTAGTATGTTTCACTTGGCATAATGTCCTCAGGGTTCATCCATGTTATAACGTGTCAGAATTTTCTTCTGACATGTTATAACATGTGTCAGAATTTTCTTCCTTTTTAAGGCTGAATAATATTCCATTACATGTATATATATTATCATTATCCATTCACCCATCAATGGACACTTGGATTGCCTCCAAGTGCTATTGTGAGCAATGCTGCTCTGAATGTGGGTATACATGTATCTCTTTGATAGCCTGCTTTTGTTTTTGGTGTATACTCAGAAGTAGAATTGCTGGATCGTTCATTTCTTCTTTAATGTCTTTCAACAACTTTTTGTAGTTTTTAGTATATAAGGCTTTTGCTTTCTTTGTTACATTTGTTCTTAAGTATTTATTTTTCAGTTTGCCTATTTTATTTCTTATTTAAAAAAATTTTTATTGAAGGACTTCCCTAGTGGTGCAGTGGTTAAGAATCCTCCTACCAACGCAGGGGACACAGGTTCGAGCCCTGGTCCAGGAAGATCCCACATGCCATGGAGCACCTAAGCCCGTGTGCCACAACTACTGAGCCTGCGCTCTAGAGCCCACAAGGCACAACTACTAAAGCCTGCATGTCTAGAGCCTGTGCTCTGCGACAAGAAAAGCCACCTCAGTGAGAAGCCCACACACCGCAACAAAGAATAGCCCCCACTCACCACAACTAGAGAAAGCCTGCATGCAGCAATGAAGACCCAATGCAGCCAAAAATAAATAAATTAATTTAAAAAATTTAAAATTGTAATATGGTTGATTTACAATGTTGTGTTAATTTCTGGTGTACAGCAAAGTGATTCAGCTATACATATATAAATATATATATTCATTTTTTACATTCTCTTCCATTATAGGTTATTACAAGATATTGAGTATAGTTCCCTGTGCAATACAGTAGGTCCTTGTTGGTTATCTACTTTATTTATAGAAGTGTGTATATTTTAATCCCAAACTCCTAATTTATGCCTCCCCCCTTCCCCTTTGGTAACCGTAAGTTTGTTTTCTATGTCTGTGAGTCTATTTCTGTTTTGTAAATTAGTTCATTTGTATCGTTATTTTTAGATTCCACACGTAAGTGATATCACATGACATTTGCCTTTCTCTGTCTGGCTTACTTCACTTAGTATGATAATCTCTAGGTTCATCCATGTTGCTGCAAATGGCATTATTTCATTCTTTTTTATGGTTGAGTAATATTCCTGTGTGTGTGTGTGTGTATGTGTGTGTGTGTGTGTACACACACATACACCACATCTTCTTTATGTATTCATCTGTCAGTGGACACTTAGGTTGCTTCCTGTCTTGACTATTATAAGTAGTGCTGCAGTGGACATTGGGGTGCATGTATCTCTTCAAATTATGTTTTTATCCAGATATATGCCCAGGAGTGGGATTGCAGGTAGCTCTGATATTAGTTTTTTAAGGATTATTTTATTTTTGATGATATTGTAAATGGAATTGTTCATTTTCAAATTGTTCATACTCAGTATATGGAAATACAGCTTATATTTGTATGTATATTTTATATCATGTAAGTTTGCTAAATCTTTAAAATTAGTACTGAAAGCTTTTTTTGTGTGTGGAATCTTTAGGATTTTCTACATATAATATTATGTGATGTACAGACAGTTTTACCTCTTTTCCTATTTGGGTGCCATTTATTTCTTTTTCTTGCCTAATTGCTATGGTTTCTAGTACTGTGTTGAATAGAAGTGGTGAAAGTAGGCATCCTTAACTCCTTCCAGATTTTAGAGAAAAGCTTTCAGCCTTTCACTGTTAAGTATATTAGCTGTGGGTTTTTCATATATGGCCTTTATTATATTAAGATATTTCCATCTATTCCTAGTTTGTTGAGTGTTTCTAATCTGAAATGGTGTTGAATTTTGTTAAGTGTTTTTTCTATATCATTTGAGATCATCATGTAATTTTTCCCTTTCATTTGTTAATGTGGTGTATTACATTGATTTTTTAAAATAGAATTTTAAATTTATATTTATTTTTAGCTGCGTTGGGTCTTCATTGCTGTGCATGGGCTTTCTCTAGTTGCAGCAAGCTGGGGCTACTCTTTGTTGCAGTACGCAGGCTTCTTATTGCGGTGGCTTCTCTTGTGGAGCATGGGCTCTAGGCATGCTGGCTGCAGTAGCTGTGGCACGTGGGCTCAGCAGTTGTGGCTCATGGGCTCTAGGGCTCAGGCTCAGTAGTTGTGGTGCATGGGCTTAGTTGCTCTGTGTCATCTTCCCGGACCAGGGTTTGAACCCATCTCCCCTTCATTGGCAGGCAGATTCTTAACCACTGTGCTACCAGGGAAGTTCCACATTGATTGATTTTAATATGTTGATCCATCCTTGCTTTCTAGGAATAAATCCCATTTGGTTAAGGTGTATAATTCTTTCAGTATGCCATTGTTTAGCTGAGTCTTGAAACATTTTAAAAGGTGAAGTTATCTCTGTTTATATACTGCCAGTGTTAGCAAATGACAGAGGCTATATTCATTTTATAGAAAGTTTGTATAACCTGGTATTTCAGTTCATATTTATGACCTCATGCCTATATACTGCCTTGCTTGGATTATGCCTGATTTAAGGGAGTATACTGTTCCCCTAAGTCTGTAGGCAGATCCATAGTATAACTGAATGGCTTAATTTCACATATGAAAGCTGCTCATTTAAATCATAACAATTAAATATTGGTGAGTTTGATACACTTTTCAGTTCTAGCATAAAAGAGGCATATTTTGCAAGTAGGGCATGGGTAAAGTTGTCATTTTGTAGCATTTTGAACTATAATTCCCAGATTAATATATTTTTAGTCAGAGAGATTACAACTTTAAATGATTTTATTTTCCTCTATATAATTCAGTTGATAGTTCTTATTCATATATTTTTACCATGTATAAATTAAATTATTGTGTGTGTTATAACAAGCAATGCCTAATTTCCTTTATTATATGTAAGTGTAATTCTTTAATCCTTATATTGGACACAATTTGTATCTGACATATATGCTTAAAATAAAAAATACTTACTTTATAATTTTTACATAAAGACAAATGAGATTTATCCTCCTGTGCCATTCTTTTTGGCTTAGCTCTAAACTTTCCCTTCTCATTGCATCAGAACTACTTCCATTCTGTGTATATAGCACAGTATAATATATTGCTCTATATTTATGTCTCTCTTCGTATAGCTTATACAGATATTTGTATTCCCAATTACATATATAGTCTTGCTGTGATGATGAGTTTAAAAAGGTGGGATCATTATGTATACTTTTCTGCATCTTTCTGTTTTCACTAATAGTACCTTAGAGAAATCCCGCATCTAAGGAATAACTCTGCTGTCTGTCCGTAACTTTTATTCATTATTTTTATGATGCCAAAAGACTGCTTCATGGTGTGTTATATAAAATTTATTTAGCCATTCCCACATTTATCCAATATTGTCTTTCTAGTTTTTTGCCACTTTAAACAGTGTTGCATCTTTGAATATATGTCCTTAACTTCCAGATGCTTTTATTTGTGTGGGATAGATTTCCAGAAGTAGAATTGCTGGGTTTAAGGGTTTTTATATTTTTTATTTAAGTAGATGTTGCCAAATTGCTTTCTACCCAAATTTTCCACTAGCAGTGTGTGAGAATACTTTCTCCTACTTCACTGCCAGGAATTGGGCTATAGCTTTTTAAACATTTGCCAGCCCAATAGGTGTAATGTTTATCTCATTGTTATTTTTAATTTGAATTTTCCTGAGTACTAATGAGATTGGGCATCTTTTTTTACACATGTGGACATGTAATTTTCCTCTTTTGTGAATTGTTTTGATATCCTTTGCCCAAATTCTATTTGGGTTGTTTGTCTTTTACATATGGTAAGAGCTCACTGTGTGTTAAAACATTAAGAGTTCATTACCTCTGTTGCAAATGTTTTTATTTCTCCCCAGGTACAAAAACTTTTTTATGCGAACCCCTTTATACTTTTTAGTTTTGAATTGTGAATAAGATGTTTCCCAGCTTTTTTTCCTGCAAGATTTTTATTTTTTACACTTCACATTTGTCTTGAGTTTATTTTTGTATGTCTTATAACATTAGGGCACCCAGTTTTTCTTCAATATTACCAGCACTGTAAAATAATTTAATTAAGCCATCCATTTCCCACTGACTTGATTGGTTGCCCTTATTTTATTCAAAATTTTCATTTTTATGGCACTCTTTCTCAGTTTATTATTTTATTGATATTGTTCTGTTTCTATATTAATACTTTATTGAGTTGTTTTCTGTGACAATAATTTTTCATATTTGAAGAACGTTCCAAGTTACCCTTGTTTTTCATCTTTGTCTGGTTTGCAGCATTAGTTCTTATATATAAATGTGGTCATTTCTTCCTTAAAAATATAATAATATAAAAACCATTTGTATTCTAATTTGAATTACATGAAATGCATTACTTAGTATAGGGGACAACTGACATGTCTATGATAGTGCTTTCCAAATATATGGTAGTGCTTATGATTTTGATAGAATGTATAGTTTCCTTAAATTTATATTTAGTGCCGAATTATTTAATTCATTCAAAAGTATTGTATAGGTCTTGCTGCTGTTGTAATGAGAACATTTTAATACCATTTTCATTTCTTTCTCCAGCACAAAAACTATTGATTTTTGTATATTGCTTTTGTCTCCAACTGTCAGATGGTAAATGGATAAACAAAATGTGGTATACAACAAAACATTATTTAGCCATAAAAAGGAATGAAGTACTGATTCATGCTTTAGCTAATATAGATTTACCTTGAAAACATGCTAAGTAAAAAGAGCCAAACCCAGAAGTTCACATAGTGTATGATTCCATTTATATGAAAATGTTCAGAATAGGCAAATCCAGAGAGGCAGAAAGTAGATTAATGATTGTCAGGGGCTATGGATAGGAGAAGTTACTGCTAATGGGTGTAGGGTATCTTTTGCACATGATGAAAATGTTCTGGAATTAGATAGTGGTGATGATTATACAACCTGGTGAATAAACTAAAAACTAGTGAATTGTGTATTTAAAGTATACAAGGGTGAATTTTATGATGTGTGAATTATATCTCAGTGTTTAAAAAGAAATGGTGACTGTATTTGTATCAGTTATCATTGAATTTGGTATTAGGTAACAGAAAACCAGACTACCCTGGCTTGATAAAATAAAGCTTTCTTTTTCTTACATAATTGGCTTGTATTGCTTCACTGGTACACTGATATCAGAACAGGTATCTCCATGATTAATTTTTGGCTTCTTTTTCATGTTTGCATGGTTAATATGGCTCTAAGCACTGGAAGATAGAGGAAGGGGAAGCAACAGTGATTGTATCAGTAACTCCAAAGTAGTCTTCAGATCTCAAGGCTGGACCTTGTTAAATGGTCACTCTTGGCTGGAAGTTGGTTGGGGAAAAGAAAGTGGTGGGGAGTGAGATTTGGGTCAGTAAGTTCCTGGCACATGAGCTTTACCATCTAGATCCTTATTTAAACTAATATCATTTAGCGTTTCACAGTTCAAAAAGACATTTGTTGTTGCTTTCATAGTCTCAATTATATTCAAGTTGTTTTCCCAGTTCACTTAGTTTTTTTCTTTTAAAGTAGTCTACATTTTCAGGGGTTGTTTGTAGCATTTGTTTATTATGGAAAGGGGAAGAAGGAACTAATTATTCAAGACTCCATTTAGCTTTGTTTTTAACAGCTTTATTGAATTAGAATTGACATACAATAAAGTGTACATATTAAATTGTACAATTTATTAAATTTTGACCTAAGTGTACACCTGTGAAAACATCAATCACTGCAATTAAGAAAGTATTTTTTATTAGTGCTCCCTTTATTGAGATGTAATTGATGTGTAACATTATATTAGTTTCAGATATACAACATAATGATTTGATATTTGTATATATTGCACAGTGATCACCAAAATAAGTCTAGTAAACATCCATCAACACAAATAGTTTTTTTTCTTGTGATAAGAACTTTTAAAACTTTCAGTTACTTTCAAATATATAATACAACATTATTAACTGTAGTCACTATGCTGTATATTAAACCCCCTGGACTTAATTTATAACTGGAAGTTTGTACCTTTTGGTCACCTTCATCCATTTGCCCACCCTGACCCCCTGCCTCTGACAACCACCAATCCCCTCTCTGTATTTATGAGTTCGGTGTTCTGTTTTGTTTTGATTTTAATTTTTTAGATTGCACATTTAAGAGATCGTGTAGTATTTGTCTCTCTCTGTCTGATTTATAATACCCCCACGGTCCATCCATTTTTCACAAATGACAAGATTTTCTTCTTTTTTATAGGTGAATAATATTTAATTGCATGTATATAGATATAGATAGATACGTGTGTGCACATATATACATGTACACTGATATCTATCTGTATATAATATATCATGTTTTCTTTATGTAACGTGCAACCTAAGTTGCTTCCTCCCAAATCTTGGCTATTCTAAATAATGCTGCAATGAACATGGGAATGCAGATCTCTTTGAGACAGTGTTTTCATTTCCTTTGGACAGATACCCAGCAGTGGAAGTGCTGGATCATGTGGTAGTTCTATTTTTAATGTTTTGAGGAACCTTCATACTGTTTTCCATAGTGTTTGCACCAATTTATATACCTACCAACAGTATACAGGAGTTCCCTTTTCTCTACATTCCCACCAAGACTTATTTTTTCTCTTTTTGATAATAGCGGTTCTAACATATGTGAAGTGATATCTCATTTTGGTTTGATTTGCATTTCCCTGATGGTTAGTTATGTGAGTGTCTTTTCATGTACCTGTTGGCCATGTGTATGTCTTTGGAAAAATATCTATTCAGATCTTCTGCCCATTTTTAAATTGAATTTTTTTTTTTTTTTTGCTATTGAGTGGTATGAATTCTTTACATATTTTGGATATTAACCCCCTTATCAAGTATATGGTTTAAAAATATTTTCTCCCATACAGTACGTTGCCTTTTTATTTTGTTGATGGTTTCATTTTCTGTATAGAAGGTTTTTAGTTTGATATTGTCCCACTTGTTTGTTTTTGCCTTTGTTGTCTTTGCCTGTGGTATCAAATCCAAAAAATCATTGCCAAGACTAATGTCAAGGATCTTACCACGTTTATTTTCTTCTAGGAGTTTTACAGTTGCAGGTCTTACATTCAATTCTTTAATCATTTTGAGCTAATTTTTGTGAATGATGTAAGATGGTGGTCCAGTTTCATCCTTTTGCATGTGACTGTCCAGTTTTCTCAACACTTTATTGCGATTGTTCTTTCCTCATTGCATATTTTTGACTCCTTTGTCATAAATTAATTGACGTATATTCCTGAGTTTATTTCTGGGCTGTGTGTTCTGTTTCGTTGATTTGTGTGTCTGTTTTGATGCCAGTGTCATACTGTTCTGAAATTAGGGAGTGTGATGCCTCCAGCTTTGTTATACTTTCTCAAGATTACTCTGGCTATTCATGGTGTCCTATGATTCCATACAAATTTTAGGATTGTTTGTTCTATTTCTGTGAAAAATGCCATTGGAATTTTGATAGGGATTGCACTGAGTCTGTAGATTGCGTTGAGTAGTTAGGGACATTTTAACAGTATTAATCCTTTTAATTCATGAGCATGGTGTATCTTGCCATTTATTTGTGTCATCTTCCATTTCTCTCATCAGTGTCTTGTAGTTTAAAATGTACAAGTCTTTTTCCTCTGTTAAATTTATTTCTAGGTATTTTATTCTTTTTGTTGCAATTGTGAATAGGATTTTTTTTGTTGTTACTTATTTCTTAAAATCAACTTTATTGTGGATAGTGTTTATAAATGTTTGAATTTTAAGTGCATGGTTTTAGTGCTGACAAATGTGTAGGTTTTTGTAACCACCACTACCGCAGTCAAGATGAAAACCATTTTTAGCCCTCCAGAAAGTTTTGTCATGTTCCCTCCCAATCATTTATGCCACCACTCTTACCTCAGGCATCTGCAGTTCAGCTTTCTGTCAGTATATGTGACGGAATTTTTAAATAGAATATATAGAATCATAAGTGTATATACTTTTGCTTCTGGTTTCTTCTGGTGAGGCATTGTCTTTTAAAAGTCATGTGTTGTTGCATGTATCACTAGTTCTCTCTTTTTTATTGGTGCATAGCATTCTGTTGTATGGATATATTCAGTACATCTGTTCACCTGTTGTTGGACACTTAGGTTGTTACCGATTTTTGGCTGTTAGAAATAAACTTCTTGAAAATTTGTCTAGAAGTCTTTGTGTGGACATAAATTTTCATTGCCAATAAATATGTCAGTCTACATTGCCTAAAAATGTCATTTTTGTAAATGACTATACCATTATCATGTCTAAGAAAAATAAGAGTGATATTTTACTATGATACTTACTTCATGTTCAGATTTACCCAGTTGATTCCAAAAGTCTTTCGTAGTGTCTTTTCCTCCCCTTGTATGTGTGGGTAATGGACCACATCAAGGCCCATGGTTTGTTCTCTTGTAATCTAGAATACCTCATGCTCTTTTCCCTCTAAGATATTGACTTCTTTACCAGACAAGGCTGCTTAACTTTAAAATATCCCAACCTTTTTTTTCTTTCATTGTTTCAGAGATGTTCTTTAACTTGATCCTCTCTTTTCTGTATTCCTTGTGAACTGAAAACATTGAATGACTGTGTTTGCTGAAAATCTTTAGTTATAATTAGTTTATACCGTAAAATCTCTTCATCCTCTGATAATGTCGAGTATATTCTGAGTCCAGGATGAGTAGACATTTCATTTCTTATTTCATTTTTGGGAGGAAAAATGGTGCTAATTATAATACATTATAATTATATAATTATTAGATAATACATTTTATAATACATTAGAACACATGTGGTGAGATCTAAAAGGAGTAGAAGGTTAAACAAAGATGAATTTAGGTCATCAGAAATGACTGCTTGATGTAGGATTTAGAAAATTGTAATGTAATTGGGTCCCACAGCCCCTATTATTAGTTGTATGTATATGCTACAATGTCACTACCTCAATATTTTAATCTCTTTTCATAACTAATATCTGAGAAAGGGAGAAATTTTCCACTTCAAAGCCTGCCCATTAGATGACACAGTTCTTGGTCTTCAATTTTGTTTTCCCTCTGCATGAAAAAAACCCACTGGGTAAATTTGGAACAATTTTAACATCAAAAAGAATAACTGTAATTGATTATAGAAAATCTGTGGATCCACAGGGCTACTTGAAAAGACAGAGAGAGAAACTGACTTGCTACTCTAGGAATGTACATAGGAGAAACTCCTTATTCTGAAAAAACGGTTAAGTAAAGGTAAAGAATTAAGCATTTCTGCTGCATTTTTAGTCAGAGCTATAGTTTATCCTTGTTTGTAAGTGGAAGTTTTTTTTTTTAATAGAAAAATGTCAGTGAATAAAGGGGGAAGAAATAAAAGAATTAGAAAATTACCATTTTGCAATCACTAATGAAATAACTGATTCAGATAAGGATCATCAATGGATTCTAACACCGTTACATGAAAGATATTTTGGGCAACAGTATCATTCCACAAATTGTAAAGGAAAAGATCTGGTAAATCTTACCATCTTATTAACTAAATGATCAGATTCATCATCACTAACAGTGGAAAAAAAATTGAATTTATGTTCCCACTTTAGTGGGAACATATAAAGTATACAACATTGCTTATAAACTATCTGTGCAAAAAATGTTTAACCATAAATTAATGAAGCATTTCAGACAATTTTCATTTCACAAGACCTGAATATTCCATGTTGGTATGCTCTGTGTAGTCTGTTTTTCCTTTTATCAGAATTACTAGTTTAGGCAGCCACTTCACTGTGGCCTTTGTCTAACAATGCTCTTGTATTCAAAATCTGAAGTTTATCTCCTTTGTCTACCAGTGCTCTTGTATTCAAAATCTGAAGTTTATCTGCTATACTAATTCTCTTTGTTTCTTCTTTTGACTGGGCTGGTGTGTATGTATGTTTTGGAGTGGAGTGGTTGGTACACTTGCTCAGTGCTCACCTTGTTCCAAGTTCTCCAGTTGTTGATTTTTACATCTTGGTGATAATACTTTGTTAATGTCTATGTTTTGTGGTAAAGTTTTAACAGAAGTATGTGGATGTCAAAAATACAAAATAGCAAAATTTTGTCATAATTTTTTTCTTTCTCTAAATTGCTGTGCTTAAAAAAAAGTACACCTAATATATACATATATGTCTGTTTAGGCATATAATGCATCTGAAAAGATACTGACACAATTGGTTACAATTGTGGGTCTATTTGCCAGTGGGATAAGGGGTTGTAGGAGTCTTACTTTTTATTATGTATCCTTATTTACTTTTTAACCCCACTCCCCAAATTTAAGATCTTCTTTTGTATTGAAACACACATATCTGTGTGTGTATATACATCCATTAAAAATGCTGTTTCCATCTTAACTGATACATTTAGCAGGAGCAATAATTTTCAGTTTGTGGGCTTCCTTTTTTTGGGCTAATCTGAATTCTCATGACATTTCTATTATTCTAGTTAGGCTCATGTATGTTGGCTAGAATGCCAGCTCCAGGTCAGGGAAATCTTTGCTTTGGTAAGCAGTAACCAAAAAAAAAAAAAAAGTGTTTCTGCATATTTATTTGAGTGAAATTATAGAAATGTATTTTATTTGAATGGGTTATGTGAGTCAGCTCTTGTTTCAGCAGCTCAACTTCCTACCACCTCATTAAGCACTGGAGATGAGAATATTAATTTATTCCTTTATCTCGTTTGTTCTGCACTTAACATCATTTGTATCTGTTCGTTGTTTCAGTATGTTACTTTCTCATTAAAATCCTTCTGCAATAGCCCTTCTATTTTTCAAGTATTTCTTAGTTTATCTTTACATTTTTCTTAGTGCTGTAAAAGGAGTTATCTAGAGATATGTTGTGTCCAGACATTAGCTTCGTCCCTTACTTCCTATCCATCTGCATCAGTGAAGATAATAGTAGGCTGTATTGAGAACCACAGAGAGTATGAGATAGTACCTGTCACAGATATATAAAGCATCTGGAAGAGAAAAAACATGAGCTATAAGGTATATACACATTTTTGGTAATTTATTTTAAAGAGAAAAAAAATCCCATTAAAAACTTGAGCCTCTTTGTTTTTATGCTGTTTCTGGCATAGTCTTTATAAATGCAAAATGAAAATAAACAGTTCACCAAGAGAAGGAAAATCCATCCATTATTGAAACTCTTTGTGGTGTCAGTTAACATTTATCCCAACATGTATTGGGATACATGATTTTTCTTCAAAGAACAAGTTGATTAAAAAAAAAAAAAGAAAGGAAAATCTAGAGTTCTAGCTCTTTTCTTTAAAGTGAATGTATTCTTATTTGGGTAAATTAGAGTACTGGAGGAATGTGTGAATTTTGCAAGAGCCTTACCAGTGTAGTCTAAAAATCAATTATGAATCAGTGTTTTCCCCTGGCATTGCCACTTAATTGCTTGGTGACCTTGGCCTCATACACCAAATTCTGCATTTATTAAATGGGAATACTAGAATCATTTTTGGCTACAGGGGTGGAAAAACCAAGAGAGTAATGTGAAATTATGTGCTTTTTACTACATACATTGCTGCTAATGTTGAATGAATCTGTAAAATTGAAATGATTAGTGAATAATTTTACTGTAAATTGTTGCTGACACATATTCAAATCATTGAAAATTTCCTGAAAATTATGTAGTATGTCGTAGTTATTTGTGTGCTACCAGTAAGTGCTATGATTTCACTAGTTGAATGTAAAGATGTTATTTGGAATAATTAAATGAATGTGTTGTTTCTTAATGGGTAGAGTGCTCTTTGAAGTGAATGTTATAATTTGTAAATGTGATTTTTTTGGGGGGATAAGCATATTGCTTTTTTAAAAAAAAATTGAAGTGTAGTTGATTTACAATATTGTGTTAGTTTTAGCTGTACAGAAGAGTGATTCAGTTATACATAGATATATATTTGTTTTTTCAGATTCTTTTTCCATATTGGTTAAATATTGGGAAATATTTAAAATATTGAGTGTAGTTCCCTGTGCTATACAGTAGGTCCTTGTTGGTTATCTTTTTTTTTTTTTTTTTGTGCGGTACGCAGGCCTCTCACTGCTGTGGCCTCTCCTGCTGTGGAGAATAGGCTCCAGACACGCAGACTCAGCGGCCATGGCCCATGGACCCAGCCGCTCCGCGGCATGTGGGATCCTCCCGGACCGGGGCACGAAGCCATGTCCCCCACAAGGGCAGACGCACTCTGAACCACTGCGCCACCAGGGAAGCCCGGTTATCTATTTTATATATAGTATTGAGTTGGCCAAAAAGTTTGTTTGATTTTTTTCCGTAAGATGGCTCTAGTAGAGCTTAGTTGTTTTTAACTTCATTTGAAACAATTTCGTTAGATTGTATGTGACAGCTCTCATATCAGTGTGCATTTACAAAAAGACTTATCAAAATCGGTGAATTTTTGTGTAGCCATTTTAATATTGAAGATGGAAGAAAAAACAGCATTTGCAGCATATTATGCTGTATTATTTCAAGAAAGGTAAAAAAACACAACTGAAACAAAGGTTTGTTTATGGAGAAGGTGCTGTGACTGATCGAACATGTCAAAAGTGGTTTGTGAAGTTTCGTGCTGGAGATTTCTTGCTGGACAATGCTCCAAGGTCGGGTAGACCAGTTGAAGTTGATAGCGATCAAATCAAGACATTAATTGAGAGCAGTCAATGTTATACCACATGGGAGATAGCCGACATACTCAAAACATCCAAGTCAAGCGTTGAAAATCACTTGTACCAGCTTGGTTTTGTGAATCACTTTGATGTTTGGGTTCCACATAAGTGAAAAAAATCTTCTTGACTGTATTTCCCCATGCAATTCTCTACTGACATGTGAACATTCCGTTTTTGAAACAAATAGTGATGGGCGATGAAAAGTGGATACTGTGCAATAATGTGGAATGGGACAGATTGAGGGGCAAGCAAAGTGAACCACCACCAGCCACACCAAAGGCCGGTCTTCATCCAAAGAAGGTGATGTTTTGTATATGGTGGGATTGGAAAGGAGTCCTCTATTATGAGCTCCTTCCAGAAAACCAAACAATTAATTCCAACAAGTACTGCTCCCAATTAGACCAGCTGAAAGCAGCACTTGATGAAAAGCATCCAGAATTAATCAACAGAAAATAATAATAATCTTCCATCAGGATAATGCAAGACCCTGTGTTTCTTTGATGACCGGGCAAAATCTGTTACAGCTGGGCTGGGAAGTTCTGATTCATGTGCCATATTCACCAGATGTTGCACCTTTGGATTTCCACTTATTTCGGTCTTTACAAAATTCTCTTAATGGAAAAAATTTCAGCTACCTGGAAGACTGTAAAAGGCATCTTGAACAGTTCTTTGCTCAAAAAGTTAAAAAGTTCTGGGAAGATGGAATTACAAAGTTGCCTGAAAAATGGTAGAAGGTAGTAGAACAAAACCATGAATATATTGTTCAATAAAATTCTTGGTGAAAACGAAAAATGTGTCCTTTATTTTTACTTAAAAGCCGAAGGAACTTTTTGGCCAGCCCAATATCGTGTATATGTTAATCCCAAACTCCTACTTTATCTACCCCCCCTCACCCCCTGCCCTTTCTCTTTGCTAACCATAAGTTTGTTTTCTAAGTCTGTGGGTCTATTTCTTTTTTTGTTTAGAGGTTCATTTGTTTTTTGTTTCTTGTTTTTTTTCCAGATTCCACATATAAGCAATTTTGTCTTTCTGTCTGCCTTGTAAATGTGATTTTTTTGGTTATTAGTTAGTCAGAGGCCAAATAATTTTTTTGTAGTAATATAGATCTGAAGTTGTGGGAAGAGACAAGTTTTCAGTTCAGGGCTTTTTTTTTAAACAAATTTTTAAGAGAGCTTACTTTTCCTGATTACCAAGATCTTGTAATGGGAATTGTAAAAAGTATAGAAAATACAAGTAAGCAAAAAAGGAAAACGTTATAATCTCACTATCCAGTAGGTAACTTCTATTATAACATTTTGATGTTTATCCTTCTAGTCTCTTTTGTTTGTGTTGCAGATTTACACACAAGCACAAGAGTTAATTCTAAACACACATTGGTTACTTTTTTCAATTAAAAGTTACTTTTTGTGACAGAGGCTTTTTTTTTTTTTTTTTTGGCTGCTTTGGGTCTTTGTTGCTGTGTGCTGGCTTTCTAGTTGTGGCTACTCTTCATTGTGGCGCATGGGCTTCTCATTGGCTTCTTTTGTTGCGAAGCACAGGCTCCAGGCATGTGGGCTTCAGTAGTCGCAGCACACGGGCTCTAGGGTGCATGGGCTTCAGTAGTTGTGGCGCACAGGCTCAGTAGTTGGGGCTCGCAGGCTCAGTAGTTGTGGTGCATGGGCTTTGTTGCTCTGCAGCATGTGGGATATTCCCGGACCAGGTATTGAACCTGTGTCCCCTACACTGGCAGGCAGATTCTTAACCACTGCACCACCAGGGAAGTCCGAGAGATGTTTTTTGAATTTTTTGAATACGTTTTAGCATTGCAGTCATTTGTTCAAACTGATTTTAGGGAGAAATGTAGTAAATAAAACAGATAAAAGTGGAGCTGCTTTGTTGAAAGTGGGATGGAAATACAAAACTTCAGTATTTGGCTTTCTTCACTAGCCTGAACAATCTGCCTTTGAGATACCTCTGAAGAACTCTAGGGCTTCTTATAGGAAGTGTAATTGAAAATTATTGCTTGCTAACATTTTTAATGGCTGCAGAGTATTCCCTTATATGGCATCTGTGACATCCCTATAGCTGTTCTGCTTAGATCTCCCTTGGAAGAAACCTACCTTTAAGTAATGTTGTTAACCGACAGCCTCCAGGCCACAGAGCCTTTGGGATATGCTGCAGCCTTGAGCCATGGCCACATTCTTCCTGGGCAGCTCCCTGCCAGTAACTGAGCACAGCAGGATACTAGGGTCTAGCTGTTTCTTCCCAACGTGGGACTTCTCTAAGGCAGTCTTTGTGACTAAGCTCCCTGTTGGGCTGGCAGACTGGAGCTGCACTGGTCTGAGGCTCAAACACTATAGTCAGACCTGCATTGCAGCCTGAAGGCTTTCTCTGGCTATTCAGCTCCTGCTCATTCTCCCCTTAATTCTTCTTCTTTTTTTTTTTTTTTTTTTTGACTGCACAGCATGTGGGATCTTACTTCCCGGACCAGGGATCCAACCCGAGCCCCCTGCATTGGAAGTGCAGAGTCTTAACCACTGGACTGCCAGGGAAGTCCCTCCCCTTCATACTTAATAGGCATTTTTCATGATGAATTTCTTCACCTTCTAACTCACTCTTGCGTCTGATTCCCAGAGAGCCTGACCTGACGCACATCCAGGCGTGTGTTTACTAAATATATTTAAGAGTTATAGACGTAATACATGTCCATGGTTTTAAAAAAAGCAGAAAAATGCACAAAATGAAAAGTAAAATATCTACCCCTATCCAAAACCCTCAGAAAACCATCTTTACAAGTTAATTTTTATACCAATATCATTTTCTTACTATATCATTATTTCTTGATTTATCAACTTTAGGTAGTATCTGTTATCTTAACTGTTTTCAAAGATCAGGAAATTAGTGTATCTAACATTCCTTTTATCTTTTCTCCTCCATCTTTTAATTTTTGTTAACTCATTATTTTTACCTCATCAAAGCTTTGTTTATACTTAGTTATATATCTATAATTTAGATTGTTTTGACTGTAAATTGATTTTAAAAGTGATTTTAAACAATAGCATCTGCTGTATTATAATTATATAAGTATAATTTAGTTGTGAACCAAGTGATTTTTTGAAACTATAAAGGAGGAATGTTGTTCTGTGTATTTTAGCTTCTGCCAAAGAAAGTCTTCAAGTTTCATTCTAGATGCTCAGCTATCTCAGTTCCTTCTTGATCATGTTGTCTTCTTTATGGTTAAGAACACAAGCCACACTACTTGGGGTTGAATCTCAGCATCAGTAGTTACTGGTATTGTGATCTTGAGCAAGTTACTTAAGCTCTCTGTGCTTAAGATTTCTGATCTGCAAAATTGGTGTAGCAGTTCTTATGTTGGCTTTTGGTTGCCAGTTAAGAAATTACCACGGGCTTGGCATCTTACAGTTTCCATAGGTCAGAAATTCAGTGGGCTAGGCCGAGTCTGTGCAGAGTCTCACAAAGCCAAAATCTATTGGCAGTGCTGGTTCCTTTCTGGAAGCTTTAGGAGAGAAACCATTTCCTTGATCATGCATATTGTTGGCAGAATTGATTTCCAAGTGGTTGTAAGGACTGAGGTCCCTTTTCCTCCTAGCTCTTGACTTGGGAGAGGGGAGTCATTCTCAGCTTTTAGAGGCCGCTCACATTCTTTTGGTTATGGTCCACTTCATATCAGAAACAGCAATGGAAGGTCGAGTCCCTCTCAAGCTTTAAACCTCTCCTGCCTCTTCTGCTGATCCTTGATCTTCTGCCTTCCTCTTTTTTAAGGGCCTGTGTGATTTGCATTTGTGCCTACCCGTATAATCTATGATAATCTCCCTGTTTTAAAGTTCCTAACTCGTTTCCCATGTAGTGAGATGTGTACAGGAGTAACTGCAGGGAATAGAGATGATGGGGGCCAAAATCTTGCCTACTATAGTCCTCGCTCTGGCCTCTGATCCATATCCATCTCACATGTAAAATACATTAACCCCACCTCAAGGTCCCCACAGGTCTCATCCTTCTTAGAGTATCAATTCAGAGTTCAGAGTCTTTTCTAAATCTTATCAGCTCAGAAGTCCCATATTTCATATCTATTGATAAATTATATACATCGAGTATGGATGAAGCTCTCTTATTGTGGACCTATGAAACCAAAAAAATAGTTATCTATTCCAAAAATATAGTGGTGGGACAGCCTTAGGATGACAGTTATTAGTCATTTCAGTTCAAAAGGGAGAAAATAGAAAGAAAAGAAAGCAGTCACAAGTCCCAAGTAACTTTAAAAACCAGCTGGGGAAATACCACTAGATTTTAAGACCTGGGAATAATCCTCTGTGGTTGGGACCTTTACCCTCTGGGCTTGCATCTCTACCTTCTCTTTGGTTATTTTTGTTGTTTGTTTTTTCATCTTTTGTTTTCCCTTAGATTTGTTGATTTTTGGCTGTCTATCCATACTCATGAAAGAAAGATTAAGTTGGTCAGTGAGGTTCTCTCCTGTACGTTTGTTTCATTGATAGGTTCCTTCCTTAGACTGTGGCATGCGGTAGGCTTCTTTATTTACTCTAAGGCATGAATTCTCAAAGGGGTAAAAATAGATTATGGGGGTGAAAAAAAGTGGCCCCTTTAAAGTATATATCACAGATATACATACAGTATACAAACAGATAGATACACAGTATATCTGTGAAACTAAAATTTCATAGAGGTGGTGATCGGGGAAAATGTTTAAAAAGCTCGTTAGTGGGTTGATAATGGAAAGAAAAGTGGGAAAAGTGCTTTAAGGTATATATGGTTGAGGAGGAGGCAGACTGTTAGGTAGCCACAATTGCCAAACTCATTGTAGCTTATGTGGGGAGTAGAATGCTTTAGTGTTTCAACTGCTTCTCTGCTTTTTTTTTTTCAGACTTCATCACCCACCCTAGGAGCCCTCCACAGACCTGCACACTTAATTTCGAGTAACAGCCTTCTGATTTTAAAAACTGTGATTCATAGTATAATTTACATTGAAACTTAGTACACACACACACACACACACACACACATACACACATATAAATTTTATAAATGTATAACTGAGTAAAAGTTCCATGAAATCGTATATACCCTCGCCTTGTATTTTCTGTTCATTATTGACTGTTAAAAATTGCTAGTTGTAACTCAACAAAATTATTTCAAACCTATTTGAAGAGCACTTTAGTGCCTGGGCTTAATCCTGAGGCTAACAGCCATTGCTTTCAGCTTTTTCTTTAAGCAGGGAGAGTTGACTAAATCATTTGGAATGCAGTTCTGTAATTACTGATATACTGATTTATATTCTGGATGATATCCCACCTTCACCTCCTGCTCTTTGTGTTTTAAGCTTGGAACCTCTCTTTGACTTTGTTGGAAAGATGCAAACTGCTATCTTGGTTGTGGTTCCCTTTGCTCACTTTTTATTAATCTGATTTTGTTATTTTCCAGGTATCACCCAAAATTTCTGATATGATGATGGAATACTTCCATATGTTTGTGATTTGATTTATATTCTTAAGGCACATTTGTGTGCTCAGTCTGCCATCTTGAATTGGAAGTCCTTTAGTTTATTCACCAGGCCTCAAATGTTATATTTTGGTGTTTTCTAATTTTTCTAAAAGTTTATGATTGTTAAATCTGCATGCATAGCCATGATTATTTTTAAGAATGTTTATAACATGTTGACTGCCTGTGTGACAGATCTACTTACCTGTAAAATCTTTAATTCCCCCTTTCACTGATGCTAACGGGTTGAATCATGGATAAGATACGTTGTCACTGGTGAAGCTGCCAGAGGTTTTTGAATTCCAGTTCTGTCACTTATTAGCTCTCTACCTTTGGCAAATTACCTCACTTCTCTTTACCTGTTTGCTTATTCTAAAGCAATGTTAGTAATATGTACCTCTTAGGGTGTTGTGATAATTAAATGTTAGGGCATATTTTAAAAAAACCTTTTAAGACAGTGCTTGGCATGTAGTAAGCAGTTAATAATTGTTACTTGTCTATATCATCATCATAACCATACTCATCTATACATATGTGTCTTTTGTGTAAGAAGAAAGAAACGGCATTTTATTTTGTCCTCTTGAACAGTTTTTATGTAGGTTTCATAGATGAACAAGTTCCTCCTTTTTTGCGGGGGTTGTTTTCAACTTACTTCATTTTTATTTAAAAAAATCTTAATTCTTTTTTGCCTTGCTTGAATTATTAAGCTGGGAAATTGACATAGCTAAGAATGAGTTAACTAAACTAAGGAGAGAAAGGGTGAGAGGTGACTAGAGAAACATCAGTTAGGATGAAGGGTTGGAGACTGTAAACCATATTCACTTACTTGGGCATTGTGGATAATAGATAAAGGTAGGGGATATAGAGTTGGTTTGTCTGGGTAAGAACATTGATTCCACAACTTACTGGCTACGTGACTTGGGGTGAATTGCTTAACTGTTTGGTGCCTCAGTTTCATCATCTGTGAAGTGGAGATAATAAGGGATACTGTGAAGATCCTATGAATTAACACATATAAATTGCTTAGAAGAGTTAAGTTGTTAGTAGTTTTAATATGTTGCTGGGATTTTGAATTGTGTTTGGTGTTCAGGGTTTGTGTAAGTGTAAGAAATACAAGGTTGAAATAAGGGTGAGATGTTTAAATTGAAAGGAGAAATGTACTATGTTTTATATGCTTTTAGAGATGGAATAGCATTTGGAACAAAGGACTTATTTAAGTTAATGAATATTTCATTAATACAATAATACTTCAATCATTGGGCCTTCTAGGGTTGTTCTTAGGTGTCTGGGGCCACACCTGGTCACTGCTTTGGTGACTTGTTGCTAGTTGTCTCATTTAATAGCTATTAAAACATTTCTTTTTCATTTTTGTTATGCCTTATTTTTTGAATTTCTGCTTTAGTAATTAACAGTAATTAGCCCATTTATTTATTTATTTAGATTTTATTGATGTATAATTGATTTACAATGTGTTAATTTCTTCTGTACAGCAGAGGGACTCAGTTATACACACGCATATATATATTTATTGGAGTATAATTGCTTTACAATGTTGTGTTAGTTTCTTCTGTACAGCGAAGTGAATCAGCTATATGTATACATATATCCCCTCTCTCTTGAGCCTCCCTCCCATTCCCCCTCCCAATCCCATTCATCTAGGTCAGCACAGAGCATGGAGCTGAGCTCCCTGTGCTATATCCAGGTTCCCACTAGCCATCTGTTTTACACACAGTCGTGTATTTATGTCAAGCCTAATCTCCCAATTCATTCCGCCCTTCCCTTCCCACCCTGTGTCCATACCTTCGTTCTCTACACCTGCGTTTCTATTCCTGCCCTGGAAGTAGGTTCATCTGTACTATTTTTCTAGGTTCCACATATATGTGTTAATACACGATATTTGTTTTTCTCTTTCTGACTTATTTCATTCTATATGACAAACTCTAGGTCCATCCACATCTCTACAAATGACCCAATTTCGTTCCTCTTAATGGCTGAGTAATATTCCATTGTATATGTGTACCACATCTTCTTTGTCCATTCATCTGTCAATGGGCATTTAGGTTGTTTCCATGACCTGGCTATTGTAAATAGTGCTGCAGCAAACATTGGGGTACATGAACATGGGGTACATAAGCCAAAAGATTTTGGATTATGGTTTTCTCCGGCTATGGCTATATGCCTAGTAGTGGCATTGCTGGGTCATATGGTGGTTCTATTTTCAATTTTTTAAGGAACTATTCTCCCTAGTGGCTGCATCAATTTACATTCCCACCAACAGCGCAAGAGGGTTCCCTTTTCTCCACAGCCTCTCCAGCATTTATTGTTTGTAGATGATGACCATTCTGACTGGTGTGAGATGATACCTCATTGTAGTTTTGATTTGCATTTCTCAGTAATTAGTGATATTGAGTATCCTTTCATGTGCTTCTTGGCCATTTGTATGTCATCTTTGGAGAAATGTCTATTTAGGTCTTCCACCATTTTTTGATTGGGTTGTTGGATTTTTTTGATATTGAGCTGCATGAGCTGTTTTTATATTTTGGAGATTAATCCTTCATCTGTTGCTTTGTTTGCAAATATTTTTCCCATTCTGAGGGTTGTCTTTCATCTTGTTTATGGTTTCCTTTGCTATGCAAAAACTTTTAAGTTTCATTAGGTCCCATTTGTTTATTTTTGTTTTTATTTTCATTACTCTTGGAGGTGGGTCAAAAAAGATTTTGCTGTGATTTATGTCAAAGAGCATTCTTGCTGTGTTTTCCTCTAAGTTTTATAGTGTCCGGTCTTACATTTAGGTGTTTAATCCATTTTGAGTTTATTTTTGTGTATGATGTTAGATAGTGTTCTAATTTCATTCTTTTACATGTAGCTGTCCAGTTTTCCTAGCACCACTTATTGAAGAGGCTGTCTTTTCTCTGTTGTATATTCTTTTTCATATTCTCTTCCATTATGGTTTGTCACAGGATATTGATTATAGTTCCCTGTGCTATACAGTAGGACCTTGTTTATCCATCCTATACTTAATAGTTTGCCTCTGCTAATGCCAGACTCCCATTCCTTCCCTCCCCTAGTCCCTAGATTTTTAGTAATTTCAGTATGTTTTACCTAGTTATCCTATTTGTAGCAACTTTTTCCTGATTGAAAATGCTTTGGGGCTCCCCTGGTGGCGCAGTGGTTGAGGGTCCGTCTGCTGATGCAGGGGGCGCGGGTTCGTGCCCCAGTCTGGGAGGATCCCACGTGCCTCAGAGCGGCTGGGCCCGTGGGCCATGGCTGCTGGGCCTGCACGTCCGGAGCCTGTGCTCCGCAATGGGAGAGGCCACGACAGTGAGAGGCCCGTGTACCACACACACAAAAAAAAAGAAAAGAAAACGCTGTGGGTAATAAATACTTTTTATGCATTCTGTTTATTTATGTGAATTAGGTGTTTGAGTATAGTTTTAGAAATAGATTTTTCAAGACTGCTAAGTTTTGCATCCTATTTTTTCCTTTAGTCATGTACATTCATTAAATATCAATTTTGAAGTTACTTTGCAGATACAAGTTTGTTTTTGAAAGATTTTTATTGCAGAATTGCACACTATTCCATGCCTTCGCTGGTTAACCCTGGCTAGCTGTGTATCTCTTCATGAGAATGAATTTCCCCAGTATAGTCTTTGAAGAAAAGATGTCTATCTCTGATGAATTGCCAAAAGAATGATTTTTCTTAAAAACAGTAGAATGTCTTTTGTATTTACTGTGCCTGCACATCTTTATGTAGTGTGTGTGAGACACATACACACATGCATGTGCCATATGTGCATTGAAAAATGTTTTAATCTACCACATTTAGGGTCAATTTTTTTGTTAGTAAAATTGTGTGAAAATTTGGCAGTTTTTATTATAGCATATTATGTTCATTCATTACCCTTTATGGCCCATTGCTAAATGTAGTTCTGATTATTCTTATTTCCTTTCCTATATCAGTTTTGTGCATTAATAAACAAGCTGTGCGTCTATTCTTTGTATTCTGTGTGTCTATTCTTTGTATTCTGTGTTATTAATTATAAGCTTGATTTTGACATTTATAGAACACAATAACATTTTGATTCAAGAATATCAAATATTCCTTTTGTTACGGAGTAGTTACCCTGTTAAAGGTAGGTGAGTTTTTCATTTCATTTGGGTCATGTGTTCTGTTGAGCTTAGGTTGTTAATTGATAGATGTGGTATCCTCTCTGTGAGAGCTTTTAAAATGCATAACACGTATTTCGGAAAGCAGCTGTTGCTATGGCAACTCTCGGGTCACTTGCAGCTCAGCTTACATGATTGGCTGTTAATGGAGTCTAATATGCTTGAGAAGAGAATTGAGCAAATGAAAGAGGGTTTTGAAGGAATCCTCTTAAACCTCTTGAAGTTTAACAGACTAGCACACAAAAATTTAACACTTATATTACTGTTAAACAATTTACTGGAAGTAGTTTTATGAATAATGAAAATGAGACAGGAAAAATATTTGAAAAGATAATTTTCCAAACCCTTTTAAAAAGCATATTGGAAGCTTTTGTTGTCACTTTTCCTAGTTTTACTATTGTTTAAAGAAACACTCTCAAAGCTATCAGTTACATTCTGTATTCTACCCTCTGTAGCACCTATCTCAGAGGAGTTAATTAGATTGAGACATGGAAAGGTTGTTAATGGTGCAGGGTCAGAAAGGATGGTAAAACCATGAATAAGACTAAATTGACTCTGGTTAGATTACAGGCTGCTCTCACTTGGATTCTTAAGGTAGTCCCATGAACCTGCCTCTCTTAGGGTTATAGGAATGGTGTGAAAAGGGAGGTGGTGGTGTGTACTTTGGATTTTGAGGCCTGTAAAGTAAGTAAAATCAAGTCTAATTAAGCACTACCATAATAAAAATTAATAGAGCCATGCAAATTGGCACAATAATATCTGTCTTGTTACATTATGGAATTTTCATCAGTATCTACTTACCACCTCTTTTGTAACTGTGGTGTTAGAATGAGGGCTGTTTTACTAATTTAAGTATCTGCTGTTTCTACTTTATGTTAGGGTTTTAAAAAATTTTGATTATGGTGGTAGTGCTGAAATTGATACACTAAAGTTACAGCTATGTTGGTTTGTATAGTTATATTAGATTTTCTAATTTTACTAGCAAAAAATAACGTGATAAAAATTAATTAGCACTTAATAAATCATAGGTAA
Source organism: Kogia breviceps (assembly GCF_026419965.1). Classification (NCBI taxonomy): domain Eukaryota; kingdom Metazoa; phylum Chordata; class Mammalia; order Artiodactyla; family Physeteridae; genus Kogia; species Kogia breviceps. The sequence goes on from NC_081314.1 coordinate 17,510,231, forward strand.
TTTAGGGTATTACTGTTTCCTTTATTAAGGAAATACTTTGGGATATTAAAGAAAAACTTTTCATAATAGATTACATAGAAATATAGGGTACCCCCATTCATTTTTTGACAAAACACTTTGGAAGTTCAATAAATGAATTCTAAATACTAAAATCTGTATGGCCATCATCAGTATGACCTTTGGAAATATTTTTAAAAATCATTTGTTTTTAAATGATAGTGACCATGTGACCTGATGACCATAGGTCCTGGTCTGCTTCGGGCTGTTATGGTAGTACTGAATTATCCTGTTACCTAATGAAAATATTAATAGCACTCCTATTTTATATTTAATACAAGGAAGTATAAAGAAAAGTACTGGAAATCACATATAAATCCGTAGCTCATAGATAGCCATTATTAACATTCTAGTGCATTTCGTTTTCAGTCTTTTTCTGGGTACATGACTGTATATAAAACATGCATAGTAGAGATCATCCTTCATATATTGTCCTTCCATATAATATCATTAACATTTCATGTTTAATATTTTATAATCATTGTTTTAGTGGTATATAAAATATTTCATGAGTAACAGCTCTCCATCTATAGGGCATTGTTTCTAGTTTTATTTTTATTTTATTATATTATAAATGGTTCAGGACAAGTGAACAGCTTTACGTGTAAAAATAGTTACATTTATTTTTATTTTAGGATAGATTCAGAGAATAAGACATACTAAATCAAAGATTATTGATATTTTAAAGGTCTGAATATATGTTAGTTGCTTTCTAGAAGAATTTTAAAGTTTTTTGTCTTTTGAAGTTATTTTAAATATACTTGTGGAACCCCAAGTGCAGAGTATTGAATTAATCCTGTCCTCAGTTCATGGCACATGATAATTGTTGACTTATTCATTTAAGGTCTTGCTGTCATTTATTTATTTCCTTTTATCTGCATTATCCATTCTTTCCCCTCTCTTCTCATGGGCATGTATTTAACATGACTGATATATATACATCTATTTGTGTGCATTCTTTTTTTAAAAAATTAATTTATTTTTGGCTGCGTTGGGTCTTCGTTGCTGCACGTGCGCTTTCTCTAGTTGTGTCGAGCCGGGGCTACTCTTCGTTGTGTGTGTGGGCTTCTCATTGCGGTGGCTTCTCTTGTCGTGGAGCACGGGCTCTAGGCCTGCGGGCTTCAGTAGTTGTGGCACGCAGGCTCAGTAGTTGTGGTGCTCGGGCTTAGTTGCTCCGCGTCATGTGGTATCTTCCTAGACCAAGGCTTGAACCTGTGTCCCCTGCATTGTCAGGTGGATTCTTAACCACTACGCCACCAGGGAAGTCCCTTGTGTGCATTCTTGTGAAACATACATTGCTATCTTGTGTGGATTTTTTCCAAGTCAGACATAGAGCAGAATTGGCATCATTTTATTCTTTGCTATTTTTCCCACCACTCAGCATTGTGTGTTTTAAAGATCTATTCATGTTGCTCTATGCCTGTCTTGTCCATTGAATCTAATGGCTTCTTAGAATTCCATAGTGTTCATCTGCCATGTTTCACTTAGCCATTACCTCAGTGCAGTGATAGATACTATAATTCCTCCAGCTCTCTGCTAGCACAAACAGTGCTGAAAAAGAGCATCCTTATACATGTCCACTTATGGATATATATTCAAGACCTGGATTCCTGGGTTATGTGTGCATATACTCAGTTTCACTAAACAGTGCCGGATTACTCTTCCGAATAATTGCACCAGCCTGTACTCCCACCAGGAGTACATGAGGATTTCTGTTTTTCCATTGCAGATAAATTTCTGGTGTGGTCAGTTCTATCAAAATTAGTAGGAAAGAGCCAACTACTTCCAGGTTCCAGGAGTGTAATTGTTTTCCAGGCACTTCACTTCAGTCTTTCCAGGGTTGTCTTTGCATTGTTTTGCCAGGTAAGGTAGTGAAGTGGTTAAGAGTGTGCATTCTGGACCCAGTTAGCTGAGGATGAATCCTGGCTGTGTCAGCTAGTAATTGTGTGACCCTGGGCTTGCTTAACCACTGGATGCTTAAGTTTTGTAGTTTGTAAAATGAAGTTAAGAGAAATTTCCTGCCCTTGTGAGGATTAAATTTGTGAATATATGTGTAGTGTTAGAATAGTGGCTGGCACAGACTAGATGCTACATTAAGTGGGTTACTGTTAGTTACCAAAGTAAAAAAAAAATCCAGCTGGAATTTAGAAGGGAATTGCATCAAATTGATACATTTGAGGGAGAAATCACATGGTAAGTTGCCTCATCCAAGAGCATGGAGTGTCTCTCCATTGAACAAAACTTTTAATCTATTTTAATAACATTAGATTTTCTTTTGTTTCTCCATAGTATTCATTATTCTTGATCACTAATTTTTAATCAGGGTCATTTTGTGTCCCCCAGGGACCATTTGCATTGTCTGGAGACATTTTTGGTTGTCTTGGAGACAACTTGGGAGTTGGTACTGCATCTCGTGGGTAGAAGACAGAGATGCTGCCGAACATTGTACAATGCACAGACTAGCCCCCACAACAAAGTATCTAGCTCATTATGTCAGTAAATGCTGAGGTTGAGGAACCCTGTTTAGATGTAATGTTTTTTGTTGTTGTTGCCATTGTGAATTGTGTATTTTATTTTCTAATTGGAAATGTTATAAATTTTCTGTTACCTTGTATCTGGCAATACTGCTGGACTCTAGTTCTGTAGATTCTGGTTATTTGTTGGTGTAGATGATCTGGTCTCTTCCTTTGTCTTTCTCTTTCCCCACTCCTCCCTCTCCCCCTTTTCTTCTTTTCTTTCTTCTTGTAGCATTGGCCAGGACCTTTTACTATGGTTAAATGCTGTCAGTGATAGTGGGCATCTTTGTAGTGTTCCCAACTTTGTAGAATGAGTTTAAAATTTCTTAACATTAAGTAACACCAGAAATATAAGAGGGTGTCAGTCTCATTTTACGATGCCATTATTGAGTAATACCACTTAAAATATGTTTTTGAGGGGAGAATGCTTAACTTCACTATTGATCAAAGAAATATAATTTAAAGCAATAATGAAATGATGTTTTGTATTTCACTAGTGATGTCAAGAATTTTTCTACAAGTGCATTAGCCAGTTTTCCTCTGTATCTTTGTCCTTTACCAGTTTGCTTGCTTATTACTGGTTTCACTGTTTCTGTAAGTTGCCACTTTTTCAGATGTTAATATTAACACTTGTCTTTTTGTGGTTAGTTTTGTAGCTTGCTTGTTTGTTTTGATGTGCAGAGTTTTCATTTTTATTAAGTCAAATCTACTTATCTTTCTTTATTAAGATCTTTTACTGCTTTGATGCACAAGATGACCCTTAATTTCCTGAAACTTTCTTCTGAGACCTTCTTGTGATCTTTCCACTTACATCTGTGATATTTTCCTGGTTAAACAGGGGTATTCTTATCAATCCTTTCCCTTTTGTTCTGAATCACTCACCTGACTTCAGGTGTTACTTCTGAAGTGCCAGAGTTGAAGGTGATTGTAAATATTCACTGTCCCCCTCACATGCTCTTCCCCCTCCTCATTGGTTTCCATAGAGGTCAGAATTTTATGGAGGTATCTCAGGGGCCATTGGAACTTTGCACTGAGATGTGAGCTTGATAAATGGGCAGAGTTCAAGGCTTCCTACCTTCCTACTTCAGATGTATACGTATATGTGTATATCTGAAGCACTTTGCTGTACACTTGAAGCTAACACAACGTTGTAAATTAACTATATTATAATTTAAAAAAATCTTAGAGCTATCTTTTATTGCATGTGTAACAATTGTTCATAGTAAGTACAGAGAAGCAAAAACGGAATAAACATTGTTCATAACTTCACTATTCAGAGATATTCATTAGTCACATCTTTTAAAATGAACTTCATAAGAATCAACTATTTATTTTCATGTTTATCCTGTGTATGTTTTGGTAAGTTTATACATAACTTTTAATTTTTGTGTTGTTATTATGAACTTTGGAATCTTTATTTTCTGTTATTTTTATTCAGTTTTTTTTTGTATAAAAACATGTTCATTTTTCTCTGTTTTATTGGCTTCCTTACTGAAGTCTTTATTAACTCAAACTAGAGTCTTTCAATAACACACAAAATGAATAGAATGTTTGAGGGAGGAAATAGCATGAGCAAAGTCATGAAAGTGTAAAACAGAAAGGTGTTTGCAGTGAATGACATGTAGTTTGGTATTACCAGAGACATAAATTAAAATGTCAGAGAGAGATTGGAAGTGAATCTAGGGAGGAGCCAGATCATTAAGATTTTTGTTTGCTATGCTTAGGAACTTGAGTTCCATCCTAGAAACAATAGGGAGTTATTTGAAACTGATCTGGTGTGATTAAATTAATATTTTAAACAAACCAGTCTGGCTCTCGGATGGTGTATTGAATTGAGGGAAACACAAAGAGTTTCCCTCTTCGAAGGAGACTATTGAGATATTCATGGGGACAGTGGGGGGCCTTTATTAGGGCAGTGTGAGAAGGATTAGAGAGGAAGAGGTGGATTTAAGATACATTTTGCTGGTAAAATGGGCAAGATTTTAAGGAGCCGTCAAGACTGATTTCAGGGTTTCTGATATTCCAGCTTGGGTGACAAAATGATTCCATTAGATGAGATGAATAATTTGGAGGAAAAGTAGAATTTCAAAATTTGATTTTATTAAGTTAATTTCTTTTTTTGAAAGACTGAGAGGTGGGGGTACTCTTGAGAAGAGAAGCTCAGTTTATGGACTGTTGTGACAAAAGTCACAATTTTGCAGCTAAGAAAATGTATACAGGAAGAAGTAGTAAAATCAAATCTGAAATAAGATTTTGGAGGCATCATGTACTTTAAAATTAGGTACTTTAAAATTAGCATAAACAACATTTAAACCTGTCCAACGTGTCTAAAGGATGCATCACATCCCATAGGTTATTTTATTTGTTGTTGCATGAGGTCAAGGATTGGGGAATTTTGGGGAGGTTGTGGGAGGGGAATACTCCCCCAACCCAGGTGACTCAGTGACTTCTGTGGTAGTTAAAAATTATGCTCTAGTTGAAAAGGATACTATAATGTAGACCTGTGTTCTTTATTATTATGAACCTTTTATTAAGGAAGATTTCAAGCATATACAAAAGTAAATGGAATTGTATAGTGAACCCATATGTAACTGTTACCCAGCCTCAGCAGTTATAAACTCAAGGCTAATAGTGTTTCATCTGTGTATCTGCAATCCTATATTCATTTGAAGCAAATCCCTGACATATTTCATCTGTAAATATTTTAGGATGTATTTATAAAAGATAATAACCTGAAGAAACATTTAAAATATTGATAACTTCATAATATCCTAGTGATTTTTTTGAAAGAGTAATTCAGCAGAGAATTAGGGCTAAAATAAGATTTAAAAAAAAACAAAACAAGAGAGGGGAATGAAAAGTAAGGAGATGGGAGCAGTGAATATAAGCTGCTTTTCTAGGAAGGAAAACAGACTGTGGTACCTACCAAGGATAGGGAGCTGCAGTCTTTCTGTTTTAAGTGATAAGGGGACACTTTGAATGGTTTGTAGGCTCAGGGAAAGAGATAGTAGAGAATGAAATAATGATATGAGGGGGTAGAGCAAGAACAAGAAGAAGGATACCTTATTTTCTGAGATAATATTAAAGAAGAGACAATGAGTAAGGGAGAGGCAAAAAGTTGAGCAGTTCATTACTAATGACTGATTTTTTTTTTTTTTTTAATGAATTTCAGGGAGGGTGCAGATTGGCCATGGGAAAGGGTCTAAAGATTAAAATTTGGAGTAGTTGTTGAAGAGAATAAGAGAGGGAGTCTATCATTTACAAATAAAAACATTACTTTAGTGGAATTAAGATTCCACCTGAAACTGTAGACCACAGTTTAGAGTGGTGTTAATTTTCATGTCTCTGATCCTTTTTCCAACACTGCTCAATAGCTTGGATGTTTAAGAGAAGATAGTTTGTGGGATTGTTTTAGGCTTAGATTTTTACATGACAGGTCCTACAGAAGGACCAGTGGTAAAAGGTGTTGGTAAGGAATTGGTTTAGGAGATCATTCACATGTAGGCTTATCAAGGAAAGATGACAGAGGGACCAGGTAGACAATGGTTGGTACTAGGCTGTGTGTGTGAAGTTGAGGAGCAGATATAAGGAAAATGTGGGCATGAAAGCTCTGTGAATATTGGAAGATTGGGTCAGATTAATTGTTTGGCTGTGAAAATTGGTAGATAAAGTCCGAAGGCTGTGTGTGAAGGTCTTTGGAATTGAAAAGGTTCAGGAATCTTGAGACTTGGGTTTTAGATAGATGTTGCCCATGCTGGTAGGACATGTAAGGGCAGAATTCTGACCAAGATGTAAACATCTTCAGTGAATGTGAAGAGCAGTGGTAGGTGATCAGGAAGTAAGTAGGTGACACTGGTGAGGAAGATTAGAGCCTTTACACACTTTGGAGGGCAGGAGTGGTAATGGTTTAGGAGAGACAGTGGGTAACTAAGAGAATTCAGATTGTGGGAGAATATTTGTCCTAGTTTTCAGCTGAGTTCTAGATAGCTAAGGCATCTCTATACGAAGATATCCAAGATCTTGGCCTTACCATAAATTTCAAAATAGTCATGTATAAATATAAAACAAGGCAGTTTTATAAATAGGTGCCATGAATGGCATGGGCAATAATATTCTAGGAAACTTTTGAAAAAAATATTTATCGCTTCATTCTGTGAATGCAACATTTGAGATGTTAAGAGATACAGAAATATGGAAAGGGGGGTGGGGTGGTGGTGGTGGTGGTGGTGGTGTAGGTGAAATGGAGGTGGAGAGTGGTATGATCACAGGCAATTGGGGCTGAAGACAACAAAACTTAACATTTTACCTGTAATAGATCACGGGGGTAGGGGTAGTTGGAGAGGAAAGGTAGTAGGTTTAGCACCAAAAAAATCCCACCTCCATATGTTTAGCCTTTTCACCAGATTCTCACAACTAAAACCTAGTTCTTTTGTAAGAATATTCCTTATAGTCCTTTTGGGTGTGGGGAGAATAAAAGATACAGCTCTGAGCAACGATATCAAGGGAGTGTTCAGTATAATTTATGTTTGCCATTCAACATGCTCAATAATTTTGGGATTTAATGCAAAACATTATTTGTCCAGATATGTGTCCCAGACATGAAATCATTCATACTGTACAGGTTCTAGTTAGTAGAGATTTTGCTGTAGTCTCTTTAGTACCCAGTGTAATAAGAGCATATGACAGAAATACTGCATGTTTGTGAGAACTGAGACATAAGAAATGAGTCTAGTAAACTGTTAATTAAATGTAACAGTCTGCATTAAACCTGATCATTGTATTAAACTGTATTAAGCTACCACAATGATAATACCTTAGAATTTTGTACTTAGTACAGTAGTTTTTGCCTCTTCACTAATTCCCTGAATCACTACCATTGAAGATAGTGAGCTTGGCAGTGGGGAACACTAGAGAAATAAAGAGGAGAAACCTGATCAGAGGCATTCCTGGAGTATATTTAATCCAGGTGATTGCCTGGGGTAGCTGGCAGGCTTGGTCCTCCAGTGAGCAGTGATGAAAGGGTATGGTTATGATTATTCTGGGACTTTTATACATATACTTCATGCTCCATCCCTAGTTTCAGTGGAATACCAAGAAGCCTTCTATTGGGGGGAGTACTGTAGTCTGTTCTTCAATCTCTGCTGAAGTTTTTTCCTTCTTAAGTTAATCTTCTCCTAATTGTGGAGCGTAGTATTTATTAACAGTAAATATACAACTGTATAGGGCTTCCCTGGTGGTGCAATGGTTAAGAATCCGCCTGAGAGTGCAGGGGACACGGGTTCGAGCCCTGATCCGGGAAGATCCCACATGCCGCTGAGCAGCTAAGCCCCTGTGCCACAACTACTGAGCCTGAGTTCTAGAGCCCGCGAGCCACAACTACTGAGGCCCTTGCGACTAGAGCCCATGCTCCACAACAAGAGAAGCCACCACAAAGAGAAGCCCATGCACTGCAACGAAGAGTAGTCCCCTCTCACCGCAACTAGAGAAGGCCCGCACACAGCAATGAAGACCCAACGCAGCCAAAAATAATTAATTAAAAAGAATACAACTGTATAACCTATAATTTTGCATTAAAACAACACGGCATCTTGACTTAACCTGCAATTATTAAGTTAAATGTCCTTTGAAATCACTATTTGTGATCATCAAACTCTCATGGTATGGTTGCGGTCTATGCAAATTTAAATTATCCAAAATAGAAATAGCATAATCTAAAAAATTAAGTGTGTGACATTTTGATGTACAGAATTTGATAGAAGATTCTATTAAAGTAAGAATCATAATTTCAAAGTTGGTATGCCTAATAAATTGTAAACTGTCCGCACCATTGCCATATGGCCGTAACACTTAAGTAAAGAAATAACTTCCCTCCGTTGTGAAGAATAGTCACTGCTCCAACCTTTTACATTGGCTGTTACAGTTTCTCATCCTTCAAGTCTTTGCTCAAATGTTATCCCCTCAGAAAGTCTAAAACCATCCTCTTAAAGTACTTCATCACCTTCTGTCACTTTGCACAATCTAAAGTTATGTTAATCTCTTTTATTGTCTGCTTCTATGAACTGGAAATACCAGCTTCTTAAAGAAAGGGATTTCATCTAATTTATTTACCCCTCTATGTTCAGCCCTTATTTGGAGCATAAGGAGTTTGCATAGAATATAGGAGTTGCTCAGTAAACATTTATTAAAACGGTGTTGCATGAGTAACTTCGAAACGATACTTTTATGGAATAGAGGGGTGTTGTGGGCTGATTTGTGTCCCCCCCTCAAAAGATACGTTGAGGTCCTAACCCCTACCTGAGAATGTGACCTTAGTATTTAGAAATAGGGTCTTTGTAGATTTAATTCAGTTAACATGAGGTCATACTCAATTAGGATGAGTCCTAATCCAGTTTGACTGGTGTCCTTATTAGAAGAGAGAACAGAGACAGAGGAAGGAGAATGCCATATGAAGGCACAAAGACTCATGGACACAGTGAAGAGAACCATGTGAAGATGGAGGCAGAGATTGGAGTTATACTGTAATAAGCCAAGGAATGCCTGGGGCTCCCAGAAGCTGGAAGAGGCAAGGAAGGATCCTCACCTAGAGGCTTTGGAAGGGAGCATGGCCCTGTCAACATCTTGATTGTGGACTTCTTGCCTCAAGAACAGTGAGATAATAAATTTCTGTTGCTTATAGCCACCCAGTTTATGGCACTTTGTTATAGCAGCCCTAGCTGTATTAGGGCTGCTATATTAGGAAACTAATACAAGGGAAGAGCCTTGGAAGTGCAAAATATAAGCATAAAAGATAAAAGAACTTACTACCATTGTTGTAACCTCTGGCTTTTAGCATTCTTTGGTTAGTAATTTTCTTAATGGGATCGAACATTTATGGCATTTTGAGGCATGTAAAAATATCATTGGTTTTATCAGAAAGATTTTTTTTTTCCCCTTTAAGGATTTATTGAAATTCCATTTGTTGCACAGTACAGTCCCATGGAACTCTATGGGATATGCAAATAGTTTAAGTGCAATTCGATTATAATGAGTTAGAATAGTTAACCATTGTCTCAGTCTTCAAGAGACATAGATTATGTTGAGTAGGGGGAGGGGAGGGAGAACCTACGTAGCATTCATGCTCAGCTTTTGTAAGTGAAGTACTAAGAATGAAGGAATGTTTTGAACCCTTGGGAGAAAGTGGGAAGATTGAGAAAATACCTCACCGGTTTTTTCCTTCATGTTCTTAGATCTTTTAATGAGGGTGTATTTTAGTGTACAGTTTGGGAGTTATTTTGGAGTTTTCTCCTTCCCTCCTGAAATAATTTCAGTTAAGTTCCAAAAGTAATACAGAGGTTTATTCTCTGTATCCTTCACCTAGCTTCTCCAAATGCCAATATCTTACATAATCACAGCACAATTACCAGAATTGGAAAATTAACTGATACCGTATTATTAACTAATATGCAGACCTTATTCATATCTCATTAGTTGTCCCGCTAATGTCCATTTTCTGATCTAGGATCCAATCTAGGATCACACGTTGCATTAAGTCGTCATGCCTCTTCTCGACTGTGGCAGTTTCTCAGCCTTTTAAAGTCTTTCATGACTTTGACACTTTTGAAGAATACTGGCCATTTATTTTGTAGGATGTCCTTCAGTTTGGGTTTATGTGATTATCCTTATGATTAAATTCAAGTTTTTCTTTTTAGGCAAGAATATGGCGGAACTGAAATTGTACTCTTTGTTCCTCATATCAGGAGACTCCTGTTGAAATGTCTCATTATTAGCGGTGATAACTATGATCCCCTGGTTAAGGAGGGGCTTGCCTGGTTTCTCCACTATAATATTACTGTTTTCCTCTTTGTAATTAATTAGTATCTGTATCTTGTGGGGAGATACTTTGAGACTATACGTAAGTTTCTCACTATACTTTTGCCTACCAGTTTTGGTATCCATTAATGATTCTTGCCTGAAAAAATAATTATGTTTATTAAGTGGTGATTTTATTCCTTTTATCATTCCTTATACATTTATTTATTCTACTGTAAGGAAAAGCTTTCCCTTTCCCCTTATTTACTTTTTCATTCAATTTTTATTTATATCATTATGGACTCTTAGATGATTGTCTTATTTTTGGGGTTGTAATCCATTATAGTTCAGGTTTTTCTAATTAAACCGGTGTTCAAGATGTAAAGAAGTTTTCAGGATTTAAGAAAATGTTACTTGCTGGTAGAGTAGTAGATTTGAGGAGAACTCACACATAGCTCTCTCTGGATTTAAAGTAACAACACAAAATTAGATACTTTAATTATTGTTCAATAAACAATGTTCAGATTTTCCAGTTATAAAAGAACTTTTCCTAAACCAACCCACAAAGCAATGAACCACTACAGTTTTATATCTTTTATCTGGTTTGGACCTCATTCTTCTTCTTTTTTTAAAATTGAAGTATAGTTGATTTAAAATACTGTGTTAGTTTCAGGTGTACAGCATAGTGATTCAGTATTTTTGCAGATTATATTCCATTATAGGTTATTACAAGATGATGGGTATAATTCACTGTGCTATACAATATATCCTTGTTGCTTATCTCTTTTATATACATAGTAGTTTGTATCTGTTAATCCTAAACCCCTAATGACTCTCCCCGCTTTCGTCTCCCTTGTGGTAACCACAAGTTTTCTGTATTTGTGAGACTGTTTTGCATATACATTCATTTGTATTCGTTTTTAGATTCCACATATAAGTGATGTATAGTATTTATCTTTCTCTTACTTAATTCACTGAGCATAATATTCTCTAGGTCCATCTGTGTTGCTGCAGATGTAAGTATTTCATTCTTTTTTTTGTGGCTGAGTAATATGCCATTGTACATTTATACCACATCTTCTTAACCCAGTGTCTGTTGATAGGCACTTGGGTTGCTTCCATGTCTTGGCTATTATAAATAGTGCTGCTATGACCACTGGGGTGCCTGCATCTTTTCAAGTTCAAGTTTTCCTTTATTTCCAGATGTATACCCAGGAGTGGAATTGTTGGATCATATGGTAGTTATTGTTTTTAGTTTTTTAAGGAACCGCCATACTGGTTTCATAGTGGTTGCACTGATTTACATTCCCCCCAGCAATGTACGAGGGTTCCCTTTTCTCTACATCTTCTCCAACTTTTGTTATTTATAGACTTTTTGATGACAGCCATTCTGACAGGTGGAAGGTGATACCACATTGTGGTTTTGATTTGCATTTCTCTAATAATTAGCAGTGTTGAACATCTTTTCATGTGCCTGTTTGCCATCTGCATGTTGTCTTTGGAAAAATTGGACTCATTCTTTAAAGTTTATTTAGTCATAAGGATTTATTAAGAACCCATTTCTTCCTGATCATGGTCCCATAGAATCTTATTTTTCACTGCTTCATCAAACTTAATAGGCACATATTCTTCCCTCAAAAAACTAAGAACCTGTCATGGAGTGTATTTTTTCTGTCTGACTGAATTTTAAGTTCCTTAAGAGAAGGCACCATAATTTAAACATTTTTGGATACCAACATTGTCTCACATTGCCTTGCATTTAGTAGATTTTAAATACCAGTGGGAGTATGGAATGGAAGACGATGGTCTTGGCTTTTTAAGTTTTGGGGTTTTTTTCCCCTGTGAAACTAAGCATATAGAAAGCTATTCTAGAATGCCTCCTGGAGACTACAGATTCATCCCTAACCCAGAGAACAGAAGTGTGCATGCTGCAGTGAGAAAAGTTGACTATGTTGTTCTTGATTTGAAAATTAGAATTAGTATTAGAAAGCCAGTTTTGCAAATTAATATTGTATAAGCTGAGTTAGTGAAAGTTGGAACAGTGATTAATGAGGAAAGAGAGTTGATTAAATAAGACTTTAAACTTGAGCTATAAATTATGTGTAAATTTAAAATTTTTGTTTATGAAAAGCTTTAATAATGGAGTAATACACATATTTTAAGGGGAATTGAAAAAAAGGTTGCCCTATAGTGATGTTTTCTTAACCAGGCTAAAAAAAATTACCCTATATGTTTTTGTTAAATTCCATAAATTTTTTCTTAGGATTGTGGTAAGGTGTGGTTGTTGTTTCCACTTTTGAAATAAGTTTTATATGAAAATCATAGGACTGTATTCCCATAAGTATTTTTATTTTTTCAGAAACTCTTTTAACAGTAGATGTTTATTTACTTTAGCCAAAGGACATATTTGGAATGTTTTTATTAATCCTAATGTGCAGTTACTAAACTGGTGATCTATTTTTCTTAATGAAGCTGTTAGTTGCCAGACGATTCTTTGTGAGTGAGTATATCCATTAGGAAAATATTTAAAAGAATGTAACGTTTAGCTGGGGAGAAGTTAAATGGTGGTAGTATTTGAATTTTGGGAAAATTTTAATTTTTAAAAATCACAATGTAGTTTTCATATAAAGCACATGGGAACATAAATTCCTGTAATTTTGATAGGTCAGTTATCTATTTGTAAGCATATTCTCTATTGTATATTTAGTACAGGACAATTCAGTGTAAGGAATTTAATTTCCTTGGGGTTCATTTTTACTTGTTGGCTATCTTAAAGGCTGATGGCATTTTTTTTTAAACTTGATCTATTTTTTAAATTTTATTTTTAAAAATTTATTTATTTTTGGCTGCGTTGGGTCTTCATTGCTGTACACAGGCTTTCTCTAGTTGTGGCGAGTGGGGGCTACTCTTCGTTGTGGTGCGCGGGCTTCTCATTACAGTGGCTTGTCTTGTGGAGCACGGGCTCTAGGCGCACAGGCTTCAGTAGTTGTGGCACACGGGCTCAGTAGTTATGGCTCAGGGGCTCTAGAGCGCAGGCTCAGTAGTTGTGGCGCATGGGCTTAATTGTTCCATGGTATGTGGGATCTTCCCAGACCAGAGATCGAACCCGTGTCCCCTGTGTTGGCAGGCAGATTCTTAACCACTGCCACCAGGGAAGTCCCTGCTGGCAGTTTTAATGCTATTTAAATTTAGAGCAGGCCAATCAATAACATATTTATTTGTAGTCATTTAGTTGTATAATTTAATATGGTTTAAGATCGTTTTGGAGGGCTTTATATTTAACTAAATTTATTTGAATTTAATTTTTTCTTAAAAATGATAGTGGATACATATCATGTAATGATAGTGGATACATACACTTAATGCTTTCTTAAATTTTGATTAAGTTAGATTAATAATAAAGATGAGTGAATGTCTTGATTCTGCCACAAATCCACATATTATATCCCTGCAGTCTTTGAAGTTTATTGTTTGTTTCTAATCTGCTTTGGTCTTAATATAGTACTTTATATAAGATTCTTTTCTCTTGGTTCCACTTTGTGTGTATAATTTTACTCCTGTTTCTTAGATTTGTTATTTTGCATCTGACTTTGGATTCTGATCCCTTATCAAAGCTCTAGTTTGGATCTGTTCAACTGATGCTTTTAGATTTTTCTACATTTTTCACATAGTACACCTGCCTGCTGAACTCTTGAAACCTAACTTAGGAGGCCTCATTCTTCTCTAGAGAGGAACCAGGGGTGGAGCTTGCTGTAATCTTCCTTTCATAGCTCCAGTGCTGTACAGATTTCCAGAAATGAGAAATTTCAGTTAAACTAAAAGGTAATTTATATGTTAACCAGTTCTATGTAACTGGTTAGAAATTATAATGAGAAAAAGATCCCCTGCACAATAGCATTAAAAACAAACTTACTAATGAATTAGCTATTTATTTACCAGTTTATTAGTGTTACGATGGTATATATTTTTTACGCATGCTATATTTATGTTTTATACCCTTTCTGGGTGCCAGGTACAGACATTTCCTTAGGAACAGAAAGAGAAGACAGTTAGTTCTTCCTGAAAGATGATAAAATCTCCTAAAGAGCTAGAAATGCAAATGAATCACTTAAATTATTTGGCAAATTGCTGTGAACTTAAAACTGCCCTAAGAAATGAAGTTTATTAATTTAAAAAAAAGACCAACATAGAGCGGGGTGACAAAAATAAGGAGCTGAAAGAAATTTGTGACACTTATTATTTACAAAATAATACATGAACACACACACACAATACAAGGCAAAAGGTACTCTCAGCGGTATGTACAAGGTGGTGTGAAGCTTATTACATCAGTAAGTGTGAGACCTAACCCTGCCTAGATTTCAAGAAGGTTAGAGCTTTCCAGTTTGCTCCAGGAAGAGTGGGGTATTGGTCATGAGGTAGCATTTGCACATACACAGAAACAGAAGTTTCATAAAAGAAATAACAAGCACTTTGGAATTAGGAGTAGAGTAATGGGAGAGGAGCAGTGGAAGTTGCGATTGTAGGAGAGTGTTAAGATTCTTGGTGTTATTTCTTGGTTTTGGAATATAAGAACATAAAGTAATGGGAATACTAAAAGTAAAGGGAAAGTGTAGCTAGATGTGAAGAAGATATGGAGGCAGCGTTTTGGGAAATAGTTTGAGGAGGTTTATTATGGGATTGCATTTTCAGAGGTTAACATGTAAAGCTTTGGCAGAGATTGGTAAAAACAGAAAAAGTTCAAAGTTTTCTGGATGTGACAAGAGACTTATTTAGGCTTGTCATTTTCCTTTAGTTTAAGGACATTCATCTGTGTTGTAGGGTTCTATGTGTGTATAAGATCATTTGTGGGGTTTTTTTCAAACAACTTTCTTCCATTCCTCATATACTCTATTCCTCCATCTTATCCCTTAACTCCTTGCTTGGCCTCCCACCTTCCCCCTCCAGTCATCTTAATGTTTAATGTCACTGCTGAATAAGTCACAGTTACTGAGAATGCAGCCCTCAACTATTTTTGTGTTTTCTTTTAAAGAAAAAGCTGCTGATTTGGGTGTGTTAGCTCGGAGAATTCTCCTCATGTTCAGTTTTGCATCATCTGCTTTCAATTATATTTACATAATGTATATGCATACACACATACATTGTTAATTCAACAAATGTTTACTAGGTTTCAGGCATTAAGAATATAGCAGTCAGCAAAAAGAACAAATACTTGCCCTCGCAGAGCTGACATTCCTTTATATTTTTATCTGCTCCTTCTTTTCGTAGCTAGGTGTTAATATTTATTAAAGAGTTACAGACATTCTTCCAGTTACTCTTCTCAGCAACCATATGAAGTATGCTTTTTAAAAATGTTATTCCTGGGCTTCCCTGGTGGCGCAGTGGTTAAGAATCCACCTGCCAATGCAGGGGACACGGGTTCGAGCCAGGAAGATCCCACATGCCACGGAGCAACTAAGCCCGTGCGCCACAACTACTGAGCCTGCGCTCTAGAGCCCACGAGCCACAACTACTGAAGCCCGCGTGCCACAACTACTGAAGCCCGCGCGCCTAGAGCCCGTGCTCCGCAACAAGAGAAGCCACCGTAGTGAGAAGCCTGCACACCGCAACGAAGAGTAGCCCCCGCTCGCCGCAACTAGAGAAAGCCTGTGTGCAGCAACAAAGACCCAATGCAGCCAAAAATAAAATAAATAAATAAAATAAAAATAAATTAAAAAAAAATAAAAACAAAAATGTTATTCCTGTTTGAGAGGTGGGAATACTGAGGCATAGTAAGCTGCAGAGTCAGAAAGCATATCATTCTAAAGGCCCCAACTGACAGTCTGGCTCCAGAGCCCAAACTCATAAAGCCCTCTCCTATATTTCCTTTTGATTTTAAGGTTCTGTTACCTAGTGATAGTAAAAGAAGGGGATAGTTTTTTAGAATACTTTATTAGAAGAGAAAAGAGGAATAATGAGCCACTTTGCTGATACCAATGAACTTTTTATCTCTGTCCCATTGAGCATGTAATTCAGTTTTGGTGTAAATTACCTTGTCTCTTTAATATTTGAGATTTTCAAGATTAATGTTTTCTGAAGTTTATTGCTTCCCCATTTCTTGCATCATAATGTTGCGTATTTCCTATTTGGGTCATCTTGTAGTAGGAATTGCTATGTAACTTGGAGGCTTGAATTCTGTTTGGCATTCTTTTTATTCACTGAAAGAACTAGAAAATCTTTCTCATTTGTAGGCTAAATTTTACTGGGAAGAGAGATTGGTACTTTGTTTTCTTGATTGAAATCTACTTAAATTCTCTGTATTATGAAGTATACATTTATGTATGTTGTATTGGACAAAAATTTTTCTCTTAATATCTTTTATTTGCTATTATAAACATAGGTAACAAACATAATTCTGGTAAAAAGAGTAAATGAATGTAATACTTGTATGCAGTTACAGAGTAGTACTTATCAAAATTGTTAAAAAGCAGTTTTAGAAATATCATTTTAATCATTGTTTTGCTTTGCAAATCATGTTGCGCCCTACTACGACTACCCATGTGTGTATGTGTGTACACATTCACTGCCAAGAGATGCTTTAAGACAATTCAGGTAAAATTTTAGGAATGATAAAAGAGGGGCCGGAATTAATTAGATTGTATTGTATAACTCTATACCTAGAGAATGAATTCCTTTGATTAAAGAATAGGACGTTGTACTCCACAGGTGATGCTGCATGTAATTAGAAATTATGCATTAGATATTGCTCTTTAACCCTTGTTCTTGTTTCAGTTAATGAGAATTTATAAAACAGGGTGTTATTTGGGAAAGGTACAGGCTGGGAGTTATGGTCTGCATTTTATTTTTCTTCCTCTCATCATTTGTGGCACAGTGCATGGCAAAAAGATAGGGGTACTGCATGTTTAAGTAGATAGGGCATTGTGCCTGTATCTGTTTTCTACACATGCACTCTTGCACAGATATGCTTAAATCCATATGGGATCATAAAATTGACCAAGGATATGAATTAACATCTGTGGAAAACTTTAATCTGCTAATAACTTATTTACTGTTTCTTTAAAAAAGACTTTATTTTTAAGAGCAGTTTTAGGATCACAGCAAAATTGAGCAGAAGATACGGAGACTTCCCGTATATTCCTTGTCACCATGTACATACATTCTCTCCCACTATCAACATCTTGCACCATAGAGGTACATACATGTGTTTAATTGATGAACCTACACTGACATGTTCTTATCACCCAAAGTCCATAGTTGTATGTTACTGCTCGGTTTTGGTGTTATATATTCTATGGGTTTTGATAAATGTATAATGATATGTGTCCATCATTATAGTATCATACAGAAAAGTTTTACTACCCTAAAAACCCTCTGTGCTCCACCTGTTCTCTTTCCTGGCCCCTAACCCCTGGCCACCACTGATATTTTTCATGTCTCATAGTCTTGCCTTTTCCAGAATGCTGTGTAGTTGAAATCATATAGTATGTAGCAGTTTCAGATTGGCTTCTTTCAGTTAGTAATATGCATTTGAGTTTCTTCTATGTCTCTTATTTTTAACATCTTTACTGGAGTATAATTGCTTTACAATGGTGTGTTAGTTTCTGCTTTATAACAAAGTGAATCTGTTATACATACACATGTTCTCATATCTCGTCCCTCTTGTGTCTCCCTCCCTCCCACCCTCCCTATCCCACCCCTCTAGGTGGTCACAAAACACCAAGCTGATCTCCCTGTGCTATGTGGCTGCTTCCCACTAGCTGTCTATTTTACGTTTGGTAGTGTATATATGTCCATGCCACTCTCTCACTTTATCCCAGCTTACCCTTCCACCTCCCCATATCCTCAAGTCCATTCTCTAGTAGGTCTGTGTCTTTCTTCCCATCTTACCCCTAGATTCTTTATGACATTTTTTTTCTTAGACTCCATATATATGTGTTAGCATATGGTATTTGTCTTTCTCTTTCTGACTTACTTCACTCTATATGACAGACTCTAGGTCCATCCACCTCACTACAAATAACTCAATTTCGTTTCTTTTTATGGCTGACTAATATTCCATTGTATATATGTGCCACATCTTCTTTATCCATTCATCTGTTGATGGACACTTAGGTTGCTTCCATGTCCTGGCTATTGTAAATAGAGCTGCAATGAACATTTTGATACATGACTCTTTTTGAATTATGGTTTTCTCAGGGTATATGCCCAGTAGTGGGATTACTGGGTCATATGGTAGTTCTATTTGTAGTTTTTTAAGGAACCTCCATACTGTTCTCCATAGTGGCTGTTATCAATTTACATTCCCACCAACAGTGCAAGAGTGTTCCCTTTTCTCCACACCCTCTCCAGCATTTATTGTTTCTAGATTTTTTGATGATGGTCATTCTGACCGGTGTGAGATGATATCTCATTGTAATTTTGATTTACATTTCTCTAATGATTAATGATGTTGAGCATTCTTTTGTGGTTTGTTGGCAATCTGTATATCTTCTTTGGAGAAATGTCTATTTAGGTCTTCTGCCCATTTTTGGATTGGGTTGTTTTTTTCTTATTGAGCTGCATGAGTTGCTTGTAAATTTTGGAGTTTAATCCTTT
This sequence comes from Kogia breviceps, assembly GCF_026419965.1. Lineage (NCBI taxonomy): Eukaryota > Metazoa > Chordata > Mammalia > Artiodactyla > Physeteridae > Kogia > Kogia breviceps. The sequence goes on from NC_081314.1 coordinate 17,529,187, forward strand.
GTCAGTTACTTCATTTGCAACTATTTTCTCCCATTCTGAGGGTTGTCTTTTGGTCTTCTTCATGGTATCCTTTGCAGTGCAAAAGGTTTTAAGTTTCATTAGGTGCCATTTCTTTATTTTTGTTTTTATTTCCATTTCTCTAGGAGGTGGATCAAAAAGGATCTTGCTGTGATTTATGTCATAGAGTGTTCTGCCTATGTTTTCCTCTAAGAGTTTGATAGTGTCTGGCCTTACATTTAGGTCTTTAACCCATTTTGAGTTTATTTTTGTGTGTGGTGTTAGGGAGTGTTCTAATTTCATACTTTTACATGTACTTGTCCAGTTTTCCCAGCACCACTTATTGAAGAGGCTGTCTTTTCTCCACTGTACATTCTTGCCTCCTTTATCAAAGATAAGGTGACCATATGTGCGTGTGTTTATCTCTGGGCTTTCTATCCTGTTCCCTTGATCTATTTTTCTGTTTTTGTGCCAGTACCATACTGTCTTGATTACTGTAGCTTTGTAGTATAGTCTGAAGTCAGGGAGCCTGATTCCTCCAGCTCCATTTTTCGTTCTCAAGATTGCTTTGGCTATTCTGGGTCTTTGGTGTTTCCATACAAATTGTGAAGTTTTTTGTTCTAGTTTTGTGAAAAATGCCATTGGTAGTTTGATAGGGATTGCATTGAATCTGTAGATTGCTTTGGGTAGTGTAGTCATTTTGACAATATTGATTCTTCCAATCCAAGAACATGGCATATCTCTCCACCTATTTGATTCATCTTTAATTTCTTTCATCATTGTCTTATAATTTTCTGCATACAGGTCTTTTGTCTCCTTAGGTAGGTTTATTCCTAGATATTTAATTCTTTTTATTGCAGTGGTAAATGGGAGTGTTTTCTTGATTTCACTCTCAGATTTTTCATCATTAGTGTATAAGAATGCCAGAGATTTCTGTGCATTCATTTTGTATCCTGCTACTTTACCAAATTCATTGATTAGCTCTAGTAGTTTTCTGGTAGCATCTTTAGGATTCTCTATGTATAGTATCATGTCATCTGCAAACAGTGACAGCTTTACTTCTTCTTTTCCTGTTTGGATTTCTTTTATTTATTTTTCTTCTCTGATTGCTGTGGCTAGAACTTCCATAACTCTTTTGAATAAGAGTGGTGAGAGTGGGCAACCTTGTCTTGTTCCTGATCTTAGTGGAAATGGTTTCAGTTTTTCACCATTGAGAACAATGCTGGCTGTGGGTTTGTCATATATGGCCTTTATTATGTTGAGGAAGGTTCCCTCTATGCCTACTTTCTGCAGGGTTTTTATCATAAATGGGTGTTTAATTTTGTCGAACGCTTTCTCTGCATCTATTGAAATGATCATATGGTTTTTCTCCTTTGGGTTGTTGATATGGTGTATCACGTTGATTGATTTGCATATATTGAAGAATCCTTGCATTCCTGGAATAAACCCCACTTGATCATGGTGTATGATCCTTTTAATGTGCTGTTGGATTCTGTTTGCTAGTGTTTTGTTGAGGTTTTTTTGCATCTTTATTCATCAGTGATATTGGCCTGTAGTTTTCTTTCTTTGGGACATCTTTTTCTGGTTTGGTATCAGGATGATGGTGGCCTCGTAGAGTGAGTTTGGGAGTGTTCCTCCCCCTGCTATCTTTTGGAAGAGTTTGAGAAGGATAGGTGTTAGCTCTTTTCTAAATGGTTGATAGAATTCGCCTGTGAAGCCATCTGGTCCTGGGCTTTTGTTTGTTGAAAGATTTTTAATCACAGTTTCAATTTCAATGCTTCTGATTGGTGTGTTCATATTTTCTGTTTCTTCCTGATTCATTGTTGGCAGTTGGTGCATTTCTAAGAATTTGTCCATTTCTTCTAGGTTGTCCATTTTATTGGCAAAGAGTTGCTTGTAGTAATCTCTCATGATCTGTTGTATTTGTGCAGTGTCAGTTGTTATTTCCCCTTTTTCATTTCTAATTCTGTTGATTTGAGTCTTCCCCGTTTTTTTCTTGATGAGTCTAGCTAATGGTTTATCAATTTTGCTTATCTTCCCAAAGAAACAGCTTTTAGTTTTATTGATCTTTGCTGTCTTTTCCTTCATTTCTTTTTCATTTATTTCTGATCTGATCTTTATGATTTCTTTCCTTCTGCTAACTTTGCAGTTTTTTGTTGTTTCTCTAATTGCTTTAGGTGGAAGGTTAGGTTGTTTATGTGAGATGTTTCCTGTTTCTTAATGTAGGATTGTATTGTTATAGACTTCCCTCTTAGAACTGCTTTAGCTGCATCCCATAGGTTTTGGGTCGTTGTGTCTCCGTTGTTATTTGTTTCTAGGTATTTTTTGATTTCCTCTTTGATTTCTTCAGTGATCACTTCGTTATTAAGTAGTGTATTGTTTAGCCTCCATGTGTCTGTATATTTTACAGAGCTTTTCCTGTAATTGATATCTAGTCTCATAGCATTGTGGTCGGAAAAGATACATGATACAATTTTAGTTTTCTTAAATTTACGAAGGCTTGATTTGTGATCCAAGGTATTATCTATCCTGGAGAATGTTTTATGAGCACTTGACAAAAATGTGTATTCTCTTGTTTGTGGATGGAATGTCCTATAAATATCAATTAAGTCCATCTTATTTAATATATGATTTAAAGGTTGTGTTTCCTTATTTATTTTCATTTTGGATGATCTGTCCATTGGTGACAGTGGGGTGTTAAAGTCCCCTACTATGATTGTGTTACTGTCGATTTCCCCTTTTATGGCTGTTAGTATTTGCCTTATGTATTGAGGTGCTCCTATGTTGGGTGCATAAATATTTACAATTGTTATATCTTCTTCCTGGATCGATCCCTTGATCATTATGTAGTGTTCTTCTTTGTCTCTTGTAATAGTCTTTATTTAATAATGTCTATTTTTTCTGATATGATAATTGCTATGCCAGCTTTCTTTTGATTTCGATTTGCATGGAATATGTTTTTCCACCCCCTCACTTTCAGTCTGTATGTGTCCCTAGCTCTGAAGTGGCTCTCTTGTAGACAGCATATATATGCGTCCTGTTTTTGAATCCATTCAGCCAGTCTGTCTTTTGGTGGGAGCATTTAATCCATTTACATTTAAGGTCATTATCAATATGTATGTTCCTATTCCCATTTTCTTAATTGTTTTGGGTTTGTTATTGTAGGTGTTTTCCTTCTCTTGTGTTTCTTGCCTAGAGAAGTTCCTTTAGCATTTGTTATAAAGCTGGTTTGGTGGAGCTGAACTCTCACCTTTTGCTTGTTTGTAAAGGTTTTAATTTCTACATCAAATCTGAACGAGATCCTTGCTGGGTAGAGTAATTTTGATTGTAGGTTTTTCTCCTTCAACACTTTAAATATGTCCTGCCACTCCCTTCTGGCTTGCAGAGGTTCTGCTGAAAGATCGGTGTTAACCTTATGGGGATTCCCTTGTGTGTTATTTGTTGTTTTTCCCTTGCTGCTTTTAATATGTTTTCTTTGTATTTAATTTTTGATAGTTTGATTAATATGTGTCTTGGTGTGTTTTTCCTTGGATATATCCTGTATGGGACTCTCTGTGCTTCCTGGACTTGATTAACTATTTCCTTTTCCATATTTGGGAAGTTTTCAACTATAATCTCTTCAAATATTTTCTCAGTCCCTTTCTTCTCTTCTTCTTCTGGGACTCCTAATATTTCAAATGTTGGTATGTTTAATGTTGTCCCAGAGTTTTCTGAGACTGTCTTCAGTTCTTTTCATTCTTTTTTCTTTCTTCTGCTCTGCAGTAGTTATTTCCACTATTTTATCTTCCAGGTCACTTATCCATTCTTCTGCTTCAGTTATTCTGCTATTGATCCCTTCTAGAGTATTTTAAATTTCATTTATTGGGTTGTTCATCATTGCTTGCTTCCTCTTTAGTTCTTCTAGGTCTTTGTTATATATTTCTTGCATTTTCTCTATTCCTTTTACAAGATTTTGGATCATCTTTACTATCATTATTCTGAATTCTTTTTCAGGTAGACTGCTTATTTCCTCTTCATTTGTTAGGCCTGGTAGGTTTTTATCTTGCTCCTTCATCTGCCGTGTGTTTTTCTGTCTTTTCATTTTGCTTATCTTACTGTGTTTGGGGTCTTCTTTTTGCAGGCTGCAAGTTCGTAGTTTCCGTTGCTTTTGGTGTATGTCCCCCACTGAAGCTAAAGTTGCTTCAGTGGGTTGTGTAGGCTTCCTGGTAGAGGGGACTAGTGCCTGTGTTCTGGTGGATGAGGCTGGATCTTGTCTTTCTGGTGAGCAGGTCCACGTCTGGTGGTGTGTTTGGGATGTCTGTGGCCTTATGATTTTAGGCAGCCTCTCTGCTAATGGATGGGGTTGTGTTCCTGTCTTGTTAGTTGTTTGCCATAGGGTGTACAGCAATGTAGCTTGCTGGTCTTTGAGTGAAGCTGGGTGTTGGTGCTGAGATGGAGATCTCTGGGAGATTTTCGCCATTTGATAGTATTTGGACCTGGGAGGTGTCTTGTGGGCCAGTGTCCTGAAGATGGCTCTCCCACGTCAGAGGCACAGCACTGACTCCTGGCTGTAGCACCAGCACTGACTCCTGGCTGTAGCACCAAGAACCTTTCATCCACAGGGATCAGAGTAACAGGGAGAAAAAGGAGAAAGAGAGGAAGGGAGGAAGGGAGTAAGAGAGGAAGGAAGGGGATAAAATAAAATAAAGTAAGATAAAATAAAATAAAGTTATTAAAATAAAAATTATTAAGAAAAAATTTTTTTTTAAAAAAACCAAACTGACCAAAAAAAAGAGACAGAACCCTAGGACAAATGGTGACGGTAAAGCTATACAGACAGATTGTCACACAAAAGCATACACATACACACTCACAAAAAGAGGAAAAGGGGAAAAAATAATTTATCTTGCTCTCAAAATCCACCTCCTCAATTTGGGATGTTTAGTTGTCTATTCAGGCATTCCACAGATGCAGGGTACATCACGTTGATTGTGGAGATTTAATCCGCTGCTCCTGAGGCTGCTGGGAGAGGTTTCCATTTCTCTTGTTTGTTCGCACAGCTCCTGGGGTTCAGCTTTGGATTTGGCCCCGCCTCTGTGTGTTGGTCGCTGCAGGGCGTCTGTTCTTCGCTCAGACAGGACGGTGTAAAGGAGCAGCTGATTCAGGGGCTCTGGCTCACTCAGGCTGGGGGGAGGGAGGGGTACAGATGCGTGGTGAGCCTGTGGCGGCAGAGGCTGACGTGATGTTGCAGCAGCCTGAGGCCGCCATGTGTTCTCCCGGGGAAGTTGTCCCTGGATTACGGGACCCTGGCCATGGCGGCCTGCACAGGCTCCTGGTAGGGGAGGTGTGTATAGTGATTTGTGTTTGCACACAGGCTTCTTGGTGCCGGCAGCAGCAGCCTTAACGTCTCATGCCCGTCTCTAGGGTCTGTGGTTAGCCGTGGCTCGCACCTGCCTCTGGAGCTCCTTTAAGCAGCGCTGTTAATTCCTTCTCCTTGTGCACCAAGAAACAAAGAGGGAAGAAAACGTCTCATGTCTCTTCTGCAGCTCCAGACTTTTTCCCGGAGTCCCTCCCGCCTAGCTGTGGTGCACCTACCCCTTTAGGCTGTGTTCACGCTGCCAGTCCTCTCCCTGTGATCCTACCGATGCCCGAGCCTCCGCTCCCAGCCCTCACCCGCCCTGACGGGTGAGCAGAGAAGCCTCTCGGGCTGGTGAGTGCCGGTACCAATCCTCTGTGTGGGAATCTCTCTGCTTTGCCCTCCACACCTCTGTGGCTGCGCTCTCCTCCGAGGCTCCAAAGCTTCTCCCCTCCGCCACCCGCAGTCTCCGCCCGCAAAGGGGCTTCCTAGTGTGTGGAAACCTTTCCTCCTTCACAGCTCCCTCCCACTGGTGCAGGTCCCGTCCCTATTCTTTTGTCTCTGTTTATTCTTTTTTCTTTTGCCCTACCCAGGTATGTGGGGAGTTTCTTGCCTTTTGGGAGGTCTGAGGTCTTCTGCCAGCATTCAGTGCGTGTTCTATAGGAGCAGTTCCACGTGTAGATGTATTTCTGATGTATCTGTGGGGTGGAAAGTGATCTCCGCATCCTCCTCTTCTGCCATCTTCCGCAACCCCTCTCTTCTATGTCTTTTCATGGTTTTTTTTTTTGGGGGGGAATAGTATTATACTATATTTTTTTCTACTCTTTTACTTTTTAATTTTTAATTTCTTTTTATATTTTAATTATTTATTTTTAAGTTTTTATTTTTTTCACACACACACACAGTATTTTATTTTTACAAGAGATAAACGGACACCAAGCATTGTAAATGGATTACCACAACAAAAGCAGCAGTGATTGCAATTACCAATCACGAAACACACTCATACTATGTCATAATATTGACATTCAGTCGAGTAATCCTCCCCTGTAACAGCTCCTTTACTTTGCAGTGAAAATTGATTTGTATATTTTTTGCCTCTGAGTCCTTGTGGGATTTATTTTTATTCAAACAAAGTCACAAAAATTATAATCATCCTCATCAGTTCACTCAGTCCCATGTAATTCATTTTTTGTTTCATCTTGATGTTTTGTTAGCACTTTTATGAATTCATCAGTTTTCCATTAGAGTTCTGAAAATGCTTATTAATTCAGTTCAGTAGTCTAGTCAGTTACCAGAAACCTGTACTTGTCCTAGTCTTTTCCATGAATTCCCTGAAGATAAAACCCTTTTATAGGAACATTTTTGCAAAAGCAACAGAGTACACCCAGAACTCTGTAAATGACAAAAGACTTAAAAATGACCATGGTTAAAGATTTGATGAAAGTTCATAGTAATGCAATTGACAAGAAAATTTAGTTACTTCTGAGATATACATTTTAAAGTAATAACTAGAACTTTGGCTTATAGCATTATACCAGAACATATAAGATTTTTAGAAATTTCATGTAATGTCTGAAACATTTCTATTAACATATTTCCGTACAAATAACCCAAAAAAGTTTACTATTAGTTGTTTTTTTGTTTGTTTTGTACTGTAGGTTATTAGTCATCAGTTTTATACACATTAGTGTATACATGTCAATTGCAATCGCCCAATTCAGCTCACCACCATCTCCACCCCACCATAGTTTCCCCCCCTTGGTGTCCATACATTTGTTCTCTACATCAGTGTCTCAACTTCTGCCCTGCAAACCGATTCATCTGTACCATTGTTCTAGGCTCCACATACATGCTTTAGTATACGATATTTGTTTTTCTGACTTACTTTACTCTGTATGACAGTCTCTAGATCCATCCATGTCTCACAAATGACTCAGTTGCATTCCTTTTTATGGCTGAGTGATAATCCATTGTATATATGTACCACAACTTCTTTATCCATTCGTCTGTCAATGGTCATTTAGGTTGCTTCCATGACCGGGCTATTGTAAATAATTCTGCAGTGAGCATTGGGGGTGCATGTGTCTTTTTGAATTATGGTTTTCTCTGGGTATATGCCCAGTAGTGGGATTGCTGGATCATATGGTAATTCTATTTTTAGTTTTTTAAGGAACCTCCATACTGTTCTCCATAGTGGCTGTATCAATTTACAATCCCACCAACAGTGCATGAGGGTTCCCTTTTCTCCACCCCCTCTGCGGCATTTGTTGTTTGTGGATTTCCTGATGATGCCCATTCTAACTGGTGTGAGGTGATACTTCATTGTAGTTTTGATTTGCATTTCTCTAATAATTAGTGATGTTGAGCAGCTTTTCATGTACTTCTTGGCAATCTGTATGTCTTTGGAGAAATGTCTATTTAGGTCTCCTGTCCCTTTTTGGATTGGGTTGTTTGTTTTTTTAATATTGAGCTGCATGAGCTGTTTATATATTTTGGAGATTAATCCCTTGTCCACTGATTCATTTGCATATATTTTCTCCCATTCTGAGGGTTGTGTCTTTTCGTCCTCTTTATGGTTTCCTTTGCTGTCCAAAGGCTTTGAAGTTTCTTTAGGTCCCATTTGTTTATTTTTGTTTTTATTTCTATTATTCTAGCAGGTGGATCAAAAAAGATCTTGCTGTGATTTATGTCAAAGAGTGTTCTTCCTATGTTTTCCTCTAAGAGTTTTATAGTATCCAGTCTTACATTTAGGTCTCGAATCCACTTTGAGTTAATTTTGAGTATGGTATTAGGGAGTGTTCTAATTTCATTCTTTTACATGTAGTTGTCCAGTTTTCCCAGCACCACTTATTGAAGAGACTGTCTTTTCTCCACTGTATATCGTTGCTTCCTTTTTCATAGATTAGTTGACCATAGGTGTGTGGGGTTATCGCTGGGCTTTCTATCCTGTTTCATTGATCTGTGTTTCTGTTTTTTTGCCAGTACCATATTGTCTTGATTACTGTAGCTTTGTAGTATAGTCTGAAGTCATGGAGTCTGATTCCTCCAGCTCCGTTTTTTTCCATCCAGACTGCTTTGGCTATTCGGGGTCTTTGGTATCTTAATACAAATTTTAAGATGATTTGTTCTAGTTCCCTAAAAAATGCCTTTGTAATTTGATAGGGATTGCATTGAATCTGTAGATTGCTTTGGGTAGTGTAGTCATTTTGACAATATTGATTCTTCCAGTCCAAGTATATGGTACATCTCTTCATCTGTTGGTATCATCTTTAATTTCTTTCATCAGTGTCTTATAGTTTTCTGCATGCAGGTCTTTTACCTTCTTAGGTAGGTTTATTCATAGGTATTTTATTCTTTTTGTTGCAGTGGTAGATGGGAGTGTTTCCGTAATTTGTTTTTCCGATTTTTCATCATTAGTGTATAGGAATGCAAGAGATTTCTGTGCATTAATTTTGTATCCTGCAACTTTCCCAAATTCATTGATTAGCTGTAGTAGTTTTCTGGTGGCATTTTTAGGATTTTCTATGTATAGTATCATGTCATCTGCCAACAGTGACAGTTTTACTTTTTCTTTTCCAGTTTCATTCCTTTTATTTTTTTCTTCTCTGATTGCCGTGGTTAGGACTTCCAAAACTGTGTTGAATAATCATGGTGAGAGTGGACATCCTTGTCTCATTCCTGATATTAGAGGAAATGCTTTCAGTTTTTCACCATTGAGAATGATACTTGCTGTGGGTTTGTCATATATGGCCTTTATTATGTTGAGGTAGTTTCCCTCTATGCCCACTTTGTGGAGAGTTTTTATCATAAATGGGTGTTGAATTTTGTCAAAAGATTTTTCTGCATCTATTGAGACCATCATATGGTTTTTATTCTTCTATTTGTTAATATGGTGTATCACATTGATTGATTTGCATATGTTGAAGAATCCTTGCATCCCTGGGATAAATCCCACTTGATTGTATGTTCCTTTTAATGTGTTGTTGGATTCTGTTTGCTAGTATTTTGTTGCGGATTTTTGCATCTATATTCATCAGTGATAATGGTCTGTAATTTTTTGTTTTTTGGTAGTATCTTTGTGTGGTTTTGGTGTCAGGGTGATGGTGGCCTCATAGAATGAGTTTGGGAGTGTTCCTTTCTCTGCAGTTTCTTGGAAGAATTTGAGAAGGATGGGTGTTAGCTCTTCTCTAAATGTTTGATAAAATTCACCTTTGAAGCCATCTGGTCCTGGACTTTTGTTTGTTGGAAGATTTTTAATCACAGTTTCAATTTCATTACTTCTGATTGGTCTGTTCATATTTTCCGTTTCTTCCTGGTTCAGTCTTGGAAGATTATACCTTTCTAAGAATTTGTCCATTTCTTCTAGGTTGTCCATTTTATTGGCATAGAGTTGCTTGTAGTAGTCTCTTAGGATGGTTTGTATTTCTGCAGTGTCTGTTGTAAGTTCTCCTTTTTCACTTCATTTCCAATTTTATTGATTTGAATTCTCTCCCTCTTTTTCTTGATAAGTCTGGCTAATGGTTTATCAATTTTGTTTTATTGATCTTTGCTATTGTCTTCTTTTTTTCTTTTTTATTTATTTCTGCTCTGATCTTTATGATTTCTTTCCTTTTGCTAGCTTTGGGTTTTGTTTGTTTCTCTTTTTCTATTTCCTTTAGGTGTAAGATTAGATTGTTTACTTGAGATTTTTCTTGAGGTAGGCTTGTATAGCTATAAAATTCCCTCTTAGAACTGCTTTTGCTGCTTCGTGTAGGTTTTGGATCGTCATATTTTCATTGTCATTTGTCTCTAGGCATTTTTTGTTTTCCTCTTTGATTTCTTCAGTTATCTCTTGTTTATTTATTAACGTATTGTTTAACCTCCATGTGTTTGTGATTTTTACGTTGTTTTTCCTGTAATTTATTTCTAATCTCATAGCGTTGTGGTCAGAAAAGATGTTTGATATGATTTCATTTTCTTAAATTTGCTGAGGCTTGATTTGTGAGCCAAGATGTCATCTATCCTGGAGAATGTTCTGTGCGCAGTTGAGAAGAAAATGTAATCTGCTGTTTTTGGATGGAATGTGTTATAAATATCAACGAAATCTATCTGGTCTGTTGTGTCATTTAAAGCTTCTATTTCCTTATTTATTTTTATTTTGGGTGATCTGTCCATTGGTGTATGTGAGGTGTTAAAAGTTCCGTACTATTATTGTGTTACTGTCGATTTCCTCTTTTATAGCTGTTAGCATTTGCCTTATGTAATGAGGTGCTCCTGTGTTGGGTGCATAAATATTTACAATTGTTATATCTTCTTGGATCGATCTCTTGATCATTATGTAGTGTCCTTCTTTGTCTCTTGTAATAGTCTTTATTTTAAAGTCTTTTTTATCTGATACGAGTATAGCTACTCCAGGTTTCTTTTGACTTCCATTTGCATGGAATATCTTTTTCCATCCCCTGTCTTTCGATTTGTATGTTTCCCTAGGTCTGAAGTGGGTGCCTTGTAGACAGCATATATATGGGTCTTGTTTTTGTATCCATTCAGCGAGCCTGTGTCTTTTGGTTGGAGCATTTAATCCATTCACACTTAAGGTAATTATCGATATGTATGTTTCTATGACCATTTTCTTAATTGTTTACGGTTTGTTTTTGTAGGTCCTTCTGTGTTTCCAACTTAGAGAAGTTTCTCTAGCATTTGTTGTAGAGCTCGTTCGGTGCTGCTGAATTCTCTTAGCGTTTGTTTGTCTGTAAAGCTTTTGATTTCTTCATGGAATCTGAATGAGATCCTTGCTGGGTACAGTAATCTTGGTTTTATGCTCTTCCCTTTCATCACTTTAAGTATATCATGCCACTCCCTTCTGGCTTGTAGAGTTTCTGCTGAGAAATCAGCTGTTAATCTTATGGGAGTTCCCTTGTATGTTATTTGTTGATTTTTCCTTGCTGCTTTCAGTAATTTTTCTTTGTCTTTAATTTTTGACAGTTTGATTACTATGTGTCTCTACGTGTTGGGTTTATCCTGTATGGACTTGCTGCGCTTCCTGGACTTGGGTGGGTATTTCGTTTCCCATGTGAGGGAAATTTTCGACTAATCTCTTCAGATATTTTCTCTGGTCCTTTCTCTCTCTTTTCCTTTTGGGACCCTATAATGCGAATATTCATTTAATGTTGTCCCAGAGGTCTTTTAGGCTGTCTTCATTTCCTTTCATTCTTTTTTCTTTAGTCTGTTCCACAACAGTGAATTCCACCATTCTCTCTTCCAGGTCACTTATCCGTTCTTCTGCCTCAGTTATTCTGCTATTGATTCCTTCTAGCGTAGTTTTCATTTCAGTTATTTTTCATCTGTTTGTTGTTTAATTCTTCTAGGTCTTTGTTAAACATTTCTTGCATCTTCTCGATCTTTGCCTCCATTCTTTTTCCGAGGTCATGGATCTTCACTATCATTATTCTGATTTCTTTTTCTGGAAGGTTGCCTATCTCCACTTCATTTAGTTGTTTTTCTGGTGTCTTATCTTGTTCCCTCATCTGGTATATAGCCCTCTGCCTTTTCATCTTGTCTATCTTTCTGTGAATGTGGTTTTTGTTCCAAACGCTGCAAGATTGTAGTTCTTCTTGCTTCTGCTCTCTGCCCTCTGGTGGGTGAGGCTATCTAAGAGCCTTGATGGGAGGTACTGCTGGTGGGTAGAGCTGACTGTTGCTCTGGTGGGCAGAGTTTCGTAAAACTTTAATCCACTTGAGTGTTGATGTGGGGGTGGGGCTGGGTTCCCTCGTGTTGGTTGTTTGGCCTGAGGCAACCCAGCACTGGAGCCGACCTGGGCTCTTTGGTGGGGCTAATGACAGACTCTGGGAGGGCTCATGCCAAGGAGTACTTCCCAGAACTTTTGCTGCCGTTGTCCTTGTCCCCACGGTGAAACAGAGCCACCCCCCGCCTCTGCAGGAGACCTTGCAACACTACCAGTTAGGTCTGGTTTCATCTCCCCCGGGGTCACTGCCCCTTCCCCTGGGTCCCCATGCGCACACTACTTTGTGTGTGCCTTCCAAGAGTGGAGTGTCTGTTACCCCTAGTCCTGTTGAAGTTCTGCAATCAATTTTCACTAGGCTTCAAAGTCTGATTCTCTAGGAATTCCTCCTCCCATTGCCATATCCCCAGGTTGGGAAGCCTGACGTGGGGCTCAGAACATTCACTCAAGTGGGTGGACTTCTGTGGTATAAGTGTTCACCAGTCTGTGAGTCACCCACCCACCAGTTATGGGATTTGATTTTACTGTGATTGCACCCCTCTTACCATCTCATTGTGGCTTCTCCTTTGTTTTTTGATGTGGGGTGCCTTTTTTGGTGAGTTCAAGTGTCTTCCTGTCGATAATTGTCCAGCAGCTAGTTGTGATTCTGGTGTTCTTGCAAGAGGGAGTGAGAGCATGTCCTTCTACTCTGCCACCTTGGTTCCTCCTCCGTCTTTTCATGTTTTGGTAACTCATTCTTTTTAGTTTTGAGTAATATTACATTGTCTGCATGTAACACAGTTTATTTACCCATTCACTTCCTGAAGAATATCTTGGTTCCTTCCAGGTTTTAGCAATTTTGAATAAAGGTACTATAAACATTTATATGCAGGTTTTTGTGTGGAGATGAGTTTTCACCTCCTTTGGTTATATACTTAGGAACATGATTGCTGGATTATATGGTAAGAGTATGTTGAGTTTGTAGGAAACTGCCAAACTCATTCAAAGATGCTGTACCATTTTACCTTCCCGCCAGCAGTGAGTGAGAGTTCTTGTTGCTCCACATCCTCGTCAGCATTTGGTTTTGTCAGTCTTTTGGATTTTTACCATTCTAATGGGTGTGCAGAGGTATCTTACTGTTTTTTAAATTTGCAATTCCCTAATGACATATGATGTTAGGTATCTTTTCATATGCTTATATGCCAGCTGTGTATCTTTTTTTGTGAGGTGTTGGTTCACGTCTTATGCCCACATTTTATTTGTTTTTTTTTTTGTGGTATGCGGGCCTCTCACTGTTGTGGCCTTTCCCTTTGCGGAGCACAGGCTCCAGACGCACAGGCTCAGCGGCCATGGCTCACGGGCCCAGCCGCTCCGCGGCATGTGGGATCTTCCCGGACCAGGGCACAAACCCGTGGTCCCCTGCATCAGCAGGCGGATTCTCAACCACTGCGCCACCAGGGAAGCCCCTTATGCCCACATTTTAAGCAGGTTGTTTTTCTTACTGAGTTTTAAGAATTCTTTGTGTATTTTGGATACTTCAAATATTAGAAAGACAAAAATATCTTGAAAATATTAGAAAGACAGTAATGTCTGGAAAGATATTATTTCCCAGTCTGTGACTTGTCTTTCTATTCTCTAGACAGTCTTTTGCTGAGCAGAAATTTTTAATTCTAATAAGTCCAGTTTATCAATCATTTTTTCCCCATAGCTTGTGCCTTTGAGGTTGTATCTAAAAAGCCATCACCATACCCAAGGTCATCTAGATTTTCTCCTGTGTTATCTTTAAAGTTTTACTTCTGAGTGTACGTTTTGGTCTTTGATCCATATTGAGTTAATTTTGTGAAGAGTGTAAGATCTGTGTTTAGATTCTCCTCCTTTTTTTTTCCCCCACATGGATATCCAGTTTCAGCACCATATTTTGAAGACTGTTTCCTCCATTGTATCACCTTTTCTCCTTTGTCAAAGATCAGTTGACTGTATTTGTGTGGGTCTGCTTCTGGTCTTTCTGTATTATTTTATTAATCTAGTTGTCTGTTGTTTTGCTGCTATCACAGTGTTGTTTACTATAGACTTAAATCGAGTCTTATATTCAGATAATGCCAGTCATCCAACTTTGTTCTTGTTTATCAATAGTGTTTTGGCTATTCTGGGTCTTTTCTCTTCCATATCAACTTTAGCATCAGTTTTTGATATACAGAAAATAACTTGTTAGGAAATTGATAGGGATTGTGTTGAATCTGTAGACCAAGTTGGGAAGGACTGACATCTTGACAATATTGAGTCTTCCTATCTGTGTACATGAAATAGCTATCCACTTATTTAGTTCTTGGATTTCTCTCATTGGAGTTTTGGAGTTTTCCTTGTCTAGATCTTGTCCATATTTTGTTGGATTTGTATCCAAATATTTCTCTTTTTTGTGGTGCTAATGTAAATGGTGTTGTATTAATTTCAAGTTTCACTTGTTCATTGTTTGTATATATGAAAGTTCAAGACTTTTCTATTCTTTCAGTTTTTCTTATAGACAGTCATGTAATTTGCATACAGAGAAAGTTTGATTTCTTCCTTCTCAGTCTGTATACCTTTTATTTCCTTTTTAGCTTGGATTTCTAGTACAGTGTTGAAAAGCAGTGGCAAGAAGAGACATCCTTGCTTTGTTCTTGTTCTTAGAGAGCTAGTTTCTCACCATTATTTATGTTGTTAGGTGTAGGAATTTTGTAGATGTTCTTTATCAAATTGAGGAAGTTCCCCTTTGTTTTAGTTTGCTGAGAGTTCTTTTAAAAATTATGAATGGGTGTTGGATTTTAAAAAATGTTTTTCCTGAATTTATTGATATGACCATGTGGTTTTACTTTGTCTCTTGATGTGATGAGTTCCATTATTTGATTTTCAATTTTTAAGTAGCCTTGCATACCTGGGATAAATCCCACTTGCTTGTGCTGCATAATTCTTTTAATACATTTTAAAACTTTGATTTCCTAGTATTTTGTTGAGCATTTTTACATCTGGGTTGGTGTGAGATATTGGTCTGCAATTTTCTTGCAATGTCTTTATCTAATTTTAGTGTTAGGGTAATACTGTTCTCCTAGAATGAGGTAGGAAGTATTCCCTCTACTTCTTTCCATCTTCTGGAAGACATTGTAGCAAATTGGTATAACTTCTTCCTTAAATGTTTGGTACAATTTACTAGTAAACCCATTTGGGTCTGATGCTCTCTGTCTTAGAAGGTTTTAAAATATTGATTTAATTTATTTTGTAGATATAGGCCTGTTTAGATTGTCTGTTTCTTCTTGTGAGTTTTGGCACATTGTATCTTTCAAAGAATTGGTTCATTTCATCTAGGTTATTGAATTTGTGAGTATATTCATAGTATTCTTTTATTATCCTTTTAATGTCATGGTATATTCTGTACTGATATTCTCTTTTTCATTTCTGATATCAGTAATTTGTGTCCTTTTTCCTTAGTTTGCCTGGCTAGAGGGTTTATTGATTTTATTGATCTTTTCAAAAAACCATCTTTTGGTTTTAGTCATTCCAATCGTGTTGTTGATTTACAGTTTTTCAGCTTCTCTAATTTTTATTATTTGTTTTCTAATACTTAATTTTTATTTAATTTGCTTTTTTTTCCCAGTTTCATAAGATGAAAGCTTAGATGATTGATTTTAGATTTTTTTCTTTTCTAAGAAAAGAATGCAGTCAATGCTATAAATTTCTCTCAGTGTTACTTTTGCTGCATCCTATAAAGTCTGATAAGTCGTATTTTCATATTTAGTTGAAAATGTTTTTAAATTTCTATTGAGATTTCTTCTTTGATTTGTGTTATTTAGAAATGTGTTGTTTAATCTCCAGGTGTTTTGGGATTTTCCAGCTATCTTTCTATTAATGATTTCTAGTTTAATTCCGTTGTAGTTTGAGAGCTTACACTGTATGATTTCTGCTTTTTCAGATTTGTTAAGGAATGTACTATGGTCCAGAATGTGATCTGTCCTGATGAATGTTCCATGTGAGCTTGAGAGGAATGTGAATTCTGCTATTGTTGGATGAAGTAGTTTATACATGTCAGTTATGTGCAGTTGATTGATGGTGTTATTGAGTTCACCTGTGTCTTTATTGATTTTCTGCTTGCTTTTTACTAGTTTTGTTGCCATTTTTTACCCCTCAGAAGTTTGACAAAATGAGGGAAACAGCTCTTTTGCATTTTATTTTGAGTGTGAGAACTGATGGGAGAAGTGGAAGAGTCAGGAGCCCTGAGAAGTAATCAGGTCAGCTTAGAAGACAACATTGGTGATGATTAGAGGTGTACCTTAGGTATTAGAAAAACTTTCAAAGTGAGTGAGAGACATATATGTTCTTTTAGGTAGAGTATCTTCAAAACCAACATAACTCAAAGAATGGGGAGTTTTCATTCTTGAAAATGAAAATTAGCACAATGTCTAGAATGTAGGCAGTACTTGGTAGGTACTTATTTAATGAATATTGGATGTTTTCAATAAGGAAAAAAAAAGCAAAAGCAAGTTGGTTACAGAGTGATACCAATTTATGGAAGACTGCTTATAAAAATGGAACAGATGGATGTATGACCAATGATGAATTAATTCCAAGATTGCTAGAACTATATGAACAATGTTTAGGATGGCTTATGAAAAATATACTAAGTACAAACAAGAGTTTTAAAGCTTTGATTAAGAACAAAAATAAAGGCTGAGGGATGGTAAAATGTTAAGTGAAAGATTGGTACTCATCATTTATTTATACCTTCTCCACCAAGGGAAATATTTTTAAAGCTGTAGAGAGTAAGTACCCAGAACAAAATGTACAGGTTTCTAGGACAAAGTTGGATGTGCTTAATAAAATGAGACTCAATTAAAAGGAGAAAAAGCGAATAAGAAGGCACCAGATTATTTTATTTAAGTAAAATATTCATGAACTGAGATTCTCAAAATTTTGCAAGTGTCCTGAAACCATCACTAGACATCTTGGTATATGATCCAAAAATCTGGCAGTGGACTTTATTTTTAAAGCAAGAGGGTTAGAGGCAGGAAGGGTAAGCTGATGTGTTCTGCCTTTTAAAGTTGTACTGGTATAAAACTAAAACTGTACTAGTTTAAATAAGTTTAAATACATAATAAGTATGTTTTTATATTTAATACAACATATATTAGTAAAAGGAGTATAATTAGTATAGTAGTTTTAGAGGGTAATTTGTCAGTAAAAGATTGCGTGAATGTGTTAGAAGTGTTCATTACAAGAAATCCGTCCTACAAATATATTTGTCTGATTGAGGAAGAATACGTGACGGCATTGTTTACAACAGTCAAAAATTAGAGACAGGCTAAATTTAACCCAAGGAATGGGTTAAATATACTTATGACACAAATATTAAGAGATGATATAGAATGTCCATAGTGCTTTTCCAAGTGAAACATGTAAATTGCTTATGAATATGTAAAACATTTTATATTTGTGTTTCTTATTAAACTTGTGTAAGTTTGTATATAGGAACTAGGTATTATGAGTCTTCTGACTTTTTTCTTTTTCAAAATTGTTTTGGCTATTCTAGTTCCTTTTTGTTTCCATATTTATTTGAGAATTATCTCAATTTCTGAAAAAGATCCTGGTTGGATTTAAAAGAAGAGTTTTAATTTGCATATGTAGTTCACCTGCCAGATTCTATTATGCTGCCTCTTTGTGGTCAATTCTTTTTTCCCCCAACCTCTAACAGCCACTGATCTGTTCTTTGTCTCTGTGGTTTTCCACAATTACCTCATAAATGGAATTCTACAGTAAGTACGTAGTTTGTGTACTTGAGACTCATCAGTATTGTGGCATATATCAGTAGTCCATTCCTTTTTTTTTTTTTTTTTTTGCGGTAAGCGGGCCTCTCGTTGTGGCCTCTCCCATTGCGGAGCACCGGCTCTGGACGCGCAGGCTCAGCAGCCATAGCTCATGGGCCTAGCCGCTCCGCGGCATGTGGAATCTTCCCGGACCGGGGCACAAACCCGTGTCCCCTGCATCGGCAGGTGGAGTCTCAACCACTGCGCCACCAGGGAAGCCCCAATCTATTCCTTTTAATTGTTGAATAGTATTCCATTTTGTGGATATGCCAATTGTATATGTATACAGTCATTCAATTAAGGATGGTTTTGGGCATGTTTCCAGTTTTTGGCAATTATGAATAAGGCTGCTGTGAACATTTGAGTACATGTTTTTTGTAAGAACATAAGCTTCTTTGTACCTGGTAAATAACTAGGAGTGGCATTACTCAGTCATGTGGTTAACTTTTAAAAGGATTGCCAAAATGTTTTCCAAAGGGATTGTGCTATTTTTGTATTCCCTCCAGCTATGTATGAGGTTTCCAGTTGTTCTGACTCTTCACCAACACTTGAAATGGTCTTTTTAATTTTAGTCATTCTAATATGTATGTAGCAGTATCTCATTGTGGTTCTAATTTCCATTTCCCTAATGGTAAAGAGCATCCATTGGAATATTTGTCACCGTTTTATCTTCTTTGGTGAAGTGTCTGTTCAAATCTTTCACCCATTAAAAAAAAAAAGGAACTGTTTTCTTTCTTAGACTTGAGTTTTGAGAGGTCTTTAAATATTCTTCCTACAAGTTCTTCGTCAGATATGTGATTTGGAATATTTTCTCTCAGTGTATGACTTGTGTTTTCAGTCTCTTAACAGTGTCTTTTGAAGAGAAAAAAGATGTCCAGTTAACTGTTTTTTGTTTGTGTTTTTATGGATAATGCTTTTGGTGTAATATTTAAGAACTCATTACCTAACCCAAGATGCCAGATTTTCTTAGATTTGTTATTTTCCATTTTGTGATTATAGCCATCCTAATGAGTGCAAAATGGTATCATATTGTGATTTTCATTTGCATTTCTCTAATGATGTTGAGCCTCAACCTTTTTTATGGGCTTCTTGGCCAATGATATATCTTCTTTGGAGAAGTGTCTGAGTCCTTTAACCATTTTTTAAATTGGAAAAATTTGTCTTGTTGGATCTTAAGAAATTACAGTTGACCCTTGAACAGCATGGGTTTGAACTGTGTGAGTCCACTTAAACACGGAATTTTTTCAGTAAATACATACTACAGTACTACACAATCTACAGTTGATTGAATCTGTGGCTGCAGAACTGTGGATATGGACGGCCATCTGTAAAGTTATACGTGGATTTTCAGCTGTGTGGGGGGTTGGCGCTCCTAACCCCTGTGTTGTTCAAGGGTCAGCTGTGTATCCTGGATACTAGATTCTTGTCATATATATGATATGCAGATTTTATTTTTTCCCATTCCTTGGTTGCCTTTTGACTCCATTGATAATGCTGTTTGATGCAGAAAAGTTTTCAATTTTGATGAAGTCCAACTTATTTTTTCTTTTGTTCCCTGTGCTTTTCATGTTATATCCAAGAAATCATTGCCAAATCTAGTGTCATGAAGCTTTTGCCCTAGTTTTTCTTTAAAGAGTTTTATAGTTTTAGCTCTTAAACTTAGGTGTTTGATGCATTTTCAGTTGATTTTTGTGTATGGTGTAAGGTCAGGGTTTAACTTCATTCTTTTATATGTGAATATCCACTTTTCCCAGCACCATTTTTTTGAAAAGACAGTCTTTCCCCTATTGCATGATCTTGGCTCCCCTGCCAAAATTCATTTGACCAAATATGTGAGGATTTATTTCTGGGCTCTCTATTCTTGTGGTCTGTATGTTTGTCTTTATGCTAGTATCACACTGTTCTGATTACTTCTACTTTGTGATAAATTTTGAGCTCAGGAAGTATGAGATACCCAATTTGGGCCCTTTTTTCAAGATTGTTCATGTTTTTAAGGGTTCTTTTCTTGCGATTCCATAAGAATTTCAGATGGAATTTTCTGTTTCTTCAAAAAACTAATTGAGATTTTGATGATGATTGTATTGAGTCTGTAGATTGTTTTGGATAGTATTGACATCCTAATAATATTAAGTCTTCCCATCCATGAACAAATCTTTTACCTTAGTTAAGTTTCTTTTTAAGTATTTTGTTTATTCTGATGCAATTGTAAATGTGATTTTTTTCCCCTTTTCGGTTTCTTTATTGTCACTGTACAAAAATAGAGCCGATTTTTGTGTGTTGATTTTGTATCCTGTAACATTGTAAACTTATTCTGAAAAAGAAACAATTGATTTTTGTATGTTATGTTGTTATCTTGCACTTGCAACTTTTTTCTACTAGTATTTGGTTGTTGTTGATTCTTTGATATTTTTAAAATATAAAGTATTATGTTGTCTGTGAATAGTTTTCTTTCTTTATCTATTTGGATGCAGTTTATGTCTCTTTATTGCCTAATTCTGCTTGAACATACAGTAATTTGTTGAAAGCTGTGGTGAAAATGGACATTGTTGACTTCTTGATTTTAGGGGGGAAGCTTTTATTTTAGTCATTCAACATTGAGTGTAGAGTTACTTATGTGTTTTTCATAAATGCCCTTTATTATACAAAGAAAGTTCCCTTATATTCATAGCTTTTTGCATGTTTTTATCAGGAAAGAGTGTTTTGGCTCTTTGCTATCCCTTGAGATTTTGTGAAATGCTATTTGTCATAATTTGAGATGATTATTAGAAAGAAGGAAAAAAGAACCATGTAATGTATTTTATTACATTGATTGATTTTCTAATGTTGAACCACTGTCATGGTATACATATTACATTTAATATGTAGTTGATTCTGTTTGCTTTTCTATATATATATACTTGAGGATTTTTGCATTTATATTTATAGGGAAAATTGGTTTCTGGTTTGTTTTTTTTCTTTTGATGTGGTGTCTTTGGCTTTTGTATAAAAGAAATGCCTCATAGATTGAGTTACAAAGTCTTTCTTCCTCAAAAATTTTTAGGAAGACTTTTAAAAGGGTCAGTGTTATTTCTGCTTTAAATTGCTTGTAGAATTCACCAGTGAAGCCGTCTGGTTTTGGACTTTTTTGTTGGGAGATTTTTAATAACTGATTCAATCTCTTTGAATGTTATAGGTTTGTTCTGATTTTTTTATTTTTGCTTGAGCCATTTAATACAGGTTACGCAATTTATTGGCATGCAATTTTCTGTCCTATTCTTCCACAATCTTTTTATTTCTGTAAGGTTGATAGTAATATTCCTGCTTTCATATGTGATTATAGTTATGTGCATTTTCTACCTGTTTTACTTACTGGGTCTATCTAAAAGTTTGTCAATACTGTTGATACATTAAAAAAAAACCATTTTTGGTCTTACTAATTCTGTTGTTTCTTTAGTCTCTCTTGTTTATTTCTTTTATTTTTATTATTTCTTAAATTTTCCTACCTTGATATTTAGTTTGCTCTTCTTTTTCCAATTAAGGTATAGAGTTAGGTTATTGAATTCATTAAAAAAATTTTTTTAACATCTTTATTGGTGTATAATTGCTTCACAGTGGTGTGTCAGCCTGTGCTCTACAACAAAGTGAATCAGCTATACATATACATACATCCCCATATCTCCTCCCTCTTATGTCTCCCTCCCACCCTCCCCATTCCTCCTCTCTAGGTGGTCACAAAGCACTGAGCTGATCTTCCTGTGATATGTGGCTGCTTCCCACTAGTTATCTGTTTTATATTTGGTAGTGTATATAAGTCCATGCCAGTCTCTCACTTCGTCCCAGCTTACCGTTCCCCATCCCTGTGTCCTCAACTCCATTCTTTATGTCTGCGTCTTTATTCCTGTCTTGCCCCTAGGTTCTTCAGAACCTTTTTTAAAAAAATGTTTCATATATATGTGTTAGCATATGGCATTTGTTTTTCTCTTTCTGACTTGATTCACTCTGTATGACAAACTCTAGGTCCATCTGCCTCACTACAAATAACTCAATTTCGTTTCTTTATATGGCTGAGTAATATTCCATTGTATATATATGCCACATCTTCTTTATCCATTTCTCTGTCAATGGACACTTAGGTTGCTTTCATGTCCTGGCTATTATAAATAGAGCTGCAGTGAACATTGTGGTACATGATTCTATTTGGTTTCATCAGGGTATATGCTCAGTAGTGGGATTGCTGGGTCATATGGTAGTTCTTTTTTTAGATTTTTTTTTTTGTGGTATGCGGACCTCTCACTGTGTGGCCTCTCCCGTTGCAGAGCACAGGCTCTGGACACGCAGGCTCAGCGGCCATGGCTCACAGGCCTAGCTGCTCCGCAGCATGTGGGATCTTCCTGGACCGGGGCATGAACCTGCGTCCCCTGCATCGGCAGGTGGACTCTCAATCACTGCACCACCAGGGAAGCCCTATTTTTAGTTTTTTAAGGAACCTCCATACTGTTCTCCATAGTGGCTGTATCAATTTACATTCCAACCAACAATGCAAGAGGGTTGCTTTTTCTCCACACCCTCTTCAGCATTTATTGTTTCTAGAGTTTTTGATGATGGCCATTCTGACTGGTGTGGGGTGATACCTCATTGTAGTTTTGAATTGCATTTCTCTACTTATTAATGATGTTGAGCATTCTTTCATGTGTTTGTTGGCAAACTGTATATCTTCTTTGGAGAAAGGTCTGTTTAGATCTTCTGCCCATTTTTGGATTGGGTTGTTTGTTTTTTTGATATTGAGCTGCATGACCTGCTTGTAAAGTTTGGAGATTAATCCTTTGTCAGTTGCTTCGTTTGCAACTATTTTCTCCCATTCTGAGGGTTGTCTTTTTCTCTTGTTTATGGTTTATTTTGCTGTGCAAAAGCTTTGAAGTTTCATTAGGTCCCTTGTGTTTGTTTTTATTTCCATTTCTCTAGGAGGTGGGTCAAAAAGGAACTCTCTGTGATTTAAGTCATAAAGTCATTTCATTCTTTTACATGTGCCTGTCCAGTTTTCCCAGCACCACTTACTGAAGAGTCCGCCTTTTCTCCAATGTATATTCTTGATTTATCAAAAATAAGGTATATGGGCTTCCCTGGTGGCGCAGTGGTTGGGAGTCCGCCTGCCGATGCGGGAGACGCGGGTTCGTGCCCTGGTCCGGGAAGATCCCACATGCCGCGGAGCAACTGAGCCCGTGAGCCATGGCCGCTAGGCCTGCGCGTCCGGAGCCTGTGCTCCGCAACGGGAGAGGCCACAACAGTGAGAGGCCCGCATACCGCAAAAAAAAAAAAAAAAAAAAAAAAGGTATATGTGCGTGGGTTTATCTCTGGGCTCTCTCTCCTGTTCCACTGATCTATATTTCTGTTTTTGTGCCAGTACCATACTGTCTTGATTGCTGCAGCTTTGTAGTATAATCTGAAGTCCGGGAGCCTGATTCCTCCAGCTCCGTTTTTTTTTCTCAAGATTGCTTTCACTGTTTGGGGTTCTTTGTATTTCCATACAAATTGTGAAATTTTTTATTCTAGTTTTGTGAAAAACGCCATTGGTAGTTTGATAGGGATTACACTGAATCTGTAGATTGCTTTGGGTAGTATAGTCACTTTCACAATGCTGATTCTTCCAATCCAAGAACATGGTATATCTCTCCATCTGTTGGTATCATCTTTAATTTCTTTCATCAGTGTCTTAGAGTTTTCTGCATACAGGTCTTTTGTCTCCTTTAGTTTTATTCCGAGGTGTTTTATTCTTTTTGTTTCAGTGGTAAATGGGATTGTTTCCTTAGTTTCTCTTTCAGCTTTTTCATTATTAGTGTATAGGAATGCAAGAGATTTCTGTACATTAATTATGTATTCTGCTACTTTACCAAATTCATTGATTAGCTCTAGTAGTTTTCTGGTAGCATCTTTATGATTCTCTATGTATAGTATCATGTAATCTGCAAACAGTGATAGCTTTACTTCTTCTTTTCTGATTTGGATTCCTTTTATTTCTTTTTCTTCTCTGATTGTTGTGGCTAAAACTTCCAAAACAATGTTGAATAATAGTGGTGAGAGTGGGCACCCTTGTCTTGTTCCAGATCTTAGATGAAATGGTTCAGTTTTTCACCATTCAGAATGATGTTGGCTGTGGGTTTGTCATATATGGCATTTATTATGTTGAAGTAGGCTTCCTCTGGGCCCACTTTTCTGGAGAGTTTTTATCACAAATGGGTGTTGAATTTTGTTAGAAGCTTTTTCTGAGTCTTTTGAGATGAACATACAGTTTTTAGCCTTCAATTTGTTAATATAGTGTATCACATTGATTGATATGCGTATATTGAAGAATCCTTGCATTCCTGGGATAAACTCCATTTGATGATGGTGTATGATCCTTTTAATGTGCTGTTGGATTCTGTTTGCTAGTATTTTGTTGAGGATTTTTGCATCTATGTTCATCAGTGATATTGCCCTGTAGTTTTTTTTTTTTTTTTTTGTCTGTGATATCTTTATCTGCTTTTGGTATCAGGGTGAAGGTGGCCTCTTGGAATGTGTTTAGGAGTGTTCCTGCCTCTACTGTATTTTGGAAGAGTTTGCGAAGGACAGATGCTAGCTCTTCTCTAAATGTTTGATAGAATTTGCCTGTGAAGCCATCTGGTTTGGGGCTTTTGTTTGTTGGACGATTTTTAATCACAGTCTCAATTTCAGTGCTTGTGATTGGCCTGTTTATGTTTTCTGTTTCTTCCTGGTTCAGTCTCGGGAGATTGTGCTTTTCTAAGAATGTGTTCATTTCTTCCAGGTTGTCCATTGTATTGATATGTAGTTGCTTTTAGTAATCTCTCATGATCCTTTTTATTTCTGCAGTGTCAATTGTTACTTCTCCTTTTTCATTTCTAATTCTGTTGATTTGAGTTTTCTCCTTTTTTTTTTCTTGATGAGTCTGGTTAGTGGTTTATCAGTTTTGTTTATCTTCTCAAAGAGCCAGCTTTTAGTTTTATTGATCTTTGCTATTGTTTCATTTCTTTTTCATTTATTTCTGATCTGATCTTTATGATTTCTTTTGCTAAATTTGTGCTTTTTTTGTTCTTATTTTTCTAGTTGCATTAGGTGTAAGGTTAGTTTGTTTATTTGGGATGTTTCTTGTTTCTTAAGGTATGGTTGTATTGCTATAAACTTCCCTCTTAGAATTGCTTTTGTTGCATCCCATAGGTTTTGCGTGGTCATGTTTTCATTGTCATTTGTTTCTAGGTATGTTTTGCTTTCCTCTGATTTCTTCAGTGGTTTCTTGGTTAGTAAGTAGTGTATTGTTTTGCCTCCATGTGTTTGTATTTTTTACTGATTTTTTCCTGTAACTGATAATCTAGACTGATAATGTTGTGGTCAGAAAAGATATGTGATACGATTTCAATTTTCTTAAATTTACCAAGGCTAGATTTGTGACGCAAGATATGATCTATCCTGGAGAATGTTCCATGTGCACTTGTGAAGAAAGTGTATTTTGTTGTTTTTGGATGTGATGTTCTATAAATATCAATTAAGTCCACCTTGTTTAATGTATCACTTAAAGCTTGTGTATCCTTATTTATTTTCGTTTTGGATGGTGGGTCCATTGGTAAAAGTGGGGTGTTAAAGTCCCCTACTATGATTGTGTTATTGTTGATTTCCCCTTCTACGGCTGTTAGCATTTGTCTTATGGACTGAGGTGCTCCTGTGTTTGGTGCATAAATATTTTCAGTTGTTACCTCTTCTTGGATTGATCCTATTATCATAATGTAATGTTGTTCTTTGTCTCTTGTATTAGTCTTTATTTTAAAGTCCATTTTGTCTCATACAAGAATTACTACTCCAGCTTTCTTTTGATTTCCATTTGTATGGAATATCTTTTTCCATCCCCTCACTTTCAGTCTGTATGTGTGCCTAGTTCTGAAGTGTGTCTCTTGTAGACAGAGTATATACAGGTCTTGTTTTTGTATCCATTCAGCCAGTCTTTGTCTTTTGGTGGCAGCACTTAATCCATTTACATTTAAGGTAATTATCCATATGTATGTTCCTATTACCATTTTCTTAAACGTTTTGGGTTTGTTGTTGTAAGTCTCTTCCTTCTCTTGTGTTTCCTGCCTAGAGAAGTTCCTTTAGCATTTGTTGTAAAGCTGGTTTGGTGGTGTTGAATTCTCTTAGCCTTTACTTGTCTGTAAAGGTTTTAATTTCTCCGTCGAATCTGAATGAGATCCTTGCTGGGTACAGTAATCTTAGTTGTAGGTTTTTCCCTTTCATCACTTTAAATATGTCCTGCCACTCCCTTCTGGCTTTCATTGTTTCTGCTGAAAGATCAACTGTTAACCTTATGTGGATTCCGTTATTTGTTGTTTTTCTTTTGCTGCTTTTAATATTTTATCTTTGTATTTAATTTTTGATAGTTTGATTAATATATCTTGACGTTGTTCCCCTTGGATTTATCCTGTGTGGGGCTTTCTGCACTTCCTGGACTTAACTGTTTCTTTTCCCATATTAGGGAAGTTTTCAACTATAATCTCTTCAAATATTATCTCAGACCCTTTTTCTCTCCTGGGACCCCTATAATTCGAATGTTCATGCATTTAAAGTTGTCCCAGAGGTCTCTGAGACTGTCCTCAATTCTTTTCGTTCTTTATTCTGCTCTGCAGTAGTTATTTCCATTATTTTATCTTCCAGTACACCTATCCATTCTTCTGTCTCAGTTATTCTGCTATTGATTCCTTCCAGAGAATTTTAAATTTCATTTATTGTGTTTTTCATCACTGTTTCTTTGCTCTTTAGTTCTTCTAGGTCCTTTTAAAATGTTTCTTGTATTTTTCATTCTGTTTCCAAGATTTTGGATCATCTCTACTATCATTATTCTGAATTCTTTTTCATGTAGACTGCCTGTTTTCTCTTCATTTGGCCTGGTGTGTTTTTACCTTGCTCCTTCATCTGTGTGTGTTTCTCTGTCTTTTCATGTGGCTTAACTTACTGTGTTTGTTGTCTCTTTTTCGCAGGATGCAGATTCGTAGTTCCTGTTGTTTTTGGTGTCTGCCCCCAGTGGCTAAGGTTTGTTCAGTGGGTGTGTATGCTTCCTGGTGGAGGGGACTGGTGCCTGGGTTCTGGTGGATGAAGCTGCATCTTCTCTTTCTTGTGGGCAGGTCCGTGTCCGGTGGGGTGTTTTGGGGTGTCTGTGACCTTATTATGATTTTAGCAGCCTCTCTCCTAATGCGTGGGATTGTGTTCCTGTCTTGCAAGTTGTTTGACCTAAGGTGTCCAGCACTGTAGCTTGCTGGTCATTTAGTGGAGCTGGGTCCTAGCGTTGAGAATGAGATATCTGGGAGAGTTTTCTCTATTTGATATTATGTGGAGGTGGCAGGTCTCTGGTGGACCAATGTCCTGAACTTGGCTCTCCCGTCTCAGAGGCACAGGCCTGACACCTGGCCGGAGCACCAAGACCTTGTCTGCCACACAGCTCAGAAGGAAAGGGACAAAAAAAACGACAGAAGAAAATAGTTATTTTAAAAAATGAAGAATAATTATTTAAAAGTGACCAAAAATATGAGGAAGAGAGCAACCAAACCAAAAAACAAATCCACCAATGGTAACAAGCTCTAAAAACTATACAAAAAAATACGGATAGATAGAACCCGTAGGGCAAATGGTAAAAGCAAAGGTATACAGACAAAATCATGCACAGAAGCATACACATAGAAACACACAAAAGGAGAAAAAGAAAAAAAAATATTGCTCCCAAAGTCGACTGCCTCAGTTTTGGGATGATTTGTTGTCTATTCAGGTGTTCCAGAGATGCAGATTACATCAAGTTTGTTGCGGATATTTAATTCATTGCTCCTGAGACTGCTAGGGGAGATCCCTTTCTCTTCTTTGTCCGCAGAGGTCCTGGGATTCAGGTTTGGATTTGTCCCCATCTGTGCATGTTTGTTGCCTGGGGGCGTCTGTTCTTTGCTCAGACAGGACGAGGTTAAAGTAGCAGCTCATTAGTGGACTCTGGCTCACTAAGGCCGGTGGGAGGGAGGGGAGGGAGGGGTACGGAATGTGGGGCAAGCCTGCGGCAGCAGAGGCCAACATGATGTTGCAACACCCTGAGGTGCACCGTGTGTTCCCCCCGGGAAGTTTTCCCTGGATCACGGGACCCTGGTGGTGGTGTGCTGCAGAGGTTCCTGGGAAGGGGGTATGGGTAGTGACCTGAGCTTGCACACAGGAATCTTGGTAGCAGTGGCTGCAGCATTAGCGGTTTATGCCCATCTCTGGGGTGCGAGTTGATAGCTGCAGTTTGTGCCTATTTCTGGAGCTCGCTTAGGTGGTGCTCTACCTTCTGTGGGTACATGGAGCGGGAGTCGCCTTTCCTTTCGCCTTCCTCAAAACAATGGTCTCTTGCCTCTTCGGCAGGTCCAGACTTTTTCTCGGACTCCCTCCTGGCCAACTGTGGTGCACTAGCCCCCTTCAGGCTGTGTTCTCGCAGCCAACTCCAGTCCTCTCCTTGGGATTTGACCTCCGAAGCCCGAGCCTCGGCTCCCAGCCCCCACCCACCCCGGCAGGTGAGCAGACAAGCTTCTCGGGCTGATGAGTGCTGGTTGGCACCGATCCTCTGTGTGGGAATCTCTCCACTTTGCCTTCTGCACCCCTATTGCCGCACTCTCCTCAGTGGCTCCGATGCTCCCCCCTGCCCCTGCCTCTGCCAGTGAAGAGGCTTCCTAGTGTGTAGAAACTTTTCCTCTTTCACAGCTCCCTCCATTGGTGCAGGTTCCGTCCCTATTCTTTTTTCTCTGTTTTTTCCTTTTTCTTTTGCCCTACACAGGTACGTGAGGAGTTTCTTGCTTTTTGGGAGATCTGAGGTCTTCTGCCAGCGTTTAGTAGGTGTTCTGTAGGAGTTGTTCCACATGTAGATGTATTTCTGATGTATTTGTGGGGAGGAAGTTGATGTTCACATCTTACTCTTCCGCCATCTTGAAGGGCTCCCTCATTTTTTTTTAATGTAAACATTTACAGCTGTATTTCCCTTTGAGCACTGCTTTTGTTGCATCTCATCAATTTTGGTATGTGGTGGTGTTGTTTTCACTGGTCTCAAAGTATTCTAATTTGTCTTGTAATTTTTTCTTTAACTCATTAGTAATTTAAGAGTGTGTTGTTTAATTTCCATGTATTTGTAGATTTTCCAGTTTTCCCTCATGTTATTCATTTCTACTTCCTTTCCATTGTTCTCAAAGAAGACAGTTTCTGTGACTCCAGTCTTTTAAAAAAATTAGTGAGACTTTTTTGTGGCCTAGTCAGCTGTCCTGGAGAATGTCATATGTGCACTTGAGAATAATGTGTATACTGTTGTTGGGTGTAGTGTTCCATATATGTCTATTACATCTGTTTGGTTTATGGTATTGTTCAAGTCCTCTGTTTCCTTATTGATCTTCTGTCTGGATCTTCTGTGTTTTTTTGAAAGTGGTATATTGAAATCACCAACTAGTTACTATTGTGATTATCTATCTCTGTCGTTGATTCTGTTAGTGTCTGTGTCATATATTTCGGGTCTCTGCTGTCTGGTGTATATATCTTTTTGATTGTTATATTTTCCTGATGAATTGATCATTTTTACTCAGTGTATTATCACTCACATAATAAATGTGACAAGGGCTTCCCTGGTGGCACAGTGGTTGAGAATCCGCCTGCCAATGCAGGGGACACGGATTCATGCCCTGGTCCGGGAAGATCCCACGTGCCGCGGAGTGGCTGGGCCCATGAGCCATGGCGGCTGAGCCTGCGTGTCTGGAGCCTGTGCTCCGCAACGGGAGAGGCCACAACAGTGAGAGGCCCACGTACCACACACACACACAAAAAAAAACAATAAAAAAAATAAATGTGACAAAATTTATTTTGTCTGATATTAGCATAGCCACTCCAGCTTTCTTTTGGTTACCCTTTGTAGAGAATACCTTTTTGTATTTTCTTGTTTTCAATCTCTTTTGTGTATTTAAATTTAAAATGAATTTCTTGTAGATAGCGTGTCATTGGATCATTTTATTTTTTTCAAAATTTATTTATTTATTTTTGGCTGCGTTGGGTCTTCTTTGCTGCACGCGGGCTATCTCCAGTTGCAGCAAGAGGTGCAGAGTTGCGGTGCACGGTCCTCTCATTGCAGTGACTTTTCTCTTGTTGTGGAGCACGGGCGCTAGGCCCGCGGGCATCAGTAGTTGTGGCTCATGGGCTCTAGAGGGCAAGCTCAGTAGTTGTGGCGCACGGACTTAGTTGCTCCATGGCATGTGGGATCTTCCTGGACCAGGGCTTGAACCCATGCCCCTGCATTGGCAGGCAAATTCTTAACCACTGCACCACCAGGGAAGTCCCTGGATCATTTTAAAACATTCCATTGTGCCAGTCTGTTTCTTAACTGATTAGCTTAATACATTTATATTTAAGGAGATTGTTGATAAGGAAGGGCTTTTGCCATTTGGTATTTTTCTTCTACTTGTCTTATATCTTTTTTGTTGCTCAGTTCTTCCAGCACTGCTTTCGTTTGTGTTTCATTTTTTTCTAGTGTACTATTTTCATATTTTAAATATTATTTTCTTAGTAATCGTCCTGGTGATCAGAATTAATATCTTACGTTTATACCAATTTAATTTGAAATGATAGTAATTTGGCTTTTTATTCATATATTCAGGCATATCTCAAATGCATTGAGGGTTTGATTCTAGACGACCGCAGTAAAGCAAACATCACAGCAAAGTGAGTCACTTGAGTTACTGTAGTCTGTTAAATATTCATTAGCATTATGTCTTAAAAAACTATGTACATACCTTTATGTACATACATAAAAAACACTTTATTGCTAAAACGTGCTAACCATCATCTGAGCCTTCATCGACTTGTAGTCTTTTTGCTGGAGGAGGGTCATGCCTCATTGTTGATGGCTGCTGAATGTTGTTGATTGCTGAAGGCTGGAGTGACTGTGACAATTTCTTAAAATAAGACAACAGTGAAGTTTGCCACTGGACTCTTTGGGTGGACTCTTCCAGTCATGAATGAATTTCCTGTAGCGTACAGTGCTGTTTGAGATCATTTTACCCATAATAGAACTGTTTTCAAAATTGGAGTCAGTCCTCTTAAACCCTGCCACTGCTTTATCAATTAGGTTTGCATAATATTCTAAACTGTTTGTTGTCATTTCAGCAGTCTTGTCAGCATCTTCACCAGGAGTAGATTTCATTTCAAGAATCTACTCTTTTTGCTCATACATACGAAGCAATTCTCATTTGTAAAAGTTTTTATCATGAGAATTGTAGTAATGCTGTCACGTATTCAGACTGCACTTTTAATTCTAGTTTGTTGCTATTTCACTACACCCACAGTTCTTTCCCCCACTGAAGACTTGAACCCCTCAAAGTCATCCATGAGGGTTGGAATCAGCTTCTTGCAAACTCCTGTTTATGTTCATGTTTTGACCTCTTTCCGTGAATCACAGACACTACTAATGGCATCTAGAATGCTGAATCTTTTCCATGTTTTCAGTTGACCTTGTCCAGGTTCATCAGAGGAATCACTAACTATGGCAGCTACAGCCTTATGAAATGTATTTCTTAACTAATGAAAGTTGAATAGTGAAATGACTCCTTGTGGGTTGCAGGATGGATGCTGTGTCCAGAGGTGTGAAAACAACGTAACTCTCACTGTTTTTAGCAGAGCTCTTGGGTGATCAGGTGCATATTCAGTGAGCAGTAATATTTTAAAAGGAATCTTCTGAGCAGTAGATCTCAAGAGTAGGCTTAAAATATTCACTAAACCATGTTATAAAGAAATGTGTTGTCATCCAGGCTTTGTTTTTCCATTTCTAGAGCACAGGCAGAATAGATATAGTGTAATTCTTAAGGACCCTGGGATTTTTGGAATAATAAATGAGCACTGGCTTCAGTTTAAAGTCACTAGCTACCTTAGACCCTATAAAGAAAGTATGCTTGTTTTTTGAAGCTTTGAAGCCAGGCACTGACTTCTCCTCTCTACCTATGAAAGTCCTAGATGGCATCATCTTCCAAAATAACGCTGTTTTGTCTACATTGAAAATCTTCTGTTTAGTGTAGGCACCTTAATTACTTATTTTAGTTAGATCTTCTGCATAATTTGTTTCAGTTTCTACATCACCATTTGCTGCTTTACCTTGCACTTTTATATTATGGAGACAGCTTCTTTCCTTAAGCCTCATGAACTAGATTCTGCTAGTTTCATACTTTTTTTCTGCAGCTTCCTCACTTGTCTTAGCCTTTGTAGGGTCTTGCTGTGGATTAGACTTGGACTTAAGGGAATGTTGTAACTGATTTGATCTTCTGTCTAGATTCCTAAGACTTTCTCATATCAGCAACAGGCTATTTTGCTTTCTTATTCACATGTTCACTGGAGTAGCATTCTCAATTTTCTTTAAGAACTTTTTCTTTGCAGTTACAACTTGGCGAACTGCTTGGTGCAAGAGACCTTGCTTTTTTAAAATCTGTCTCAGCTTTTGACATGTCTTCTTCGCTAAGGTTAATCATGTCTAGTTTTTGATTGAAAGTGAGAGACATACAATTCTTCCTTTGACTTGAACACCTAGTGGCCATTGTGGGTTTATTAATAGGCCTAATTTCAATATTGTTATGTATCCAGGAATAGGGAGGGCCACGGAGAGGGAGAGAGACAGAGGGATGGCCAATCAGTGGAGCAGTCATAACACACACAACTTTATCAATTATGTTTGCTGGCTTATGTGGGTGTCATTCATGGCACCCTAAAACAATTATGATAGTAACATTGCTGACCACAGATTACCATAGGACACATAATAATAATAATGAAAAGTTTGAAATAATGAAAAGTTTGAAATGTTGGGAGAATTACCAAAATGTGACAAAGAGACATGAAATGAGCAAGTGCTCTTGGAAGAATGACAGTGATGGACTAGCAGGGTTGCCACAAAACCTTAAATTTGTAAAAAATGCAGTATATTTGAAGCTCATAAAGCAAAGTGCAATAAAATGAGGTGTACCTGTAATAACTTATAAAATTTTGCTCCCATCCCCATCCCTCACTTATATTATTGTTATAAATTACATCTTTTGATTGAAAGAAATGGAAAGATGTCCCATACTCTTGGATTGGAAGAATTAATATTGTTAAAATGCCCATACATTTTGGACAAAGAAATCTATAGATTTAATGCAATTCACATCAAAATATCCATGACATTTTTCATAGAACTAGAACAAATAGTCCTAAAATTTATATGGAACTGCAAAAGACCCAGAATTGCCAAAGCAATCCTGAGGAAAAAGAACAAAGCATAACCCTTCCAGACTTAAGACTATACTACAGAGCTACAATATCTTACAATAACGTATAATGGAAAATAATCTGAAAAAATGGTATAACTGAGTCACTTTGCTGTATACCTGAAACAAACACAATATTGTAAATCAATTATACTTCAATTAAAAACTAAACTATATTTTTATACATTGTGTGTTCATTAACATAGGTATATAAATACTATTTTATTATTTTTCTTTTAAATCATAAAGGAAACAAGTACAGGAATTACAAACGAAAAATAAAATAATACTGATTTCTATGTTTACCTGTGTAGTTAATGATTCCAATGTTCTCCTTTTTTTCTGTGGCTTCAAGTTATTTATTCTTTATTTCTGCATGAAGGAGTTCCTTTAGCGTTTCTCGTAGGGCAGGGCAGGTCTAGCAACCAACTTCCTCAGTTTTTATTTTTCTAGGAATGTTTTAATTTCTCTGACATTTTTGAGTGATAGTTGCTGGGTATAGAATTCTTATTTGACAGTTTTCTTTCAGCATTTTAGATATGTCATCCTACTGTCTTCTGACTTCCATGATATTTAATGAGAAATTGGCTGTTAGTCTTACTGTGGATTGTGTGGATTACTTGTATATGATGAGGTGGATTGTTAGTCTTACTGTGGATTCTGTGGATTACTTGTATATGATGAGGTGGGTTGTTTTTGTTTTTGTTCTTCCTTCAAGATTCTTTCATCTCTGGCTTTTACAGTTTAACTATACAGTTGACTTTTGAATCACACAGGTTTGAACTGCACCTGTCCACTCTTACACAGGTGTTTTTCAAAAGAAACTAAAATACTACACAGTCTGTGGTTAGTTGAGCACTGATGTGGAACTACGAATATGGAGGGCTGACTATAAAGTTATATGTGGAGTTTTGACTGTGCAGGGAGTCAGTGCCCCTAACCCTGCTGTTGTTCAAGGGTAAACTGTAGTTTGTATCTGTGTGACTCTTTAAAAATTTTTATACAATTTTTAAAGATTACTTTCCATTTATAGTATTACAAAATGTTAGCTATATTCCTCATGTTGTATGATACATCCTTGAGCCTATTTTACAGCCAGTAGTTTGTACCTCCCACCACCCCACCTCTATATTACTGACCCAAACCCCATCCCCATCCCCCCCACCCCCACTTACTGGTAACCACTAGCTTGTTCTCTATATCTCTGTGTGTGACTCACTTTTGAGTTTCTCCTACTTGGAGTTCATTTACCTTCTTGATTGTGTAGATTTCTGTATTTAAATTGGTAAGGTTTTTGCCATTGTGTCTTCAGATATTCTTTCTACCCCTTTCTGTTGATATACTTTTGGAAGTCTGTCTTCTCTGGAAGTCTGACTTTAATATCTGGGCTTACATGGAGATGATTTGTGTGAAATTCTTTTTTTGTTGTTGTTAAAGGGTCATCTTTTTACATTTCTTTGTATGCCTTTTGATTTTTTTTGTTGTTTTTTAAAAACTAGACAGTTTGAATATTACAGTTTTGTAACACTAGATTCTCCTCTCCTCCCCGTGCTTTACTGTTGTTGTATTTTCAAGGGCTGCAGTCATTTTTTTATTTACTTTTTTCTAAACTTTCTTCAAGGACTGTATTCCTTGTCATGTGTGGTTACTGAAATTTTGTTGTCTGGGTGTTTAGCAGTGATCTTCGAGATTTCCTTAGTTAATGGGAGTTGGAAAAATGTAATTTCTTGTTTTTTGCAGATTGTCTATTAGCCGAGGTACTTCTTCAGAGGTTAGGCAGGCTCCCTACAGCTTTGCCTTAGTATTCACCTTGTGCTTGCACAGAGAGCAAAGATCAGCTAGAGTTGCAAGCCTGTGCTCCTCAGGTCTTCTCTAAGAATTCATCCAGCCCTGGGCATTCAAGTAGCAGTCTACATTTCCTAGTATGTGCGATATCCCTTTGAAGTACTTATTCCTCAAATATCTTACTCCTCTGCCTTTTTATTTTGAGGCCTTTTAGATTATCTGATATTTATGTAATCCACTGTCTTGACCGTGGCAGCTACTTTTATTGTATGTGTTTAAATCTTTTTGAAAGATGATACTCTTTCAAAAAAAAAGGTAAGCCCTTCAAAACACTCTGCCACAGTTTTTGAGAATGGGTACATGGTGTTCTCTTTGGAACCAGCAAGCCATACTAGTAACTCTGTCTGCTGCCCCTGTGGGCACCATAGAGTTGGGGGAGGGGAGATGGCATACAGGTAAGCAAAAATACTACTGTGTTCTCTTATCAAATAAAATAGACTGTTAGGCACTTCTCTCTTTGTCATAAGTTTTTATTAGATTACAGATGTCCATAAAAGATGTCTTGTCACTTTTTTTTTTTTTTTTTGCCAAGCTAAGAGTTGCTTCATTGGAGGGCCTAATTCTTGAGGTTTCTTACTCCTCCATTTTCCATAACATCATTTGTGTTTTCCATTTTTGAAAGATTGATAATTCAGTGTTTATGGATTTCTTCCTCTCCACTCTTCAGTTTTATTCCATTGTCTTTCACCTTACATAGTTTCTACTGAAAGGTCTGATAAAATTTTTTGTATTTCTGTGTGTGAGGAATTATGTTTTTTTAGCTTCCTTTTGAATTTTCTTTCATTTTTAGCAATATTATATTTTAGAGTATTCTTCTTGGGAATTCTCTGATCTTCCATCTGTGTTTTAATGTCTTAAATTATTTTTGGAAAGTTCTCCTCTGTTATCTCTTCAAATATTTATCTTGCTTTGATCTTTCTCTCTCCTGGAATTCTAGTTATACCTATGTTGTTCTATTAGGTATTGTGTCATGGCCTGTCTTGGATGCTCTCTTTTGTCCCACTTCTTCTGCTACTTTTTTTAAAAATAAACTTTATTTTTTAGAGAAGTTTTATGTTCATAGTAGAATTGAACAGAAGGTAGAGAGATTCCCCCTTTAACCCCTGTTCTCACATACATATAGCCTCTCACACTATTAACATCCCACATTACAGTGGTATGTCTGTTACAATCAATGAACCTATGTTGACATGTCATTATCACCCAGTGTCTGTAATTTACATTAGGGTTCACTCTTTGTGTTATACATTCTATGGGTTTTGATAAATGTACAGTTAGATGTACCCACCATTCTTGTATCATACAAAATATTTTCTCTGCCCTAAAAATCTTCTGTGCCCACTTAGTCATCTCTCCTACCGCATAGCTTCTGGCAGTCACTGATATTTTTACTGTCTCCATAGTTTTGCCTTTTCCAGAATGCCATATTGTTCAAATCATATAGTATGTAGTGGTTTCAGATTGGCTTCTTTCAGTTAGTAATATGCATTTGAGCTTTCTCTGTGTCTTTTCCTGGCTTGATAGCTCATTGCTTTTAAGTGTTAAATAGTATTCCACTGTCTGCATGTACCACAGTTTATTTATCCATTCACCTCTTAAAGGACACCTTTCTTTCCTGTTTTGGCAATTTTGAATAAAACCTCTATAAACGTCTTTGTGCAGGCTTTTATATAGACATAAATTTTCAATTCATTTGGGTAAATACCAAGGAGTGTGCTTATTGGTAGTACTGGTTGACTGTAGTCTGTGTATTCTGGCGTATTCATTTTATTCTAAAGTAATTTTCAAAAGACCTAAGTAGACATTTTTCTGAAGAAGGTATATAAATGACCAAAAGCTACATGAAAAGGTATCCAACATCACTAGTCTTCAGGGAAATGAAAATCAGAGCCATGATGTATCACTTCACACCTCTGTTAGGGTGGCTCTTATCAAAAAGATAAGAGATATATTCTGGTTGAGGATGTGGACAAAATAGAACCCCTTCACTGTTCGTGCAAATGTAAACTGGTAAAGCCTCTGGAAAACAGTATGGAACTTCCTCAGATAATTAAAAACTACCATATTACACAGCAATCCCACTGCTGGGTGTATATATATCCAAAAGAAATGAAATCATTATCCCAAAGAGATAGATGTACTCCCATGCTTATAGCACCATTATTCACCATAACCAAAATATGGAAACAACCTTATGTTATGTGTCCATGGACGTAAGAGTAAAGAAAAGTTGTGTGTATGTGTGTGGAATCACTTATATGTGGAATCTTGAAGCGGGGGTGGGGAATTTGTAGAAAAGTGGTTGCCAGGGGCCAAGTGGTAAGGGAAATAGGGAGAGGTTGGTGAAAGGGTACAAACTTAGTTATAAATGAATACAGTCTGAGGATCTAATGTATAATATAGTGACGATGGTTGATAACACTGTTTTGTGTAATTGAAATTTGCTAAGAGTAGAACTTACTGAATGTTGGGACCAAAAAAAAAAGAAGGAAAAGTAAATATGTGAGGTGGTGGATTTGTTAATTAACTCAATGGGGGAAAGCCCTTCACAATGTATACATATATCAAATCATCCCGCTGTAAGTATCTAACAATTTTATTTGTCAACTGTACCTCAGTAAAGCTGGAAAAAATAATTTCTTTCTTTCTTTTTTTTTAATTAACAGGATTACCTTTGAGGTTATTTTGAAAGTTTTGAGTTGTACAGCACTTGATTCTTTGCTCCATTGTGGAAAGATCTTTACAGCAATGATTACTTCAGAGTTACCAGTGTTACAGTAAGTATTATAGCTTTTTTTTAATTTTGTTTAAATGCATGTAACACTTTTCTGTATCAAAATGTTCTCATTAATAAGACACATCAAATATGTTCTTTGATAGTTAAGTAATATGTTTGAAGTAAAAGACCTATTAGAGGGTGTAATTACTATATCCATCTATAGCCCTTGCATCATAATGTCAGCATGTTCTGTGTTACTGAACAAAAAACATGTTACACCGTCTTACATCAGGAGTAAGCAAACTATGAACATGGGCCAATCTGGCATGCTCACTGTTTTTGTAAATAAAGTTACTGGAATAGAGTCACACTGATTCCTTTGCAGACTGTTTATGACTATAAGTTGTAATAGAGAATGGATTAATCTGCAGAACATAAATATTTTGTTTGGCTATTTACAGAGAAAGTTTGTAGACCTCTATCCTGTATCACACTGTGTGTCTAACCCTCTCACCCCCATGCCAGAGCTTCTTTTTCCTGAGATTGAGATTGTGATTAGTGAGTCCTTGGCATTTCTGGCAGCATCTCATTATTAGATTTTGTTAGGGTTATAGGACAGATCTAGAATTTGATCTTATGAATTCTCTGGGAGATGTGATCAGGGTAATGGCAGATACTTTTCTTTTTATAGGTGTCATTAAGCTACAAATTAGGAATCTGCATACTGTGATCCTATATGATAACAGTGCTTTAGATATAATGAAAGTGACCAACAGTTTATGTAATTATTTATATGTTTTTATAGTCCCAGATCATTTATATGTGTCTTCTCCGAGGGACTGTAGTCACCTTCCAGTTGATCTCCTGGCCTACTGTTTTTCCTCTGGAGCTCTAAGACAAAAACCTATCCAAATTACTTTACGTGCTGAAAACCCATCAATACCTACCCTCCTTTGTTTGTCCAAATATAGGAGATACAAGCCCTTTCTATTTACTTAACCTCAAGCCGCTTTATTAGCCTTAACTTGAACATAATACTTAGTTTGGAGGTCTCCATATAGTATTTGTACTTTTGTTTTTCTTAATTCTGCCTGCAATGCCTATGTGTATCTTTCCTTACCTGGCCATCTTGGTAGTCCTGTGGGTCTTGGCTAAAGTATGCCTCCAGCAAAGCTCCTCTGACTCCTCAAAGTTGGGTAGGTTCCCTCCTGTGCTCCTGTCATACTCTACCCTTTTTTTTAATAGCATCATACTTAACATAATGTTTTATAACACTTTTTTATTGTTTTTGCCTGAACTTTGTGCCTTTGTGCTTTCTTTTTGTATGGCCAGCTCCTAGCACACTACTGGGTGTTAGGCACACCCTTTGTAAAATATCTCGTTGATTAACTATGAAACATAGGTTGTATTTAAATAGATTATATTTAACAAGCGATTGCATGGGCATGATATTATTTAACATGTTTTGTGGATAACTGTTTTTCATAAAAATGTAAACTTTTAATAGGATAATGGATAGTAGTGATCTGCGAGATGGGTAAATGAAATTTGCTTTTAATCTGTCAGCTGGAGATGTACTCTTGGTCAAGTTGAGATCTAAGAAGCATTTATTGAGCACATAAAGCAATTTTCTGAGGATATTATCTTCATCCATCCATCTAACTATACCATGTCTACATTGTAGAGGAAAGGAAACATGATATGTCTCTTAGTATTGGTACTTCAGTTTCTGTTATTTATAAAGTGAAGATAATATATTGGAAATTAATTTCTAAAGTCTCTTCAAAAACAGACAAATCTTTTGATCCCATGATTGTTAATGTTCAATTCAGTAGTGATTTTTCTCATGGAGACACTAGAAAGGTCACTCTAGTGAATGACCTTATTATTTCTTGGCTTGCTTAGTCATTATAATGACAAATGAATTTGTTACCTTAGTGTGTTCACTGTTGGGTTGGCCAAAAAGTTCATTCACGTTTTTCCATTACATTGTTGGAAAAACCCGAATGAACATTTTGGCCAGCCCAATATTAAGCATCATCAAATATTGTCAATTACCACATATTATATATTCCACCAAATGTTGTAGTACAAGGAACTGTGTTAAGTTCTGGGGAGAAAGAGCAAGTGGAAAAGACTCAGTCCTTGTTGCCATGAAGCTTATATAGATAGATATTAATCAAATAATCACAAATATATAGATTTAAACTGCCATTGGTGCTATGAAGGTAAGCTAGAGGATTTTATTAGAATTTTAACACATGCCTTGATTTAGTCTACTTTTCTAAGGAAGAGACATGATTCTTAAACCTGAAGTGGAGGGAATTTGGGGGAATAAGAGGGGATCAGGGCATTAATTCCAGACTGAAGGAATGGCATGTATAAAGACCCTGAGGTAGGAGGAATCATGGTATGTTTGAGGGACTGAAATAAAGCTGTTATTTTTCTTTTTTCAGGATTGAGGATGGAGAGTGGTGTGAAATAAGGATTGCAAGTAGGGTAGGGCTGTATCATACAGGGACCTGCCAGGTCTTATATTAAGAATTTTGAGGTTTTTATCCCCTAGAAGCAGAAGGAAACCACTGTAGGGTTTTAAGCATGGGATATACATTATAAGATATATACTATGAAAATCACTCTTCGTACAGTATAGTGATTAGATTGGAAGTGGCAACAGAAGAAGCAAGGAGTCCTATTAGGAGAAAGGTGTTGCAGTGTCCAGGTCAGGGATGATAACTTGAACTAAAATGATTACAGAGGAAATGGAGAGAGGAAGACAGAATTTAGAGAGTTTTAGGGAGCAAAAACAATCATTTATAAGGTTTGATCTGATTCTTCCATTCTCTTCATTTATGTCCGATAGTCTTATAAATGTGCTTTTTGTAGAGCAGTTGGTTGACGTTTGAATTTGCGTACTCCTTGATCCAGCATTCTCTATTCTAGAGAGATATTTGTCGATGTGTAATAAGAGTTAATGTGCAAGGACAGTTGTTACAGCTCTGTTTGTAATAGCTTAAAAGTAGAGACAATCTAAGTGCTCATAGATACGGAACGTATTATGGAGTACCATTCAGGAATCCTATGTATTTGTATGGAAAATTCCTATTAATTTAAATTTAAAAAATTAAAATATATTGTTTTGTATTTATGCATATATATACCAGAACATAAATATTTATGACAGGATTGATGAAACTGTTAATAATCTTGTTCTGCAGATTGAGGTTCAGCGTTAGGGTATGGTGAAGTTAAACTCTTCCTTGTGTTCTTATATCTTCTTTTGCTTGAAATTAAAAAAATAAAAATTTATGGATTACATTCTAATAAACAAATAAATGTACATATATACTAATTGGAGTATGTTAATTATCTGTTGGTAATAGCTGTCACCTTCTAAGCTGGCTGAAGTTTGTGGAATTAGAAAACAATTGTACTTTTTTCTTTTGTCAGTAAACTATATTGCTCAAGGTTAAATTAATTTCACTCATGGGTCACATATTATATGATGGAACCAACCTGCTTTTGTAGTTGCCTGGAGATTTCAGTAAGCATCAAAAGCACTAGTGTATTCTGTCCACGTAAGAGAAATACAAAACGTATTCTTTACATTCTAGTATCCTGCTGTGGAGAAGAGAATTCACGTTTACCTTGAGATATAAGTGGACCCTGCCACTTGCTAGTTGTGTAAATATGGACAAGATGATCAGGTTTCCAGATCTTTTGTTTCCTCATCTGTAAAATTGAGACAGCAGTATGTTTTCTTACAAGGTTTTGTGCATATTTATTCTAGATAACGTATATAAACTGGCACACAGTATATGCTAAACAGGCTATTTGGACTGTAGTGAGGAGAAAAAGCAGAATGATTTATTGTTCTTTAGTAGAAATGAATAAGATCAACTAGATCAGTGATTGAAAAACTACTGATACTGGCTCAGAAGCCTGTTTTTATAAGTATTATTGGACCACAGCAACATCCATTCATTTACGTATTATCTATGGCTGCATTCATGCTGTCGTCCCAGAGTTGAGTAGTAGATACGAGACCTTAAGACCCCTAAGCCTAAAATATTTATTATATAGCCCTTTAAGAAAATGTTTGGTGACCCTTGGACTAGATCAATATTACTTACAGTTTTAAATACCAGATTACTTTTGAAGATTTGCAAGCAGAGAAGGAACATGATATGAGAATATTAGTGACAGTAGTGTGTAGAGTGGCTTGGACAAGGGGAATAGTAGAAGCAGGGAGATAAGTTGTGATTAATTTCAGGAAGTTGTAATTATGCTAATAATCATGAAAAGAATGAGAGACAGTATACAGAGGACAACTCAGGAGGACTTTAACTGATGGCGCAAAAGGAAGACTGATGTGATTATAGGAATTTGAGTAAGACAATAACAAATTTATTTGTTATAAATAAATTTATAATTTATAAATTATAAATATCATTGATATTATAAATATCAATATCATTGGTATTGCCATGAGCAGAGAGCTAGAAATAGTCAGAATTGGACTTAATTTTATATATGTGTTATTTGGTGAATTTGAGGTGGCATGCAAAGAAGCATGTTACACATGCAGTTGAAAATGTTGAATTACAGATAGTCAGGTCTGTGATAATAACTGAAGTCATTTGCATAAAAGTTACACATCAAGTGGATGAGCTCTCCAAGAGAGGGTAGTTTAAAGGGAGAAGAGCAAACAGTAATGAAATGAGCTTTGAGGAATCAGCACAAGGAGGGAATGGAACTAAGAGCCTTCAGTGGCACAGTTTCAGTAAGTTATGAGTTGAGCTTACCCTTCCTTCCATTTGCTTTGTACCCTTCCTGCTATTTGCAGTTTTATGCATATCCTTTATACAGTTAGTAATGTAGAATTCAGTGAGGATGTTTTTGTTAATACTATCTGTACCTTTTTAGTGCCATGCTGGGGCCAGCCTGTACTGGCCTGGAGAGCTGAATATTAAATTTCCAGGAATTTTGTGACCTCGTTCAATATAACATAGCCATTATAAAAAGTTAAATTATGCAAACTTAAAATTAATTAAATCATGTTTAAAACAAAAGTAATAAATACTCAAAACTCATCATTTCCTAATTATGTTACATCCTACTATTTTCTGGGCTCTTGAGGTTTTTATTTACACCTATTATTGTATGTATGGTGGAAATACTTTTTAGTAGTGCACTGCTACTGTTAATTACTTCTCAACTCTGTATTTGGTGATGTCACTTTGGTAGTTTGTATTTGACTGCGGTGGGGAACATTCACATTATGAAAATCAGCAAACACTACACATCAGGGCTCAGTGTATTGTTTTGTTGTTTGTGGACTCAATAAAGTGATGGAGAAATTGTTAATAACAGATTAAACTTAAAGGTGTATCAAGTCTATAGTCATTACATTATGATACCACAAAAAATTGAGGACGTATTCTTCTAGTGTTCGAGAATTATTATGTACTCCGTTCAGTAAAAAAGTTGCTCCCAACATTGACCAATTAGTGAAGTACCCACAAATGTCTTTGTCATTTCATTTGCATTATATTCATTAAAGTGAACAAAGATATCAAGTGTCTTTCATGTCAAAACCCTATTTGTTCATCAGTTGCAACCATAGCTTAGCTAGGGATACAAGAGTTTGGCAAAATTATCAAAATCATTTTATGTGAATCAATTAGCTGGATAGAATTTACAATAGAGAATATTGTGCATTTTATTATTGTTTGTAAGCTGCATGCTATGCATCCTTTATATTGTTAACATTTCTAATAATTTATGCATATATGTTTTGAAGAGCCAGTTGTTAAACATTTACCAGCACACTTTTATTATTTTATAAAAGTAGGGGCTTCCCTGGTGGCGCAGTGGTTGAGAGTCCACCTGCTGATGCAGGGGACGCGGGTTTGTGCCCCGGTCTGGGAAGATCCCACATGCCGTGGAGCAGCTGGGCCCATGAGCCATGGCCGCTGAGTGTGTGCATCCAGAGGCTGTGCTCCGCCATGGGAGAGGCCACAGCAGTGAGAGGCCTGCGTAGTGAAAAAAAAAAAAAAAAAAAAAAAAAAGAATAAAATTTCTCCCAAACCTTTATCTTTTTTATATTGAAGAATTAGTCTTCTGCAATTGTTATTTTGCATTTATATGTTGTATAGCTGTTGCCATTTCCACAGTCATTTCCTTGTCTGTATTTCTCTGTTTGGGGAATCATTTTATTCAATGTTATGTGGTATTAGCAGGGAGGGTAACATTTTCAATTTGCTAAAGAGTTTTTCTGAAAGTGGAAGTATAAACCACTTCTAATCAACCATGTATGTACATATAGCAGGAGGTAAGGAAACCAGTGGAACAGCTGCATTGTATTATAAATAGGTATGTATTATTAATTTGTTTACTAAAATAATATATCATATTTTCTAGGGATTCAACTAATGAAACTACTGCCCATTCTGATGCTGGCAGTGAACTTGAAGAAACAGAGGTCAAAGGAAAAAGAAAAAGGGGTCGACCTGGCCGGCCTCCAGTATGTATATATACTTTTCTTCGTTCCTTTAACGGATACCAAGTAAAAGAGCTTGATATGAGCTATTTGTTAATTCTAGTATTGTTAACACTTTTTCAAATCTCACTGACACATCAGAAATTCTTGGAAACTTTGCTTCATAAATTGGCTTAGTAG
This sequence comes from Kogia breviceps, assembly GCF_026419965.1. Classification (NCBI taxonomy): domain Eukaryota; kingdom Metazoa; phylum Chordata; class Mammalia; order Artiodactyla; family Physeteridae; genus Kogia; species Kogia breviceps. The sequence goes on from NC_081314.1 coordinate 17,573,583, forward strand.
TGGTTAGAAAAAGGAAATTAATTATAGTATCCTTTTTGCTTTCCATGCTTTTCTTGTAAATAAATGGTGATCCATGTGAAGGCATTGAGAAGATTATCAACATGGAATGAGGTGTAGTTAGTTATGATTTCTTTGTCTTATATTTTGAGATGCAACTCTGATTTCCTGTGAGCTCCTAAGTATGCATTTTGGTAGTATTTGGGTCCCGTCTCAGAATATATTCGCATTTATACATGATTGAGAAGTTTAGAAAAGCTCTAGGTATCCTTACTTTGAGGTATATCTTGTAATTTGAGTACACAAGTCGTCATTTAATTGAAGGTGGTATAAACTGTCAGAGACAGTAGTATCAATGTGTCATTGGGTTAAGGCTTATACTATTTTACACTCACCTTTATGATGGGATTTGCTATACATAGTTTTAAAATTTATTTTATAGAATTTATTATGGAAAATTTTAGCCTCCTTCTCTAGGAGGCATAATAGTGTAATAAACCCTCCATATAACTATTACCTAGCAGTTACCAAGTCATGGCCAGTCTTTCTTTCCCATGTTATTTTGAAGGTCATTCTAGACATAATTCCATCTTTAAATATTTCAGAATGTATTTCTAAAAGATAAGGGCTTGCTTTCTCTCTCTCTTTTTTTAACATCACCCTAATATCATTATCATAATGCAAGATAACAGTATTTTAGTAGCATCACTGATTAACACATTTAAAATTTATAATCATTTCATAAATATTTTTTATTTTCTAATTATTTTTTTAACATCTTTATTGGAGTATAATTGCTTTACAATGGTATGTTAGTTTCTGCTTTACAATAAAGTGAATCAGTTATACATATACATATGTTCCCATATCTCTTCCCTCTTGCATCTCCCTTCCTCCCACCCTCCCTATCCCACCCCTCTAGGTGGTCACAAAGCACAGAGGTGAACTCCCTGTGCTATGCGGCAGCTTCCCACCAGCTATCTAACTTACATTTGGTAGTGTGTATATGTCCCTGCCACTCTCTCACATCATCACAGCTTACCCTTCCCCCTCCCCATATCCTCAAGTCCATGCTCTAGTAGGTCTGTGTTTTATTCCCGTCCTACCACTAATCTCTTCATGACATTTTTCTTTCTTAGATTCCATATATATGTGTTAGCATATGGTATTTGTTTTTCTCCTTCTGACTCTGTATGACAGACTCCAGGTCTATCCACCTCATTACAAATAACTCAGTTTCATTTCTTTTTATGGCTGAGTAATATTCCATTGTATATATCTGCCACATCTTTATCCATTCATCTGTTGATGGACACTTAGGTTGCTTCCATGTCCTGGCTATCGTAAATAGAGCTGCAATAAACATTTTGGTACATGACTCTTTTTGAATTATGGTTTTCTCAGGGTATATGCCTAGTAGTGGGATTGCGGGGTCATATGGTAGTTCTGTTTGTAGTTTTTTAAGGAACCTCCATACTGTTCTCCATAGTGGCTGTATCAATTTACATTCCCACCAGCAGTGCAAGAGGGTTCCCTTTTCTCCACACCCTCTCCAGCATTTATTGTTTCTAGAGTTTTTGATGATGGCCAATCTGACCGGTGTGAGATGATATCTCATTGTAGTTTTGATTTGCATTTCTCTAATGATTAATGATGTTGAGCATTCTTTTGTGGTTTGTTGGCAATCTGTATATCTTCTTTGGAGAAATGTCTATTTAGTTCTTCTGCCCATTTTTGGATTGGGTTGTTTGTTTTTTTCTTATTGAGCTGCATGAGTTGCTTGTAAATTTTGGATATTAATCCTTTGTCAGTTACTTCATTTGCAACTATTTTCTCCCATTCTGAGGGTTGTCTTTTGGTCTTCTTCATGGTATCCTTTGCAGTGCAAAAGGTTTTAAGTTTCATTTGGTCCCATTTCTTTATTTTTGTTTTTATTTCCATTTCTCTAGGAGGTGGATCAAAAAGGATCTTGCTGTGATTTATGTCATAGAGTTTTCTGCTTATGTTTTCCTCTAAGAGTTTGATAGTGTCTGGCCTTACATTTAGGTCTTTAACCCATTTTAAGTTTATTTTTGTGTGTGGTGTTAGGGAGTGTTCTAATTTCATACTTTTACATGTACTTGTCCAGTTTTCCCAGCACCACTTACTGAAGAGGCTGTCTTTTCTCCACTGTATATTCTTGCCTCCTTTATCAAAGATAAGGTGACCATATGTGCGTGGGTTTATCTCTGGGCTTTCTATCCTGTTCCCTTGATCTATTTTTCTGTTTTTGTGCCAGTACCATACTGTCTTGATTACTGTAGCTTTGTAGTATAGTCTGAAGTCAGGGAGCCTGATTCCTCCAGCTCCATTTTTCGTTCTCAAGATTGCTTTGGCTATTCTGGGTCTTTGGTGTTTCCATACAAATTGTGAAGTTTTTTGTTCTAGTTTTGTGAAAAATGCCATTGGTAGTTTGATAGGGATTGCATTGAATCTGTAGGTTGCTTTGGGTAGTAGAGTCATTTTCACAATGTTGATTCTTCCAATCCAAGAACATGGTATATCTCTCCACCTATTTGATTCATCTTTAATTTCTTTCATCATTGTCTTATAATTTTCTGCATACAGGTCTTTTGTCTCCTTAAGTAGGTTTATTCCTAGATATTTTATTCTTTTTATTGCAGTGGTAAATGGGAGTGTTTTCTTCATTTCACTATCAGATTTTTCATCATTAGTGTATAAGAATGCCAGAGATTTCTGTGCATTCATTTTGTATCCTGCTACTTTACCAAATTCATTGATTAGCTCTAGTAGTTTTCTTGTAGCATCTTTAGGATTCTCCATGTATAGTGTCATGTCATCTGAAAACAGTGACAGCTTTACTTCTTCTTTTCTGATTTGGATTCCTTTTATTTCTGTTTCTTCTCTGATTGCTATGGCTAGAACTTCCAAAACTATGTAAGAATGGTGAGAGTGGGCAACCTTGTCTTGTTCCTGATATTAGTGGAAATGATTTCAGTTTTTCACCATTGAGGATGATGTTGACTGTAGGCTTGTCATATATGGCCTTTATTATGTTTAGGAAAGTTCCCTCTATGCCTACTTTCTGTAGGGTTTTAATCATAAATGGGTGTTGAATTTTGTCAAAACCTTTCTCTGCATCTATTGAGATGATCATATCATTTTTCTCCTTTGGTTTGTTGATATGGTTGGTGTATCACGTTGATTTTCATATATTGAAGAATCCTTGCATTCCTGGAGTAAACCCCACTTGATCACGGTGTATGATCATTTTAATGTGCTGTTGGATTCTGTTTGCTGGTATTTTGTTGAGGATTTTTGCATCTATGTTCATCAGTGATATTGGCCTGTAGTTTTCTTTCTTTGTGACATCTTTGTCTGGTTTTGGTATCAGGGTGATGGTGGCCTCATAGAATGAGTTTGGGAGTGTTCCTCCCTCTGCTATCTTTTGGAAGAGTTTGAGAAGGATAGGTGTTACCTCTTCTCTAAATGTTAGATAGAATTCGCCTGTGAAGCCTTCTGGTCCTGGGCTTTTGTTTGTTGGAAGATTTTTAATCACAGTTTCAAGTTCAGTGCTTGTGATTTGTCTGTTCATATTTTCTATTTCTTCCTGGTTCAGTCTCAGCAGGTTGTGTATTTCTAAGTATTTGTCCATTTCTTCCAGGTTGTCCATTTTATTGGCATAGAGTTGCTTGTTGTAATCTCTCATATTTCTGCAGTGTCAGTTGTTACTTCTCCTTTTTCATTTCTGATTCTGTTGATTTGAGTCTTTCCCCTTTTTTCCTTGATGAGTCTGGCTAATGGTTTAGCAATTTTGCTTATCTTCTCAAAGAACCAGCTTTTAGTTTTATAGCTCTTTGCTATCATTTCCTTCATTTCTTTTTCATTTATTTCTGATCTGATCTTTATGATTTCTTTCCTTCTGCGAAATTTGGGGTTTTTTTGTTCTTCTTTCTCTAATTGCTTTAGGTGCAAAGTTAGGTTGTTTATTCGAGAAGTTTCCTGTTTCTTAAGGTATGATTGTATTGCTATAAACTTCCCTCTTCGAACTGCTTTTGCTGTATCCCATAGGTTTTGGGTTGTTGTGTCTCCATTGTCATTTGTCATTTGTTTCTAAGTATTTTTTGATTTCCTCTTTGATTTCTTCAGTGACCACTTCGTTATTAAGTAGTGTATTGTTTAGTCTCCATGTGTTTGTATTTTTTACAGATCTTTTCCTGTAATTGATATCTAGTCTTATAGCATTGTGGTCGGAAAAGATGCTTGATATGATTTCAATTTTCTTAAATTTGCCAAGGCTAGATTTGTGACTCAATATATGATCTATCCTGGAGAATGTTCCATGAGCACTTGAGAAAAATGTGTATTTTGTTGTTTTGGGATGGAATGTCCCATAAATATCAAGTAAATCCATCTTGTATAATGTATCATTTAAAGCTTGTGTTTCTTATTTATTTTCATTTTGGATGATCTGTCCATTGGTGACAGTGGGGTGTTAAAGTCCCCTACTATGATTGTGTTACTGTCGATTTCCCCTTTTATGGCTGTTAGTATTTGCCTGATGTATTGAGGTGCGCCTATGTTGGGTGCATAAATATTTACAATTGTTATATCTTCTTTCTGGATCAATCCCTTGATCATTATGTAGTGTCCTTCGTTATCTCTTGTAAAAGTTTTTATTTTAAAGTCTATTTTGTCTGATATGAGAATCGCTACTCCAGCTTTCTTCTGATTTCCATTTGCATGGAATATCTTTTTCCATTCCCTCACTTTCAGTCTGTAAGTGTCCCTAGGTCTAAAGTGGGTCTCTTGCAGACAGCATATATATGGGTCTTGTTTTTGTATCCATTCAGCCAGTCTGTGTCTTTTGGTGGGAGCATTTAATCCATTTACATTTAAGGTAATTATCATTATGTATGTTCCTATTACCGTTTGCCTAATTGTTTTGAGTTTGTTCTTGTAGGTCTTTTCCTTCTCTTGTGTTTCGTACCTAGAGAAGTTCCTTTAGCATTTGTTGTAAAGCTGGTTTGGTGGTGCTGCACTCTCTCAGCTTTTGCTTGTCTGTAAAGGTTTTACTTTCTCCATCAAATCTGAATGAGATCCTTGCTGGGTAGAGTAATCTTGGTTGTAGGTTTTTTTCCTTTATCACTTTAAATATGTCCTGCCATGCCCTGGCTGGTAGAGTTTCTGCTGAAAGATCAGATGTTAACCTTATGGGGATTCCCTTGTGTGTTATTTGTTGTTTTTCCCTTGCTGCTTTTAATATGTTTTCTTTGTATTTAATTTTTGATAGCTCTATTAGTATGTGTCCTGGCATGTTTCTCCTTGGATTTATCTTGTATGGGACTCTCTGTGCTTCCTGGATTTGATTGACTATTTACTTTCCCATAATTAGGGAAGTTTTCAACTGTAATTTCTTCAAATATTTTCTGTCCCTTTCTTTTTCTCTTCTTCTGGGACCCCTATAATTCGAATGTTGGTGTGTTTAATGTTGTCCCATAGGTCTGTGAGACTGTCCTCAGTTCTTTTCATTCTTTTTTATTTATTCTGCTCTGCAGTAGTTATTTCCACTATTTCATTTTCCAGGTCACTTATCTGTTTTTCTGCTTCAGTTATTCTGCTATTGATCCCATCTAGAGTATGTTTCATTTCATTTATTGTGTTGTTCATCATTGCTTGCTTCCTCTTTAGTTCTAAGTCCTTGTTAAATGTTGCTTGCATTTTGTCTATTCTACTTCCAAGATTTTGGATCATCTTTACTATCATTATTCTGAATTCTTTGTCAGGTAGACTGCCTATTTCCTCTTCATTTGTTAGGTCTCGTTGGTTTTTACTTTTGACCTTCATCTGCTGTGTGTTTTTCTGTCTTTTCAGTTTGCTTATCTTACTGTGTTTGGGGTCTTCTTTTCGCAGGCCGCACGTTCGTAGTTCCCATTGTTTTTGGTGTGTGTCCCCAGTGGCTAAGCTTGGTTCAGTGGGTTGAGTAGGTTTCCTGGTTGAGGGGACTAGTGCCTGTGTTCTGGTGGATGAGGCTGGATCTTGTCTTTCTGGTAGGCGGGTCCACGTCTGGTGGTGTGTTTTGGCGTGTCTGTAGCCTTATTATGATTTTAGGCAGCCTCTCTGCTAATGGATGGGGCTGTAGTCGTGTCTTGCTATTTGTTGGGCATAGGGTGTCCAGCACTGTAGCTTGCTGGTCGTTGAGTGAAGCTGTGTCTTGGTGTTGAGATGGAGATCTCTGGGAGATTTTTGCCGTTTGATAATGTTGAGCTGGGAGGTCTCTTGTCAACCAGTGTCCTGAAGTTGGTTCTCCCACCTCAGAGGCACAGCCCTGTTGCCTGGCTGGAGCACCACAAGCCTTTAATCCACACGCTCAGAAGAAAAGGGAGAAAAAATAGGATAGAAAGAAAGAGGATAAAATAAAAAAGTTATTAAAATAAAAAATAATTATTAAGAAGAAAAATTTTTTAAAGTAATAAATAAAACAAAAAATGGGATGGTCAGAACCCTAGTACAGATGTTGAAAGCAGAGCTATACAGACACATCTCGCACAGAAGCATACACATACACACTCACAAAAAGAGAAAAAGGGGAAAAATTAATATATCTTGCTCCCAAAGTCCACCTCCTCAATTTGGGATGATTCATTGTCTATTCAGGTATCCCACAGATGCAGAGTACTTCGAGTTGATTGTGGAGCTTTAATCCACTGCTTCTGAGGCTGCTGGGAGAGATTTCCCTTTTTCTTCTTTGTCCACACAGCTCCCGGGGTTCAGCTTTGGATTTGGCCCTGCTTTTGCATGTAGGTTGCTGGAAGGCATCTGTTCTTCGCTCAGACAGGACGGGGTTAAAGGAGCAGCTGATTCGGGGTCTCTGGCTCACTCAGGCCAAGGGGAGGGAGGGGCACGGAGTGTGGGGCGAGCCTGTGGCAGCAGAGGCCAGCATGACTTTCCACCAGCCTGCGGCATGCCGTGCGTTCTCCCGTGGAAGTTTTCCCTGGATCCCAGGACCCTGGCAGTGGCGAGTTGTACAGGCTCCCGGAAGGGGAGGTGTGGAGAGTGACCTGTGCTTGCACACAGGCTTCTTGGTGGTGGCAGCAGCAGCCTTAGTGTCTCATGCCGGTCTCTGTTGTCCGTGCTGATAGCCGCGGCTCGAGCCCATCTCTGGAGCTCCTTTAAGTGGCGTACTTAATCCCCTATCCTCGAGCACCAGGAAACAAAGAGGCAAGAAAATGTCTCTTGTCTCTTTGGCAGCTCAGCACTTGTCTCTGGAGCTCCTTTAAGTGGCTTGCTTAATCCCCTCTTCTCGCACACCAGGAAACAAAGCAGCAAGAAAAAGTCTCTTGTCTGTTCGCCAGCTCCGCGCCCATGTCTCAGTATTATGTTTTTAAAAAGTTTGTTGTTTGAATCATGATCTATTTATTGCAATTGATGGTTATGTTATTTAACAAGTTATTATATATGTATGTCCTTTCTAGTGACTTAAAAATTTTTTTTGATGTTATTGCTGTTCTATCAGTATTTATGTGTTTGCCACAGTTTTTAATTAGCTTTGGTGAAAGTCCATAACTTTTACTTTTCCAGGACAATCTAGCAACAACAAAAAAACGGATAGAAGGATGACTTCTGCAGTTTTCTCTACACTTGCTTTTATCCTCCTCCTTTATTTAAAGGGAGAAAAATATTGGAGGAAAAGACATATATTATAGTCACTCTTTATAATCATTCTTAATTTTTAGAAGTATTTGTTGGTACTGTGTTCCTTAAAAAAACGTTTTGGGAAAAATGAAAAAGTCTTGTACTTAGAAGCTGGAGACTATTTTAGTTCCCCTTACTAGTATATGATTTTTCTAAGACTATAGGTGAGTTGCATTGCTTTCTCTAGGATTCATAGGTTATAGGTACCAAATTCGAAATAAGACTAAAGTTGCTTGAAGGTTGTAGAATAAACTGCCTACATGATTGCTTACTTGAATTTGTTCCACTCCAATTAAAATTCTTTACTTGAAGATTCAGATTAAGTGCTGTCTTCTTGAAGAAAACCTTTTAGTTTTTTTCCCTTAAAGAGAATTTATCACCCCTTCAGCAGGCTATTGTATTATTTTTTATAACCTATTTAATTTTGACTTGTCTACAGCTGTATCCCTGAAATATTTTGCTTTCCTGATGAAAAGGAGTCTGTGTATCCAAATGCTTAGCTCTTTTGTGGTTAGAAATTAGATTTTATTTTTAGTGAAATTGCTACTATGTAATCTAGCAGGTAAATAGTACATGTTCATCCCATGTTTATACAATTGAAAAAATGTCAGCCAGCATAGGATAGTAACATTCTAGAGAATTGTGTTAGACTTTAATCCGTATTTTCACACTCATTAGTTCACATGGCTAGCTATACTTCCACCTGACTCAGACCCATTTCTTGATCTTGGAAACAGCAGAACTTCCTGAGTTTCTGCTCTGGGGTTTGTACTGAGCTGAAGCTTTTTATATCATTTAATCTTCACACCAATACTAGGAAATAGGTCTTATATGCAGTTTACATAGTAGAAAACAAAAATAGAAGGTGGTATTTTGCATAAGGTCACAACATTGCATAAGTAGCAAAGCTAGGATTTCAATTCATAACCTACCTCCCAAACTCTTTTCCTCAAGAATGCCAAAATGGCACGCTGTTAATTAAAATTGAGAGGTATAATTGTCAGAATGATCATATTTGAGTTATTCCACAGTCCCTGTTCTGAAGATTGCTTGGACATTTTCTATCGACTGGCTCCATTTTGAACAATTTTAAGTTTTGACAAATACACTCTTTGTTTAGCTATTTTAATACTGTTCATACTTGTTAAGAGGACTTCATGGATCTCTGGTTTTATTAATTTACTCAGTCAAATGGAAAAAAATAATATAAGGACCTCTGTTTTGGACATTATTGTTTTCTTTATTTCTAAATTCTTAGGAGACATCTCAACTTTGGTATTTCTTTTCAGTATACTGTTACTTCAGAGATGTTTGTTTCTTATTAAACCACTCTTATTTTGTAGATGTCCTAATTCATATTTGTTATTATTGTGGCTCTCTATCCAAATGATTATTGATCTCTAAACAAACAGTATATAGTATCATGTTTATTTTACCCCTGTGATTGTATTAACAAATAATGGACATTATTTGCTCTGTCTACCACAGTACTCCCTTGGTGATGTCCAATCTCATGACTTTAAATACCATCTCTAAGCTTATGTCACCCAGATTTTGTCTCCAGCTTAGACTTTACCGCTGGTCTCCAGACTCATATTCAGTGCCCATTGAGAATCTTCATTTAGATATTTAATGGGCCCAGGATGTTAAAAAAAAAACCAAACTTTCAAGCTTCCAATCTCCTGCTCACCCCTTTTCCGTAATGGCAGCTTCATGCTTCTGGCTGCTCAGCTATAAATCTTGTAGTCAACTTTGAGTCTTTCTTTCTCAGCCTATATCTAGACTATCAATACATCCTGTCTAATTGATTTGCAAATTGCATCAGTCATTTTTTACTACAACACTGGATTCAGCCACCATCATGTGCCTTTGCTGAAACTTATGAGGTGTGCTCCTTGTCTCAGGGCCCTGTGTTATCTTCTCACTGGGGCCTCCCTATGGATGGTATCTAGAATTGTGTATCTTCCCTCCTGCCCAAAGGGACTTACTGTCCCCTTCTTCCGTGTGTGTGTGTGTGTGTGTGTGTGTGTGTGTGTGTGTGTGTCCTTTCTCTATAGTACTTAACTAACGTAGTATACCCTTTACTTATTTGCTTTTTGTCTGTCTCCCCCTGCTAGAAGGTAAGCTACATGAAGGCAGGGATTTTTATCTGGTTTGTTTACTGCTGTATAGTAGTGTTCGACTTTCAGTAAGCGTTTATTGAATGAATGAATGGTGTTTAATTTTGTTAAATCATCACTCTTTTTTCCCTCAAGTGTTTAAAATTCTTTGTATTTTGAAATAATTTCAGACACAGAAGAATTCCAAGAATTCTGCAAAGAATTCCTATGCAGATTCTCATGCAGATTGTTCAAATGTTAGCATGTTACTACATTTTCTTTATCATGTTTTTTTCTGTCTTTGTATACACAGACACATAAATGTAAATATATATTTATATATAAAAATTTATATTTGATACCAATTATTTTTGAAAGTTGCAGACATGAAGCCACTTTACTCTTAATGCTTTAGTATGCATTTTCATAAAATCAAAGATATTCGACACAACAACCATACATGTTTGAAAATCAGGAAAATAATATTGATATAATACTGATCTTATGTACATACACTTAATTCAGATTTTGCCTGATGTCCTAATAATGCCCTAAGCAAAAGAAAAAATACTTTTTTCCTTGGTTTAGGATCCAGTCCAGGATTTCATGTTGCATTTAGTTGCCATGCAAATCAGCACATCTGTAAGCTAACCCATCTTTAGTCTCTGGTTTAATGTTTTATTAAGGGTTTTGTTCTCTGTATTCTATTTAAGTGAGAACCAGCACTTATATTCTCAGCATTATTTAACTTTCATATTTACATAGGCTGAGTAGGAAAGGTAAATAAAAAGAGATACAATTTTTACTTTTATGTCTATATATTCATACACATAGAAGATGGAGCATAGCATACACAACAGAATATTAACAATAGTATCAGAAGGAGAGGTTAATAGGTGAATTTATTTATAAATATTGGATATTCTAAAATACTTGGTAATTTTGTTTATAATCTTATGAACTTCATGATATCATTTATATATTTTACATAATTTTAATGTCTACATAGTATTCTGTGTGAAATTATTTATTTAAATAGTCCCCATTGTTGAACATTTATGTTAAAAATTCTTCACTGATTTAAACCATGCTGACATAAATTTATATCTCAAAAATAAATTTTGCTCTAGAGCCATAGATACCTTTTATCTTAAATTCTTCAAAGTAGAATTGATTACTCAAAAGATATGCCATATGTTTTGAAAGTTTTTGATGTGTATTATTGGGTTGCCTTTCATGCAGCAAAATATATGGCATTACCTGTCTTATAGTAAGTTGAATTGAGTATACTGATTGTTAAATATTTTCTAATTTTTAAGTACTGTAACATTTCATCAGTATGTTCTGAAATATTGGTCATATGTGTTTCCGAATTGTGTGTTGGTCATTTTCCATACCACTTTTTCTAAGAAATAGATATCTCTTTTTAAAATAATTTTTGTGGCTTAAGCCTATGTACTTTTATGATTCTTTTTGGAAATGTATTTATCAGTTGGACTTGTATCTCTTCTTCTCTGTCAAATCAGCTTTGTTGTTTTATTTTGAAAATTTTTCACTTAACTAGAGTTTAGTTCTGACTTCCTTAATTTTGCTAAAAGATAACATAATTTTTCCAGGAATCTGGAATTAAAATGTGAGTCACCACTTAATTTCCTCATCCCAAGTCCCTTCCCCTCTCTCCTGTATGTAATGAGATTCCGAATCTCATGAATTTTTATTTCACAGTGTCTTGTACATCTGTCCCTTCTTTTACATTTTCCAAGTTCCTTTCTTTAGGCCTCACTTTATAGGAGTCTGTATTATTATGTTCCTACTTTTTAGTCTTTTCCTTTTTCCATCCTATCCTTTTTAATACTGCCAGGTTGACCCTTTTTTTAACTTATTCAAATAACAAGAAACCTTTTTGTTTTGTGGCATGTTCTTCTAACTGTTTTTTAATTTTGTTTCTGAACTCATAACCTTTTATTCAGTCAGATACATCTCTTTTGTCCTTCTGTATGTGGCTTGTGCTTTTCCACTTCTATACTTTAGCTCATGGTGTTTTTTTTCTTTCTGGAATCCTTGTTTCCTAAATTCTATTTATGCTCATCTTACTAATTTTACTAATCTTACTTAATTCACTAAGTCCCAACTTGCAGTTCATCTCTTTTGTGAAACTTTTCATGGTTACCAGTCACGGGAAGTTATTTTTCCTTTCATAGAACCCTTCCAGCACTTATCTTAAACCAAATTTTCATGAAAAGTCTTTTTTTTTTTTTTTTTTTTTGCGCTAAGCGGGCCTCTCACTGCTGTGGCCTCTTCCGTTGTGGAGCACAGGCTCCGGACGCACAGGCTCAGCGGCCATGGTTCATGGGCCCAGCCGCTTGGCGGCACGTGGGATCTTCCCGGACCGGGGCACGAACCCGTGTCCCCTGTATCGGCAGGCGGACTCTCAACCACTGCACCACCAGGGAAGCCCGAAAAGTCTTTTTTTTAATGTAATTTAGTTCACTGTAGTTATCTGTGTTTCTGTGTTGATTGTATGTTTCTAAAGATTTTACATTAAACTAGCCCAAATATGTTGATGTACATTATTTGTGAAAGGATAGAGGTTACTTTACATTCATAGCTTATGAATAAATTCAGGTAAAGCACAAAAGATTAAAAAAAAGTTGGTATATCTCTGTCTCTTAAAGTTTGTAGAAAAGTTATTGCACATTTAGACTGCAGCTTATCCTATATAGAAGTTTAGGGATAGAGTAATTTTGGATAATCTTCCTGTAAAGCTATCCCAATTTTTACTTTAAAAAGTTTACCAGAAGTATAGATACACACTTAAATTTAGTATATAGTTGTAGTAAAGCATTTGTCCTAAAGATTGTTCTGAACTCTGACATTAAATTGCATCATTTTCACATAGTGAAGGTTGTATAGCTTTTTGAAACTCTGAGCGTATTTTCCATAAAATTCATAACTTGATACGTTGAGGCAGGGTTTGTTTCAGGTAGTTTGTTTGTTTTTTTCCCTGCAGAGACTTGTGCGCATCTTTTTTTCTTTCCCCCTACTATGTCCCTTTAATTAGCTGCAGCAATGAATGCCTGAACACTAGTTTCTTTCTTACAACCCTATGGACCATAGATATCTCACTTACACTGTGGTTTACAGGATTTGAAGCATGAGTGTTCGTCCTCCACCACCAGTTGACAAAATTGTATTAGGATGTTGAAAAATAACATCTGTCTTAAACACTATGAGTTCTTTGAAAGGTATGTGTGGTACTATATAGAAGGATCAACTTTTTAATATTTTTGGTATGTAGTAACTGCATGATGAATGTAGAAATAAAAGAAAAGTTGTGTTGAATGAGTGAAAAAATTGTTTCCTAATATCTTATATTCTGTAGACTGAATCAACTTGATTTTGTTTGCTAATGATTAGATTAAGGTTATGCATACCACATATTGTCACTTGGGCTGTTAAGCATGAATTCTTAAAGGTGGAATAAATGAGACTCCATGAGATAAGACATTAGAAGCTAAACATGCACCTAGGTTGAGGCACATATTAGGGAAGAGATCCACTTTCTATTAGTGGAAGAAAGATTTCCTAGGCAGGTAGTAGTTGGGGTAGATGGAGTAAGCTGATCATGTTCTACCAGGGAGACTGTATCTCTAGGATGAGTGAGCATGTAAAGATCTGGGCTAGAGCTAGCATCTGTGTGGTCTGGCAGCCTGTTGTGGGGGGTCCCACCTAATGGCCTGGGATTCAAGGATAGGACTTCTGTCCCTGAGACAAACTGATAATGGACAGAACTTTAGCTCCAGAGGAACTGGGTTACTGGCTAGGTTACTAAGGCATTAGTAACCTACCAATTAAGGCAAAGGCTCAAGATATTAAATGCAGTTCCTTGTGCTGTGCAGTAAATCCTTGTTGTTTATCTGTTTTAGTAGTTTGTATCTGTTAATTCCATACTCCTAATTTATCCTTTTCCCCCCTCCCTTTCCCCTTTGGTAACCATGTTTGTTTTCTATGTCTGTGAGTCTGTTTCTGTTTTGTATATTGATGCATTTATATTATTTTTTAGATTCCACATAGAAGTGATATCATATAATATTTGTCTTTGACTTATTTCACTAAATTTAGTATTCTCTGGGTCCATCCATGTTGCTGCAAATGACAATATTTCATTCTTTATATGGCTGAGTAATATTCTATTGTATATGTATACTACATCTTCTTAAGCTAGTCTGACTGTTGATGGATACTTGAGTTGTTTGCATGTCTTGGCTGTTGAAAATAGTGTTGCTGTGAACATTGGGGTGCATGTATCTTTTCAAATTGGAGTTTCTATTTTTTCCGAATATATACCCAGGAGGGATTGCTAGATCATATGATAGCTGTATTTTTAATTTTCTTAAGGAACCTTCATACTGTTTTCCATGGTGGCTGTACTGATTTATATTCCCATCAACAGTGTAGGAGCATTCTCTTTTCTCTAGACCCTCTACAGCATTTATTATTTCTAGACTTTTTGATGATAGCCATTCTGACCCGTGTGAGGTGTTGTGTTGCATTTCTTTACACTAAGAATGAAATGTCAGAAAGAGAAAGTAAAAAAACAATCCCACTTAAAATTGCGTCAAAAAATACCCAGGAATAAACTTAACCAAGGAGTTGAAAGACCTATATGCTGAAAGTGATAAGACATTGATGAAGGAAATTGAAGATGATTCAAAGAAATTGAAAGATATACATGCTTTTAGATTGGAAGAATTAATACTGTTAAAATGTCCATACTACCCAAAGCAATCTACAGATTTAATGTAATCCATATCAAAATGCCCATAACATTTTCATACAACTAGAACAAATAGTCCTGAAATTTATATGGAACCACAGAAGGCCCAGAATCGCCAGAGCAGTCCTGAGGAAAAAGAACAAAGCTGGAGGCATAATGCTTTCATACTTCAGACTATACCACAAAGCTACAGTAACCAAAACAGTGTGGTATTGGCACAAAACCAGCATTATAGATCAGTGGAACAGAATAGAGACCCCAAAAATAAATCCACATGCTTATGGTCAAGGAATCTGTGACAAAGGAGGCAAGAATATACAACGGAAAAAAAATAAACACCACCTCTTCAGCAAGTGGTGTTGGGAAAGCTGGACAGCTATGTAAATCAATGAAATTAGAACACTCTCTTACACTGTGTGCAAGAATAAACTAAAAACTGTTTTAAAGACCTAAATATAAGATGTGACACCATAAATCTCCTAGAAGAGAACACAGGCAAGACATTCTCTGACATAAATTGTAACAATGTTTTCTTAGATCAGTCCCCCAAGGCAAAAGAAATAAAAGGAAAGATAAATGAATGGGGCCTAATCAAACTTAAAAGCTTTTTGCACGGTGAAGGAAACCATCAACAAAATTAAAAGACAACCTAGGGACAGGAGAAAATATTTGCAAATGATGTGACCAACAAGGGGTTAATATCCAAAATATACAAACAGCTCATACAACTCAATATTGTAAAAACAAACAGCTCAATCTGAAAAATGGACAGAAGACTTGAATAGATATTTTTCCAAAGAAGACATACAGATGGCCAACAGGCACATGAAAAGATGCTCAACATTGCTAATTCTTAGAGAAATGCAAATCAAAACCACAAATGAGTTATTACTTCACACAGGTCACTATGACTCAGTTCTTAAGATGGCACAAACTCAAAACTGGTCTAACAAGCAAGTTTGATACAGAACATCACCCATTTCTTTCATTTGAGAGCACCATGGTACCTTTGTCCAGGAAGGAGACTACATCTACAGGTGTCCTGACCTTTGTAGCACAAAAAGTGTAGTGAAGGGAGCCTGGAAAGTCACAGGTAACTAAAGGGTAATGTATATATTTTTACCCTTTGAAATAACTGTCACAGTTCTTAGTTTTCAAATCCCCCTTACAGCACTGCCCCCAATTTCTATACAAATGTGTTATTTTATTTAGTGGAATAAGTATACCTGTGTTCTGAGAGAATTATTCTCAGGACTGCAAAATTGTGCCCCTTGGGTATAAGCTAAAGATTGCATGTATCCTGTTATGCTGTGATCTTTCCTCTTCCTTACTGTTTTTATTGGGCACAGTTTTTCTGAACATCAGCTTTTTGGTTTACCTTTCAACATCTTTACTGTATATTACTGTATGGGTCTGTAATAGGAAAGATCATTCTTGGATAATGGGATAAAATACAGATAGACCCTAGATAATATCAAGTGGATTTTTTTTACCTTCTTATTTACCCTTTATAACCAGTGCTAATAGGCTCACAGGTTTGAGAATCATGGTTTATTTTCTCTTTATTCATGGAGTTTAGTTCCTGCTATATATGTACTAAATGTGTATAATGATGTATGTGTCTGTGACACATGCAAACATTCTTACATGTGCACAAGCTTATTTGTTGCAGCATTATTTGTACTAGTAAATAATCCAAAACAAAATAAATGTTCATCAATTGGTTAATGGCTAAATAAGTTAATGTATATCTATGTAATGGAACACTGCAGCTTTTGGAAGAGTCAAGACATTTTCTAGGTCTTCGCTATAGATTAAGTATAAAATATGTTGATAGTGAAAATAAAATGGTGCAGAACTGTACATACATAACATATAATAGATACATTGAAATATATATGCATTATTTTTCAAAAAATTTTTTTAATTCAGTGAAATACACGTGTGATTTACCAAGTTACATTTTCAAGTGTACAGTTCAATGGTGTTAAATATATTCATATGCAGTCCTCACCACCACCCATCTCCATAACTTTCTTCATCTTTTGAAACTGAAACTGTACACACATTAAACAGTAACTATTCATTCTCCACTCCCTGCAGCCCCTGGCAATCACCGTTCTAGTTTCTGTCTCTTATGATTTTGACTAAGTACTTCATGTAAGTGGAATCATACAGTATTTGTTTTTTTTGTGACTGGCTTATTTCACTTAGTATAATGTTCTCGAGACCCATTCACATTGCAGCATTTGTCAGAATTTCCTTCCTTTTTAAGGCTAAATGATATTCCATTGTATCTATATTCCACATTTGCTTATCCATTCATCCACCGATGGACACTTGGGTTGCTACCAAGTTTTAGCTATTGTGAACAGTGTTGCTGTGAATAAGGGTGTACAAATATCTTTGAGATCCTGCTTTCAGTTTTTTTTTTTTGTGTGTGTGGTACGCGGGCCTCTCACTGTTGTGCGGCCATGGCTCACGGGCCCAGCCACTCCGTGGCATGTGGGATCTTCCTGGACCAGGGCACGAACCCATGTCCCCTGCATCGGCAGGAGGACTCCCAACCACTGCGCCACCAGGGAAGCCCCTGCTTTCAGTTCTTTTGGGTACATAACTAGATGTGTTATTGGTGGTCGGTCATATGGTTAATTCTATTTTTAATTTTTGAGGAACTGCCATACTGTTTTATACAACAGGTGTACCATTTTACATTCCTATCAACAGTGCATAAGAGTTCCAGTTTCTCCACAACCTTACCTAGACTTTCCTCTTTCTTTTTGATAGTAGTCATCCTAATAGGTGTGAGATGGCATCTCGTAGTTTTGATTTGCATTTCTCCTAATTATTAGATGTTTAGCATCTTTTCACATGCTTATTGGCCATTTGCATATCTTCTTTGTAGAAACGTCTATTCAAGTCCTTTGCCCATTTTTTTAAAAAAAGTTTATTTATTTTTGGCTGTGTTGGGTCTTCGTTGCTGTGTGTGGGCTTTCTCTAGTTGCGGTGAGTGGGGGCTACTCTCTATTGTGGTGTGTGGGCTTCTCACTGCGGTGGTTTCTCTTGTTGTAGAGCATGGGCTCTAGGCACGCGGGCTTCAGTAGTTGCAGCGTGTGAGCTTTAAGGTGCATGAGATTCAGTAGTTGTGGCGCATGGTATCAGTAGATGTGGCGCACAGGCTTAGTTGCCTCGCAGCATGTGGGTTCTTCCCGGGCCAGGGATCGAACCCATGTCCCCTGCGTTGGCAGGCGGATTCTTAACCACTGCACCACCAGGGAAGTCCTCTTTGCCCATTTTTGAATCGGGTTGTTTTGTTGTAGTGTTTTAGTTCTCTATATATTCTGGATATTAATATCAGATATATGATTTACAAATTTTTCCTCTCATTCTGTGGGTTGCATTTTTTACTCTTTCCCCATTGAATGGTCTTGGTACCCTTGTCAAAAATTACTTAATCATATATGTGAGGGTTTATTTCTGGGCTCTCTATTCTGTTCCATTGGTCTGTGTATCTTTATTCCAGCACCACACTGTTTTGATTACTGTAGCTTTGTAGTAAGATTTGGAATCAGGAAGTGTGAGTCCTCCAACGTTGTTCTTTTTTCAAGATTATTTTGGCTATTTGGAGTCCTTCGAGATTCCCTGTGAATTACAGAATGGATTTTTCTGTTTCTGCAGAAATGGTCATATGCATTTTGATAGAGACTGCATTGAATCTGTAGAAAGATCACTTTAGGTAGTATTAACATTTTAATGATATTAAGTCTTCCAACCCATGAACACTGGATGGGTTTCTCTTTATTTACATCTTCTTTAATTTCTTTCATGTGTATTTTTAAAATACGTTTAAATGTCTCTGGAATGACATATAGGAATGAATAATTTTGGTTGAAAGAACCAATCTTCTTTCCTAAGGCTTGAGGGTAAGAGTGGGCAAGTTTTCATTGTGTAAGTTTAATCACCTTTTGAATTTTTAGCCATGGGAAGGTGTTACTCAATAAAGAAAAATAACATTCCCCCCTCCCCTCTTCATATGCACACACAAGTGCTCATGCACATACCTGCCATAGGGAAGACACCTATTTTTCCAAAGAGTGAGCACAGAAACAAGACTTGTTAGGAGGAGCCAGGATCTATCAGCTAAACAGAATGAATGCATGAAATAATGATATTTTAAAGCAACTTTAAATTGGTCAGTATGGGAAGATAGTAGCCTATAAATAAGGATCTGGTGTGGTAGATGACCGAAGAGGTAGTAATTAATAGCATTACTTGCTGTGCTGAGGACTTTGGACTTTAACTTGATGGTTATGAGAGTCATTGGAGATTAGAGATCAAATAAAGAAGAAAATAAGTGTTGGAGTAAATTTGTAATACAAGGATTACTGTGGTTATAGTATTAGAATAGAATGGCATTGTCTAACAAATGTGATTTGAGCTACATCTGTAATTTTATATTTTCTAGTAAGTTATAAGAAGTGGGTGAAATTAACTTTAATAATATAATTTATTTAACCTACTATACCTAAAATATTATAATTTCATCATGTAATCAATATATGAATGACATATTTTATATGCTGTTTTTCATACTAAATCTTCACAACTTTGTGGATAGTCAAAACATTGCTCATCTAAGTTTTGAGTAGCCATATTTCAAGTGCTCAGCTATGTGAGGCTAGAGGCTATGATATTGGATAATGCATGTATGGAGATTTTAATCAGGAGACAAATTCTCACCAGTAATTCAAACAAAAATTTACTGTGAGGAATTATTATTTATTGAAAAGTCTTTAATCATTTATCACTCAGGAATTGCAAATTGATACAACAAGGAGATATCACTATATGCCTGTTAGAGTGGCTGAAATCTAAAAACCTGACAGTACCAATTTCCTGGCAAGAATGCAAAGCACCAGAAGCTCTCATTCATTGCTGGTCAGAATGCAAAATGGTATTGCCACTTTGGAAGACAGTTTGGCAGGTTTGTACAAAACTAAACATAGTTTTACCATATGATCCAGTAATCCTAGGTGTTTACACAACTGATTTAGAAGTTGTGTCCACACAAAACCCTGCATGTGAATGCCTATGCAGCTTTATTCCTAACTGCCAAAAATGGTGGCCAAGATGTCCATCATTAGGTAAATGGATGACAAAACATGGTACATCCATACAATGGAATATTGTTTAGAGATGAACAGAAATGAGCCATTCAACCACTAAAAGACATGGATCCATCTTAAATGCATTTTGTTAAAATGGAAGATACCAGTATGAAAACACTATATGCTGTGCAATTCCAATTATATGACTCTCTGTAAAAGACAAAACTGTAGTGGTGATTAAAAAAAAATTTGGTGTTTGCCAAGGCGAAGTGGGAGGGTTGAATGGATGTGAAGCACAAGCATTTTTTAAGGTAGTGAAACTTTTCTCTGTGATACCATAGTTGTGCATACATGAGAGTATGCGTTTGTCAAAGCCCACCAAACTTTTCAGAAAAAGAGTGAATTTTATTAATACAGATGTTTAAAAAATCATTTATAAGGTAGGGGGAGTACCAGAATGGAATGTAGAGTGTAACAACATAATCTCTTTTGCAGTGAAGGGAGTGGGGAGAGAGTTGCTGACTTAGGTAACTTTGGAAATGAGTCTGTAAGGCTAACGTTAGAGAAATTGTACACAGTGTATATAAGAACTGCAGTCTAATTCATAAATTTGTTTCCTATGGGGTAGGGCTTAAAATACTGCTCTACGTGTATACTGAGGAGAGCCAGATTTCTCATTGTTGGAGTAGGAGTTTGTCGATGAGCAAGGGGAAGAAGCATCCATGTGGTAATGGATTAGAGTTGGAGATACCACTTCCAACTTATGTTTAGCTTAATATAGATAACAGATCATTGCATACAGAAACATCTGTAGTTATGTGTATATATATGGAACATACATTTTTTTGTTTTGTCTGCTTAAGGGCCTAGAAGCAAGGGCACTTAGTATCAAGGAGCCAAACCTAGTGCCCAGATCTTCATTTCTAGTAAAATTCTCTAATAAAAGGAACCAGGGCTCCTTGGAGTATTACCTGATTCTAAAACTGAAAAAGAGAATATACAGTACGAGCCTGGAGAATGATGTGTTGCCAGAAAGTAACCAAGTGCTAAAAAAAATAAAAAACAAAACACACAGAATGATGGGAATATGTCAAATGGACACAGGAACCAACTGAAAAATCTCTTAATGGCCAAAGCTGAAGCAAGTTGAACAACAAAATAAAGTAGTATTGAATTATAATCCAAAAATATAGAATAAATGTCGGTGAGTCTACATTAGTACAAATGATTGAGTGAATGAGTGAGAATAGACAAATCTCTCATACTGAAGAATTTCAAATGGTGTGTGTAAATGCTCTACCTTCAAGGAGGTAGATCAAGGAGGTGGAGTATAACTCCCCACCCCTTAAATGTGGGATACACATAGTGACTTTCTTCCAAAGGGTACAGTATGGAAAGGAGAGGAAAAGTAACTTTACAGTGGAGAAACCTGACAAATACCACCTCAGCCAACTGATTAACAGGTCAACATTAAGAGTGATAAATCATATTTTTACCCTGATATGAGGTGACAAAAATGATACTTTGTCTCTCATATCTTCCTCTCCAAACCCATAATCCCAGTCTAGACATTAGAAAAACATCAGACAAACCCCAGTTGAGGAACATTGTATAAAATATCTGTACAGTATAAAATCCCTGTACAAAATTCTTCAAAATTGTCAAGGTCACCAAAACCCAGGAAAGTATAAAAACTTGCAGCCAAGAAGAGCATAAGGAGACATGATGTGAGTATATCTAGGTGCCCTGGATGGGCTCCTAGAATAGAAGAGGTCATTAGACAAAAACTAAGAAAATCTGAATTAAGTATGGACTTTTGTTAATGTATCAATTTTGGTTCATTAATTATAACAAGTGTACCATACAAATAGTAAGGTGTTAAATAACAGGTGTAATTAGACATGATATATGTGGGAATTCCTTGTACTATCTTTACATTTTTTTTGTAAATCTGACATTGTTCTAAAAATAATTTATTTAAAAATAAGCAGTAAATTCATTATATATTAATCCACACACACAAATGGTTGTCAGGCTGTTAACTATTAAGAGGAGTGAAAAAGTACTGTGAAGAATACAGGAATAGAGAATGAAGGGAGCAGGTCCTGTGAGCAGGGAGAAAAGCCCCCTCCACGTTATGCTTTTTGGTGTTCCTCCAGGGCCCTCTAGTTATAAGTCTCCCAGTGCAGCATATGACAAAAGAGAAATGTTTACAGAGTGGGGCAAATTAGAATACATTTGGAGATGAGGAACAGTAAGTTGATAACTGAAACAGGCTATTATGAGAGTGAAGTAAATCACTCAAGAGAGACTATAAAGATTGAAAAGATGCTCAGGAGAGACCTAAGGTAACACTGACAGGTAAGGAGTATAGGGAGGGAAAAGATATCTGAAAGACAAGGGGGATAACATGGCCTGTTGAGAGACTTTCAAAAAATGTCTATTACGTTTAGCAACATTACTTTTACTGGTGGGCTTGGTGAAGCAGCAACCTTGATGGGTTTATATATGAACGAAATTTATGGGAATAATAGCGACAGCAAGCAATTCTATCTTGACTCTAAAGGTGAGACACAGATAAGGTGATAACTAGTGTTGACTTTTTAAAAAAAATTGGGGGCATGGGATGGGTTGTTAATTGAAGAATGTAAACTCTGTCAAGGCAGAAATGTTTGCTGTATTTTTAGTATCTACAGTGGTTCCAAATATGTTCAATATATATTTGTTGCATGACTGGATAAGAAATATTTGAGCACTTAAGTCGAGGGAGAAGTTGAATATGCAGCTTTTTCCAAGTAATGTTTTATTGAACAAGGTTTCTGAGGAAATAGAATATTGAGGAAGACAGGAAGAAGAAAATGTCAAGAAGGGGGCATGGTTGGGGTATGGTTAAAATGTTCAGCATTGGCATTATTGTACAAAATATTAAATCTTTTTCTTTTAACTTTATTTTCATGCCTTGTATAAATTAACTTGTACTTTGCTGTTTGCACTTTGTTTTTATCAATGAAAACATTGTAAAGCTTCCTTTGGGATTATGTCTCTTATCAATAACAGAGCTAACTTCCCTTTCACAAGATCAAACATAATTTGAGATCATTCTGCATAAAGCAAAGTATGCCTGCATTTAATTTAACTTTTCCTCATCTTTTTATTCAGTCTACAAATAAGAAACCTCGAAAATCTCCAGGAGAGAAGAGTAGAATTGAAGCTGGAGTTAGAGGAACAGGCCGTGGAAGAGCTAATGGGCATCCTCAACAGAATGGTGAAGGGGAGCCTGTCACATTATTTGAAGTGGTGAAACTGGGGAAAAGTGCAATGCAGGTAAATTTTAAGTGTTTTTATCTTATTAATAAAGCAATACAGTCAATAACGTTGAACCTATTTATGTATATATTGACATTTTATATACTCTTGTTGATTGTGTAATCAAGAAGTTTATTAACTTAAAGGTTTTTCTTTGCTTGTTTTGTAAAAAGTGTCAGGAAAGGCATTTTGTTTAATAGTGAGTTTAAGATTAAAACTTTAGATTACATTGTACTGAGTAAAGTAACTTGCATGTAACAGGAGCTGCCTAAGAATTTTTATTGCCTTCATAATATGTATTTTTTTAAAAATTTGAGTTAATATAAGTAACATATGTGTATTGAAGAATATTTGAAAGAAGGAAGGGTATAAAAAACATTCCTAAGAGTGAATTAGGAATAACCACAGTTAATATTTTATGGTTATTTGTGTGTGTGTGTGTGTGTGTGTGTGTGTGTGTGTGTGAGTGAGTGAGTGAGTGAGAGAGAGAGAGAGAGATCTTTTATAACCTTCTTACTCTCTTTTCTCTCTCCTCATTGACTCAACAAATATCATTAAATAGTTTAGAAGAGCATATCTTGATTGGCTTCTTACTAATTCATTACAAGGATAAGCCACGATTATGTCTGTCTTTACATTTTTTTCCACTATTTTAAAACTTATCATTTGTATTTACTTCGCCACATCTTTTTTTAATTTTAAAGTACTAGAGGTAAAATTATTTCATTAAAGAATATTTCTTGGGCTTCCCTGGTGGCACAGTGGTTGAGAGTCCGCCTGCTGATGCAGGGGACACGGGTTTGTACCCCGGTCCGGGAAGATCCCACGTGCTGCGGAGCGGCTGGGTCCGTGAGCCATGGCCGCTGAGCCTGCGCGTCCGGAGCCTGTGCTCCGCAACGGGAGAGGCTCCAGCAGTGAGAGGCCCGTGTACTGCAAAAAAAAAAAAAAAAAAAAAAAGAATATTTCTTAACTGTGTGGTAATAAATACCATTTTACTCTCCAAAAAGTTGTACTAGTTTATCTTTCACCAGAAGTGTAGCTAGCAATTGGATATTTTATATTTAAGAATTATTTGACAACATAGGCAAAGATGGTAAATCATTATTTTAATTTGCATTTTTTGATTACTGATGATTATATGTTAAATCTTTTAATTTGATATCTGTTCATTTTTGATACTTCATTTTCAATTTAAGTTTGAAATTTAGGTAATTGATGAAAGATTTATTTTTATTTTATTTTTAGATTTATTTTTAGACCTAAAAGCAGGCAAGTTTTCATTAGTATACCTTCTATTTTTTAACCTGTATTTCCCTTTGAATTCCTTAAGGGAGTTTAGTGTTTATTGCTTTTTATGTATGTTACCGGATTGCTGTGTTCAAGAATCCTGGAATTTGTATGGGAAGGGAGGGAGGTGGAGTGGTGGGATGATGCTAAATAGTAAAAGAAATGCTGAATTCCCAGTTACCCAAAGCAATGGACAACCTTAGATTACATAAGTATAATTTTTAAATATATTAAGTGACTTTTAGCCATTAAGCTTGACATTTCTTTATTATACTGTTATAGAAAAATTGTTAACAAGCTACAGAAATACTATTTTTGATTTCTGTTTATTGCCTCCCACCCTTACATGGAAACACAAGCAGAAAGATGAAGGAAATTAAATTTAAAAATTGCATTTCAGTATTTTGCTTTTCTTTTTTCATGCAAAACTTAATTTTTCCAACTTTTACTTAATATGAACAAAATCTTCAATATTTAATATGAACAAAATCTAGTTATCTGTATTTGATACACACTAATGAGTAGTGTATGTTTTTTTTTTTTCCCAGTATCTTCTATATTCTTCATCCACATTACTCTTCCCTGTTGCTGTTTCCATACTTCACTCTCTGTTTAAATTCTTTTGGATTCATGTTTTATGAAAGGTAAAGATTAGTAGTCAGAGCCTACTGCTACTTGCTAATTTAGTTTTAACTCACTTTTTCAACTTTTTCTCACTATTCTTCTATTGAAGTTGACCCTAAGCATTTTCTACTTTGCTGTAATTTTTTATTACTCTTTTATGTTTTTCTTTCCTAGCTATATTCAAATTAATCTACAAACTTCTGTAGTTTTTTTTTACTCAGCATTCTATTGTGGGCATTTTTTCCCATGAATTAACCTTATAATTTTTCATAGTTATATACTATTCCCTAACATGGCTGGGCCGTGATTTATTTAACCAGTTTTCATTTGGGCTGCTTTATTGTTAAAGAAGAATAAGTATATTTAAGATAACTATTTAAGAGTAGTTTTATTCTATTAAACATAGTACTTCTTTGAATACCCTTATATATCCCTCTGAAATGTGCACGTGGGAATCCTTTGTAACATAAATTCCTGAAAGTGGTTGCTGAGCAAAAGGAATGCATGTTTAAAAAACTCTGATGCATGGACTTCCCTGGTGGCGCAGTGGTTGAGGGTCCACCTGCTGATGCAGGGGACACAGGTTCGTGCCCCGGTCTGGAAGGATCCCACATGCTGCGGAGTGGCTGGGCCCGTGGGCCATGGCTGCTGAGCCTGCGCGTCCGGGGCCTGTGCTCCTCAACGAGAGAGGCTACAGCAGTGAGAGGCCCGCGTACTGCAAAAAAAAAAAAAAAACAACCAGAAAACTCTGATGCAGATCTTTTATTGAAACTGGCACACTAATTTAAGTGTTTATTACCCCTTCACTTCAAACATAAAGTAATGAAAGATAAAATATTTTAAAAAGGGTAGACATTAATGAGTTTAGAAACTAAATGTTTCTGTGGTTTATACAGAAGAAAAACTACATGGTGATCAGGATTGGGCTTAAGGTAGCAGAAGCAGGCACTTGTAGCCAAGAGTTTGGCTCTTGTGTGTTAAAAAGATGAAAGATGCTTCATGAAGGGTAGAGGAATAGAGTTAGGCTTAAAATACATGAATCCAGGGCCTATCATGAGACTGCATACTTGTAAAGGAGACTGAAGAAAGCTGCTGAGAACTGCTACATAGGCTAAGGCTTATGTTTAGGGGGATTGTATATCTCAGGTTACCCTTGAGACTCCAGTTAATGCTTATCATTCATGTAGTTATTAGCAGAGACTCCTTTAATACTCAAGAGGGTCCTAGTTTGGGTAATAACTTATACTAAAACCCCACTTTTAGGAAAGCATGGGCTGAAGGAAGGGAGAGGACAGACATAGTTCTTATAACCAGGTCCTGAATTAAAATGACTACTTTCTTGGTTAGAGGCTGGGTCTGTAAAAATCCCCTGTATCATCTTAGACCAGGAAGTTCTTTCTAAGCCCACTGTATGATCTAGTTTTGCAGTGGAGTGAGTAGAATGAGCAGAGATAATCACAAAAACATTGGCTAGGGAGGGATGAATAATAAAAGAAGTATATTTAAGATTCTAGAGAGATCAAAGAAGAAATTCTATCTAATACCAAAAAGGAAATAAACTTAGTAAATTGGTTTTACTGAGGATAAAAAGGTACATTAGATGCCATCAAAGGGAGAATTGAGGAATTGGCATTCATTAGGCATTCATTTAGAAATTAGCCCAGAGAAATAAAAAAGTAAATATGAAAGAGCAGTTGAGTGACTTTGGTGTGGATTGAAAGGGTTCCAAACTGTGCAGGGGAGGAATCCTGAGGGAATAGAAGAGACATAGTTTGTTTTTTTTTTTTTTAGAGGAAGGTGATTTTATTTCTTTAATTTGCAAATTAACAATTTTTTTAAAAGAAACATAAATTAGTACAATAATAGGTAGAGTCATACACATATTTCTGGCTCCATTAGGTCAAAAGAAAAGAAGGACAAGAACACAAAGGAGACAAGCCTTCTAACAAACTTGCTGTTTAGTCTATAGTCAATATGAAAAGGTAGCCTTTGGAGCCACAAAAAAGATGAAATCGTAGATGATTATGCTTGATTCTGAAGGAGTCAATCTCTCTGAGCAGCAGTAAGCAACAACTCAAATGTCCAAGTAGAGCATCAGGGTCCCTGAACAAAGAGCCTTCTTCTGGTTCCTCGGGCTCCCCCCACCAAGGATATGGGCTCCCCAAGCAGTAGCAATATCATTCATAGTAAATGTCCCTCCTGTTTCAGGATGAGAACATCCACTCACTATAAGACCACAGAAGGACTCCTGGAGAGAAATGGGTAATGTTCCCCACCAAAGGAGCTGAGAGGCTGGAGAAAGATAGTTTTCTCATGTTTCTGTCTTGGAAGCAGACCAATGCTGAAGTCAGCTGGGCTATACCAATTCTGGTGTGAACATGGAGCAGCCACTGGGGGTAACAAGGTACCTGGCTGTGCATGGGTTGATGAGGTAGGAGAAGCCAGGCCAGCACAAAGTCAGAGGCCCACTCTTCTCGTGTTGGGTCCACTTGATGCTCTTGAGGTCATTGCCATCCTGCACCATCTCCCAGAGAGGGCTCATTTCTTGAAGACGCTTCACATGGTAAATGTACTTCTCCACTGTGTAGTCTACTTCCTCCTCTGTAGTGAAACGGCCGATGCCAAGCCTGATAGAAGAGTGATCTAAATCCTCATCAGTGCCAATTGCTCGAAGGATGTAAGAGGGCTCCAGGGATGCAGAGGTGCAGGCACTCCCCGAGGATAAGGCAACATCCTTGAGTGCCATCAGCAGACTCTCCCCTTCCACATATACAAAGGAGAGGTTGATACAGCCTGGGTAATGGTGCTCAGAGTCCCCATTCATCACCATGTCTGGAAGGCTTTTCATTATCTTCCGTGTCAGTCGTTCTGCTAACTTGGAGATCCGCTTGTGGTCATACTCCATCTCTTGCTGTGCCACCTCATGCGCAGCCCCCAGCCCCACCACCAAGGGTGTGGGGACTGTCCCAGACCGCATGCCCCACTCCTGCCCCCCTCCACTCTGCAGGGCCTCCACACGCACACAGGGCCAGCAGCGAATGTAGATGGCACCAGCCCCTTTCGGACCATAGATTTTGTGACCACTGATGCTCGTGAGATGAATTTTCATGTTGTTGACGTCGAGTGGGATTTTTCCAACAGCCTGGGCTGCATCAGTATGGAAATACACCTTTCTGGAACTGCAGATGTGCCCTATGCTTCACTCCAATCTCATTGTTCACAGTCATGACTGAGACCAGACTGGTATCTGGCTGTATGGCAGCCTCTAGTTCTTTCAGGTCGATGATCCCACTCTTCTTCACTGGGAGGTTGGTGACCTGAAAGCCCTCAGCTTCCAGTGAACGGCAGGAGTCCAAGACACATTTGTGTTCTTTCTGCGTGGTGATCAAGTGCTTTTTCCGTGATCTATAGAACCTGGCCACCCCCTTAATTGCTATGTTGTTGGATTCAGTAGTGCCACTAGTGAAGATAATCTCACGAGGGTCAGCCCCAGTCAGAGATGCTACTTGCTGGCGAGCATGTTCCATGGCTGCCTCACTCTCCTAGCCATAAGCATGTGTCCGGGAATGTGGGTTCCCATAGTAGTTGACCAGGTGAGGAAGCATGGCATCAAGCACCTGAGGGTCCAGAGGAGTTGTAGCTTGCACATCCATATACAGAGGTTGCAGCACTGATTCTGCCTCTGGAGCAGTGGCTGCATCTGAGGGAACAGCACACTGGGGAGCATGGTCTACAACGTGCAGGCGCAGCCTCTGAGTGGGTGCCTTCTCCCTCGGCCACAGAGCAGCGGGGGCGGCCACGGCCACCAGCCTCCAAGAGGTTCTCAGTAGCATCATCTCGGTGGCAGCCCTGCGCCCAAAGCGGCTGCTATCCCCAGCTACAGGCTCCCGGAAGTACTCGAGACATAGTTTTTGAAGAAGTAGTTTTGTAGAAATTTACAGTCACATTTCCTTGGATGTAGAGTTTGTTCTCAGGAGTCAACAAGATAAGTGAAAATCATTACACAGCCAGTAATAGTACAGGCATTCCTTGTGTTTTTTTGTTTTTTGTTTTTTCCTGCACCTCACAGATACTGCATTGTTTACAAATTGATGGTTTGTGGCAACCCTTCGACAAACAAGTCTATCAGCACCATTTTTCCAACAGCATTATTTTTAAATTAAGGTATGTACAGTTTTTTTAGGCATAATGTTGCACACTTAATAGACTATAGTATAGTGTAAACATAACTTTTATATACACTCGGAAACCAAAAATTCATGTGACTCTCTATTGCAATGTTTGCTCTATTGCAGTGGTCTGAAACCAAACCTGCAATATGTCTAAGGTATGCCTGTATAGTATAATCATAAAATATTGAGGATTGAAAGAAAGTCTTGAAATATTTCATTAAAGAATGCTTGACCCTTTTCTCTGACTACAATGCAATAAGGTTGAAATACACAAAATAAATTCCCCTTCTACATTACATTATACTCACAAATCTAGAAAGGCACTTTTAAATAATTCATGTGGTAAAGAGGAAATAAATAGAGTTGAAATGTGAATGTTAGTGAAAGTAATATTAGTGAAAAATTGAGGCCAGCTAAAGCACTACTTGAATAAATATACAGTCTTAAATGTATTACTATTAGCAAAAGTAGTACAAACTTAGAGAAAGAAAAATAGGAAAACTAAAGTAATTAGAAAGGAATAATAAAAGTAGAAATGGAAATTAAATAGAAAAAGAAGTGGTAGAAAAGGTCAACTAATTCAAAATATTGGCAATTTCAGTTCAGTACATTTTTAAGACTTAGAGGTTTTATCTTAAGAATGCAAAAGTGGCTTAATGTTAGAAAATATTTTACTGTTATATAGCAGATAATCCTGGGGGGAAATTGATATAGAATGTTTAGAAAAATCATTTGATAAAATATAGCTGATATTCATAATGAACCATAACTCTTCATGAATAAATGAACAAGAGGGAAGTTCCTTAGCTTGGTAAATTTATCACACAAAAACCTTATAGCTCACATCACGGCACTTAAAAAAAAAAATTTTTGGCTGCATTGGGTCTTCGTTGCTACATGTGGGGTTTCTCTAGTTGCGGCAAGCGAGGGCTACTCTTGGTTGCAGTGCATGGGCTTCTCATTGCGGTGACTTCTCTTTGTTGTGGAGCATGGGCTCTAGGCACATGAGCTTCAGTAGTTGTGGCACTTGGGCTCCATAGTTGTGGCTTGCGGGCTCTAGAGTGCAGGCTCAGTAGTTGTGGCGCACAGGCTTAGTTGCTCTGCGGCATGTGGGATCCTCCCAGACTGTCCCCTGCATTGGCAGGTGGATTCTTAACCACTGCGCCACCAGGGAAGTCCCTCATATCACGGCATTTTAAAAAGGAAAATTTAGATGAATTCCCAGGAATAAGCACTAGAGTATAACAATTGAAAAGGAAAATACAAAATTTTCCATATTTGCAGAATATACAATTGTCTATGTAGGAATTTCAACATAAACTAGGGTATTAGAACTAATGAGTGATCAGCAAAACTCCTAGAGAGAAAATTAACACTAAAAAAAAAAAATCAGCATTCTGAACATGTTAGAGGAAACAATAGCCCATGTAAGAAGACAGTAAGGAAAAATGAATAAAATTTTGAGTGGAATAGAATAAAATTCTGTTTCATACTCTTCATGTTGAGTGACATGAAAATGTCTGGAAGATAGTGAGAATCAGTAAGGATGTAGAATAACAACTAGTGGGAGTACAAATCTGTGTAACTCCTTTGGAGAAAAATTTGACAGTATTAAGAAAAGTTGAATGACCTATTCATTTTTCATTCATTTAGCAAATATTTAATGAGTGCCTACACTGTGGGCAGCACCTTTTTCTCTTTTTTATGTCTTTCTTTTTTTAACTGAGATACTTTGAAGAAAGGGAATTCAATTCCTAGATGTAACCTTTAGAGAAAGTGTATTTTTATAAATGAGGCAAATACAGGAATTTTTCTTGCTACTTTGTAATAGCAAAAAGAAAGAAAAAGGAAGTAAAAAAGTCTATGAACAGGACAATTGATAAATGGTATATATTCAAACACTTCAAATGAGTGAGCTAGAGCTCTAGGTACCATTATAGATAAAATTTCAGAAATGCATTTTAAGGGACAAAGCAAGCTACAGAATGATACATAATATATTGTACTGCTTATATAAACACATATCTAGGTTTATTTAACATCAAGTTTATGTTATTGGTTACTTACTGAGGAGATAGGAGAAGGAGAATGGGATCAGATGGGTGTATGTGGGGTACTACAGCAGTTACTGAAAAAGAAGCAGAAAGAAACAAATATGGCTGTAAAGTATTAAATGTTGTTGAAGCTGGATACCTTCTTGTCTATCTTGTTAATTTTATTATTTGAAATAAAAATGGATAGCATTTCTGAAATGCCCCCCAAAAGGAAGGCTTATAATGTCCATATATTTGGAAAATGACTGTATCCCTTCCCCTTTGGAGAGGTATGAAATGTGAAGGCTTTGATAAGATTTGTGTTAAAGAACCTGGCTTCTTTTATTTATCAAGCATTCCAGAAGCCTTTGATTCCTACAACTATTTAAAGTCTTTTCTCCTTATCAGAATTATAAAGAATCAGTTTTACTAGCTTAATAGATAATTGTTACACACCTCCTGTAATCAGATGCTGTGCTAGATAGTTCCTGAATGTACAGAAAAACAACCACAGTTTTGCCCTCATGGAAAACAGGTGTTACAGAATACATTAAACAGATATACTGAGTGGGTTGAAAACTCTGAAAATTCACTTGGGCACGTCTAGAGGACAGGGTTGTGGAAGGTTTGCCTGTATAGCTAAAACTTGACCTGAGACTTGAAAGATGAGTAGGAGTTAGGTAGGCAGTAGCAGAGGGCACTTCTTATAGCAGAAACAGGGCATGCAAAAATGAAATCTCTGCCCCTTCAAAGAGGGCATAGATGTCCAGTAAAAATAGAGCTGAGAGAAGCTAGATTCTGAACATTGAACATTTTGACTTTTTGTGTAATTGATGGCATTTTAGAAAGAAAATAACATCATATTTAGCATTTTTAGAAATACCTTTCTGGAAGAGTACAGGTGGTGATTTAGGGTGTGTATGGCTGGAAGAAAGACCAATTAGGAGGCTTTTTTTTCCCCTCCCCCTCCAGTGATGCAATTGGGAAGTAATGAGAGTTTGCATTTATAGTGTCAGTGAGGGTGAAAAGGAAGAGGAAGTGACCGATTCTATAAATATTAAGGCTGTAGGATGCTTCTGAAGGATGAGAAAGAGGACAATCTAAGGTAATTCCTAGTTGTTTGACTTGGGGATATTCACTGAAAGGAAATTTTTAAGAGTGTAGGTGTTAGTAGATGGGTATGGGAATAGTTTGGTTTGGACATTTTGACTTTTAGGTGCATGACACTGACTATATGTTGAATTTTGGAACATTCAAGATATTAACCTGGTATTTGTTGCTTTAGCAGTTATGAGTTAGCATTTAAGTGAATTTCTATAATCTATTGGCATTTGCATTTTGTACCTCCAGATTTCAGCTAAAAATGTTGGACTACGGTTGCTTCATTCAACAAAAATTCTTTGAGAGCTCTTGTTTCAGGCATTGGGTTAGGTACAGGAGATACAATATGAGCTAAACTTGCCTGACCCTTCCCTTCATAGCCTTGCTAATCATAGAAGGGAAAGGAAATTCTCCATATTAATCAAATGATTTGTTAATATACTATTACAAACTGTTGATAAATGCTAAGAAAACTCCATTTGGTCTTAGTGTACTGATAATAATAACTTATGTGAATGAGGAATTGGATTCAGCCTATAAATGAAGTATAAATAATAGCATAGTTTGGTCTCCTGTTTGCTTTTGACAGGTGACTATGGGTAAAATTGATTTTGTCCATTGAAGCTATGATTGGGAAAGACATAGGTATCTTAGCGGGATAGTCTGTGATTAGTCATTCTCTCTCTTTTAGGGAGGAAACTTTGTTCTGATGTTAAAGAAAGTATGAACTTTTATAGGACATTCATTTCTTCTAGTTCCCAACTTACAAATGGGTTAGATGCCAAATCTCAAGGTATCAAATGCAGAGGAGTTCTCCCCTAAGATTTGTGTAGGTGAGTTTTAATTACTCTATGTCGACACCAAGGAAAGTGAAAAAGCACCGGTGAGTTTATTAAAATCTCACCTGTTAACTTGTGTTTGAACTGACAGTTTATTTAGTGACTGTATGAGAATTGAATGCTTTTCTGAGGTATTAATAGAATGTATAATGTGTTTATAATAAGTTTTGAATTTCTGAATGTTCATTGAAAAGCTTAAAAGTTTCAAGAAGTATTAAAATGGCTGAAGAATGTCTTAAGTTTAATTATAGAAGAAATGGTAATGAAACGTTAGAGGGGAGAACAAATGTACTATTGACTGAAATGAAACTTTATAACAAAGATGGTCAAGAAATATTGAAGGAAGGAAATACTACAATAAAGATGAGGAGTAAAACCTTATAGAACTAAGCAAATATAAGTACTTGAATAGAATCAGTATATGAGTGTAATAAAAGAAATATGTGCTTATAGCTGCAACCACTACAGTGCAGGATATTGGGTACAGGACTTAAAATCATGAAAAAAAATAATAAAACATTTATTCTGATTTTTAACAACATCATAATAAAAATTTTAAATTTAACATAACATTTAGATTAAGTTTAGCTGAAGGTAAATGTGGAAGACTGAAAATAACAGTAGTTTAAACAAGATAGTTTATTTCTTTCATACGTAAAAGATCTTAGATAGATGATCTTTTCCATGGCAGCAGGTAGACTGTCAAAGGATTGACATTGTTAATACTTTAATACTTTAATAATCATTAAGGTATACATAATCATAACTTTAGCAACTGTACATTTTGATGTTTATCAGAAACGAATTTTACATAATAAAAAGGAAGAAGCTGCCAAGGCAGCACAATTGCGGTCTCTACCCCAGGCAGCAGACATTGGGTTCTGTTTTAAGCCCTTTGAATATCTTTCTATCCTGTCTATTTCTTATTCCTCTGTCTTGATCCTTGTGGGAATTCTGGGCCTAATGTTCCTACTAATGATAACAGCCAGCCACATTGCACTTCACATGTCCCATGAATAAGTTGATGTTTTAAGGGTGGGAGTGCTGCTGGTGCCAGGCACTGGGCTCTTGAGGCGAACTGCTTCATTTTAGACTTCTTAGTTCCTGCAAGCTATGCACGAATGGCCACAAAAGTAGTCAAAGCATGGTGAAGCTAGCAAGCATACCTTTGTGGATGTTGATTGCCTACAGAGCCCCAAATGTGATACAAATGGTGTTTGAAGGCCCACCAGTGCAGCATAGATGTCATAGTGCTGGTGGGTGAACCTCATGGGCATCTATCATGGCATCCATGATTTGGATAAAGAAGACCTGAGTCTTCAACACAACACCCTTGTTGCAAAAGCATCACTGCCAGGATGCCTGTGCCTTTTAAACTCAGATTGGGAAGCCGAGCTGCAGTGCCTCTTTTGTGACTGCTGCTGGCTCCATTCCAGGTACATGCCAGCACTATAAGCAGCCCACCATCTATATTAAGCAGTAACAGAACACCTCTTAGAAGACCCTAGATGAGATGGACATTGCTAGCTCTACCTATATTGAGAGGAGGATAGGGTTGAATTACTCTTCTGTGACCATAGCAGTCTCAGAATGCTCTTCTGTGGAAGTCTCCTGCTGGTAATCTCTACATGGATAAGAAATCCACCTCAACCCCCATGAAGCTTTGGCAGCTAGTTCCAGTATTGTCATTGTGGTGGTCCTGGTGGCCATTGTTGTTGCCATTGCAATCCTGGTGATCACCATCAAGTTGAAGTTGGAGAAGTACAAGAAGGCAGGAATGAAGGACTGGGGGAATTGAATATACAACCCAGCATAGGTCTATAGTGGGGAGGGTCAGAGGACAGTGTCCCAGGACCACTTCAGCGTGAAACAATTCTTGACTTAAGACAGATACTTTCTCCACCACCATCCCCCTCTGCTCTCCCTTCTCCCTCCATCCTAACAATTCTTGTCCTAGGGCTACCTTTCTTTCTGACGTTATCTCCCAACCTCTCTTGAAGAGCTGTTTCTATTATTATTCCTTCTTTCTCTTGGTCCATGGACAAGAAATCTCATTCTGTAAATGCAGACACAAGAATGTCATCTTTGATTATGTTTAAAATAAAAGGTTAAAATGACATCCTGGAATCATTTAAAAGTGGTAGAATACCTTTTGAAGGCTTAAGACTTTAGGTGAGGAACAGTTCTATCTCATTATAAAGGAAAGAGTAGCATCTTCCATCCTGAACTACCTACTAGTTTATCTACTGCTTATCAATGAGAAGAAAATTTGCCTTTATTTGGGCTTGCATAATGGCCATATCACTGTCTGTTACACCATGAACACATACGCTTCTTACTTAAAAGCTAATCTTATTTTGGTTGCCTAAAGACATTTTTATTTTTTTGAGAAGAGACTGTCCAGATACTTTGGGGGTTTGTTCTTCAGCTCACCTCTATTATAGCTGATATTAGTAATATTTTATTATGTAAAAATGTTTGTATATACTTTGTCATTGGTAATTTTTGTGACTTTCTTAATATTACAAACAGTGAAATTTAATAAAATATGAGGGAGACATAAAGCAAGAGAGAGTTTGAATTTGTCAGAATTATGCCAATTTAAAAAAAAACCTTAACTTTTTTTTGGGGGATCCTGTGGGAGGTTATACATAAGATGAAGGTGAAATAAATAGAACTTTACAAACACTAGGGCCCTGCATCTTAGAATCACAGTATTTTTTTTTCTTGAACATCTTTATTGGGGTATAATTGCTTTACAATGTTGTGTTAGTTTCTGCTGTATAACAAAGTGAATCAGCTATACATATACATATATCCCATATCTCCTCCCTCTTGCATCTCCCTCCCACCCTCCCTACCCCACCCTCTAGGTGGTTGCAAAGCATGGAGCTGATCTCCCTGTGCTATGAAGCTGCTTCCCACTAGCTAGCTATTTTACATTTGGTAGTGTATGTCAATGCCACTCTCTCACTTCATCCCAGCTTACCCTTCCCCATCCCCGAGAATCACAGTATCTTAATTTGAACTTCAGAAATGTTCAGATTTTATAGCCCAAGGTTTTCCCCACAAATGATTATATTTTTATAAAATAATCATTGTTGATCCCTTTTAGAGATTCTGCTGGATTAGCTTTGAACACCTTCATTGTTTAAGCTTCATGGTTACATCTCATCATCTTTTGCATCTCTCTTTTTTTCTTTTTTTTTTTTTTTTTTTTTTTCTTTTTTTTTTTTGCGATACGCGGGCCTCTCACTGTTGTGGCCTCTCCCATTGTGGGGCACAGGCTCCGGACGCGCAGGCTCAGCGACCATGGCTCACGGGCCCAGCCGCTCCGTGGCATGTGGGATCTTCCCGGACCGGGGCACGAACCCGTGTCCCCTGCATCGGCAGGCAGATTCTCAACCACTGCGCCACCAGGGAAGCCCCCATCTTTTGCATCTCTTAAACTGACATGTGGAACTGGTCCAGACTATTTCATAATCAGTTTAGTGCCTTAAAATTCTTAGGTTTTTGAGAACAGTTGTAAGAAAGTTCTAAACATAAACTGTATTTCTTGCAGTTTTTGTGTTTAGTTACGTAGTATTTGAATTATTAAGTTGTTTACTGTTTCTCAAAGATATATGTACATTTACATTTATCTACTGTTTACCAACCCCAGTAGAAAAATGAGCAAGTGAAGAGAGTCTTGTTTTACTATTTGTTGAGCAATGTCAGTATTTTTGTGAGAAAAGACGTTAACATTAAAATGTGAAGTTTCTGATTCTTCCCTGAGTCTATCTTTAACTCTTGCTTTAACGTAATAACAACCTAATAACTGTAACTGTGTGATTAACTGTAAGGTAATTTTTTTAAGTGCTTTAGTCCTGATATCCCCCATTTTCCTAGAATGAAAAGTAATATGTAAAATATACAGAATGTTTTAGGGCAGAAGATATAAATTCCTTTTTCATTTCATAGGTATTTGAAAATACTCAAATGATAGCTTAATATTTACTTAAGAGTGAGTTTTTGATTTTTTGTTTAGTTAGAATGACTCTCTGAAATTTGTGGATATTTTAACCTGTCCCCAACAATTCTAGCATCTACATAGTTAGAGTAATATACATACTGTAAAAAATAAACCTCATATATTGGTGGCATATCATGATAGACATTAATTTCTCATATATGTAACCATTCTTATATATGTAATATAAGAATTAGTGGTATGTGTCTTTCCTTCATATGGTGACTTAGGATCCATGCTCCTTCCATTTTCTGGCTCCTCTTTCCCTTAGAGCCTCAATGTTGTTTGCATTCAGTGGCTGGAAGGGGAGAGAGAATGGAGCACTACCTACTTCTTAGATGCTTTTTGTCCCCCTGTTTACATTCCATTGATGGAAACTTAACCAGTACTACAGTGAGCCAGGTAATGGAGTCAATGGCTGGGTAGTTGTTACTCAGTTTGGTATACACTGAAAGGGAGAACACATAATTGTCGTACTCTGGCTACTTTTAGATAATTAAAGGGAAGGTATACAGTAAATATTTTGATTTTGTTTAATTTCTTCAATACAGAGTTTATAAAAGCTGCTGATTAGTGCTAAGATAAGAGCATTAACTCCTTATAAGTTATTTAAAACTAAAGTCCTAAGTTGAAGTTAGGGACTCTAGGAATTTTCACAGCCTCTATTCAGTTACATCCAAAGATACCTACTATTTTTCATGTATTTAGCTTCAGTAAACACATTGCTGTTGTTATTTTTTGTGTTGTTGCTGATGTCAAGCTTGTGGCTTTAACTTAGGTGTTTCAGATATTATTAGTCTTCTTCATGATATCCCCTAACCTTCCAAAGGTATCATCCACAGGTATATCACATTTTATATAGATGGTCTAGGATATATCAAGTAAATAGAGATATGACTGTTGCTGCATTTGTGTTATAATGGTGAAGTATTTATAAAAGATTATGTATATAATGGGTTTACTTTATGAAGTCATTTTAAGGAAAAATAGCCTTTATTTTACATATTTATTTGTATTTATAAATTGTTTATAGATATTTGAATATATGGAATATGGTGCTTTCTACTAGCTTTATTTTCACATAGAGGACCTAACTTATTTTAATGCTTCTGGTCAAAATTCCTTACTTATAGCTTCAGTAAGAATTGAAATACAGAAAACATTATATGAATAAAGACATATTGAAGTCTGAAACTTTTTTAGAATTTCTTCTTTTGTCCACCTTAGTAAATGTGGATTGAGTGTGCTTGTGCAGTTTGTTACCCTGTACACTAACTTTAATCATGTATAAAGCAGAACCCTTCAAAAATTTTTTTTCATGATTTGTGTCCAAACTGCTGAAGAAAACTATATATATGTTGATATAATTCCTTATCATTTCCTGGGCTTTGGTCCTAAGCCTTTGAGATGGGAAGACAAAAAGGATTTTCCTCCCGGTGAGGACTTTTGATCTAGTACAGGATTTCTTAACCTGGAGTCAAATGCTAGAATTTTTGATAAGCATGAACAGAAATGAGGAGAGTGGTAAAAAAAATTTGGAATTGATTTAAAAAAATAAGTGCAGAGAGAAAACTGATCTGGGACATTTAAAAGGATTGTTAATGGCATTGAAGACTAAATTTGTAGCAGTATGACTTCATATAATTGTTTGATTTTCCTCCTGCAGCCCGGTAACCAGATATTAGAAATGTGAATTACTGTTTACTAGAAGGAACAAAAATGTAGGTTTTGATCTGTTCCAGGAACTCCTTTTCAGTAGTTAATAGTCCTTTGAGGGTTCTGAATTGCTTGAAACAAGACAGACTAATCTGACATGCACAGTCTTAGAAAGTGTATATAGATGTTGTGTTGTTTGCAGCATCATTGGGCTAGGATATGAATGTTTCCTAACTGGCTGTGGAAATTCTGGACTATGTGAACACATATTTTCAAGAAAGTTAAAAACTACATATCCTCTATTAAAACTCCAACTTTCACTCTTCACTCAGAGATATGTGCCTTGGTGTGTTTCTTTCTAGCTTGTCCTTGTGAACTCCGTTGTTTTATGACATTAAACTTGATTGTGCTTAGGTCTTTTCTTCCTGTCCGTTTTAAGTAGGTCTGACAAATATTAATCTGTATTTTTACTAAGATCCTGTATTTTAACTGAGAAGAGTGTGATTAACCGGACTAGACAGGGTTATTCTGGGCGATATGATGGGAAATCATTTACCTATAATATCCACAAGCCTAACTTTGTTTATGAAACACCATTATTTAATAATTTAGGTATCTTGATTTTAGAAGACACATTAGAGACAAATATTCTGTACTTTGAAAGAGTTGTTGCCAACTTTATGACAACTCACACATTAGCAGCAAAACAGGTATATTTTCACTACAGTTATCTGTCTTAATAATCCATGTCATCATATCCACCCATGTATCTTCGATTTGTATGCTATGATATCACTTCCTGGTCATTCAGAACCAGCCATTTCACACCTTTTCCCCACACTGCATACAATAGCAGATTATTCTTCAGTTATATTAAGCACTGACAAGGTTTTTTTAAAAAAAGATGCTATTTTAGAAATCCTTTTAGAACTATTTGGTTTATAAAATGTTTCTGATATTTAGTCATTTCATAAATTACAGAAGGAATTGATGAATCCCAGAGTAAAATGGAAGAGAGAAAAACTAGGATGACTTTAACTCCACTTTTCCGCTGCTTGTGCAGAAATTCCAGAATAACCTTCTATTAGTAGTTGAAGCCATCATCAACACAAAGCAGCTGAGAGTCATGGCAAGAGATTGAAAGGATGTATAATAGGATTTAGGACAGACTTTTCTAGCATAATTATTAATAGCACCCTCTTTCACCCTGTAAGTGTTCTAGTTTGTATGATAAATTGTAATGACACTGTAAGAATTGGTAAAGAAATGAATGCAAGATAAAGACGTTAGAGGACTAAAGTTCTTGATGAGGCTCAAAAGGCAAAGTGTGAGTGTAAGACGTTCTGTACTAAATGGACAGAGACCATACCAGGTAGTATGGAAATTTAATGATTTCAAAGATGGAGTAGTTCTTAGATGTCTAGGATGTGAATGGAGAGTTTGAAGTAAAAACATTGATGGTTTTTTAGACCAACAGAAGTAAAAAATGTGTATCTTAAGATATCAGATATATCTTTATTAACATTGTTGAAATGGCTCTGGATGGCTTGATTGGGGTAGAGGGTAAGACTTTGAACCAAGAAATAAAGGTTCAGTGACTGGGGATGGAGAGAGGGGTGACTCTAGAGGCTACTTAATATATCACAAAAAGAAAGGTGGTGGTAGGACGGTAAGCCACCTGGCATGGGTCTTAAAGGCTGATACGTTTCAAATGCTGATAGATATAAGGTGGCTCGGATATGACAGTAGCTAGGAGAGGCAGTTATCATAAAGTACAAAAAAGGAAGTACTGTAGTATTCTGAGGCCATAGGGAAAACAGCCAAGTTTCAGATAGGGCCAAGGAGGTAGAGACAGATTTTGTGAATTGGTTGAATGTGTAGAGGAATTTTACAGTGAATTGCTAGTTCCGGATGTTTTCAGAGGAAATAGTTGGGAAGGAAAATCAGTGGAAGAGTGAATTAAGAGAAAGAAACCAAGAACTGTGTAGTATTCTAGAGCAGGAAAAAAATGGGATAACTGTTTTTAATGGTTGTAGATGATACAGATTACATAGTCATTTTAAGAGATTTACTGACTTCAGGGTTCAGAATAAACTTGGCTTAAAATGGTTTGAAAATTCAGTGTATGCTGTCCAGGTGTTTTTAGCTTTGATTGACCTAAACTGGACCCCTATTATTCAATAGTGGGGAAAATACTGCACTGTTAGAAGACAAAGTTGTCATTATTTAGCTGGGGTGGTCTTGGGAAAGTCACCAAACATCTTTCACCTGTAGTTTCCTTATCAGTAATTGATGTTCTGCCCATGAGGCTTCTTGTGAGAATCAAATGAGGCTGATTTATGTCAGTGTATTGTGATACAAAGTATTTTAGTCATGCTTGGTTTATGATAAAATTCAAAGCTCACATTTCAGTGAGGCTTAATGTGGTTTTGAATCTGTATTTTGTGTTTGTATTTGTAGATATTGTATGGAATTCTAGAATACATCATGTTAAAATTTAGGTTAAGGCTGGAGAAAGTTATAAGGAGGAGGATTCTGAGAGGTCACATTTTGAGCCAAGAAAGACCTTGCCAAGCATACATAATGTCCCTTGCCACAAATTAATCATGTTCTTTTAAAATGTGTGTTAGAGAACTTACCATAAGAAAATGCTGCTTAGAATAAAATGCTGAGGTTAATAAAAATAACTCATTTGGACATTTTTAGTTGATTTCTTTTGATACCAGTATCTCTTCTAGCTAGGGAGTGGTATAACCATACAAAGAAGCCTAGCAGTTCAGAATAGTTTCACATATTCTCTGACACTAATTCATGCAAAAGAGAAAAAGGCAGTGTCTCTTTCTCATTTTTTGTTTCTTTTTTTACTGTTAAATTGTTGGCAACTCTTTGCTTATCTCTCAAATTATATATTTATATTTGCTGGCTCATGAAATACAAACTTCTTGAATCACTAATTTAACTTAAAGTCTGACATCATTAGGAGTAACAGACCACATTTGCTCTTCATTTTTTCTTTTTTTAATGGGATCTTCCCGGACCAGGGCACGAACCCATGTCCCCTGCATTGGCAGGCGGACCCTCAACCACTGCGCCACCAGGGAAGCCCCACATTTGCTCTTCAGTTTTCCATTATCAGCTCCTGCTGATGGCTTACTGAAAAATAGGTGGTCAAAGTTAACTATTATTTGAAAAATATCTGTT
This sequence comes from Kogia breviceps, assembly GCF_026419965.1. Classification (NCBI taxonomy): domain Eukaryota; kingdom Metazoa; phylum Chordata; class Mammalia; order Artiodactyla; family Physeteridae; genus Kogia; species Kogia breviceps. Next base: position 17,615,487 of record NC_081314.1, read on the forward strand.
CAGTGTAAGGCAAACTCCCTTAGCTTTCCTTAAAGTATGTACAGCTTCTTCCGATCATGTTTAATGCAGGAACTTCTCACATACAAGACACTAGCTAGATACTTATGATAGGCTTGTGTCCCTCCCTGTCCCATTCCCCCACCACCAAAAAACCCCCTAGGATTAAATGTTTTTGGATATCAGAAACTATGGCAAGCACTTTTTGTATCCACTATACCACTGTCCACAGTAAAATGCATATATTCAACATTTAGTAAATAGTTGACAAATAATCACCTCACACCAGTCAGAATATCTATCCTTGGAAAGTCTACAAATAACAAGTCTTGGAGAGGATGTGGAGAAAAAGGAACCCTTGTACACTGTTGGTGGGAATGTAAATTGGTGCAGCCACTATGAGGAACAGTATGGAGTTCCTTAAAAAACTAAAAATAGAACTATCATAAGATCCAGCAATTCCACTTCCGGGTATATATGTGGAAAAAATGGAAACAGTAATTTGAAAAGATACTTGCCCCCCAGTGTTCTTAGCAGCAGTGTTTGCAATAGCCAAGATATGAAAGCAACCCAGATGCCCAGTGGACGAATGGATAAAGAAGATGTGGTGGGGCTTCCCTGGTGGCGCAGTGGTTGAGAATCCGCCTGCCGATGCAGGGGACACGGGTTCGTGCCCCGATCCGGGAAGATCCCACATGCCACGGAGCGGCTGGGCCCGTAAGCCATGGCCGCTGGGCCTGTGCATCCGGAGCCTGTGCTCTGCAACGGGAGAGGCCACAACAGTGAGAGGCCCGCGTACCGCAAAAAAAAAAAAAAAAAAAAAAAAAAAAAAGAAGATGTGGTGTATATACACAATGGAATATTACTCGGCCACAAAAAAGTGAAATCCTGCCATTTGCAGTAAAGTGGATGGACCTAGAGAATATTATGCTTAGTGAAATAAGTCAGACAAAGAAAGACAATACTTTATTATATTACTTGTAATGTGGAATCTAAACAATAATACAAATGAATGTATATGCAAAACAGAAACAGACTCACATATAGAAAACAAACTAGTGCTTTCCAAGGGGGGAGGCGCAAGGTAGGGCTGTGGGATTAAGAGATACAAACTACTATGTCTAAAATAGATAAGAAAGAGGGATATATTGTATAGCATAGGGAATTATAGCTATTATCTTGTAATAACTTTTAATGGAGACTTATCTGTAAAAATACTGAATCACTATGCTGTACACCTGAAACTAATGTAATACTGTAAATCAACTATATTTCACTAAAAATTTTTAAATAATACAAATGAATCTATATACAAAACAGAAACATTCACAGACAGAAAACATAGTTACCAAAGGAGAGAAGGAGTGGGGGAGGGACAGATTAGGAGTGTGTGACTAACAGATGAAAACCATTATACTGTATATAAAATAGATAAGCAACAAGGATTTACTGTATAGCACAAGGAATTATATCAAATATCTTGTAGTAACCTATAATGGAATATAATCTGAAAAAGAAAAACTGAATCATGCTGGATATGCTGTATACGTGAAACTAATACAATATTGTAAATCAAATATACCTCAATTTAAAAATTTTTTTTTAATGGTGGAATTTTGAATCCCCAGGATTTTGTTTCTTTGATTAGAAGTAAATGAGTATTTTTCTGAAATATTTATTGTTCATTAGTATTTCCTTTAAAAGTCTTAAAATTCATTTATGTATATAATGCAACACCATTCAAAATCTTAGGGATTGATTTTGAAATTGCTGAAGTGATTAAGGAGAACAAATAACACTTAGAAAATTCTGAAAATGAAAAGTAACAAGGGACTCACTCCACCAATTAATAGACTGTACATAAAGCTACAGAAAATATTAATGCACGTGATTGGCTCAACAACTGGCAAATGGATCAGTTGAACATAGACAGACCTAAGTATATATGATAATTTAATTTGTTAAAAAACATGTCATGCCTATTTCTTTCTCTTCATAATTGTCACTTGATTAACAACTTGAAAAAAATGCAGAACTTTAACTCATATCATGCACCAAAGTCTAAATGTAGTAGAAAATTAAATATAAACAATGATGTCATAAAACTATTAGAAAAAAATTATATGAAAAATTATGGGATTTGGGAATTATAAAAGTTAAAAAGCAGACTTAAAGCAAATATTTCACTTATTTAAAAGCCTTTAGTATTTAGCCTTTTACCATTATATAGTATCTATTTTCTGTTTATTGCTTTTAATCTTAAATGCCAATTTTATGTTAATATTGCCACTTCAGCATTTCTGGCTGCGGACGCACAGGCTCAGCGGCCATGGGTCACGGGCCTAGCTGCTCTGCAGCATGTGGGATCTTCCCGGACCAGGGCACAAACCCGTGTCCCCTGCGTCGGCAGGCGGACTCTCAACCACTGTGCTACCCGGGAAGCCCATACCTAGTATTTTCTTGATCCATATCTTTATTTTCTTCTTAAAGCCAAATTTTATTTAAGTAATGTATGTACATGATTTTTTAGAAAAATCAAAGAGTACAGTGACCAAAATTACAGTCTGTCATTTCTTTCCCTAATTCCCAGTCCTGCTCCTCAGAGTAATGTTTTTATTTCTTTTAGCTTTTCCTTCTGATATTTATTCTACCTAAGTATTTAGTGCCATTTTTGACAGCATTGTGCTAATTGAATATGATGGACAAGCAAACCTTAGAAAAGTACAAGCAAACCTTAGAAAGACATATACAAAATAGAGGGCAGTAACTGGCTAAAAACTTTAGGGGCCCCATGGCCACCTCAGTTAAGTATTTGGGCATTCAGTGGTTGGGGCATGTCATCAAAATAGTGAACTAGTGTGATGTTTCATGGAATGTGTAAAGATGATCCAAGATATCTGTGCACTGTTTTGGTGGTCAGACTCAAGTGTTGCCTCTGGTGGCCCCCACCTCCTGCTATTCATGTTCTTGACCCATCCCATTGAGTGTGTTGAGACCTGTGACTTTCTTCTAACCACCAATTAGAGCAAAGGTGATGGGAGGGCAATTCTGTGATTACGCTATGTTATGCAAGACACTATCTTGCTAGCAGGTTTCCTATCAGGATTCTCCTTGTTGGCTTGACAGGTAATTGATCATGTTGGCGAAGCCCATGTAGCAAGGAACTTCTTGGCCCTGAGAGTTGTTTCCAGCCAGTAGCCAGCAGGAGGTCAAGGCTGTCAGTCGACAGCCAACGGCAAGGAAAGAAATTCTCCCAACAACATAAGTGAGCTTAGAAGTAGATTCTTTCCCATTTGAGCCTCCAAATGAGAATGTAGCATAGTGAATATCTTGATTACAGCCCTGTGAGATCCTAAGCAGAAGATTCAGCTGAGTTATATCTAGATTCCTGACTCTCACAGATTGTGAGATGTAGATAACCAAGACAACTGTTTATGACAGAAAGCAGGAAAATTAACATAGTGCTGAACCAACACTGTGAAAGTTATACTTTTGTCCATTCCAGGTAAAAACAACTTACTTTGAGTGGTCCTTGTTAATTGGAGAAAAAGGCATTAGCCAGGTTAGTAGCTGCTTATCAAGTGCCAGGGTCTGCAACTGCCGTGAAGGTCACCACCTGATTAAGCTTATGATGATCCATAGTTGTTCTCCGGGATCCATCTGACTTCTCTGTTGGCCAAACTGGTGAGTTTAATAGGGGTATGATAGGTTTCACCGCCTTTGCCTCTTTGAGGTCTTTGATTAAATTCTGTAATTCCCCTGGGGATATAGTATTGCTTCTAGTTTATTATCTTGGTAAGGAGAGGAAGTTCCATGAACTTTGCTTTAGACATTGCTACCATAATGCCTCTTATCCCACGGGTCAGAAAGTTAATGTGGGGTCCTTTCAGTTGCCAGGTATGTCTCTTCCAAGTATATATTCAGGAACCAGGGAAATAACCACAAGGTGAATCCCTGGACCATTTGGGCTCACTTTCAGTCAGACTGGAGTTAAAACCCCGTTATCATCTGACTGATGTATCATGTATCACCATAAGCCTGTAATTTAACTTGTGGACCACAGTGCCAGGAAATAAGGGCGATTCAGAGACAGTGTCTATTAATGAGAGTGAGTATTTCCTTTTTACAGTACATAGTACCTCTGATTAATGGCTTCAAGTCTCTGGGGAAGGATTAGAGGAGGGTGTATGGTGGGACTTGCAATAGCTGTGCAGGGTCCATTTTCAAGGGACCTGGTTTCCACTTTGTTCAGCTGACTCTGGATCTGTGAGCTAACCCAGGTTTAGTAACTGGTAAGAAGGCTATATCTCTCCAATGTGTTGGAGACAAAGGTAGACTTCTGGCTACCAGACCTAGAGTTTTTCCTATTATATAAATTAAACAGTATTCTACTAGGTTGCCCATCTATTTTGTTCCTAGGGGCACTGTAATCAGTTAGCTGCTGCCAAAAATTTCTGTGGGCCAAATCATTCTGGTGACAAGTACATCCCTGCCTCCCTTTACAGGTAATGCACCCATCTTGTCTTTGATGATTAAGTAGAGCCACTTGGGCTGTATTAGCTTGGCTCTCATCATCTCCATTGATGATCTTCTTAATGACCACAACCCCTACACTCACACCAGGCTCACTAAAGGAGAGTAACCACAGACCTTAGTAAGAATGGGAGATGTAGCTCCTCCCTTCACTAATTGCTTTCTGGGCCCTCTTGTGTAACATAGTTGAGGAATAGTAGTATGAAATTCTCACGTGATAAATCCAGTCCAACTCCCTAAATCATTAGATTCTTTCCTCCCTCCATCCATATCAGTGCCAGGAAAGCTCTGGCATCTCAACCTTTAAATCCAACTTTTAGTGCACCAACTAGATAATTAATAATTAGAGCCATTTTCAGGTACATGGACTAATGTAGTAAATCTGTTACCTCTACTGAGTGCACCCATGTCAATTAATTTGCCCTGATGTAGCATTATATTTCATCCTCTTTGGTCAAATACTTCAGGAATCTACTCCACACATGGTTCTCCAACTTCTGTTGGGTATGTAAGCTATTTCCTCTTGGGTCATAGTGTGTACCTGTCCCCCTGGAGCATGCTGAGATTTGACCCTAGTTATGGATCTAATGGCAAAAGGAGTTGGTTGTGGTGGGTCTTCAGGAGAATGAGCATCCCCCTTCAAGGCATCTGCCCATGTGAGATCATCAGAAGGTTTTCAAGCCATGGAAGGCTAGTGTTCTTAGACGCTGGAAAGCAAGCTACTTCCACTGGTATGGGAGGCTCCCAATTAGTGGTGAGGGGCTGAGGGAGTGGGAAAGAGGTAAAAATTGTTAGTTTCATCTAAGACCAACTAGGTATCTCCATTCTAATTTCAGGATCTCATTCTTTCCCGATCAAGGTTTTAATTTTCAAATGAGAAACTTGATGAGATTGAATTCAGCTGTTTTTGTAATTCAGCAACCTACACAATTAAATTTTTAGCTTGACTTTTGGCAATATCAGCCCCATACGTATAAGAAAGAAGAGATTCTTCCAGGGGAATCATGGAAGCTCTCTGGTTCTCACACTGTGACTTAAGCTGAGAGTTAATGGACTTGAGCTTGTCATTTTCTAAGTGCTCAATTGTACACAAAATATCTATCTCATACTGCTGTCCTCACAGTTACCACTACTGCTATAATAGCAAACATAGCAGCCACTGAAATTCCCAAGGCATGTGCTTGAGTTGACACTTCATCACAGTGTACCACAGGTGTTAGCTTCACTGATTTTCTGAAACTACTGTATGCCATAGATTACTAGCATCCCATTGGCGACCAGCTCAGCCCTGTGCTTAATCCCAAGGGCATGACCAAACCAGTCCCCAAATCTTATCTTTACTGGTTTATCATTTGGAACCACTCCTGGGACTAATTCTATACCAGTCTGGATTCAATCAGGAGTCAAAACTACAGAGTAATTTGAATTGGTAAAATGCATTATGCATAATTGCTAAACTATGATGGAAGAGTTAACTATAAAGATGTAAATAAAAATAACACTAAGTCTCCTAGGGCTGAAGGAGATTTCTCAAGGAAAGACAGCCTTGGAAGAGAGGGGTTCCCTTCCCCAGGCGGGGGTTCAGACCTTGTTGGAGAAAGTAGAGATACAGCCTGTTGAATGACAGAGAAGTTCACTGGATTGCCTTAATCAGAGTTGGTTCACAGTTTCTGGACAGCAGGAAACAGTATTCTGAGGTACAGTCATGTTCAGCATGGAAGACAGTTGTACAGTGAAAGATGTGGCACTGCTGCCAGCATGAGACTTGAAGCATGCCAGTGTCTGTGTCAGTAGGGCTGCATTAGGAGGGTAATCACTAATCCCAGGCTGGAGTACAAGGTTGCCAAAGGACTGCATACTCTTGGCATGAGCCTGGGACAAACACCACTGGATTTCCTTTTATGCTCTTGCTGCTATTGGACTATGTAGCAAGAGCAAGAAAAGCTAGACTCTGACATATCGAAACCAGGAAGAGAAAACCCCTTTCCTTCTGCAGTGTCCTTCCAGAGCTCTAGGCTAATAAAGCTTAAATAGTGCTTACTGTGAAAGAGAAATGCTTATAAAGTCCTGTTCATTATTATAGAGCAGATACTGAAGGGTAGCTTTGGAGCCGAGGCACAGTAAATTGATAACCGATGAAGAGGCTTTCCTTAAATGTCTGGTGTTGGCAGCTATTTGCTTTCTTAAGAGAGAGACATTGAAAAAAACAAAACAAAACAAAACAAAAAATAAATAAAAATTTTTTAAAAAAAGAGAGACATTGAATGCAGATTGGATGCTCTGTATGTAGAGGTGGAGTTTGTATAGATTATCTGACTTTAACTGTTGGTCTTGACATTTATGAGATTTTCTCTTTTTCCTTGGAATTATGAATTTTATCTTGACTTGCTTATATGTGTCATTTTCCCATTAATTCTGGCAACAGCTAGATAAGCTATGTTAATGTTCAGATGTAAATCACTGATCAGGTCGTTTTTCCTCTTAAAATGAACAGTTTAATTGTATTCTCTTTTTTCCCCTTCTCAAACACCTGTACTTGTCTTAGATATATCTACCAAATCTTTTACCCCTTACCTCATGAATTCTATTTCTGTATTTTTATTTTGTGTTGAGATTTTTTTTCCCCATTCAACTTCCAGGACGTTAAATCCATTCTCTATAGTGATTATTCTTAGGTTGATCCAATGAATATTTAAATTTGATAGTCTTTTTTTTTTTTTTTAGACTTCTAGAAAGTCTTTTTATGTTTTAAATCTCCCATCTGTTTCATATATACCCAATTTACTTTTTCTTTTCTCCTCTTGATTGCTGAGTCTTTTAGGCATATTATTATTTTTTAATTTTTATTTTCTAAAGGGCTTCAAATGCTTGGCTTATTTATTTGTTTGTTTATTTATTTATTTATTTTTGGCTGTGTTGGGTCTTCGTTTCTGTGCGAGGGCTTTCTCTAGTTGTGGCAAGTGGCGGCCACTCTTCATCGCGGTGCGTGGGCCTCTCACTATCGCGGCCTCTCTTGTTGCGGAGCACAGGCTCCAGACGCGCAGGCTCAGTAGTTGTGGCTCACAGGCCTAGTTGCTCCGCGGCATGTGGGATATTCCCAGACCAGTGCTCAAACCCACGTCCCCTGCATCAGCAGGCAGATTCTCAACCACTGCACCACCAGGGAAGCCCTAGGCATATTATTTTGCTTTGTCTTCTTAAGGCTCTTTTCAATTTGGGTGGTCAAATCCAAATTATTAGGATCCCTCCACTGGCACAAATTCATATATAATAGGTGTTGCCATGGTCTCCATTCCTGTGAGTATCACAGTAACCAACAGTTCTGTTAATTGGATAATGTTTTCCCAGGCTTAGGAGTAGGAGGCAACTCAGCTTATTGTAATAGTCTCCTGCAATTCCTTTGAGACCAAGAATATAAAAACTTTACATTAAGAGAATGGGTATTTAAAATGTCATTTTAATTTATCTGTACCATTTTATTTAGACATCACTATTACAGTACTCAGCTTCAGACCTAGTTATGTTATCAGATTAAACTGAAAAGTATACTTGTTGACAGAAGCTTTCTATTTCACAGCCTGAATAATACAAAACAAAAGAAAAACAAAACTAAGATTAGCATCAAGTAAAAGTATGAAATGGGAGTTATTTTTCTGAAAATGGCATTGAAATGATATTACAATCTGTGATTCCATTCATAACTCTGGAATAAAATCTGGCCTGTCATGTGATGTCACACCATTTATCTGAGCTTAAGAACAAATTTCTCTAAGTTTAGGCGATAATATAGTTGTGTAAAAGGACAGTGATATGATCAGATTGGCCAGAAACTGCAGTTAGTTAAAACACAAAAATCACAAGAAGAAAAAGCAGCCTTTAGAGAACTCTGAAAACCAAGAACATTTTAGCTCATATCTGAGGGTAAAATAACAGTCTAGTTTCATGGAGTAATAAAGAACTCTTAGTCTACCTATGTAGTAGTTATTTTTTTATTTGCATTCACAGAAAGCATGTATATGATATTACTAAGGGCTATGGTGAAAAAGTCATCTAAATATTAATTTATTATATAGTGATTCTTGGTTGGGAAGAGGGAGGGCCCTTTATTCATTTAAGATTCCTAGTTAGGGTCTTTAGTTTATGAAGTAACTATATTGCCATCTGCTTGTATTTCTCCAAAGCAAATGAATCTACTCTTAAGCAACAATATAGAATACTAATTCTCTATGACCTTGTCTGTTTAACCAAGGTCCTATCAAATGGTCTGCTGAAAGAAGTATATTTTATCTAATAGAGTTTGAAGAATGTGCACTCAGTGTACTGTGTAGATATCCATATTGAATTGATTATCTTTTTTTAAGGTTTAGTTTATAAGAAGCTTAGAGGCAGATTTAAAACTCATTTTTAACCATGACATTGACTGTTCTGTTTCACATATTGCTATTTCCTCTTCTTATCCTTGACATTTTCTTTTGTTTTCTCTTTAGTTTTTCTTTCTCAGTTTTTAAAATATTATACTTCTAACTACTACAAATTTCTTCTTATACTGTAATATGATAAAATCATACAGCAAATGTCATGATATTTATCATTTGACTGTTATCTGTGATTCAGATGCTGGCTTATGGTTTCCCTTTAAGGATCTGTGGCTAAGTTCTCCGAGATTTTCATTTTAGTAAAGTTTTAGATTTAAACTTCTTGGAATGAATCAAGGGCAAGCCTGTCGGTGTCACAGTTTGAATTTTTGCATATCTGTTTGTATGCTACTATAAATGCATGTGTGTGATACCATTTACTTTAAAAGTAGAATCATACATTTCTCTTTTTACTTAATATGTCACAAATAACTTATTGTATCATTAGTGCTAACATATCAGTACATCTCATTTGTATATAGTTACATTTTATTCTAGTTTGGTGAAACCTTCTTTTATAGACATTTAAATTGATAATATTTTTACCTCAGTAAACAGTACTTACAGTATCCATGCAGGTGAGTATTATTTCTGTGTAGGAAGAAGGCTGCATATAAATATTTATAGCCAGAGGGGCAGATTTTGGCAGAAATGACTGGCCACTTACCAAAAATGTATTTTTCTTTCTTCATCGTGGAGAAAGTTCCAGGAGGGTACTGGCCAAAACAGACTTCATGTTTCTGCTCCCCTTTTATCTAGATGTGGCTAGTTTACAAGTTCTTGCCAAAGAAGTATTAGAGAGAGTGATATGTACTGCTTCCAAAGCTGAATTACAAAAATCTGCCATGCTTTTCTGTGTTTACTTCTTCCACCAGCTGGATATTGACTTTTCAGGATCAACCTTAGAAACCTCTTAGGATAATAGAGCCTCTGTCAGCTTAGGTTCTAGAATGATTGTGTGACTGTACCTCGTATTTTAGATGTTCTAAGGCTATGACCTTCTCTTTGAGAGGCTGTGGGTATGTTATTAGAAATGTTTCTTCTTGTAATCTTGGAGTAATATCTTTCCCTGCTCCCTAATTGAGGACAACCAACATTTAAATGTAATGTGTGTTTCTTAAGGTGGAAGCTTAAATCATTGATTTAGAACTTCTTTTATTATAAAGTATGTGAAACTATAAATTTCCCTCTAAGCACTGTTTTACCTGCATTCTACAAATTTTGATATGTTGTATTTTCATTATCATTCACTTCAAAATACTCCCTAATTACCAAAACATTTGGGGATATTTTAGGTAACGTTTTTGTTACTGATGTCTAATTTAAATCTATAATGGTCTGAGAATGTGCCATGTTTTTTTTCCATCCTTAAAAACTCATAAAGACTTGCTTTTTGGTCTTTTGGTGAATGTTCAATGTGTACCTAAAATGAATGTGTATTCTCTAATTGTTGATGTTGTAATTATACATGTTGATTAGGTCATGTTTATTAGCAGTGCTGTTCAAATCTTCTATTTGTTTGCATGTTTGCTTCTTTGATCAGTTACCAATAGACATACAGTAAAAATCTCAACTGTGGTTATCGATTTGCATATTTTCCCTTTCAGTTCAGTTTTTACTTTATGTATTTTGGGACTCTTGTTATTAGGTATATAAAAAATTGTAATTGTTTTATCTTCCTGATGAATTTAGCACTTTATTTTTATAACGTATATTTTTAAATAATGTAAACACTGACATTTATTTATTATTTAATTAAATTAATTTATTTATCTATGGCTGCATTGGGTCTTTGTTGCTACCCACGGACTTTCTCTAGTTGCAGTGAGCGGGGGCTACTCTTCCTTGTGATGCGTGGGCTTCTCACTGAGGTAGCTTCTCTTGTTGTGGAGCATGGGCTCTAGGCGCGGCCTTCAATAGTTGTGGCTCGTGGGCCCTAGAGCACAGGCTCAGAAGTTGTGACGCACGGGCTTAGTTGCTCTGTGGCATGTGGGATCTTCCCAGATCAGGGCTCAAACCCGTGTCCCCTGCATTGGCAGGCAGATTCTTAACCACTGCACCACCAGGGAGGTCCCATAAAGTATGTTTTTTTTTTAATGTTTGTAATTCCTTGTTTTGATTTCTTTGTCTGCTGTAAACATAGTCATAACAGCTTTTTTTATAGTTAATGTTTGCATGGTATACATATTTTCTCCCTTTTAGTGCAACCTATCTGTGCTATTATATTTAAAGTGTGTCTCTTGTAAATATCATGTGATTGATTTTTAATCAGTCTGGGTAGTTTTCTTTCAAGAGTGTTTATTAGTCTATCTGCTTGGTTTTGTTTTAGTTTTCTTTGATAAGTTTTTATGTTGCTTTTATTTGAAAGATACCTTTTGGCCAGATACAAAATTCTAGATGGGCAGTTTTTTCTTTTTTATTTCCTCTACCTTTATTGAGATAAAATTGACTATAAGATTGTGTAAGTTTGGGCTTCCCTGGTGGCACAGTGGTTGAGAATCCGCCTGCCGATGCAGGAGACACGGGTTCGTGCCCTGGTCCGGGAAGATCCCACATGCCGCGGAGCAACTAAGCCCGTGAGCCATGGCCGCTGGGCCTGTGCGTCCGGAGCCTGTGCTCTGCAACGGGAGAAGCCACAACAGTGAGAGGCCCGCATACCGCAAAAAAAAAAAAAAAAAAAAAAGATTGTGTAAGTTTAAGGTGTACAGTGTGTTGATTTGATATATTTGTATGTTGCAAAATAATTACTACCATAGCTTTAACTGACGTCTCCATCCCTTCACATTATTACCATTTGTTTTTTCTGGTGAGAACATTTAAGAAGTACTCTTAGCAACATTCAAGTATATAATACAGTATTATTAGCTATAGTCACTGTTCTGTACGTTATATCCCCAGAATTTGTTAATCTTTCAACTGGAAGTTTGTACCCTTTGACCAATTCTCACCATTTCCCTTACCCCCAAGCCCTGATAAATACTACTCTGTGTCTGTTTCTCTGAGTTTGGCTTTTTTTTTAGATTCCACATATAAGTGTTATCATATAGTATTTGTCTTTCTCTGACTTACTTCACCTAGTACAGTGCCTTCAAGGTTCATCCAAGTTGTTGCAAATGGCAGGATTTCCTTCTTTCTCATGGACGAATTAGTATTCCATTGTGTATATACATATACCACATTTTCCTTATCCATTCATCTTTTAACAGACACTGAGGTGGTTTCCATATTTTGGCTATTGTGAATGCAGTGAACATGGAAGTGCAGAAATTTTAATAAAATCCTGACTTTAATTCCTCTGCATATATACCCAGAAGTGGGATTTCTGGATCATATGGTAGTTCTATTTTTTACTTTTTTGAGGAACATCTGTACTGTGTTATGTAGTGGCTGTACCAGTTGGCATTCCCACCAACAGTGCACACCCTCACCAACACTTGTTATCTCTTATCTTTTTAATAGCTGTTCCAAACAGGTGTGACATTAATATCTCATTGTGGTTTTGATTTGCATTTTCCTGATGATTAGTGATGTTGAGTGTCTTTTCACGTATTTCTTGGCCATTTGTATTCCTTCTGTGGAAAACTATTCAGTTTCTCTGCCAACTTTTAAATTGGATTTTTGCTATTAAATTTAGTGATTTGTTAAATTTGATTTAACATAGAAATGCAATTTTATGTAGTATAGAAATGCAACTGTTTTCTGTATGTTGATTTTGTATCCTGCAACTTAATAAGTTTATTTGTTCAAACAGTTTTTTGATGGGGTCTTTAAGATTTTCTGTATGGAAGGTCACAGCATCTGAAAAAAAAAGTTTTACTTCTTCCTTTTCTATTTGGATACCTTTTATTTTTCTTGACTGATTGCTCTGACTAGGACTTCTAGTATTATGTTGAATAGGAGTGATGAGAGTGTTTGTTCACTCTGGTCTTTCCTGATGTCAGAGAAAATCTTTTCATCCTTACACTATTGAGTAATGTTGGCTGTGGGTGTTATATATGGCCTTCATTGTGTTGAGGTTTGTTCCTTCTATACCCAGTTTGTTTTAGAGTTTTTATCATAAAAACTGTATTGTATCAGAAGCTTTTCTTGCACTTATTGATATGATCATGCAGTTTTTATCTTTTATTCTATTAATGTGGTATATCACATTTATTTTTGCATCTTGAACCATCCTTGTATCACTGCACTAAATCCTGCTCAGTCATGGTATGTGATCCTATTAATGCATTGTCAAATTTGATTTGCTAATATTTGTTGAGGATTTTTGCATCTATGTTCATCAGGAATATTGGCCTTTTCTTGTGGCATTTTTTATCTGGTTTGGTATCAGGGTAGTACTGGCCTCATAAAATATGTTTGGAAGACTTCCACTCTCTTCTGTTTTTTGAAAGAGTTTGAGAAGGACTGGCATTAATTCTTAGAATGTTTGTTAGAAGTCATCAGTGAAGCCTTCTGGTCCTGGACTTTTGTTTGTTGGGAGGTTTTTAATTACTGATTCAAAATCCTTGCTAGTAATTGGTCAGTTTAGATTTTCCATTTCATCATGATATAGTATTACTAGGTTGTATGTTTCTAGGAATTTACTCATTTTTTTCCTAGGTTGTCCAATTTGTTGGCATATGATTGTTCATAGTAATCTCTTATGACCCTTCACATTTTTGTGGAATCAATTGTAACATCTCTTCCATTTCTGATTTTATTTTTTTGAGTTCTCTTTTTTTCTTGGTGAGTCTAGGTAAAGGTTTGTCAATTTTGTTTATTTTTTCAGAGAACCAGCTTTTAGTTTCATTGATCTTTTCTGTTGGCTTTTTAGTCTCTATTTCATTTATTTCTGTTCTAATCTTGTATTATTTCCTTCCTGCCACTAACTTTGGGCTTCATTTGTTCTTTTTTTTTTTTTTCCCCAAATTCCTTGAGGTGTAAAGTTAGGTTGTTTATTTGAGATTTTTCTTGTTTCTTGAGGTAGGTATTTATCACAGTGAACTTCTGTCTTAGAACTGCTTTTGCTGCATCCCATAAATTTGGTATGTTACATTGCCATTTTCATTTGTTGCAAGAGAAGAAGAAAAGAATAGAGAGGAACTACAAAAACAGCTTGAAAACAATTAACAAAATGGCAATAAGCACATACCTATCAATAGTTACTTTAAATGTAAATTCACGAAGTTCTCTAATCAAAAGATACAGAATGGTCGAATGGGTAAATAAATAATAAATACATTCTGCATTGAATTCTTCACTATGGTCATGGTATTCTTGTTTCACATTTTCTATTTGGTTCTTTCTTTTGTTTTCTGTCTCTTTGTTGAACTTCTCATTTTGTTCTTGTATTTTTTTCCCTGATACATTAATCTTTTATATGTGTTCTCTTACAGCTCTCTGACCATCTGCAGAACAATTATTTTGAATTCTTTGTCAGGCAATTCCTGGATCTTCGTTTCTTTGGGCCAGTTACTATAGGCTTACTGTGTTCTTTGGTAGAGATATATTTCCCAAATTCTTCGTAATCCCTGTTGCTTTGTTCTCTTGTTCATGCATCTGAAGAAGCTGTTACCTCTTCCAGACTTTATAGACTGAATTTGATAAGGGGAGGCCTTTCACCTGTGGGTGAGAGGACACTGGATCATGCTGTGACACTGGGTATAGTGATGCAGGGTGACAGATGTGGGGGCATATGGCAGCTTGGGTCCGTGTGGGCATGATGTGTCTTGAGCTCAGGCCACTGGGGTCCACACCATTGACAACTGTGTGGTTCTTGATAAGCACTGTGGGGGATCTGTAGTAGTTCTAAGCAGTGCCTCTAGATTTGTCAGCTAGGGACCAAGGCAGGCTGTGGTAGAGGCCAGTCACAGGCACCCTTGTAGTGATGAGGGCCACTGCAGAGAGCAAGGATTGGGGCCAACTGTGGTCTCATTGGCTGAAGTGGAGTCCCTAGCCATCAGCTTCCTCTCCTATGGTTTTTTACAGTCTCCCCACAGGTGTGCACACTGCATTGGAGGCTGGTGGTGGGCATTGGGCAGGGGTAGGCAATGCACAGCTTGGAGTGGCTAAGTATAGGTGGGCATGCTGGTGCTGGCCAGTGACAGGAGGCAGGACCTGATCTGGGCCCACAAGAAGCTGTGGGATACCTTGGTTTTAGGTGGCGCTCACCGGTGGCTGCATATCCCTCCCTTCTGCCACATGCATGCTCATTGCAATGAAGGCCAGTGATGGATGTCAGGCTAGTAGTGCACAGTTGGAGGGGCAATCCCTGAGCATGGGCAGAGTGGTGGGGTTCAGTGTGGGTGGGTGGTGTTAGGCTGGTAGCTTGCGTTTGTGCAGCTGCATCAACCCTAGTTGGCTGCACGTGTGGCTCCCTGGCTCGGCTGTGGGTGGGTAGGGATTCAGATGGCTGGTGTCTTATACTCTCACGGCTGTAGAGAGCTATAATGTATATATTCTCTCTCTTTCTCTTTCTGTATTTATTTATTTATTTATAAAAGAGCATATAGTGGCTAATAGTGTAGGTCTTGGTATTGGTGGGGGAAGGGTGCAGAGAGGGACTCAGGAAGTCGGTATCAGTGAACACAAACACAAATACCTGTGGGGGAAAAGCTGGCAACATCTGTGGGGGTCTACAGTGGCCTTTGGCTTCCTCGTTGGTGAAATTTGCTAAGTATGTCTGAAGAGCAGGTCTCTGTGAACTGTGATCCCTCTGGCAGCTTGTCTGCTAATAATAGCTTCTGCTTTTATTCCTTGTTCCTAGCCAGCTCAGTACATCTCAGGTTTGCTGGTCTAGGTGGGGTGAAACCAAAACAGGACCACTGGACATTGCACTGTGAAGCTGGAGAAGCTGGTCAGTCACCCCACACTTCTTTTCTTGGCAAGAGGAACTCTTTCTAACTGGAAAGTTCCTTCTGAGCACTGAACAGTGCCAGTTTGGGGAACGGGCAGGCAAAATGGAGTTACCTTCCTTTTCTTCTAATGTGATTATTCTCAGTTTTGTTGTTCTTAAAACTTCGTAAGTGGACTATAGAGGTCTCCTGGATCTGGTTTTGTTCTTGGATAGCTGTTCAGACGTTGATTTTTTATGGGACAGTGGAAAAGCTGGGTTTTATCCCCAACTGATGGACAGTTTTTTCTTTCTTTCTTTAAATATGTCATCCCATTATCCACTGGCTTTTATTATTTTTAATGAGAAGTGTGCCATATATCTTATCCTTTTGTCTCCTGTATGTACCCTATGGATGCTTTAAATTATTTTCTTTATTGAAGATTCCCAGCTATGTAGTTTTTTGTTTTATCCTCTTCTTTTCCCCATCAGCCAAGGCCCTATATATTATGATAGGTTGTATCATCCATCCACTTATGCCCATACTTGGCAGTGCCTCTAACACTCATCAGTCTCTGCCAGTCTAAGAAGGGCTTATCTCTCTGGAGTTAGTTGTTTAGATTCCTTTGCCCCTACACGTCTCTGATAGCTTTTAAAAGGTATAAGTTTGTTTCCTTCCAGGTGAATAACCAATTATATCAGTATTATTTATTAAATAAACCACCCTTTTCCATCTAAAATTGAAATATCTCCTCTGTTATAGCTTGTTTTAAATATACCTGGATCTGTTTCTGTGCTCTACTGTCTTGTATTACTTTTCTAGGCCTACATTACTTTCAACCTATATTGTTTTCAGTATTTTTGTATTGTTTTAATATTTCTAATGCAAGTCCCTCCTCATTAGTCTCATTTATTCAGAATGTTTTGTGCTCTTCATATATAACTGGTGGGATTGATTATAAATTAATATTTGTGCTTTGGGAGCTAAAGAAAAATTTGGTCACTGTGTTCAGAGTGTGTTCACAATTCTGGGCCCCATATGGAAGTGGGGAAATGGCTTCCTTCTCTGCTTTGTGCCATACTTCATTACCTGGGTCACAAAGCATTTCTGCTTTGCTCCTGAGTCTCAAAGTCACTGTTAACCTGCTCTATCCATTCTTAGGCCTCACCACCATTTTTAGCCAAGAGGGCCTGAACACATTATGCAACGGAGGTGAACCCTGAACAGATACCATGCAGTTCTTTCTTTTTCTTTTTCGCCTCTCCTACCACCATTGTATTTTCTTTGTACTTTTAAAACAAAATCTTCCAGATACTAATGTGATGAGACAGAGAAACAGTGTTATATACATCAGCAGTTAATAATAAAGTCCTCCCTTTCATATTAGAGAAGGAAATATGATTGCTTCTCAGTAGAAGAGATCATTAAAGAAGGGAAAGGGGTACGCTCCAGCAGAATGGGTTAAAATAAAAGGGCTGACAACACCTGGTATTGGTGAGGATGTGGAGCACTTAATATCATACATTGCTGGAGGATGTATAATTTAATATATCTCTTTTGGAAAATTGGATGACGTTGTGTACTGGCCCTCAGTATATATGTATTCTGTTTGTTAATAAGTCTGCTACTAGGTATATATACAGCAGAAAAAATGTTTATGTCAAACAGTGTGTACAGGTATGTTCATAACAATTTTATTTGTGATAGCCCTAAAATGGAAATGACTCTCATGTACATCAGTAGTAAAATGGGTTATAAAATATGCTATATTAGTACAATGAAATACTATCCAGCAGTACAAACAAGGAATTACTGATAACACATACTGACACTAACTAACACATGATTGAATCTCACTGATAAAACATTGACTGGAAGAAATCAAACACAAAGCACAGTATTATATGAATTTCAAAAAACATATCTACTGTAAAGGAATAATAGTTAAACTATTGACATTTGTGATGGTTACTGCCTGGAAGGGAACATGAGGCAGCCTGTTTCAGTTCTGGAAATTTTTTTGTATTTTCATTTTGGTTATGGTTATACAGGTGTATGTATATGTAAACTTTCCTCAAGGAGTAACTGAAGATTTATGCATTTACTGTATATAATTATACCTAAGTACAAAACTAAAAATTTATTTTAAATTTTTTAAAAAATTATTTTTATTGGTTTCCTGTGCTTTCCCCACCACCCACCCCCAGAAAGACCCGCAACAATTCTGCCTGTTAGTATGCTAAGTTAGCAATTTGGAAAGACTTTATTGATACAGCACTAAACCTTTTTTAAAAAAATTCAGTATATGAAACTTATTTAGGTCATTTTCTATATCCTGTACGTTTTTTAATAATTTTCATCATTAAAATTTATACAGTGTTTGAGTTTGTTTTTAGATGATTTTCATTGTGAACAGCCTTCTCAGTCTATTTATATTTCTTATATATTGTCAATATTAAAATTTTATTTTGTACATTTATCTTTTGTCAGTTGTCTTGTCAAATTTTTTTATTAATCTTTCAAGTCAGTTTGGTAGAGACTCAAATTTTCTTATTATAGGAAAGGAGAATTGTGTTTACTGATATTTTACTAATTTTTGCACAAACTAAAAACTTTTAAAATCTGTGTTGAATGCTGAGGGATGCATCCTTGCCTCATTCTTTTTTAGAGCTGAAAAATGTTAAGGATTTCAACAACAAATATGTAGTAGTCTTTGTCTTTATGTTGTTTAGCAACATATCACATAACACTAGTTTTTCTAGACATTTTTTATTAAGCTTGGCTGCAGGATTTTTATCAGATACCTTTTTGAGATCTAGTATTAAAATCATTTATTTTTCTTCTTTACATTGTTGATAAATTGAATTGTTTGAGTTCCTAATATTGAGTCATCCTTGTATTCCTGGGGAAAAATGCATTTTATTATATATGGTGTGTATTCTTTTTATTCTCTGCTGGGTTTTCTGATACTCAGAAAGCTTATATCTATGTATAAGTGAAGTTACTTTTTGTGTTATTTTCACAATATGGTTTGAACATTAGTATCTATAGTTGTTTAATAGTTATTGGACTTAATGTGACTGGTAAAGTCAGGCTTATATTGTGCTCTATTTTGCACAAATTTCTGAAACCTAGTAATTTACCTTTGAATCGCCTTTCAACATGAGGGAATCTCTACTTTTATTTGGCTACAGAGAGATAATTTTAGGTAAGTAGTTTTCTTGTTTAAATAGATACACATGGAAAAACAGGAATTTTTTGAAAATTTATTTGCTATAATATAAATTTTTTAACTTTTAATTTTATGGTTTTTTTCCCCCACAGTCTGTGGTCGATGACTGGATTGAATCATATAAACAAGACAGGGACATCGCACTTCTGGATTTAATCAACTTTTTTATCCAGTGTTCAGGATGTCGAGGTACAGAATGTTGGAATAAATAATGTACATTAAGACTGTCAGTCCAGCAGTGTCAAATTTACTTTACCTTGTGTTAGTAATTTTATAATTCATCCTGGAATTATGTGCTCATCTTTTTCTGATAAAATTATTTTAATTTAAGTATATTTCTCTTTTTTTTCTGGTTCAGTTTTACTCAACAGACTTCTGAATTTTTTAATATTTTGAAGGAAATCTCAAATTAATGAATTTATGAATTGGCTTTTTGGATCATAAGATTTTATAATTAATATTTACTGATATTATTTGTATCTGTGCTCCATATTGTAAACTGTGCTAGTTGCTAAAATTCATTATTTTGAGTCCTCATGTTATAGATGAAATGCTTGAACCTTAAAAAATTCAAGGTAACATTAAGTATGAAAATCAGTTTTCTTAAGTTTACAGTCATTTGGAATCCATAGACAATTTGTTAAAAGTAAAGTTTTGGGCTTCCCTGGTGGCGCAGTGGTTGAGAGTCCGCCTGCCGATGCAGGGGACTTGGGTTCGTGCCCCGGTCCGGGAAGATCCCACATGCCGCGGAGCGGCTGGGCCCGTGAGCCATGGCCGCTGAGCCTGCGCGTCCGGAGCCTGTGCTCCGCGACGGGAGAGGCCCGCGTACCGCAAAAAAAAAAAAAAAAAAAAAAGTAAAATTTTATTTTTATCATATTAATAGATAACTGATAGATACTTTTCTTCTCTAGAATAAACAGGTTAAATGTACTACATGGGGAAAGTCAGTTGGTAAACACCGTTCTTTACTTATTAATACAGAAAGAATGGTTGTCTTTTACTGAGATCACTGATCAAATTGATTTCTTGAAGGTTTTCTTATTTCTGACCAAGTTATCGCTCACCATATTGACATAAGAAGTTTATCAAATATTTACAGAGTACCTAAGTTATACTAAGCACTGTTCCAAAGTATACAGATATTATTAAGACAGTCTCTGCCCCAGTATTAAGAGTAAATTTAATCTTTAAAGAAGGCTTTATCGCAAAGAAAAAGAGGGAAATACACCAATAGTTTACTGAAGTGCTCAGTGCCATGAAAGTAATAATAATCAAACTGGTTACAGTTTAATGACTAGTATATACCAAGCTGTGTGCTTTACATACATTAGCTCATTTAATATTGGTTTGACACTTCTATCAGTCAGGTGTGATTTTTATTCTGTAGTTCAGGAAACTGAGAATACAGGGCTTAGGTTAGTTTTTGGACATAATACAGTTTGTAAGTGCCAAATTCACAATTTAGATTCAGCTTGTCTCAATCTGAAGTCTATATGTCTAACCAGAGGGTAATGTGGGAATAATAAGGAGGGGCTTCTGATCCAACCTAGGCTGTGTGTTTCTGTGTATGTGTGAATGTGGGGCTATTTGTAAGAAAATGCATCTCAGAGGAAGAAACTCTACCCTGGGACTGAGGTTGAGTAAGAGAAAATTAAGGAGGAGGAGAAAGGCCAAAGTTAACAGATTGTGTAAAAATTCCAGAAGACAAGAAAATACAGCACACTCTAGAGCATAAAGAGAGTTTATGGCTGAATCCTAGAGCATAGAGACAGGTGAGGATTGGCAAGAGATTAGTTTATTCGAAGGAAAGTGAGTTTGTTAATTTTACAGTCTTAAAATGGGAAAGGCAAGCACTGAGTGATGTGCTTTACATATGTTATCTTGTCTAAACTGTGTAATTGTCCTGTTAGATTGAGTTTTGATTTTAAAACAACTGGTAGTCTTAAAAATTTTTCCTTTTGTAATTCATTCCCATGGTTCAAAAAACAAAAAAAAAAAAAAAGAGAGAGAGAGAGAGAGATGTAAAGCAAAAAGCCTTTACCACTTCTCGCCTTCCCATCTATGTCCACAGATTTGATTGCTCTTAACTGCTTTGTTGTATATTCGTCTGTCTATCTATATAAATAGGAAATATATGCTCTTTACACCGCCCCCCCCCCCGAAAAAGATACTGGTCTATAGAGAGCTTTCTTGGTTTCCTTCCTTCCCTCCTTTCTCCCCTCCCCTCCCCTCCCCTCCCTTCTTTTCCAGCATCATAGCATTCATTTCTTTGTATGTATGTACAGCAATTTATTTAACTAGTCTTCTGTTAACAGACCATTGCATTATCTGTAGTCTTTTGCTGTTAACAGTGAGTAATTTTGTGTGTACCTTACTTGCTCCTGGTGGAAGAATGTCTGTAGGTTAATATATTTGTAATTATATTAGATATTGCCAAATTTCCTGATATGGGAATTGTACCCATTTTTACTCCTATCAGTAATATATGAAAATGTCTGTTTCTTCTTGGTCTTTTCAACAAAACGTTTTTGTCAAATTTTTGTATTGCTCTTAGGAATGATTTTTTTAAATGTCAGTATGATTTTTTTTAATTGAGGTGAAATTCACTTAAACAATTAACCATTTTAAAGTGGGCAGTTCAGTAGTTTTTAGCACATTAACAGTGTTGTGCAACCACCTCTCTCTAGTATCAAAACTTTTCTTTTTATCACCCCAGAAGAATACCTAATACTTATTACATAGTCATTCCTCATTCCCTTCTTCCCTGCAACCCTTGGCAACCACTAATCTGCTTTCTACTCCTATGGATTTGCCTGTTTTAGTCATTTTATGTAAAAGGAATTGTCCGATATGTGACCTTTTGTTTCTGATGTCTTTCATTTAGCATAATGTCTTTGAGGTTTATCCAAGTAGTAGCATGTATCGATAATTTATTTCATTTTATGTATATGTTACAATTTGTTTATCCATTCATCTGTCGATGGACATTAGGTTGTTTTCACTTTTTGGTTGCTGTGAATATTGCTGCGAACATTCATGGACAGATATCTGCTTGAGTACTTATTTTTTAATTCTTTGGTGTAAATACCTAGGAGTGAAATTGCTGGATCATATGGTAATTCTATTTTAACTTTTTGAGGAACTGCCAACTTTTTGAGGAGCTGCTGTTTTCATAGCAGCTGCACCATTTTAAATTCCAGAAATGTATGAAGATTCATATTTCTCCACGTCCTCTAAAACACTTTTATTTTCTGATTTTTAAATTTTACTGACCTAGGGGGTATGAAGTGATTTCTTATTATGGTTTTGATTTGCATTTTCTTAATCACCAGTGATCTTGAGCATCTTTTCATGTACTTTTGGCAATTTGTATATCTTTTTTGAACAAATGTGTATTTGATCCCGTGCTTATTTTAAAATTAGATGGTTTTTATTTTTTTGTGAGTTATTAGAGTTCTTTATGTATTCTGGATATTAAACCATTATCAGATATACAACATGCAACTGTTCATAACTTGCAACTGTTGGCTTCCTGCTCTGTAGGTTGTCTCTTCACTTTCTTAAAGATATTCTTTGATGAACAGA
This sequence comes from Kogia breviceps, assembly GCF_026419965.1. NCBI lineage: Eukaryota > Metazoa > Chordata > Mammalia > Artiodactyla > Physeteridae > Kogia > Kogia breviceps. The sequence goes on from NC_081314.1 coordinate 17,638,061, forward strand.
AGTTTTAAATTTTTATGAAGTCCAACTTACCTATTTTTTCATTTTTTTGCTCATGCTGTGGTGTCAAATCTAAGAATCCATTGCAAATTCTAAGAGCCTGAATATTTATCTCTATGTTTTCTTCTAATAGTTTTATCATTTTAGATCTTATATGTAGGTCATTGATCCATGATTAATTTTTGTATTTGGATGATTTAATTTTATTTCTCTTACGAGTGTGGCTTAAGAGCCATTTCTATTTCTTTTTCTTGAATTCTGTTTTCTTATCCTTGTCACTTCCTTTCAGCTATTTTCATAGTTCCTGAAAAAAAAAATTGACAAAATGGATTTTAAAACATTCTAATAAAACAGACATAGATGCATATTTTCTTAATATGTTTAAGAGAGAAAACTTACTGTCTCTCACATCAGTGCAGTATAGTAAAAATCTAAAATAGACCCAAGTACCTGTGAAACTGTAGTAAGCAGATATTAAAACATATGAAAGAAGAGAACTACAAAATATAGCTACACCAAGATAGTATTTTCTCCTATCAGATTGATAAAAATTAAAAGTTATAACAACACTGTTTTTTAGGCTGTGAAGAAACAGACACTATTACATTGTTTGTTGGAACACAAACTGATACAATTCTCATGGAAAGAAATTTGACATTATCTACCAAAATTACATATGTTTTTATCTTTTGACCTAGCCATCCTGTTTCTGGAATTTTGCCATGAAGATATACCTCCAGTTTTATGAAAACAAATTCACAGGGTTACTCAATACCATATTGTTTGTACTTGTAAAATATTGGAAACAACCTAAATGCTGAAATATAGGACAGTGATTGAATAAACTGTGGTACAACTTATACAGTGGATTTTTTTGTCATTGCAAAAAATTATGAGGAAGATCTCTGTGGACTAATGCAGGGAGATTTTCAGGATACATTTTTTAAGTGCAAAGTACAAAAGAGTGTCTAAAAGTATTCGAGGTTTTTTTTTTAGAAGAAAGAAAGGGAAATAATAGAATATACACATGTATCTGGTCACTTGACCAAAAAGAAACAAAAAAAGATAAGATAGAATGATTGGCTACCCATTGGTTGTGTGTGTATGTAAATGAAGTGGAAAGCTTAGAGGGAATTGAGGTAAAGGGATGATACTTACTGGAATATACTTTTTTGAATAGTCTTGACTTTGGAGTTATCTTCATGTTTCACATACTCAGAAAGAAAAAAAAAAAGAAAAATCAATAAAGATGGAGGGAAAATCCTAAAACTGCATGCTATCAGAACAGATGAACCATGCCATGCTGTAGCATATAACATAACCACTAAAGTAAAATTTGAACTCAGTGCTGCACTGTAAAACTAGTTGGGGGAAAGTAAAGAACACAGTATTTACCTCCTCAAATTGTCTCCTTACAAGATATCTATTATGGGTAAAATGGTATTGATACTTTACCTGTACAGACTTGGTAGACACCACCATAAACAAATGATGAAAGCAAACACTGCCAGTTATAGAACCAGTTAATAGCATGTACTTCGTGTTATGCACCTAGAAGAAGAACTCAACCTCACTTTTGTAGTATTCTTGCCAAAAGTTCAGAGTCTAAATCTACTCATGAGGAAACGTTGGATGAGCTCAAATTGAGATGTATTTTTCACAGTAACTCTCCTGTACTCTTTAGAAGTGTCAGTATCATGAAATACAAAGAAATGACTCAGAGAACTGTTCCAGATTCAATACTAAAGGAACTGAATGCAGTGCACAATCTTAGATTTTTTTTGGAAAAAAAACATTATTGAGACAAATACTGAAATCCGAAATCAGTTCTGTGGGTTAGAACATAAATTGTTAATTTCATCCTTCTGATCATTGTACTGTAGTTGTGTAAGAGTTTTGTTTTTGGGGGGAAATATACACAGGAGTATTGATGAATAAAGGGATATGTAAAGAGTGAAAGAAGGATAAAACAAATGTTTACATCTGAGAATTTGGTGGTGGATATTCAGAAATCCCTTGTACTTTTCTTAACAACTTTTCTGTAAAGTCTGGAAAGTAGAAAATGGAAGGGAAAAAAAAAAAAACCTTTTAACCCCAAAGCCAACGTAATGCTCAAGGGAAACTAGTAGAGTCATTTTCACTGAAGTCAAACAAGGCAGGGATGTCCACTCTCACAACTCCTATTTAATATTGGCAATATAAGCTGATGCATTTGGATAATAAAATGAAGTATGATTACTATTTGGGAGTAATATTGAAAGTTTAGAAATTTCAAGAAAACAGTTTGCAAAACTAATAAAGGCAATATAATAATTCTGAAAGAGGGAGATCAAAATGGCAGAATATTAGGACGCTGAGCTCCCTTCCCCCCATGAACACCTCAGAAATACAGTACATGTGTACCTACTGTCATTGAAACAAAGTGTAGGCTGGGAGAAAGGCTTTTCTATAACCGAGACTGTAAAGAAAGATCCACATGGAGTTGGATAGGAAGGGAGGAGAAATGATCAGGTCTGGACTTATACCCTAGTGAGGAGAGGATGTCAGAAGCTTGGGGATCCTCCTTGGGGAATGAGAGGTTTGAACCACATACTGGTCTAGAGCTGGCTCTGACCTGGCCTTACTTCTGAACAGGGCAAGTGTGGTCCAAGACTTGATGGCTTCACAGGGGAATTCTACCAAACATGAAGAATAGCTACTACCTATCCTTCTCAAACTTTTCCAAAAAATTGAAGAGGAGGGAACATTCCCAAATTCATTCTACGAGGCCACTATCACACAGATACCAAAACCAGACAAAGACTACAAAAAAAAAAAAAGAAATTACAGACCAATGTCTCTTGATGAATATAGCTGCAGAAAACCTCAAGAAAATATTAGTAAACCAAGAAATATTTGCAAACAATATATTTGACAAGGGGTTAATATCCAAAATACATAAAGAACTCATAAAACTCAACATCGAAGAAACAAACAATCCAATTAAAATTGGACAGAGGACCTGAGTAGGCATGTTTGCAAAGAAGACTTACAGATGGCCAACAGCCACATGAAAAGGACCATACACCATGATCAAGTTGGGTTTAATATAGGGACACAAGGATGGTTCAATATTTGTAAATCAATCAGTGTGATACGCCACATTCACAAAAAGAAGAATAAAAATCACACAATCATTGACAAAATTGACATTGACAAAATTCAACATTCATTCGTGATAAAAACTCTCATCAAAGTTGGTATAGAGGAAACATGGCAACATAATAAAGTCTGTTTATGACAAACTCACAGCTAACATCATACTCAATAGTGGAAACCTGAAAGCTTTTCTTCTAAAATCAGGAATAAGACAAGTATACCCACTCTCACCACTTCCATTTAACATAGTATTGGAAGTCTTAGCTACAGCAATCAGAGAAGAAAAAGAAATAAGGGAATCTAGATTTGAAGGGAAAAAATAAAACTGTCACTATTTGCAGATGATATATGATACTATATATGGAAAACCCTGAAGTCTCCACCAAAATATTGTTAGAACTAATAAATGAATTTGGTAACATTACAGGATACAAGATTAATATACAGAAATTTGATGCTTTTTTAAACACTAGTAATGAACTGTCAGAGAAGATTAGAAAACAATTCCATTTAAAATCTCATTGAAAAGAATAAAATACCTAGGAATAAACTTAACCAAGGAGATGTAAAATCTATACTCATAAAACATTGTTGAAGGAAACTAAAGATGATACAAAAAAACAGATATCCCATGTTTATAGATTGAAAGAATAAATATTGTTAAAATGTCCATAATACTCAAAGCTATCTACAGATTTACTAGAATCTATATGAAAATACCCATGATGATTTTTACAGAACAAGAATAATTCTAAAAAGTATATGGAACCACAGAAGACCTTTAATGGCCAAAGCAATCTTGATTAAAAAGATTAAAGCCAGAGGAATCATGCTCCCTGATTTCAGACTATGTTACAAAGCTATGGTAATCAAAACAGTATGGTACTGGCACGAAAACAGACAGATAGATCACTGGAACAGAATAGAGACCAGAAAGAAACCGACCCACATATGGTCAATTAATCTACAACAAAGGAAGCAAGAATATATAATAGGAAAAAGACAGTCTCTTCAAAAAGTAGTGCTGGGAAAACTGGACAAATACATGCAAAAGAATCAAACTGACTGCTTTCTCACACCATATACAGAAACAAACTCAAAATAGATTAAACACTTAAATGTTAAGACCTGAAACCATAAAACTTCTGGAAGAAATCACAGTCCTCTCTTTGACATCAGTCTTAGTAATATTTTTTTGGATGTTCCTCTTCAGACAAGGGAAACAAAAGCAAAAATAAACAAATGGGACTATATCAAATTTAAAAGCTTTTGCACAGCAAAGGAAACTGTCAACAAAATGAAAGGGTAGCCTACTGAATGGGAGAAATATTTGCAAACAATATATTTGACAAGGGGTTAATATCCAAAATACATAAAAAACTCATAAAACTCAACATCAAAGAAACAAACAATCCAGTTAAAATTGGACAGAGGACCTGAGTAGGTATGTTTGCAAAGAAGACTTACAGATGGCCAACAGCCACATGAAAATATGCTCCGCATCTCTAATCATCATGGAAATGCCAATCAAAAGCACAGTGAGATATCACTGAACACCTGTCAGAATGGCTATCATTAAAAAGACCCACATCCGTGGGAATGTACTTTGGTGTAGCCATTATGGAAAACTGTATACAGGTTCTTCAAAAAAGTGAAAATAGAACTACCATATGACTTAGCAATTCTACTCCTGGGTATATGTCCAAAGAAAATGAAAACAATATTTTGAAAAGATATGTGTACCCCAGTGTTCACAGCAGCATTATTTACATTGGCCAAGATATGGAAGTAACGTAAGTGTCCAATAATAGAGGAATGGATAAAGAAGATGTGGTAAATATGTACAGTGGAATATTACTGAGTCACAAAAAAAGAATGAAATTTTGCCATTTGCAAGAACATGGATGGAACCAGGATTTATTTTTAGTGAAATTATTCAGATGGAGACAGAAAACTATTCTATGTTATTAATGATATATGGCCTCTAAAAAATAAATGAATAAATATAATAAAACAAACTGACTCATAGAGAACAAACTCAAGTTTACTAGTTGGAAGAGGGATGGGGGAGGGGCAAAATAGGGGTAGGAGGTTAGATACACAAACTACTATGTATAAAATAGATAAGATGCAACAATATATTGTACAGCACAGGGAGTATAGCTAGTATTTTATAACTTTAAATCCATAAAAATATTAAACACGATGTTGTACACTTGAAAGTAATATAATATTGTAAACTACTATACTTTAATAAAAGTGTCACAAAACAGTAATTTGGTAAGTTACTGAGGTGGAGACACTATAGATGAGTTAGTATGTTTGTTTTGTATTAGAATAGGCAGTTAGAAGAGATAGAATAAAAGATTTTCTTTTTAAGGGGCTTCCCTGTGGCACAGTGGTTAAGAATCTGCCTGCCAATGCAGGGGACACGGGTTCGAGCCCTGGTCCAGGAAGGTCCCACGTGCCATGGAGCGACTAAGCCCGTGCACCACAACTGCTGAGCCTGCGCTCTAGAGCATGTGAGCCACAATGATTCAAGCCCGTGTGCCTAGAGCCCGTGCTCCACATGAAGAGCAGCCACCTCTCGCCGCAACTAGAGAAAGCCTGCACACAGCAATGAAAACCCAACACAGCCAAAAATAAATAAAATTAAATCTTTTTTTAAAAAAATATCTTTTTAAGATAGAAATATGGAAAATGTTGGAAATTATTTCAGATGTACACCTTACTTGATAATGTGCACCAAGATAAATTCCCAGTGCATCAGGAGTTTAAATATAAAAACAACAGTAAATAGCAGAAACAAACTATTTTTTTTAAAAAAAAAGAACAAATAAATACCAGAGAGAAAAATAATAAAAGCACTAGAAGAAAACATGGAATAAATGTTTTATTACCTTGGAGTGGTAATAAAATGTGACTCAAAATTAAGTGTAAGTCAAAATCTGTAAGTTATAAAAGAAATGATGGATGGATTAAACTACAGTTCAAACAATATTGGAAACATTTGCATGGTGGCACATTACAGGGAAGGTTCAGAAGGTGAAGGACACATGGGGAAATTTTTAAATATTATTTATTGAGATAAGATTTGCATTTTATAAGGACTCCTTGTGTTGCAAAGTAATTTCTAATATCCACATTGGTGTTCTTTCATATCAGCCCATTTTCCTCTAACACTACATAAGAATCAAGAACAAAAAGATGTTAAAAATTGTGGCTAAAGTGAGATGAGAACCAAGTAAGGGAGGAAAAAGTTACAAAACTTATTTTCCTACTTTTTGACTAGAAGGGACATCCCTCAAATGACACGACAAATTGGAACACCATGTTGTGAGTAGAGTTTCAGCAGCCCCTCTTCTGTTTTGCTCTTATTACTATTTTCTCATCTCCATCCTTGAGTCTAGGGTATGGTATTGGTTTCCTGCGTTAGCTATTTTAAGTTGTATCAGCAGCCCTAGCTGTTTCCTTAATCTTGCTCAGACATCTGTGTTCTCTTCATTAAAATCTCTTTATTTAAACCATCTGGAATGAATTCTTTTTACTTCTGGAACCCTTAGTTAAAATATACTACTGACTAAATCAATGTGTGATAATAGGGTATATTCAGTATCAAGTAGGAAAGATCACAAAGGAGAAGTTAATTCAAACACTGTTCACTTACAGTTATGCATTTTAAAAGCTATGTAACTTTATAAATTTTCATAGAAATAAATTCTGAGGAAACTAAGAACACAATGATAATCTTTATGATGTCATGTATAACAAAATAAAGATATGTTATCTCTATATTCAAAGTATTATCATTGTTTAAAACACCACTGGTAAAGGCATATATATTTGGGTATGTTCTAGCACCAGTATATAACAGATTTAAGAAATATATATCAGAGGTATTGATAAATGGTTTTCAGTGACAATGTGATTTTTTTAGTTATTAAGGTTGTGTTTCTTAAGCTTGTTTATTATGGATTAGAAATACCTTCTTAGTTGGTTATAGCAAGTAATGGTGTTCTTTGTTGCAGTGCTTGTTCCTAACAGTGGATTTCCAAATGTATGAGGGCTTTCTAGGAGGTTAGAATTGCTACAGAATTGATCTTACCCAGGAACAGTGACGTCAAGAGTTTCCTAAATTTCGCATCTCATGGGCTGATTACCATCTCAGTAATTTTTTCATGGTATCAGTAGGCCAAAAAAAGCACCTAAAAGTTTCTTTTCGAAGTAGTTAATTCCAAACAATTTAATTACGTCCTAACAACTTAGTAACTGTTAGTCAAAATGATAAACATAATTTTGGAAGAAAAACTAAAATTTCATTCTATTCTTAAATAATCACAATTACTTACTAATGGATATAGGTACCTGTTGGGCACTGTCCAACCACCCCAACCTTCATTTTTCATATCTGGGTGGGGGTGGGGCAGAAGTTGAGAACCATTGCTGTACATCAGTGGGGGATGAATTTACATCTTTATAAAATCCACTCTTCCAGTTCATGGTCACTGTATATATTGCTCCCTTTATTTAGGTCTTTATTTTCATTCAACATTTTAGAGGGTAGTTTTGTGTGTGAGTGAAAAGGTGTTATATATGTGTTACCAAAATTTTTATTTCTGGACCTCAGGCATTAAAAAAATTCCTTTTTTTTCTTAAGTAGACTTAATTTTTTTTGTAAACTGCAAACTCCTATAAAAAATACAGCAAAAATTACAGAGTTCCCATATACCCTTCTTTCCTCCCTACAGTTTCCCCTATTAACATCTTGTACATTTGTTAAAATTGATGAACCAATATTGATACGTTATTAACTAAAGTTCATAGTTTACATTAGGGTTTGTCAACTGAAAAAAAATGCACAGCCTCAAAGTTGAGAATTATGTTTTATTTTGTGGACTTTCTGAGGACTTAAGCCCGGGAGATAGCCTCTCAGATAGCTCTGAGGGACTGCTTCAAAGAGGTAAGGGAGGAACCAGGGTATATAGGAGTTTTTTGCAACAAAAACCAAGTAGTCAGAACATCAAAATATTACTGTTAATTAAAGAAAAACTAGACATCTCAAGTTAATGAATTTAGCACTTTTTTATCTATGGGAAGATGCAAGAGTCTAGGCTCCTTGAAATCATTCCTTTGATATGCACCTTAACTGTCTTAGGCCAGTATCCTGTTTTTTTAATATCTTGATTCCCCTCAGGGTGCACACTGGGTAGCCATGGCAGCACCTCATGGCTTGATGGCCATAACATCTTTGTTTACTAATATTGCAGAAGAATTTCTTAGTCTGCAGGTGCACTGTAAATTTATGTGGGTTTGGACAAATGCATGAGGTATATACTACTATGGTATTAATAGTTTCACTGTCCTAAAAATCCCTTCTATGCTCATATTTATCCCTTTCCCAACTCTCCACCCCTCATCCCTGGCTACCATTGATACTTTAAAAAAAAATTATTTACTTATTTATTTGCACCAGGACTTAGTTGCGCAGGTGGGCTCCTTATTTGCGACTCGCAGGCTCCTTAGTTGCAGCAGGTGAGCTCCTTAGTTGCAGCTCCAGGGCTCCTTTAGCTGCAGCTCATCAGCTCCTTAGATGCAGCATGTGGGATCCTTAGTTGCGGCAGACAGGCTTCTTAGTTGCAGCTCACCCACTCCTTAGTTGTGGCACGTGGGCTTTTTAGTTGTGGAATGCGAACTCTTAGTTATGGCATGCATGTGGGATCTAGTTCCCTGACCAGGGATCGAACCCAGACCCACTGCATGGGGAGCGTGGAGTCTTAGCCACTGCGGCAGTGAAGTCCCTGATCTTTTAATGTTATATCTAATATGCATAATTGTAAGGAATTTAACTTGATCATGGTGTATTGTGTATATATTTTTTACATCTTTATTGGAGTAAAATTGCTTTATAATGTTGTGTTAGTTTCTTTGTACAACAAAGTGAATCAGTTGTATGTATACATATATCCCCATATCCCCTCCCTCTGGAGCCTCCTTCCCACCCTCCCTATCCCACCCCTCTAGGTCATCACAAAGCATCGAGCTGATCTTCCTGTGCTATGCACCAGCTTCCCACTAGCCATCTGTTTTACATTTGGTAGTGTATATATGTCAGTGCTACTCTCTCATTTCATCCCAGCTTCCCATTCCCCATTCGTGTTCTCAGGTCCGTTCTCTACGTCTGTGTCTTTATTCCTGCCCTGCCACTAGGTTCATCAGTACTATTTTTTAAGATTCCATACATACGCGTTAGCATACAGTATTTGTTTTTGTCTTTCTGATTTACTTCCCTCTGTGTGACAGCCTCTAGATACACCACCTCACTACAAAATAACTCAATTTCATTCATTTTTATAGCTGAGTAATATTCCATTGTATATATGTGCCACATCTTCTTTATCCATTCATCTATTGTTGGACTTTTAGGTTGCTTCCATGACCTGGCTATTGTAAATAGTGCTGCAGTGAACATTGGGGTACATGTCTCTTTGAATTATGGTTTTCTCAGGGTATCTTCCCAGTAGTGGGATTGCTGGGTCATATTGTAGTTCTATTTTTAGTTTTTTAAGGAACCTCTGTACTGTTCTCCATAGTGGCTATATCAGTTTATATTCCCACCAACAGTGCAAAAGGGTTCCCTTTTCTCCACACCCTCTCCAGCATTGTAAGTTTGTAGATTTTTTGATGATGGACATTCTGACAGGTGTGACGTGATAACCTCATTGTGGTTTTGATTTGCATTTCTCTGATGATTAGTGATGTTGAGCATCTTCTCATGTGGTTTTTGGAAATCTGTATGTCTTCTTTGGCAAAATGGCTATTTAGGTCTTCCACCCATTTTTGGATTGGGTTGTTTGCTTTTTTAAATATTGAGTTCCATGAGCTGCTTGTATATTTTGGAGACTAATCCTTTTGTCAGTTGCTTCGTTTGTAAATTTTTTCTCCTATATTGAGGGTTGTCTTTTCGTCTTGCTAATGGTTTCCTTTGCTGTGCAAAAGCTTTAAGTTTCATTAGGTCCCATTTGTTTATTTTTGTTTTTATTCCCATTACTCTAGGAGGTGGGGCAAACTGGATCTTGGCTGTGAGTTATGTCATTGAGTGTTCTGCCTATGTTTTCCTCTAAGCATTTTATAGTGTCTGGCCTTACATTTAGGTTTTTAATACATTTTGAGTTTATTTTTGTGTATGGTGTTAGGGAGTGTTCTAATTTCATTCTTTTACATGTAGCTGTCCAGTTTTCTCAGCACTGCTTATTGAAGGGACTGTTTTTTCTCCACTGTATATTCTTGCTTCTTTTGTCAAAGATAAGGTGACCATAGGTACGTGTTTATCTCTGGGCTTTCTATCCTGTTCCATTGATCTGTATTTCTGTTTTTGTGCCAGTACCATGCTGTCTTGATTACTGTAGCTTTGTACTGTTGTTCTAAGTCAAGGAGCATGATTCCTCCAACTCCGTTTTTCTTTTCAAGATTGCTTTGGCTCTTCGAGGTCTTTTGTGTTTCCATACAAATTGTAAAGTTTTTTTGTTCTAGTTCTGTGAAAAATGCCATTGGCAATTTGATAGGGATTGCATTGAATCAGTAGATTGCTTTGGGTAGTATAGTCATTTTCACAATGTTGATTCTTCCAATCCAAGAACATGGTGTATCTCTCCATCTGTTTGTATTCTTTTTGATTTCTTTTATGAATGTCTTACAGTTTTCTGCATATAGGTCTTTTGTCTCCTTAGGTAGTTTTATTCCTAGGTATTTTTTTCTGTTTGTTGCAGTGGTAAATGGGAATGTTTCCTTAATTTCTCCTTCTGATTTTTTGTTGTTAGTGTATAGGAATGCAAGAGATTTCTGTGCATTAATTTTATATCCTGCTACTTTACAAATTCATTGATTAGCTCTAGTAGTTTTCTGGTGCCATCTGTAGTATTTTCTATGTATAGTATCATGTCATCTGCAAACAGTGACAGTTTTACGTCTTCTTTTCCAATTTGGATTCCTTTTATTTCTTTTTCTTCCCTGATCGCCATGGCTAAAACTTCCAGAACTATGTTGAATAATAATGGTTGAGAGTTGGCACCCTTGTTTTGTTCCTGATCTTAGAGGAAATGCTTTCAGTTTTTCACCATTGGGAATGATGTTGGCTGTGGGTTTGTCATATACGGCTTTTATTATGTTGAGGTAGGCTTCCTCTGGGCCCACTTTTCTGGAGAGTTTTTATCACAAATGGGTGTTGAATTTTGTTAGAGGCTTTTTCTGCATCTATTAAGATGATCATACAGTTTTTAGCCTTCAATTTGTTAATATAGTGTATCACATTGATTGATATGCGTATATTGAAGAATCCTTGCATTCCTGGGATAAACCCCATTTGATGATGGTGTATGATCCTTTTAATATGTTGTTGGATTCTGTTTGCTAGTATTTTGTTGAGGATTTTTACATCTATGTTCGTCAGTGATATTGATCTGTAATTTTCTCTTTTTTTGTGACATCTTTGTCTGGTTTTGGTATCAGGGTGATGGTGGCCTTGTAGAATGAGTTTGGGAATGTTCCTCCCTCTCTGTATTTTGGAAGAGTTTGAGAAGGATGGGTGTTAGCTCTTCTCTAAATGTTTGGTAGAATTCACCTGTGAAGTCATCTGGCCCTGGGCTTTTGTTTGTTGGAAGATTTTTAATCACAGTTTCAATTTCATTATTTGTCATTGGTATGTTCATATTTTCTATTTCTTTCTAGTTCAGTCTTCGAAAGTTATACTTTTCTAAGAATTTGTTTCTTCCAGGTTGTCCATTTTTTGTCATATAGTTGCTTGTCGTAGTCTCTCATGATCCTTTGTATCTGTGTGGTGTCAGTTGTTACTTCTCCTTTTTCATTTTGAATTATGTTGATTTGAGTCTTCCTTTTTTCCTGATGAGTCTGGCTAATGGTTTATCAATTCTGTTTATCTTGTCAGAGAACCAGCTTTTAGTTTTATTGATCTTTGCTGTTGTTTCCCTTGTTTGTTTTTCATTTATTTCAGACTGAGCTTTATGATTTCTTTCCTTCTACTAACTTTGGTTTTTTTTTTATTCATCTTTTTCTAATTGCTTTATGTGTAAGGTTAGGTTGTTTATTTGAGGTTTTTCTTGTTTCTTGAGATAGGATTGTATTGCTATAAACTTCCTTCTTAGAACTGTTTTTGCTGCATCCCATAGGTTTTGGGTGGTCATGTTTTCATTGCCATTTGTTTTTAGGTAACTTTTTGATTTCCTCTTTGATTTCTTTAGTGATCTCTTGGTTATTTAGTAGCATATTGTTTAGTCTTCAATCATGGCGTATTATATTTTTGAAATTATTTCTAGCCTTGGTTTGCTAATACCTTGTTCAGAATCTTTTACATTTGTATTCATCAATTAGATTGGCCTGCTATTTTCCCTTTTTATTCATTCCATTTCAGGTTATATTATCAAGGCTTTGCTAACTACAAAAAATGAATTATATGGGGCTTCCCTGGTGGCGCAGTGGTTGAGAATCCGCCTGCCGATGCAGGGGACACGGGTTCGTGCCCCGGTCCGGGAAGATCCCACATGCCGCGGAGCGGCTGGGCCCGTGAGCCATGGCCGCTGGGCCTGCGCGTCTGGAGCCTGTGCTCCGCAACGGGAGAGGCCACAACAGTGAGAGGCCCGCGTACCACAAAAAAAAAAAAAAAAAAAAAAAAAAAAAATGAATTATATGGAATATTTTCTTTTTCTGTTTTCTGGAAAACTAAATGAAATTGGAATTGTTTACAGAACATTTGATAGAATTCACTGTTGAAACTATATGGGCCTGAAATTTTTTTGTTGGAGGACTTTATTGATTCAATTTCTTTAACTGATTTAGCACTCTTCAGGTGTTTTATTATTTTGACAAGTTATTTTTTTCTAGAAAATTGCCCATTTCATCTAAATTTTCAAATTTATTTAATAAAGTTGTTTGCAATATTCTCTTATATTTTTATTGTTTATATCTTCTTGTGATGTTTACTTTCACTAGTTTAATTCCAAATGCATTTTAGTTTTCCTTTTCTTTGACTCATGGATTACTTAAAAGCAGATTTCTTAATTTTCAAATATGAAATCTTCTGGTTAACTTTTGTTATTGGTTGCTTCTTGGCTTAATTGACTTGAGACCAGAGAAAGTGTTTTCTGTATGATTTCAGTCCTTTCTTATTTGTGTAGTGTTGTTTTAAAGTGTTATGGTCAGGTTTTGCAAATATTCCATGTGTACTTGAAATTAATGTGTATTATGTATTTTCTAGGTACAGTTGTATCCATTAGGTCAAGGTTGTTCAATAATAGTGTTAAAGTATTTTATACTTATTGTTTGCTTTTCTCGAAATCCCTGAGAGAGATATTAAAATCCCTCATCATGATTGTAGATTTATATATTTCTCCTTGAAGGCCTCCCCACTCCCTCACTCTCCCCTCCAGATCCTCTCCTTCACTCATCCTCATTATGTTTTTAGGCTCATACAAATATTGAAATAATTCTTATTACTCAAATATTTTATATTTATTTAGTGCTCTTCTTTATCTCTGGCAGTGCTTTTTTCTAAAAGTCTATTTATTTAAATTTTAATGAAGCCTTCCACCTGTTATGGTTTTCTGGTCCAACTTTTTCTGCCTTTTTGATTTCATTATTTAATTGTGTCTTTACCTCTTAGATACCTTTTGTAAACAACATAAACCTGAATTGTATGTTTTTATTCAGTCTAAAAACTGTTTTTTTTTAATGGTATCAGTTAATCCTTTTTTACATTTAATATAATCACTGGATATTTGGTTTATTTCTTTATTTTTCTCTTCTTTGTTGCCTTTAGGTCTTTCAATATAAAAGAATTCCTTTTTTATCCTCTACTACATTGGACAATTTTTTATATTCTTCACATTTACTTAATGGTTACCCTAGAAATTAAAGAAGTAATACTTAACGTATGCAAATCTAAAGGTAATTACCACCTTTATCCTTTTCCCAGACAGTAGAAGCACCTAGAATATCATAATTCTTTGATAAGAAAGAATTACTTTCTTGTGTTGTAATTTAAATCTTAGTTTTCCCATTGTAATTATTTTTTTAAATAAAATTATTATTTATTTACTTTTACCCATGTTCATGCCACTTCATATGTTTAAAATTTTTTCTTCATTTCATATGTATCTGGGATCACTTCTTCCTGATGGGCACCCTTTGAAGTTCTGTTGGAGATTTTGTAGACTCTGTTGAACTTTGTCTGATATGTGTTTAAGCTGTCTTTATTTTTTAAAATATATTTTGATGGGTATATAATTTAATATTAACAATTATTTCCTTTCAGCACATTGAAGACTTTCACTGTTTCCTGGCTTGTATTGTTGTTGAGAACTTGGAATAATCATTTTTCTCTTTTTCAATATTTGTTTTTCCCAGAGTTTATGATTTCTTTTTGTTTTTGGTATTCTGCAGTTTTAACTATATTATGTTCTAGGTATAGGATGTGTTTCTTTTGTTTGGTGATTTTCATCAGTTATCTCTTTAAATATTGCTTCTTCTCATTTTATTTCACTTCCCTAGTAACTTTGTTTGAACTTTGCATACTGTCTTCTATTTACATTTCTGTATTTTAAAATTTCTAGGCTGATTTCTGTGTAATTTTTCCTATCTTCCACTTCAGTTTACTCTTTTTTCATCTTTGCCAATCTATTTTAGTTATTCTGTTGCCCATTTCTAGAAATTATAGCTGCTTCATTCTTTTTAAGGAAAAAGAAGTTCATGGAATTGTTCTCCATATATATTCAGTCTTGTGTTTTCCTTTTTTAACAAGTAAATTTATTTCTTTTATAATTTGTATCTGATAATTCTAATACTTAAGTATAATTCTAATTTATAATCTGTATTTGATAATGTTACCGAACCCAGGTTTGGCTGCTCACTGCTCATAAGCGAATAATTCAAGAGACAGGTGTCAATAGAAAGGAAAGGTGCTTTAATCCGAAAATCTGGGGTGATAGTGGACTCGTCTCCAGAGACCAGCTCCAAAGATTCTGCTCAGCCATGACAGTTTTTAAAGGGATAAATGGAGGCAGAAGAATCTCAGCAAATCATTGAGGCAGGAGGTTGGGTTCTGTATCATTCTCCATTGAGTGCAGGCTGGCTGACTCTTTCTTCAGATGTTATCTTGCCTGTTTATCTGCCTGCAGTATTCCTTAGGGGGCTATTTGGGATAGAGAGCTAATCATTCTTTAACTACTTCTTTATTCTTACTACATTTTATCTAGGAAAAGAATCATCAGGTTAGAAAAGGCATGATGTGCATTCAGGAGAACTTAAGTCAGGAGTTTGTTTCAATTGCTTAGTGATCTCATTCCTATAATTAGGTTATTAAGGTTAGAGGGGGCAGAAATGGTTAAACAGGAAAGGGGCAAAACAGCTGCTTTCAATAATTCTAATATTTAAGTGTTAATTCTAATATTTCAGTCTATTTCTGTGGTGTTTTTTTGCTTGTCATTTTATGTATTGCTTTTCTTCTTGATATGTTTAGTTTTTATTTCAAGCTCCATATTTTCTCTCAAATTTATTTAAGGCCTAGGGTAAAGGTACAGTCCACTAGTGAGGATTTATCATTTACTTGACAGATGCCCAGGAATACTACCAGTCTAGGACCATTTGCAACTAAGTACACTTTGCAGTTTCCTGATTCAGATTATGTGAATTCAGGATATTTCTGAGAGCACCAGTTTTTGATTACTACCTCCCAGGTGCATTTACCTCCTTGTACTTAGTATGAAGAAAACAACCAACACAAGAAAAACCTTTCTTTGTACTCCCCAGAGTGTTAGATTTACTGCTAATTTAACCTTAATCTAGAGGTGAAATTCTTTGAGCCCCCACTTCATGAAAGAGTTGTTTCTTCTAACCCTTCACCCCAGAATTCCCAGTCTGTGCTTTGTAGGCTCAGTGTTATCAGAGAAAAGTGATTTCAGTGCTCCTGTATGTCGGGTTTCTACTTTTAGTTTTTTATCCTAGTAATTTCATACAACTTCATAAGGTTTCAGATGCTTTTCAGATGTTTTACATGTTTTAGTTAGCATTTCAGAAAGAGGGTTTATATTATTAATATTGTTTACAGTATCACATAATCAGAACCTTTATATATCAATTTAAAGTGATTTCTTTCCTTGGATAATGACAAGTGCATATGTGTATGCGTGTATGTATAAATGTAACATGTAATTTTGATACTTTCACACTTGCATTTCACATTTTGCATATTTATCTTTTATGTTGTTGTAAAGTAATTTCTACTTTTGTGGATTTTGAAATCTCTAAGGACTAATGAAAAATCTTAATTTCTTATTACTCATGTTTTTGGAAGAGCTTTTGAATATAGATGTATACAGGTACTATTTTGGGTAGAGTGCATTGAAAACCACAGATAATTCTGAAAGGTTTATCATTTATGAGAAACTGTTAGATGTCCAGAGCACAGGATAAAAATTATTAAAATGTGGAGAGAATGGAAAATGAAATATTTTGGTATATATTTATCTTTCTTTTTCCAATGGGTTCCTGGAGATAGGTATCAAATTTGTATACCAGAAATTATTCTTTTAAAATATTACAGAAATCACACAAATATAGTCAGCTGATTTCTTTACAATACATATAACAATGCAAAAGCAATTAATTGAAGAAATATCTTTTCAACAAATGGTGCTGGAACAATTGGATGTTTATATGGAAAAAAATGAACTTAAACACAGAGTCCTTTACACTAAAAGTGACTCAAAATAAATCCTGTAAAATACAAAACTGTAAACTTCTAAAAGAAAACATAGAAGAAAGTCCATACGATCTTGGGTTTAGTGATGAGGATTTTAGATATAACCACCAAGAACATGATCCGTGAAAGAAAAATTTGGCGGGTTGGACTTTATTAAAAGTAAAATTTTTTTCTGATGCAAAAGATAATGGGAAGAAACTCAAAAGACTAGTCACAGAGTGGGAGGAAATATTTGCAAAACACATATATGATAAATGATTTGTATCCAGAATAAACAGAGACCTCTTAAAAAAAATCAACAATAACAAAATAAACAGTTCTTTTAAAAAGTAGGTAAAAGATCTGAACAGACATCTCACCAAAGAAAATATACAGATGGCAAATGAACATAAGAAAAGACATTCAACATCAGTTGTCATTAGGGCAAAGCAAATTAAAGTATCACTATTATAAGAAAGGCTAAATTAAAAAAAAACGGATAAAACCAATTACTGCCAAGAATGTGAAGCAACAGGAATTCATTACTGGTGGGAATACAAAATGGTATAGGTATAGCCACTGTGGAAGACAGTCTAAGATTTTCTTAAAAAACTAAACACAACCTTCCAACAATCATGCTCTTAGGTATTTTCCCAGCTGATTTGAAACTTATGTCTATACAAACACCTGAATGTCAGTGTTTATAGTAATTATAATTGCTAAAAGACTGGAAGCGACCAGGATGTCCTTCAGTAGATGAAATGGATAAACTGTAGTACATCCATACAAGGAATACTACTTGACGATAAGAAGGAAATGAGTTCTCAAGCCATGCAGAAACATAATGAAATCTTAATGGGCATTGCTGAGTGAAAGAAGCCAGTCTGAAAAGCCTACATACTGTATAATTCCAGTTTATGTGACATTTCGGAAAAGGCAAACTATAGAGATGGTAAACAGATCAGTGCCAGGGTTTTGGGGAAGAGTGCATGTTGAATAGGGGAATTAGGTTGATGAAACTATTCTGTATGGTACTGTAATGGTGGATACATGATATACATTTTTCAAAACCCGTAGAACTTTATAGCACAAATAATAAAAATCAGTGCCTGCAAATTTTTAAAAATTACTTATTAGGTCATCCCAGGATGAATGTAGACTATGACAAAAGGATCTAACTGTATTAAAAATACACGAAATAACCTCACTTGAAGGAGTTTGGGAAAAAGTTGTTGTCCTAAGTAACTAAAGAAGTGAATGGAGATTCATGACTAATGACAAAAGGAACTGTATATGATAAACAAGAAGGACTTACTGTATAGCACAGGGAACTATAGTCACTGTCTTGCAATAAACTATAATGGAAAAGAATTGAGAAAAAAGAATATAGACATATACATACATATGTATAACTGAAATCACTTCATTGTACACCTGAAAGTATCACAGTATTGTAAATCAGCTATACTTCAATTTTAAAAAAAAGGAACCGTATGTAAGCACTGTACTCTAAATGGCAAAGTTGTTTCCCATGCGGGTATGGGTTACCAATTCTGAGGTCACTATACATGTATACTCAGGTTGGAAAATGAAGGTAAATAGATGGTTAATGGTGGGAACCGGATTTTTCACTGTTGGAGGAGGAGATTTTATGGATAAGCAAGGGGAGGACACTAGAATAATCCATTTGGTAATGCTGTTGAAGGCATTAGTATAACTCATATATAGCTTAGTGTATATATGTTCTTTCAGCTAAGAGGGCCTAAGGGAAATGACATCCCACTAGTAATGAGTCGGTACCAACGAATACACCTAGAGTCAAATCTTGGTTTTTAATTCCATTCTCCATTAAAATAAACCAAGGCTGCTTAAAGAAATGTTAAATTCTAGGACTGGAACAGGGAATATGTAAGATAAGCCTGGAACATTTCATAGTGTCAGAAAGTAAACAAGTGCTCAAAGAAAACAAAATAATGGTGAGGGTATGTCAGAAGGACATGTTAGCCAACTGTGAAGGAGCCCTCAACACCAAACCTGGAACAGTTTGAGCAATAAAATAAATATCATAGAATTGGATTATAACTCAAACTGTAAAATGTTCATGAGTCCATGCTGATAATGATTGACTAATGAAACAAACAGGTGTGAATAAACAAATATTCTTCATAGAAGAATTTAAAATAATGTACTTACTTACATAAACCTCAAGGAAATGGAGCATAATTCCCCACCCCTTAATGTGAGCTGTACACAGTGACTTTCTCCCAAAGAGTACGGTATGAAAAAAGGAAAAATGTGTAACTTTTACAGTAGAAAAACCTGACAGTTACTACCTCAGCTAGATGATCATGATTTGTTAATCAGTATTGTTTGGTCATGTTGATAGCATGTACACTAGTTTTTTTTTTTTTTTTTTTTTTTTTTTTTTGTGGTATGCGGGCCTCTCACTGTTGTGGCCTCTCCCGTTGCGGAGCACAGGCTCCGGACGCGCAGGCCTAGCGGCCATGGCTCACGGGCTTAGTTGCTCCGCGGCATGTGGGATCTTCCCGGACCAGGGCACGAACCCGTGTCTCCTGCATCGGCAGGCGGATTCTCAACCACTGTGCCACCAGGGAAGCCCTGTACACTAGTTTTGATGTGATAAGTATGACACATTATTTCTTTGTTCTTCCTCTCAAAAACCCATAAACCAAATCTAACCATGAGGAAAACATCAGACAAACCCAAAGTAAAAAATACTTCATAAAATATCTGGCCATTGCTCCTTAAAACCATCAAAATCTCAAAAGTCTGAGAAAGTGTCACGGTGTAGAAGAGCCTAAGTAGATATGACAGCTAGCGTCTTTTGTGGTATTCTGGATAAGATCCTGGAACACAAAAAGGATATTAGGTAAAAACTAAAAAAATCTGAATAAAGTATGAGTTTAGTTAATAATAATGTTATCATGGTAGGTGGAGGGGGAATCTGAGAAAGCTGATGAAAAGGAACAAATTTTGAGTTATAAGATAAATAAGTACTAGCAATGTAGTATACAACATGATCAATATACTTAACACTGCTGTATGATACATAGGAAAGTTGTTAAGAGAGTAGATAGATCCTAAGAGTTCTCATCATAAGGAGAATTTTTTTTTCTTTTTTTTGTATCTATATGAGATGATGGATGTTAACTAAACCTATTGTGGTAATTATTTCACAATATATATATGTGAAACCATCATGCTCTATACCTTAAACTTATATACAATGATGTATGTCAATTATTTCTCAATAAAATAATCTTATTAATGGGAAAATAATAATATTATCAATATTTGTTCATTAGTTGTTTCAGATATACCATACTAATGTCAGATATTAGCAATAGTAGAAACTGGTTGAGGTGTATATGGGAACCTCTGTACTATGTTTGTAACTTTACTGTCAGCCTAAAACTATTCTGAAATAAAAAGTATATTTTAAAAAAATACTGGGGAATTTAGTTTAAGAAAAATTCTTTGAGACTCTTTTATTAAGACCAGTTAGGTTTTATTTCCTCTTTGATCACATACATAAAAGTTAGATAAAATAGAAAAAAAGACATTTGAGACAAAGATGGGTTGAGAAAGTCTTAGTGGCACATAATAAAATTATAAGAGGATTTCACAAAACTAAGCTTGAGATTATTTAGGACCTTCTGTTGACACAGCTTTGCAAAACAGGTGAAAGAAACAGGACTTGGTCATTTACATGCAGTTTGATAAGAAACTGCCAAATAATCCTAAATAATCTCAAATATTTAAATCCTAAATTATCTTACATATATTATGTAACTGGAGTGAAATGTATAATGTTGTCTGTAAACAGGATGCTTGATAAATAAAAATTTTCGCCAAGTAATTTATAGGTTCCTGTAACATTATGGGTAAGTTCCCTTGTGCTTTTTTCTTTGCCATTTAGGGATGAAACCTGGTTCTCCTTTAACGATACCATTTCACTCATGGCCTGATTTATTAGGATGGGAAAGAGTTCAGCCTTTTCTTCTCACCATTTCCAAGTCCAGTCTTTGCTTTTCCATATCATGCTCTGAAGGATGAATCTTCTTTAGAGCTATAATTTACTGTCGCAATTTTATTTCTCCCCTTATTTCCCTAAGATGAAAAATCTTTGGTTGCTATTTTTCCTACAATGTGTAATTTTTACCTTTTGGAGTTCTCAAATTCCTTTAATAATGTCCTGAAAATTTGGGGCCTTTCTCCACAAAGTACATAAACCCACATTTTCATACAGTTCAGAAAGTTCATAGATACTTAGGAATCCATGTGCCACAGATTAAGAAGCCCTGAATTATATTAACAACAGTAAGAGAGCCTGAGGTAGCAGGCAGGCATTTTAAAAAACAAGTTTATTTTCCTTACTATCCTTTCCTCTAATTCTTATCTGTGTGAACAGCATTAGCACTGAAGATGAGGTTTTTATAATATTGATGAAGATTTGGTGAAAATAGTTTGAAAGGTTATATCTCTAGGACATTGCTTGCTTTGGCCCTGGTTGGCCTTTGGCCTAGAATTTGAAATTCTAGTATTTAGTAAACAAACTCTATGCAGTTTTGAAAGACTTGGTACTCAAAAATCAAATGTGTGATTTTTCTTTTTGAGCATTTAGTTTGATGTTTCACTTACCTTTTATATTTACAGAGGAAGAAGTATATTAGCTTTTTTATTTAAACAAGGAATGTTACAAAGTACAGTCTGCCATCTAGAGACTTGTTACTGGAGATATAATCACAACAATTTTTATTTTTAAGGAATTCTAAAGGATTTATAAGTTTCTGAAACTATATGTTTATAGTAACGTGTAAGGTAATTTTTTTCCAATTTTTGCATGTATTTGCAGAACAAATACATCCCAAGATATTTATAATTAAGCTTGAAATGCTCATTAAAAGGCAAGCAAAGTGTCTGTCTCTCTTTACCTTTTTCCCACTCCCTCTCCTTAAATCTTGAGAAAGACTTTACATATGGTCACTGGAATCCTAGGTAACTGGTGAGTCCTACATTTCTGATATGCAGATGTTTCTTTAGTGCATCTTTCTTCATTTTAGTAGCCTCAGCATTACTTCCCCTCTTTTGACTCAGATTTTCTCTACTAATTTGTCCATATTTATGTTCAGTCTTTCTCCATTTCATTTTGATTTACAACCTGCTGTCTCTTACATACAGTAAAAATGAAACAAAAAATAAAAGACAGCCAAATCATCCTGTTATGTGCCTGGATTCTTTCTGGTCCATCACCAGATTAGATTTTATTTATTTAGGCTCTATAATTCACTCTTTAAAAGAAAAGTGTTAAAATTAAAGGTTTTTCAATACATGGAAGTTACTTAGAAAACATCTACTGTTTGGAAGGTGTCTGTTAAGTGCTGTCAGGCAGTGTTAGTGTCCTACTCCCAGGAAATCCCAACACCCAGGTTTAATTTTGATTGAGCCAGAAAGTTACTATGTCATAAAAGCTATAAATCTTTAGTTATATTTAGGTAAATTGTTTTTCTCCTAAGTAAAGTTCTTGTCTGCCTTCAGTCTTCTCTTCCACCTGCTTCTGTACCTTGTTGGAAGGATACAGAGAAGGCTAGGGTTCCTGCTGTGGCTGGCATTATAGAAAATAGGAGGGGTAGAATTGAAAAGGACTGAAGAATATACGGTGAGACAGTTCTCTAAGCCATGGGTTCATATATGTGAAAATAAGACAGTTAGTTTGCTGGTTCCTGCTTGACTTCTCTAAGAATGACTTCTTTATTGCCTTAACTCATCCCTGTCGTGGGTTCTAGGCTTTTGGGGCCCAGATCTAGTGCTGTTGTATCTGAGCAGTTCCACTCTGGAGGTGGAGGCTATAAGTCTGGGTGATGGGAAAATTGCTAGAATCACTTTCCTTGGTTCTGGAATGAAAGAGGTGACTGATCTCATTCTCCAAAGAGCATTAACCTGGCAACATGCACAAGTAGGAATCTGGTGTCCAGTAGTGCTCAAATAAGGAATTAGAGCTTTTGACTTACCTCCAAAATGGGCAGAATAATCTATCCAAAAATGAATGCTGTAAGTAGGAGAGTTTAATGTTGGGGTGGCCAAAAAGTTCCTTCGGTTTTAAAGTAAAAAGACACATTTTTCATTTTCACCAACAACTCAGTTGAACAACGGATTCACCATTTTGTTCCACTACTTTCTGCCATTTTTCAGGCAAATTCATAATTCCATCTTACCAAACCTTTTTATCTTTGTGACCAAAGAACTGTTCCAGGTGCCTTTTACAGTCATCCAGGGGATTAAAATTTTTTCCATTAAGAGAATTTTGTAAAGACCAAAATAAATGGAAATCCAAAGGTGCAATGTCTGGTGAATACTGCGGGAGAATCAGAACTTCCCAGCCAAGCTGTAACAGTTTTTGCCTGGTCATCAAAGAAACGTGCAGTCTTGTGGAAGATTATGCGTTTTCTGTTGACTGATTCTGGACGCTTTTCATCGAGTGCTGCTTTCAGTTGGTCTAACTGGGAGTAGTACTTGTTGGAATTAATTGTTTGGTTTTCTGGAAGGAGCTCATAATAGAGGCCTCCTTTCCAATCCCACCATATACAAAACATCACCTTCTTTGGATGAAGACCAGCCTTTGGTGTGGTTGGTGATGGTTTATTTAGCTTCCCCTACCATCTCTTCCACTCCACATTGTTGTCCAGTATCCACTTTTCATCGCCTGTCAAAAATAGTTTTAAAAACGAAACGTTTTCATTACGTTTCAGTAGGGAAGCGCATGGGGAAATATGGTCAAGAAGGTTTTTATCCCTTATGTGGAACCCAAACATCAAAGCAATTCACATAACCAAGCTGGTGCAAATGATTTTCACCGCTTGATTTGGATATTTTGAGTATGTTGGCGATCTCCTGCATGGTATACCATTGATTGTTCTCACTTAATGTCTCAGTTTGATCGCTATCAACTTCAACTGAGCATCATCCAGCGAGAAATCTCCAGCAAGAAACTTCGCAAACTGTTTTTGACATTTTCAATCAGTCACAGTACCGTCTCCATACACTGCAGAAATCTTTATGTTTCAGTTGCATTTTTACCTTTCTTGAAATAATGAAGCATAATATGCCAGAAATGTTGCTTTTTCCCTTCCATCTTCAGTATTAAAAGGACTACACAAAAATTCACCAGTTTTGATAAGTTTTTTTTAAGATGCACACTGATATGACAGCTGTCATCTACAATCTAACAAAATTGTTTCGAATGAAGTTAAAGACATCTAAGCGCTACTAGAGCCACCGAATGGAAGAAAAGTGAACAAACCTTTTGGCCAATCCAGTACTAACTGAATATCTTATATGCTACAGGTACTATACTAAGTACTTTATATTTAATATCTCATTTCATCCTTAGTTGTTTGTTCAACATTTTTTGAATTTGTTTAGTAGTTCTAACAGTTTTTTTGGGTAGGGGGAGTCTAAGGTTTTCTGTATATCAGATCATGTCATCTGCAAACAGTGACAGTTTTACTTCTCCCTTTTGAGTTTGAATACATTTTAATTTGTTTATGTATTTATTTTTGATTAATTGATCCTGCTAGGACTTTCAGTACTATGTTCAAGTGGCAATAGTAGGCCTTCTTGTCTTGTTCCTGATCGTAGAGAAAAGCTTTCAGCTGTGCACTGTTGAGTACAATGGTAGCGCTAGTGTTGTTATATATGGCGTTTATTATGTTAAGTTCCCTCTATGCCTACTAAGTTGAGAGTTTTTATCATAAATGAATGTTGAATTTCGTCAAATGCTTTTTCTGCATCTATTGAGATCATCATGTGATTTTTATCCTTCATTTTGTTAATGTGGTGTATCACATTGACTGATTTAACTATGTTGAACCATTCTTGCATCCCTAGAATAATTCCCACTTGATTATGGTGTATGATCCTTTTAATGTATTGTTGCATTTGTTTTGCTATTGTTTGACCATTTTGCACATGTGTTCATCAGGGGTATTGGTCTGTAATTTTCTCTTTTTGTGGCATCCTTGTCTGCTTTTGGTATGAGGGTAATGTTGGTCTTGTAAAATGTGTTTGGAATAGTTCCATGCTCCCCTCACCCCAGTTCTGTTTTTTGAAAGAGTTTGAGGAGGTTTGGCATTAATTCTTCTTTGAATGGTTGGTAGAATTCACCAGTGAAGCATTTGGTTCTGGATTTTGTTTGTTGAGAGGTCTTTGATTACTTTTATCTCTTTACTCTAGTAATCTATCTATTCAGATTTTCTGTTTTGTCATGATTGACTCTAATTAGATACTATATTTCTAGGAGTTTATCGATTTCTTCTAGGTCACCAGTCCCCCAACCTTTTTGGCACAAGGGAACGGTTTCGTGGAAGACAATTTTTCCATTGATGGGGGGTGGCGAGGATGGTTCGGTTGGTAATGTGAGTGATGGGGAGCGATGGCTAGCAGCAGAAGCTTTGCTCCCTCGCAGCTGCTCACCTCCTACTGTGTGGGCCGTTCCTAACAGGCCAAGGATTGGTACCGGTCTGCAACCTGGGGGTTAGGGACCCCTGTTCTAGGTTGTCCAATTTGTTGGCGTATCTTTGGCCATAGTAGTTTCTTATGATCCTTTGTATTTTTGTAGAATCAGATGTAACATCTCCTCTTTTGTTTCTTTTTTTAAAATATGAGTTCTGTGTCTTTTTTATTTTGGTGAGTCTAGCTGAAGGCTTGTCAATTTTGTTTATTTTTTCAAAGAATCAGCTCTTAGTTTCATTAATCTTTCCTTTTGTCTTTTTAGTATCTGTTTCATTAATTTCTGCCCCAATCTTTATTATTTCCTTCCTTCTACTAACTTTTGGCTTCACTTGTTTCTACTCTTTCTATTTCATTGAGGTGTAAAGTTAGGTTGTTTGAGATTTTTCTTGTTTCTTGAGGTAGGCATTTATAACAATGAACTTCCCTCTTAAAACTGCTTTTGCTGTATCCCATGAATTTTGGTATGTTACATTTCCATATTCACTTGCCTCAGGTATTTTTAATTTCTTTTTAAATTTCTTCTTTGACCCATTGGTTGTTCAGGAGCATATGTTATTTAATCTGCATATTTGTGAATTGTCCAGTTTTCTTCATGTAACTAATTAATACTTTTATACCATTGTGGTCACAAAATATGCTTAATATGATTTCTGTTCTCTTAAATTTTTTTTAATTTTTATTTTATATTGGAGCATAGTTGTTAACAATGTTGTATTAGTTTCAGTTGTACAGCAAAGTGATTCAGTTATGTGTGTGTATGCATATTTATATGCATACACACACGTATCTATTCTTTTTCAAATTCTTTTCCATTTAGATTATTACAGAATATTGAGCAGCATTTCCTGTGCTATACAGTAGATCCTTGTTAGTTATCTATTTTAAATGTAGCAGTGTGTGTATGTCAGTCTCAAACTCCTGATCTGTCCCTCCCCTGACCCTTCCCCCAGGGAAGCAGAAGTTCGTTCTCGAAGTCTGTGAGTCTGTTCTCTTTTGTAAATAAGTTCATTTGTATCATTTTTTTAAGATTCGAGTTATAAGTGATATCGTATATTCTCTTTCTCTGTCTGACTTCCTTCACTCATATGGTAATCTCCACGTCTATCCATGTTGCTGCAGGCAGCATTATTTCATTCTTTTTAATGGTTGAATAATGTTCCATGGTATGTATGTACCACATTTTCTGTATCCATTCCTCTTTCGATGGACATTTAGGTTGCTTCCATGTCTTGAATATTGTAAACAATGCTGCAGTGAACATTCGGATGCATGTACCCTTTGAACCATGTTTTTCTCCACATATATTCCCAGGAGTGAGATTGCTGGATCATATGGTAATTCTATTTTTAGTTTCTTAAAGAACCTCCATACTGTTCTCCATAGTGGCTGTATCAATTTAACTTCCCACCAACAGTGCAGGAGGGTTCCCTTTTCTCCACACCGTCTCCAGCATTTATTGTTTGTAGATTTTTTGATGATGGCCATTCTGACCGGTGTGAGGTGATATCTCCTTGTAGTTTTTATATGCATTTCTCTAATAATTAGCAATGTTGAGCATCTTTTCATGAGCCTGTTGGCCATCTGTATGTCTTCTTTGGAGAAAGAAATGTCTATTTAGGTCTGCCCAGTTTTTGATTGGTTGTTTTTTTGTTGTTGTTTGTTTGTTCATTTGTTGTTTTTGATGTTGAGCCTCATGAGCTATTTGTTAATTTTGGAGACTAATCCCTTGTCAGTCACATCATTTGTAAATATTTTCTCCCATTCTGTGGGTTTTTTCACTTTGTTTATGGTTTCCTTTGCTGTGCAAAAGCTTTTGAGTTTAATTAGGTCCCATTTGTTTATTTTTGTTTTATGGAAGAAAAGATGTTACTGTGATTTATGTCAGATAGTGTTCTGCCTTTCTTTTTTCTCTAGAAGTTTTATACTATCTGGTCTTAAATTTAGGTCTGTAGTCCTTTTTTTTCTTCCACGGCTTGGTATTTTTATTATTTATTTATTTTTGTAACTTTAAATACTGAAACAATTTATTTTTCTTTCTGTGTAGGCAAAACTTAATCAATTTTCATGGCCTAAATTTTTTTTTTTTTCATCTGCTAACTCCAAACTCCCCATGCATCCCTCCCCTACCTGCCCTCCCCTTTGGCAACCACAAGTCTGTTCTCTATTTCCGTGAGTCTGTTTCTGTTTTGTAGATAGGTTCATTTGTGTCATATTTTAGATTGTACATATAAACAAGAAGGTCCTACTGTATACCATAGGGAACTATATTCAGTATTCTGTGATAAACATAATGGAAAAGAGTATTTAAAAAAGTATATGTATGTATAACTGAATTACTTTGCTGCACAGCAGAAATCAACACAACACTGTAAGTCAATTATACTTCAACAAAAACTTAATGAAAAATTTTTTTCTGATATGGGTAGAAAAATTAAAATATTTCTGTAACCCCTATTTTTTTTGCCTTGTGATTATAAAGGATTTTTTTTTTTCATCTCCAGAATTCTTTTTCTTTTCCCCCATTGGACTAAAACTGCTTCACAATGTTCTGTTAGTCTCTGATGCATAACAAAATAAATCAGCCATATGTATACCTATATACCCTCCCTCTTGGAAATCCCTACCACCATCCCCACCCACCTACCCATCTAGGTCGTCACAGAGCACTGAGCTGTGTTCCCTGTGCTATACAGCAGGTTCCCACTAGCTATCTGTTTTACATATGGTACTGTATTTATGTTAAACCTAATCTCCCAATTCGTCCCACCCTCCCGTTCCGCCCCGTGTCCGCATATCCATTCTCTACATCTACATCTCTGTTCCTGCCCTGGAAGTAGGTTCATCTCTGTCATTTTTGTAGATTCCACATATATGTGTTAATATACGGTATTTTTTTCTCTTTCTGGCTTACTTCACTCTGTATGACAGACTTTAGGTTCATCCACATCTCTACAAATGACCCAATTTCGTTCTTTTTTATTGCTGAGTAATATTCCATTTTGTGTGTGTGTGTGTGTGTGTGTGTGTGTGTGTGTGTGTGTGTGTTTACACACACACACCCCACATCTTCTCTATCCATTCATCTGTGTCAACAGTTAGGTTGTTTCCATGACCTGGCTATTGTAAATAGTGCTGCAGTGAACATTGGGGTATGTGTGTCTTTTTGGATTATGGTTTCCTCCAGGTATGTGCCCAGTAGTGGCATTGTTGGGTCATATGGTAGTTCTACTTTTATTTTTTTAAGGAACCTCCATGCTGTTCTCCATAGTGGCTGTATCAATTTACATTCCCACCAATAGTACAAAAGGGTTCCCTTTTCTCCACACTCTCTCCAGCATTTGTTTTTGTAGATTTTTTGATTATGCTGTTCTGACCATGTGAGGCGACACCTCATTGTAGTTTTCATTTGCATTTCTCTAATAATTAATGATGTCGAGCATCTTTTCATGTGCCTGTTGACCATCTGTATGTCTTCTTTGGTGAAATGTCTGTTTTGTCTTCTGCCCATTTTTTAATTGGGTTGTTTGGGGTTTTTTTGATATTGAGCTCCATGAGCTGATTGTATATTTTAGAGATTAATCCTTTGTCCGTTGTTTCATTTGCAAATATTTTCTCCCATTCTGAGGATTGTCTTTTCGTTTTGTTTATCTTTTCCTTTGCTGTGCAAAAGTTTTCAAGCTTAATTAGTTCCCATTTGTTTAGTTTTGTTTTTATTTCCATTACTCCAGGAGGTGGGTCAAACAGGATCTTGGCTGTGGTTTATGTCAAAGAGTGTTTTTCCTGTGTTTTCCTCTAAGAGTTTTATGGTGTTCTGGTCTTACATTTAGGGATTTAATCCATTTTGAGTTTATTTTTGTGTATGGTGTTAGGTAGCATTCTAATTTCATTCTTTGACATGTAGCTGTCCAGTTTCCCCAGCACCACTTATTGAAGACACTGTCTTTTCTCCATTGTATATTCTTGACTCCTTTGTCAGAGATAAGGTGACCATATGTATGTGGGTTTATCTGTGGGCTTTCTATCCTGTTGCATTGATTTGTATTTCTGTTTTTGTGCCAGTACCATACTGTCTTTATTACTGTGGCTTGATAGTATAGTTTGTAGTTGGGGAGCCTGATTTCTCCAGCTCCATTTTTCTTTCTCAAGATTGCTTTGGCTATGTGGGGTCTTTCGTGTTTCCATACAAACTGTAAAATTGGTTCTAATTCTGTGAAGAATGCCATTAGTAGTTTGATAGGGATTGCATTGAATCTGTGAATTGCTTTGGGTAGTATAGTTATTTTCACAATATTGATTCTTCCAGTCCAAGAACAAGGTATATTTTTCCATCTGTTTATGTCATCTTTGATTTCTTTCATCAGTGTTTTATAGTTTTCTGAGTACAAATCTTTTTCCTCCTTTGGTTATGTTTATTCCTAGGCATTTTACTTTTTATTGTGGTGGTAAATGGGATTGTTCCCTTAATTTCTCTTTCTCATTTTTCATTGTTACTATATAGGAATGTTAGAGATTTCTGTGCATTGCTTTTGTATCCTGTAACGTTACCAGATTTGTTGATTAACTTTAGTAGTTTTCTGTTGGCATCTTTACTATTTTCTCTGTATATTATCATGTTATCTGCAGACAGTGACAGTTTTACTTCTTTTCCAATTTGTATTTCTTTTATTTCTTCTTATTCTCTGATTGCTTTGGCTAGAACTTCCAAAAGTATGTTGAACAAGAGTCGCGAGAGTGGACATCCTTGTCTTGTTCCTGATCTTAGTGGAAATACTTTCATTTTTTTCACCAATCAGTATTATGTTTGCTGTGGGTTTGTCATATATGGCCTTTATTATGTTAAGGTAGGTTCCCTCTATTCCCACTTTCTGGAGAGTTTTTATCACAAATGTGGTCCCTCCCCACTCCACCAGCTGCCTCACCTCCTCTTCCCCTCTCCTCCTTCCTTCCCACGACCCTAGGACCCATGAGGCTGGAGGGGCCCCCAGAGAACGGGGACCAGGCCGGGGAGCCCAGCAGCCTTCCGAGTGGGCGGGGGAAATGCCCTTCTCACCTCCCATGATCCTCCATTCCCAGAGGGCCCTTTCCACCTGCTTCTTCTCTTCTCCCCCCACCCCCTATCTCCCTCCTGTGCCCCTGGGACCAATGGGATCCAGAAGAGGCTTTGGAGGGCAAAGGACCCAGCCCAGGAGCCCCACAGCCTTCCTGAGTCCCAGTTGGGCAGGTGAGACAGTAGGCGCTCTTCGCCCTGATCCATCGAGCCCCCAAGGGTCCTCCAGGCATGGGAACCCCTCCTCCCTCCCAGCTGCCCCTCAGGGGCACCAGTCTTGTTCAGCCTCTCCACTTCTCTTCCCCCCAAATTCCTCCCTCGTCCTACTCAGTCACTCGGTGATTCCTCCTGTCTCCTTAGGTGTCGAGGTCCCCCCACCAGCGTCCTGCAGGTGCCCTAGTTGTGGGGAGATGCGAACGCCATGTCCGCCCCTAATGCCATCTTGACTCCGCCCCCTGGCTTGGTATTTTTAAAAAGCAGAAAGATGTGAGACTGAAGTCAAAAATAACTTTGCTGTGGGCCTCTGATGCAAAACCACTGGCTGCCTGCCAGGCCCAGGACCCTCTCTAATCCATTTTGAGTTTATTTTTGTGTATGGTTAAAGAATGTTGTAATTTCATTTATTTACATTTAGCTGTCCAGTTTTCCCAGCACCATTTATTGAAGATACTGTGTTTTCTCCATTGTTTAGTCTTGCCCCCTTTGTTGTAGGTTAATTGGCCATAGGTGTGTAATTTTATTTCTGGGTTTTCTATCCTGTTATCATTGATCTATATGTCTGTTTTTCTGCCAGTACTATACTGTTTGCATGACTGTAGCTTTCTAATATAGTCTTAAGTCAGAGCACCTGATTTCTCCTGGTCCGTTTTTCTTTCTCAAGATTGCTTTGACTATCCAGGGTCTTTTGTGTCTCCATACAAATTTTAAGATTTTTTTGTTGTAGTTTATGTGAAAAATACCATGGGTAATTTGATAGGAATTGCACTGAATCTGTAGATTGCCTTGGGTCGTTTTAACAATATTGATTCTTCCAACCCAAGAACATGGTATATCTTTCCGTCTGTTTGTGTCATTGTCAATTCTATCATCAGTGTCTTATAAGTTTCAGAATACAGGTCTTTTGTGTCCTTAGGTAGTTTTATTCCTAGGTATTTTATTCTTTTTGATGCTATGGTAAATAGGATTGTTTCTTTAATTTCTTTTTCTAGTCTTTCATTGTTAATGTATAGAAGTGTAACAGATTTCTGCATATTAATTTTGTATACTACAACTTTACTGAGTTCATTGATGACCTCTAATAGATTTCTGGTAGCATATTTAGGATATTCCATGTATAGGATCATGTCATCTGCAGATAGTTACATTTTAAGTCTTCTTTTCTAATATGGATTCCTTTTATTTATTTTTTCTTGTCCGATTGCCATGCCTAGGACTTCCAAAACTGTTGAATAAAAGTTACAAGAGTGGACATCATTGTTTTATTCCTGATCTTAGAGGAAATGCTTTTAGCTTTTCACCATTGAGTATGATGTTAGCTGTAGATTTGTCATATATGGCCTTTATTATGTTGAGGTGTGTTTCCTCTATGCCCCTTTCTGGAGAGTTGGTGTTGAATTTTGTCAAAAGCTTTTTCTGCATCTATGGAGATGATCATATGGTTTTTATTCTTTAGTTTGTTGATGTAGCGTATCACGTTGATTGATTTGCAGAGATAATGAGAAATCCTTGCATTCCAGCTTTTAGTTTCATTGATCTTGTCTGTTGTTGTCTTCATTTTTATTTCATTTATTTCTGCTCTGATCTTTATGATTTCTTTCCTTCTACTAAGTCTGGATTTTGTTTGTTCTTTCTCTAGTTCTGTTAGGTATAAGATTAGGTTGTTTACCTGTGATTTTTCTTATTTCATGAGGTAAGATTGTATTCCCTCTTAGAACTGCTTTTATGGCGTCCCATAGGTTTTGGATCATCGTGCTTTCATTTCATTTGTCTTTATGTATCTTTTTATTTCCTGTTTGATTCTTCACTAATCCAATGGTTCTTTAGTAGCATATTGTTTAGCCTCCATGTGTTTGTGTTTTTTATAGTTTTTTTCTTATAAATGATTTCTAATCTCATAATCGTAGTCAGAAAAGGTGCTTGATACGATATAAATTTTCTTAAATTTACCAAGGCTCGCTTTGTGACCTATCATGTGATCAGTCCTTGAGAATGTTCCATGTGCACTTGAGAAGAATGTATATCTTGCTGCTTTTCGATGGAATACTCTATAAATATCAATTTGGTCTAATGTGAAATTTAAGGCCTGTGTTTCCTTGTTGATCTTCTGTGTGGATGATCTGTCCATTCATGAAAGTGGGGTCTTATAGTCCACCATTATTGTTGTGTTACTGTCGATTTCTCCTTTTATGGCTGTTAGTATTTGCTTTATATATTGTGGTGCTGCTGTGCTGGGTGCATATATATTTGCAATTGTTACATCTTCTTGAACTGATCCTCTGATTATTACGTAGTATCCTTGTTTGTCTCTTGTAATAGTCTTTATTTTAAAGTCTATTTTGTCTGATATGAGTATTGCTACTCCAGCTTTCTTTTGATTTTCATTTGCATGGAATACCTTTTTCCATCCCCTTACTTTTAGTCTGTATGTGTCCCTAGATTTGAAGTGGGTCTCTTGTAGACAGCATGTGTACAGGTCTTATTTTTGTATCCATTCAGCTTGTCTGTGTCTTTTGTTTGCTTAGAGAATTTAATCCATTTACATTTAAGGTAATTATTGGTATGTATGTTCCTATTGCCATTTTCTTAAATATTCTGGATTTCTTTTTGTGGGTCTTTTTTTTCCCCTTCCTCTTTTGTTGTCTTCTGTTCTGATTTGATGACTAACTTCAGTGTTGTGTTTTGGTTCTTTTTTCTTTTTTGTATGTGTATCTATTGTAGAGTTGCAGTTTGTGGTTACAGTGAGATTTTGATATAACAGCCTATATATAAACAAGATTGTTTTAAGTTGCTGGTCTTTTAATTTTAAATGCATTTCCAGTATCCTGCATTTGTGTTCTCGTCTCACAGTTGCTGGTTTTGATACCATATTTGTGTGCAGATGATTTCCTACCTTTATTTTATGTTTGCTTTTACTAGTGAGCTTTTCTATTAGTAGTTTTGTTTGTAGGAGTGGCCTTTTCTTTTTCACTTTGAAAAGTTCCTTTAGCATTTGTTGTAAAGGTGGTCTTGTGGTGCTGAATTCTCTTAGCTTTTGATTTCTCCATGGAATCTGAATGAGACTTGCAGGGTAGCATATTCTTGGTTGTAGGTTTTCCCCATTCATCACTTTAAATATTGGGTTGGCCAAAAGGTTTGTTCAGTTTTTTCTGTAAGATGGCTCTAGTAGCACTTAGTTGGCTTTAACTTCATTCAAAACAGTTTTGTTCAATTGTATTTGACAGCTGTCATATCAGCGTGCATTTTAAAAAAGACTTATAAAAATTGGTGAATTTTTGTGTAGCATTTTAATATTGAAGATGGAAGAAAAAAAGCAACATTTTCTGCATATTATGATTTATTATTTCAAGAAAGGTAAAAATGCAACAGAAACACTAAAAAAATTTGTGCAGTGTATGGAGAAGATGCTGTGTCTGATTGAACATGTCAAAGGTGGTTTGCGAAGTTTTGTGCTGGAAATTTCAACGGTATACCATGCGGGAGGTCGCCGACATAGTCACAATATCCAAATCAAGTGTTGAAAATCATTTGCACCAGCTTGGTTATGTGAATCGCTGTGATGTTTGGGTTCCACATAAGTTAAATGAAAAAAACTTTCTTAACCCTATTTCCACATGTGATTCTCTACTGCAATTTAATGAAAACGTTTCATTTTTAAAACTAATTTTGACGGGCAATGAAAATTGGTTACTGGATAATAATGTGGAGTGGAAGAGATTGTCGGGCAAGCGAAATAAACCACCAACAACCACACCAAAGGCTGATCTTCATGCAAAGAAGGTGATGTTGTGTATGTGGTGGGATTGGAAAGGAGTCCTCTATTATGAGCTCCTTCCAGAAAACCAAACAATTAATTCCAACAAGTACTACTCCCAATTAAACCAACTGAAAGCAGCACTTGATGAAAAGTGTTCAGAATTAGTCAACAGAAAACGCATAATCTTCCATCAGGATAACGCAAGACCGTGCATGTCTTTGATGACCAGGCAAAAACTATTACAGCTTGTATGGGAAGTTCTGATTCACCCACTGTATTCACCAGACATTGCACCTTTGGATTACTGCAAAATTCTCTTGATGGAAAAAAATTCAATTCCCTGGAAGACTGTAAAAGGCACCTGGAACAGTTCTTTGCTCAAAAAGATAAAAAGTTTTGGGAAGATGGAATTAAGTTGCCTGAGAAATGGCAGAAGGTAGTGGAACAAAGGGATGAATCTGTTGTTCAATAGAATTATTGGTGAAAATGAAAAATGTGTCTTTTATTTTTACTTAAAAACCAAAGGCACTTTTTGGCCAACCCAATATATCATGCCACTCTCTTCTTGCCTGCAGAGTTTCTGCTGAGAAATCAGCTGATAACCTTATGGGAGTTCTTTTTCTTTTGTATGTTGTTTGTTGCTTTTCACATTTTACTTTTAATATATATATTTTTTGTCTTTAACTTTTGTCAACTTGGTTACTGTGTTTCTCAGCGTATTCCTCCTTGGGTTTATCTTGCCTGGCACTCTCTGTGTTTCCTGGACTTGGGTGACTGTTTCCTTTCCCTTGTTAGGGAAGTTTTCAGCTATTATCTCTTCAAATAGTTTCTCATGTCCTTACTCTCTCTCTCCTCCTTCTGGGACTCCTATAATATAATACCAATGTTTGTGCGTTTAATGTTATCCCAGAGGTCTCTGAGACTGTCCTCGTTTCTTTTCTTTTTTTTTTTTTATTCTGTTCCACGGCACTGATTTCCACCATTCTGTCTTTCAGCTCACTCTGCCTCACTCTCCTATTGATTTTTTCTATTGTATTTTTCATTTCACTTATTGTATAGTTCATCTGTTTGTTCTGTGCTTATTCTAGGTTTTTGTTAAATATTTCTTGTGTCTTCTCAATCTGTGCCTCCATTCTTTTTTGGAGATCTTGGAGCATTTTCCGTCTCATTACTCTGAATTCTTTTTCTGGTAGATAGCGTATCTCCACTTCACTTAATTGTTCTTCTGGGGTTTTATCTTGTTCCTTTATCTGGGACATATCCCTCTACCATCTCACTTTGTCTAACTTTCTGTGATTGCCGTTTCTGTTTCGCATGCTGCAGGATTGTAGTTGATTTTGCTTCTCCTGTCTGCGCCTGTGGTGGATGAGGCTAAGACGCTTGTGTACGCATCCTTGTGGGCCTCCTGCCCACTGATGGGTGGAGCTGGGTATGGTTCCTCTGGTGGGAAGGGCTGAACTCAGGAAGACTTTATGCAGACTGTCTGTGGATGGGTGGGGCTGTGTTCTTGCCCTGTTGGTTGTTTGGCCTGAGGCCTCCCAGCAATGGAGCCTATGGGCTTTTGGGTGGGGCTAGATCTTCAGGAGGAAATGGTGGCCTCCAGGAGGGCTTATACCAATGAGTACTTGCCAAAACCGCCACTCCCAGTGTCTTTGTCCCAGCAATGAGCCACAGCCTCACTCTCGACTCCACAGGAGATCATCTAATACTAACAGTTAGGTCTGGCCCAGTCTCTTTTGAGGTCACTGCTTTTTTCCCTGGGTCCTGTTGCACACGGGACCTTGTGTGCACCCTCTTAAAGGAGTTTCTGTTTTCCCAGTATTATGGAATTTCTATGATCAAACCCTGCTGGCCTTCAAAGCCAGATTCTCTGGGGGCTCCTCCTGTTTTTGCCAGACACCAATGCTGGGAGTCTGACATGGGCTCAGGACTTTTACTCCTGTGAGAGAACTTCTGTGATATAATTATTTTCCAGTTTGTGGGTCACCCACACGGCAGGTATGAGATTTGATTTTATCACGATTGTGCCCTTTCTCCTGTCCCGTCACTTCTTCTTTGTCTTTGGATGTAGGGTACCTTTTTTGGCAGCTTCCTTCCAGTGTTCTAGGTTTTTGTTTTGTTTTGTTTTGTTTTCTGGTTTTTGTCAATGGTTATTCAGCATTTAGTTGTTATCTTGGTGTTTTTGTCAGAAGGGGTGAGCTCATGTCCTTCTACTCTGCCATCTTTTCAGCCAAAACTTGAGTCCTCTTAAATTTATTAAGACTGTTTTGTGGGCAAACATATGATCTATCTTAGAAAATGTTCCCTGTGTGTTTTGTTGATTTTGGATGGAATGTTTTATAAATATGTGTTACGTCCATTTGGTCTAATGTCATTTAAGGCAGTTTTCTTATTGATTTTCTGTCTGGATGATCTGTCTGTTGGTTTAAGTAGGGTATGAAAGTCTTCTATAATTGTATTGCTTTCTCTTTCTCCCTTTGGTTCTTTTAATATTTGCTTTATATGTTTGGTTCATAAATATTTTCAAATGTTATATCCTTTTGTTGGACAACTCCTTTACTATTATTTTTTATTATATCTATACCATTAATTTTCTCTTAAGTTTGTTACGTGTGGTATATATATAGATATATATATAGATATATATATGTATATGTATATATATATCTACTGCAGCTTTCTTTTAGTTTCCGTTTGCATGGAATATCTTTTTTCCATCCCTTTACGTCAGTCTGTGTGTGTCCTTACATCTAAAGTGTGCCTCATGTTGGCAGCATATAGATGGGACTTGTGTTTTTATTCACTTATATCTACTCCATGTCTTTTGATTGGAGAATTTAGTCCTTTTACATTTAAAGTAGTTACTGATAGGTGTGTGTTTATTACTATTTTGTTAATTGTTTCCTAGTTGTTTTTATAGTTACTCTTTGTTCCTTTTTTCTTTTCTGCCTCTCCTACTTTGTATTTGGTTGGCCGAAAAGTTCATTCAGGTTTTTCTGTAACATGTTAACATCTTCCGTAACATTTTTCCATAATGAACTTTTTGGCCAACCGAGTAGTTTGATGACTTTCTTCAGCGATATGTGTATATTTCTTTCTTTTTATCTTCTGTGTATTTATACTATAGGTTTTTGCTTTGGGTTGTCATGACACTTACAACAGCATTTTAAGTTGGTAACAACTTAAGTTTCATTCATCCTGTTTTAAAGCTTAACATTTTTACTCTCTTTGCACTGTGCACATTTTATATTTTTCATGTTACATTTTAAAAATTCTATGTATCCCTTAACTAATTATTGTTGTGCTTATTTTTATTACTTTTGTCTTTTAGCCTTAATATTAGCTTCATAAGTCATTAATCCACTACTTTACTATATATTTACTTTTAAGTGAGATTTATTCTTTCATATGTGTTGTGATAACTAAGTAGTGCCCTTTCCTTTCAGCTTAAAGACATCCATTTAACATTTCTTATAGGCTGGTTTAGTAGTGATGGACTCCTTAGCTTTTGAATCTCTGAAAAACGCTCCCTCCTTGAATTCTGAATGAGAACTCTGCCAGGTATAGTATTCTTGGTTGGAAGTTTTATTTCAGCACTTTGAATATATCATGCATTCCTTTCTGGCCTGCAGAGTTTTTGCTAAAAAGTGTGCTTATAGTGTCATGGGAGTTCCTTGTATATAGCTAGTTGTTTTTCTCATTGTTTTAAATATTATCTTCTTGTCTTTAACTTTTGACATTTTATTTATAATGTGCCTTACTGTGAGCCATTTTCAGTTCATCTTTTTTGGAGCTCTCTAGGCTTCTTGGACTTGAATGTCTGTTTTCTGCCCCTTTCTCTCCTTCTTCTTCTTCTAGGAGACCTAAAATGTGAATGTTAGTACGTTTAGTATCATCCCGTGCGTCACTTAAGCTGCCTTTGACCTTTTTCTTTTTGTTGCTGTGATTTGGTAAGTTCTAGTGCCTTGTCTTCAAGTTGATTGATTTTTTTCTTTTGTTTCATTTAGTCTTGAACCCATCTAGTGTACTTTTCAATTCAGTTATTGTGTTCTTCATCTCTGTGAATTGTATTGGTGCTTTTTT
The DNA here is from genome assembly GCF_026419965.1 of Kogia breviceps. Lineage (NCBI taxonomy): Eukaryota > Metazoa > Chordata > Mammalia > Artiodactyla > Physeteridae > Kogia > Kogia breviceps. Next base: position 17,676,578 of record NC_081314.1, read on the forward strand.
ATGTTTTCCGTCTCTTTGTTGAAGTTCTCACTGTATTTATCCATTTCTCCCCCATTTGGTGTATATCAAATGATCATTACTTTATCAGGTAAAATATTTATCTCTATTTCATTAAAGTTTTTTTTTTTCCTGAAGTTTTGTTGTTCTTTCATTTGGAACATACTCCTCTGTTTCTTCATTTTGCTTGACTCTCTCTATTGGTTTATATACAGTGGATAAAACAACCACCCCCTCCCAGTCTTGAAGGAGTAGCCTTGTGTAGGGAGATGAACCTTTTTGTTCAGCCTTGCCCCAACTATTGGTCATGTCTCAAACCTTTGCTTGTGCAAGCATCCTAATATATTTTTAATAGCTCCCAGTAGTTGAGGATGTGCCAAGGCCTGTCACTGTCCCAAAGTGGAAGATTTCAGCACCTAGATTCAGACTGACTAGAAGCCAAGCCACCAGCTAGCCGTTTTGGGGTGTTTTGTTTGTTTGTTTGTTTTTTGCGGTACATGGGCCTCTCACTGCTGTGGCCTCTCCTGTTGCAGAGCACAGGCTCCGGACGCGCAGGCTCAGCGGCTATGGCTCAAGGGCCTAGCCGCTCTGCGGCATGTGGGATCTTCCCAGACAGGGGCACAAACCCGTGTCGCCTGCATCGGCAGGCAGACTCCCAACCACTGCACCACCAGGGAAACCCAAGCTAGACGTTTTTAAAAGTATGTAGATATAATATATGTAGTCCTGAAAGGCTGCAAGCATAAGCCCCACTGATTACCAGAGCCAGGCAATCTGGAAGTATACCTTGGGCAGCAGTCAGAAAAATCAGAGCTTCAGATGAGTGTATAACTTCTTTGTAGGAGATAACAGTGAGCTGGAGCAAGGCAAAAGGAGAGTGCCAAAGTGACATACACAGTCTGTGTTCCTTTAGAGCCGCTCCATATGCCACTGCATGTGTGTCAAACCTGAATCCTGTTGACGTATATACACTACCAAATGTAAAATAGATAGCTAGTGGAAAGCAGCCGCATAGCACAGGGAGATCAGCTTAGTGCTTTGTGACTGCCTAGAGGGGTGGGAGAGGGAGGGAGGGAGGGAGAAGCAAGAGGGAAGGGATATGGGGATATATGTATACATATAGCTGATTCACTTTGTTATACAGCAGCAACTAACACAACAATGTAAAGCAATTATACTCCAATAAAGATGTTAAAAAGAACCCTGAAACCTCCTTCTCAATCCAAAGCTGCAGGAGAAGCAAAGTGGCCTCTTTCATAGACTGGGAAATGTGCTTCAGCCAGCTGTCTGTGCAGTGAGCTACGTGTGGTAACCTGCCCAGAACCATCCCCCTAATTGCCACAGTCCCATGGAACCCAGGTACCCAAGCCCCTTTTGCAACCAGATCCCGGTGATCAGGGAGCCCTGGGCTCCAGTTGCAAAATGTCCCAGGTATTAGGCACAAAAACCTGGGTACCAGATGCATGTAAAGCTTCTCACCAGGAGACACTGGTGCTCTGGAACACTGCAGAGAGTGAGTGTGAAGATAGTGCCCACCCTCTGAAATCGTTGAAAAGGATTTCAGTCAACCCCTAGATGCGTGTTTAAAGAGAACCCTGCCCCTCAAGCCACAGTCATAATGTTTAGCTAATAGGTCTCTTTCACAGAAAGACAGTTCTTGGATCTGTTGCCTCTTGCTGTGCCCTGGAGGTGGTAGCTGGTTTAGAACTCTTTCTTCATTGGTTACAGTGTTGCAGTACCTACAAATGTCAGCCCCACTGGCCACCAAAGCCAGGTGAAGTAAAGGTGATCCCTGGTAGCAGTCACAAAAATCAGGGCACCAGATGGGTATGAGCTCCATTCTGGGTGACACTGATTATTACAGTTGCATGTGATCAGGAATGCAAGCTCCCCTGGCCTTTAGAGCCAGGCGATCAAGAATCATATCCTGGGCAGCAGCTGGAAAAATTAGGGCACCAGGCACATGTAGTATCTCCCTTTCGGGAAATATTGGTGCTCTGGAGCACAGCGAAGGGAAAGTGTGAGATGGTGCCTGCCATTCTCCATCCCCAGAGAGTGTTTCAGCAGGCTCCTAGATGTGTGTGTTAAATTGGATGCCTGCCCCTTAGGCCATGGTTTTAATGTAAGCAGTTGATCTGTATTCAGTTCAAGTTGAGTTGCCTTAGGCTGCCTCTGAGCTGGGCCCTGGGTGGATGAGTCCAAGTTTTGCAGGCCGTTTAAGAGCTTTCTACCAGATTGGTGTTGTCCAATATGGTGGGTCTCAGGATGTGAGGCTCTGTTGGTTTTCAAAATTAAATGTTTTGGCTGGGGTGCGGGGGGTTGGCTTATCTCTCAAGTGCATGTCTTTAAAATTTTTGGTTCCTGATGTGGAGTTTGAGCCCATCAGTCCTCAGGGAGAAGCTCTGATTTTGAGTTCCCTCCCACTTGTGGTTCCCTGTGCTGTACGTCAGGTTTATTTTGTGCCATATTTGGTAAAATTTTGTGCCAGCCTCTCTTACCTGCTTTGATGTGGTTTTCTTCTCGTTTGCCTGATGTATAATTGTCATTCAGCCAGCCTTTATGTTTTTTTAAGAGGAAAATTTTCCATGTAACTAGACTAATTCTGTTCATGGGAGAAGATGAGTTCAGAGTCTTCCTACATCACCACCTTGAACTGGAACCTATCCCTTCTTTTTTCAGGTGTAAATGTATCCTACAGGTCTTTTCGTGTCAGTCATAGACAGCTTTATTGTTTTTTATGTCTCCGTGGCTTCCATTGATTTTAAGAGCCAATTAAAAGTGGTGGTTTTCATGGACCTATAGCCAGATTGCCTTCATGCAGGCCATGGATGTGGTGCTGGAAAACCTTCTTTACAAGTTGCTAAATCTCTAGGTGCCTCAATTTTCTCATCTGTAAAATGGGAGAAAAATTGTATTCTGAATAAGGTTGTTGGGAAGTTTAAGCACTTATTTAGCACAATGCCTGACAGATGGTGAGCACCCAGATATAGGCTGCCACCACCATTGTCGTTGTCATCATCATTTTTACTTATTTAATCAGATTCTTATTTAAGGGCATATGGGTTTTTTTCCTATTTTACTGTTATAGACAGTGCTTCAGGGAATAACCTTGTATATTCATTATTTTGCACATGTGTGATTTTATGCATACTTTGCAACAAGTTCAATATCAAGACAAAAGAGGATGTAAATTTGTAATTTTGGTAGACATTTGCCGAATTGCATACCATAGGGATTGTATCAATATCTGCTGTTACCAGCATTTGACATAGTTTAAATGATTAAGAACTTGATGGTAATTTTCTGATGTTACTTCCATGTCTAAAATTATTCATAGTTTAAAGTGACAATTTTGAAAGTTCTTCCTTTTGCTTTATTAAAAGTACAATCTTGTGAGGAGGGCCTGCTCAAGCGAACTTTTACTTTTTAATATGAAATATGTATGTTGGTGGCTTATTCTTTTAGGATTCTCATAGATAACTGTTTAGTATTTAAGAGAGTGGAAGGTGATCTTTTTCTCTTTTATTCTTTGTTTTCAGATATTTTTTTTCCATGAATCTGAATCATTTCAGATTTTTTATTTACCTTTACTATCCATAATCTTAGGATAATCTTCTATTAGAAATATGCACCCTTAAGAAACAAGAATCCAAAGATGAACTGAGATTAGCTTTTTAATTTATTTTGAACATTAGTGTTGAATTAGAGCAGGATTATTTTCTTTGTCAAGGAAAGCTTAATAGGACAGAGGAGCTTAACATGTCAGGCATTTTTCAAGGTTCATGGGGGATACAAAGATCAGTAAGTAGTGGTCTCTGCCATACTTTATTCTAGTGGGTGAGCTAGATAGGTAGGGACAATCTCCGGGTTAGAAAATGTAAAAAAAAGGGCAAAGAAGAATGCTTGGATGGAGCTTTAGAAATTACATGTACTCAGGTTTAATGACTAAAAATAAGTGAAAGAAATAAAAATAAGTCATCAGAGCATATAGTGTAAATATATACTGCTGTGGGAACCAATAAAATAAGCAAATTCTTTAAATACATTAGATAGATTATTACTAAGGAAAAACTGTTTGATGTAGCAGTTCGGAGACAGCTGGTGTGAGGAAGCAGTTTCCGTAGAGTTATGGTACCCAATTGGAGAAGAGTGAACAGTTGGAAAATGAGTAAATAGGCTAATCTTTGGAATAGTCATTGTGGCAGGATAAGGAATTTCTTCCTTAAAAGAAAAATTAATAACAAGCTTCTGTTCATTTTCAAAATTATGGCTTTTAAACATCTGATTTTATTTTATTAGTAATTGATATTTGTATATTGTAGTCATCTTTAAAGATGCTAAGCATGAGTTTGTTTTTTTCATATTGCTTTTAATGCTAGTTACTGTTTTGTTGCCCTTCACTTTACCACGTTAAATTGATGCAGTGAAATAGTCCTCTCTTTATGAACTAATATAGCTATTTTATTGAAAGTATAGTTAAGACTCCACTGAATATGAAAACTGCCATGTCAATCATGGATATAGAGTAGTTGAACATTATTTACACTGGGAGTATTTTAAGAGTGATATTAATGAAGTAGTAGAATTAGTGTTGTCCCTTTTCTTGAATTTTTAAAAAATCAACTTTACCAAGATCTAATTTCCGTACATTAAAATTCACACACAGTATATACAGGTAGATGGGCTTTTGACAAATACGTACAACCATGTAATGACATTCCATTCAAAATATAAAATATTTCCATCTCCCTAAGAAGAGCAGTTAATTCTTCCCATGTTCGAAAATTTTAACATCTAATTTTACTTTTGCTTTTTTATTAGTACTTATGAATGTAATTTTACTTATCAAGAGTACCATGAATTAACCCCTGAAATTACATGCTTTTTATCTATGGGAATCTTTTTTTTGTTTTGTTTCATGTTTATTGGCCTTTTTATTTACTTATTTTAACATATATGTGTGAAACTGTCCTGTTTGAAGCCTATTTATGGGAATCTTATTTCAGATTGACAGACTATTTTATGACCCAAGCAAGGTTAAATAGAAACAATTTTGTTTTGAGTGATTTTAAGAATGTCTAACAGAAAGTTACTTTTATTTGAGATTAGTTACAATTATCAGTTTAGCACATTTCTTGTTTTTTTAATTTTTAAAAATCCTCTGAAAATAAAGGCTGTATTGTAGTACATAAACAACCTGTCTTCAACACTGTTGAATACTCTCTACATTACTGTTTTTCACATAAAAAAATAAAATCAGGATAAAAAGTTTCTCATTTTGTTTCAAAAATTGCATGTTGGGGAAGAACTCTTTAAAAATATTTTTCCTTTTCATCCACATTCCAACCTAGACCGTCATCTCTAAGAATGAATATTAGGTATATCTGTTGGTGGTACTTAATTCATCATCCAGAAAATGAATGAGAGCTATCTATGTATCAGTAAATAAACTGTGCTTTTAAATGATTCTGATTAAAAGATAGGGCATTTTTCTCATTTTATAGATTTTAATTCAGTTAAATTGAGTTTAGTAAGTGCCAAATGTTCCATTGTAGTTTTTGTTGGGACTCTGAATTAAGATCATACTTTGACTTTTAGTGGCTATCCTACTGCTCCATGGTCTTTCCTGTAAGAGTACAGTACATTTCAGAGACTCTTCCCACCTACATTCCTAATTGTGATTTGAGTTGGAGCTGGTAATCACTGGCAAGGAACCTGTTAGAGGTTATACAGTAATTATTTTCTTACTGATTCATTGACTGTTATTCTTGTGATTTTTAACTTGAGTATTTTACACTTATACAGTTGAAACTGAACCTCATTTAATTATTAGGCCGGAATTCTTTGTACCTAAGTTGATTTTGAACCTTATTTCAGTTTCTTTAAATGTTATTTTTAACACAGGTTTTCAGTATAAATCACTCATTCTCATAAGAGTGATAATATTTACATAACCATATTTGAGATAAAAATAAAGTAAAAGTATTATGAAAGAATGAGATATTGAAAGAGGTTAACGTTTTCTTTAATTGTTTGATCCTTATGTAGAAGTTATTGAGCAACTATTCATATTCAGAAAAACAGATTTAACTGAAACGTGTTGTTAGATTATGGGACATTTAGTTTTAATTTATCAAAGAATATTCTGATGATTAAAAAATATCAGAGGGAGCCTTGAAGGGAGATAACACGCTCTATACTTGGAAGTTTTTCAGACTAAGGCAGCCAACTATATGTCTGGTTAGCACCAGTATATATTTAAGTCAATCTTTAGGGGCTTCCGTGCTGTATAAATTCATTGTTTTATGTCTTTGTCTTTTCCTTCTTCAACACTTCTCTCAGTATTTTTCCTTATACTTATCTAATTCATGAGATATTCAGGGTTTTTTTAATGTCTAAAGAACTTTTAAATTCTTAAACAAGGAATTCCTTTAGAAAGATAGGAGTTTGGGGGAAGTAAGAAAAACCCAAACACTTCCATATAAAACTTTTCAAACAGTGCTCAGGTTAAATTTAATTTTTAGCATGGGATAGAAAAAGATTAACTATAAAATCTGTTGTTCCACAGGTACTGTGAGAATAGAGATGTTTCGAAATATGCAGAATGCAGAAATCATCAGAAAAATGACTGAAGAATTTGATGAGGTATAGCATTTCAATATTTATACGAACTGCCTGCTTACACTTGTAAATGGTGAATGTTATTTTAAGTTTTGTTTTGACTTGGTGTTTAGTATAAGAGAAGATATACTGTTTTCTCATTTATATGATAATCCATGCTATTAATTCCAAAATTAATCTCATTCATTTGGGAATTTTATTACATTGCATGGAGGTAGTAGCACTGAATAGTGACTGATAGCTGATAAGGATAAGAAAATTTATGGTGTGAAGTAGGAGTTGACTCTTGACATTCATTCTTGAAGACCATCTAAAATTCCTGAATTTATAAATACATCTCCAGCAATTTCATGTTCTGTAGAATACTAGTCTTGTTAAATGCTTTAAAGAAAAAAGGGTTTGGAGGTCAAGGAAGTGTGAGCAGGCTGCCTATTATACCTACCTTAGAGATTGTGAAAGCATATTAACTTATTTAAGGTTCTTAGAAATCCTAATGGAGAAAAATCTCCTTAACTTAATTCAATCCAGAATTCCCAAAATTATTTTACATGGATCCCCACCACTGACATACACACACACACACACACCCCTCCCCCCCCCCCCGCCCTTTCCCATTTTCTCTCTGTGTGTGTGTGTGTGTGTGTGTGTGTGTGTGTGTAAAACTTGAACTTCTATTTGGGACACTCGAGATAATCTGATTTCCATTAAGAATACAAGTTTTCTTTACTAGTCTTCACAAATTAATCATGCAGAAACCATTTTTTTTTCTGCATGATTTTCCATTTTCACTAAAATATTCACTCAAGCATTTTTACACTGTAAATGTTGAAATACTTTTACAGTTTTATTTATTTTATGTATGGTGAACTCAATTCATGTCACGCTTTAGGCCACCATCAATTCCAATTTTAACGTTCTGCCTTTTGATTTAATTAAGATTTCTATTTTTCTGAATTAGGTGTTCTTTTTTTCTTGACTTTCAACCCTAACAACAAAGATTGGTTTTCTTCTAGGTCCACTCTTCTAGTAAGATGGAGTTAGGCTTTTTATTAGTAGTAGCAGTAATGTTTATTTTTAATTTAAAAAGTACTACAAACACATGTCAAAGCAAACATTCAAGCACAGGCTGTTAATATATGTCTTTCTCATCAGGTGTTCACGTTTACTCTAGCAGCAGTATGAAAACGTTTTACAGAAACATTCTGTCAGTGGCTGTCAGACTATTTATTCACATTTTATGGGAGGTAGGGGAGACCTTAAATTGTCACCTATGAAGATATACTCCATAATCACTTGTCTTCATTTCTGTAATCCAAAAAGCTCTGAAATTCCAAAACCTGGCCTAAAATAACATGAGGCTACTTACAATTTTTATTTATCATAGTCAGTGTGAATATCTGTATGCATTGCTGTTAAATGTTAATGTTCTTGATTACAGGGGGCTGCCCCAGATTCTTTTGGGGTATGATGAAATATAAGGTATATGCACTGTATTAACTTCTAAAATGCAAAAACTCCTAGATTCTGAAACATCTCTGTGGGACTACTGTTCACTAAAAAATAATTTTGGTGTTGTTACTACATGTGTTTTTATATGTTGCAAATAGAAGTTAAAGCCAGATAAGATATAAGTTAAGGTGCAAGTAGTAGTTTTACCCACCAGCTACTATACTAACTACTATTTCAGTCTTGAAATACAGGTGATTCAGATTATAGATTTTAAAGTAGTATATATCTTGGACGTTCACAGCACTAACACGTGATGGAATGATTATTAAGAGTTTAAGATAGTAGTTTCCAAACATTGCTGCACATTAACATCTCATGGGGATACTGATGCCTGGCTCCCTTCCACATCCCACAGACATTTTGATTTACTTTGTAAGGCATGTGACCTGGATATAGAGATCTTTTTAAAGCTCACCAGGTGATATTCTAATGTATAAGAACTATTGTTCTAAGGCAAATGAAAAGAGGAAGCCAAGATTTGTTATAAAAACACTTCATGTATGAAAACAGAATGAGGGGGAAACAACAGTGAATAAAATGTAGCAAATGAAATTATTCAGAAGGAATTCATTTCATATTCCTAAACATTTTGTCCCAATATTTGAGATTATTGACCTAATCAAAGAAGATCTTTAAAATCATCATTCTGTTATTTTTTTAAACCGTATATCTAATACAGTTTGGATTATTAGAATGTATTAATTTAAATCAGAATTTGATATCTTGTAAGGCTACTTAGAAATAAATAAATATAATTGTGATGATTAGAAGTTTTAATAAATATTGTCAGTTTCAATTTTAAATATATATATATAATGCTTTTAATTAGGTGGCTTAAAACAGTGTCATAAATAGGATGCTTACTCACTTTGCTTGAGACTTTATTGCATAAACAATTTGAAAAGTAAAAATTTTAACTCTAAATAAATAAATAAACATACAAACAAACAAATAAATAAAAATTCCAGAGATGATGTAAGTGAGCAGGATGTGCCAGACCTGTTTGACACTGATAATTTAATTGTCTGCAAGTATGACAAGATTCATCGAAGCAAGAACAAATGGAAATTCTATTTGTAAGATGGTATTACGTGTTTTGGAGGGACAGACTGTGTATTTGCAAAAGCCATTGTTGTTACAGAGTGGTAAAACTTATGAGCTGAATACATCATAAACATATACTGGGACTGTGTCACATATTGCTCACTGTATTGAATTTAATGAAATTATAATTCAGATGCAGGTACAAAAAAATTTATCTTAAACTCTTTGGCAAGATATTGATCTTTTGCTACTCTGTATATACTTACGAATGCATTTAAATGCTTTCATATTGTTAAATGTACAGTATTTTAGGGTTTTTTTTCTTTAAAATACTGTATAGGTTATTTAGTTCCTTGGGAGTGGGAGGAGGTTAGTTTTGGTGAATTATATTTTGTGATAAAATTCTGAAATATTAAAGAACCATTAGATCCCAAGATCCTAGAAAAATGCCTAGTTAACAGGGAATAGCCATTAAAATTCTTTTGAATGAATGAATATATTATATTATAGCAAACTAAAGTAAAGGTGAGATGAGTTAGAAGGCATTTCAGTTGAAAGTGTTTGAATTGAATAAGGTAGTCCAAGAGTATGTTATTGCCTGAAAAAGTAGTATACTGTAGCTTCTATTCCTTATTACAAATTGGTTATAACTACAAATCTGCACCTGGCCACATATCCTTTGTAATTGTAATATCAGCCTAATTTAGAAATATAATATGTTAATTCCCAGAGCAGCCTATAGCTTTTCAAAGTCAATAGATATACTTGGTTCCTGTTGGAACCAGTTGCCAGGAGGTAAAGCACACTGTAATTGCATTTCTTCCCCAGATTATTACAATCAGATCTCCATGTATCAATGCTTAGATATGTTTCCCAAAGGTCAATTTGTGTAGTTTTCATATATTTCAGTATGACATCTATGTAGGGAAACCTTTGCAACACAACACATTTAATATTCAGCTGACCCTTGAACAACACAGGTGTTAGGTACTCTCAGCCCCCTGTAGCTGAAAATCCTCATATAATTTTTGACTCCCCCAAAACTTAACTATTAATACCCTACTGTTGACTGGAAGCCTTACCAATAACATTAACAGTCGATTAACACACATTTTGTATTTTATATTATTATATACTGTGTTCTTACAATAAAGTAAACTAGAGAAAAAATGTTATTAAGAAAAGCATAAAAAGGGGAAAGTACATTTACAGTACTGTACTGTATCATTACTATAAGTTTATGTCATCTGTTTATAAATGAAATCATCTGTCTGTTAGTACCTATATCAATATGGTCTTATATGATGCAAAACACCATAGATCTTATATGTATTATTAACACTGGACATCAAAAGTGAAAAGATAATGTGAATAATTCATATTTTCTTACAGTTATGATGATTTATGCATTGATAACGAAGAAGCCAGCAATCTGTTTGCTCTTTGGTAGCCTAGTGTAACTGATATAATTGTTTCATGGTAGCCTAGCCTTTATACTAGTGAATGAATTGTTATAAAATTTTTATGGCATACAGTATTACTGTCATATTCATAATACAATATTGGAAACACTTACTTTTTTTTAAGAAAAATCACTTACCTGTGGTGATAAGCTGATATGCAGTTTCTCCAACTATGAGAGTGAGAGTGTGTCATACTGTACAGTAATGTAATTCTTTGAAAGCAAAGTTATAGAACAGTATATATTAAATATCACTCACCTTATGCCTATGTATGGGTAGGCTATCCACGTCAATACAGGTCTTGCACACGAAGCTCTACACAAAGAATAGTTAGGCAATGACGATGATGATACGAGTGTCTCATACAGTTCTTGCCATACAGTTAACTATATTTTCACATGGAGACACTCACACACATATACAACAGATATGTTTATTAAGTGGCATGGTGATTATTTACTGTTCATTAAGTGGAAGTGGATCGTCACAAAGGTCTTCATCCTCATCGTCTTCACATTGAGTAGGCTGAGGAAGAGGAGGGGTTTGTCTTGCTGTCTCGGGGATGGCAGAGGTGGAGGAGGTGGAAGGGTAGGCAGGATAGGCAGGCATATTTGGTGTAATTTTATGGAAATACATCATAATTTCTGTTTGAATTTAGCTTTTTCATTTCTCTAACATAGTACCAGTCCTTCTTCCACCATTTGCTACAGTTTCAATGCCCATATCACAGAAGGGTTCATGTTGTAAAAGAAGTTAAAAGCAGTGTTGAATAAGCAGAACCCTTCTACCAGATTATCTAATGTCATTTGTTTTCTTGCATTGCTTCTTCTATGTCTTCTTCCTCATTGTACGGCACTGGTTAGGAAGCACTCATCTCCATCAAGTCATCTTCTCTTAATTCCTTTGGTGTAGTGTCTGTTAGCTCTTGAACTTCTTCAAGATTCATATTCTAAAACTCTTCACTGCCCCTCACCCCGCCCCGACCTTTTTTGCCATATCCACAGTCTCTTTCATGATTTCTTTGATCAGCTCTGTCCTTATTCCTGTGAAGTCATGCACAACATCTGGGCAAAATTAATCTCCAGCAGGAATTCATTATTCTGGGCCTGGTAGCTTTCATGTCTTTTTCTCTAACAACAATGGGATCTTCAGCTTCAGTGGTGTAGTCCTTGCAGACTTTCACGATGTTCTCTCTATGGGGTTCTCTTCCATAGCCCTGACAATCCTTTCCATAGAGTACTGTGTGTAATGAGCCTTAAAGGCCCTTATGACTCCCTGATCTTGAGACTGAATTAGAAATATTGTGTTTGGGAGCAAGTTGATCACTTTGACACTTTTGGTGTTGAAATAGGGTTCTGGGTGGCCAGGGGCATTGTTCATTATAAAAAGAATTTTAGAAGTCAGTTCCTTACTGGCAAGGTACTTCCCAACTTCAAGGACAAAGCATCGATGGAACCAATCCAGAAAAGGGTTCTCATTGTCCATGCATTCTTGTTCTACAACCAGGAGACTGGTAGCTGGTGTTATATTTTTCCTTCAAGGCCTGGGAGTTTGTAGCTTTATAGATAAGAGCAGTCCTGATCATAAACCTGACTTGCATGTGCACAAAAAGTAGAGTTAGCCTGTGACTTCTTACCTAAGTCCTGGTGCTCGCTTATCTTCCTTACTAATGTTGTTTGTGATGATTTTTTTTCCCGAGTAGGGCACTTTCATCTGCATTAAAAACCTGTTGAGGTAGACTTACCTATCACTGAGCAACTCCCACGTGCACGTGTAAATGTCTCTTCTCCAGTAAGTTTGTCAGTTGTCAGTTAATTTGTAGACTCTCTCTGCAGGACCCAAGCTGGAAGAGAAAAAAGTTTTTCTTTTCAGTAGTTTTGTTGACTAAGGTGGGATGTTTGGGACTCCAGGCTCACACCAGAGACTGAGGCTGCAGCTGAGATCACCAGTCCAGCAAAGCTGAGCTCCTCGCCTGCTACCAGGATTTGTGTAAAAACACCTGGCTACAGGCAGTGAGGGATCTGCCATGCTCCTGGAGAGCCGCTGCTGGCACTGCTGATGCCAAGCTGGGTATTGCAGCTCTGCCTAGTCCCAGCCAGCACCCCATTCTGATCGGGCCAGGAGAGAAAACAAGATGGCAGAGTAGAAGACCTTGAGCTCACGTCCTCCCATGAGAACACCAAAATCACAACTAACTGCTATACACTGGAACCTACGAAAAAGATATTCTACATTGAAAGAGAAGACAAGATGGTAGGAAGGGTGTACTCATGATATAATCAAATCCCATACATCCTGGGTGGATGACCCAGAAGCTGTAGAATAATTATGTCACAGAAGTTCTCCCACAAGAGTGAGAATTCTGAGCCCCACATTAGGCTCCCTAGCCAGGGGGTCTGGCATCAGGAGGAGGAGCCGCCAGAGCATTTGGATTTAAAAGCTAGCATCTCTTGACCACAGGAGCTCCACAGAACTTGGGGAACCAGGCTCCACTCTTGGATGATGCACACAAGGTCTTTTGATCACCAAGACGCAGGGAAAAAGCAGTGACTTCAAAGGAACCTGGGCCAGACCTGCGCTGGTCTTGGAAGGCCTCTTGGGGAGACGGGGTGGCTGTGGCTCTCTCTTGGGCTATAAAAGTTGGTGGTGAGGGCTTCCCTGGTGGCGCAGTGGTTGAGAATCTGCCTGCTGATGCAGGGGACACGGGTTCATGCCCCAGTCCGGGAAGATCCCACATGCCGCGGAGCGGCTGGGCCCGTGAGCCATGGCCGCTGAGCCTGCGCGTCCGGAGCCTGTGCTCCGCAACAGGAGAGGCCACACAGTGAGAGGCCTGCCTAGCACAAAAAAAAAAAAAAAAGTTGGTGGCAAACATATCCGGGAGAAATCATCTGAAGGCTGACATCTTGCTTGGGACATTAGTGCCAAGACCTGGCCCCACCCAACAACCTGTAGGCTCTAGTGCTGGGACACGTCAGGCCATATAACCAACAGGGCTGGAACATGGTCCCACCCATCAACAGAGCTTCCTGAAGAGTTCCTGAGCCCATAGTCACCACTAGGCATGCCATTTGATGTGGCCCTACCCACCAGAGGGCCAAGACCCAATACTACCCACCAGGGGGCAGGCACCGGCCCCTCCCACCAGGAAGCCCCCACAAGCCTCTAGATTAGCCTCACCCACCAGGGGGCAGACAGTAGAAGCAAGAAATGCACAGTCCCCAAACCTGTGGAACTGAGTCCACAAACACAGGTCAGAACCTACCATGGAACCAGCTGATAACTGGCCATTGAGTTACGAGAGGAGCTGTACTACTGGGACACATAGGACATCCCCTACAGAGGGCTACTTCTTCAAGGTCAGGACACATAACTAACCTTCCACATACATAAAAATACAAACAGAAGTTTAGACAAAGTGAGACAGCAAAGGAATATGTTCCAGATGAAGGAATAAGGTAAAACCCCAAAACAATGAAATGATATGGAGATAGGCAATCTACCTGAGAAAGAGTTCAGAGTAATGATTAGAAAGATGATCCAGAAATTTGGGGAAAGAATGGAAGCACAGAGTGAAAAGTTACAAGAAGTAAAGGATTAGAAAAAATAAAGAACAACCAAACACAGTTAAAGAATACAATAACTGGGGCTTCCCTGGCGGCGCAGTGGTTAAGAAGCCACCTGACAATGCAGGAGACACTGGTTCAAGCCCTGGTCTGAGAAGATCCCACCTGCCGCAGAGCAACTGAGCCCATGCGCCACAGCTGCTGTGCCTGTGCTCTAGAGCCCATGAGCTGCAACTACTGAAGCCTGCACACCTGTAACCCGTGCTCCCAACAAGACAAGTCACCACAATGAGAAGCTTGCGCACTGCGGCAAAGAGTGGTCCCCACTTGCCGCAACTAGAGAAAGCCCATGCACAGCAACGAAGACCCAACACAGCCAAAAATAAAAATAAATTAAAAAAAAATACAATAACTGAAATGAAGAATACTCTAGAAGTAATCAATAGAATAAATGAAGCCAAAGAACAAATAAGTGAACTGGTAGACAGAGTGGTGGAAATCACTGCTGTGAAACAGAATAAAGAAAAAAAAAAGGAAAGAAAAATGGATAGTTTGAGACCTCTGGGACAATGTCAAATGTACCAACATTTGCCTTATAGGAGTCCCAGAAGGAGAAAAAAGAGTGAAAGGACCTGAGAAGATATTTGAAGAGATAATAGCTGAAAACTCCCCTAACATGGGAAAGGAAGCAGTAACCCAAGTCTAGGAAGCAGAGAGTACCATACAGGATCTACCCAAGGAGGAACACAACCAAGATACATTGTATCAAATTGACAAAAAATAAAGATAAAGAGAAAATATTAAAAAACAATGAGGGGAGAGCAACAAGGGGAACCCCCCCATAAGGTTATCAGCTGATTTTTCTCCAGAAACTCTGCAGACCAGAAGGGAGTGGCATAATATATTTAAAGTGATGAACAGGAAAAACCTACAACCAAGAATATGCTACCCAGAAAGGCTCTTGTTCAGATTCAATGAAGAAATCAAAAGCTTTACAGACAAGCAAAAGCTAAGAGAATTGAGCACCACCAAACCAGATTTAGAACAAATGCTAACCAACTTCTCTAGGCAGAAAAGAACAGTCCACAAGTAGAAGAAAGAAAATTATGAAATGGGAAAGCTCACCAGTAAAGGCATACAGTAAAGGTAGGAAATCATACATACACACAAATATGACATCTAAACCAATAATTGTGAAAGGAGGAGAGTGTAAATGCAGGATATTTCAAATGCATTAGAAATTAAGAGATCAACAACTTAAAACAATCATTATATGTATAGATTGCTACATCAAAGTCTCATGGTAAACCAAAAATCTATAGTAGATATACGGAGAAATAAGAAAAAGGAATCCAAACACAACACTGAAGAAAGTCATCTAATCACAAGAGAAGAGAACAAAAGACAAAAGGAGAAAAAAAACCTACCAAAACAAATCCAAAACAATTAACAAAATGGCAATAAGAACATACATATGGGTATTTGCCTTAAAGGTAAATGGATTAAATGCTCCAACCAAAAGACATAGGTGGGCTGAATGGATACAAAAACAAGGCCCATATATATGCTGCCATCAAGACACCACATCAGATCTATAGGCACATAAAGATTGAAAGTGAGGGGATGGAAAAAGGTATTCCATGGAAATGGAAATCAAAAGAAAGCTGGAGTAGCAATACTCCTATCAGACAAAATAGATCTTAAAATAAAGACTGTTACAAGAGACAAACAAGGATACCACATAATGATCAGAGGATCAATCCAAGATGATGTAACAATTGTAAATATATGCACCCAAAATAAGAGCACCTCAATGTATAAGGCAAATGTTAACAGACATAAAAGGAAAAATTGAGAGTAACACAATAATAGTGGGATCCTCTAATACCCCACTAACGTCAGTGGACAGATTATCCAGACAGAAAATCAGTAAGAAACACAGGCCTTAAATGACACCTTAGACTTCGTGGATTTAATTGAAATTCATAAAACATTCCATCCAAAAGCAGCAGAATACACATTTTTTTCAAGTGTACATGGAACATTCACCAGGGTAGGTCACATGCTGGGCCACAAAGCAAGCCTCAGTAAATTTAAGAAAATTGTAATTTTATCAAGCATCTTTTCTGGCCATAACGCTATGAGGCTAGAAACCAGCTACAAGAAAAAGAACTGCAAAAAACACAAACACGTGGAGGTTAAACATATTGTAGTAAGCAACCAATGGATCACTGAAGAAGTCAAAGAGGAAATCAGAAAATATACCTAAAGACAAATGAAAACAAAAACAGGACAATGCAAAACTTATGGGACACAGCAAAGCAGTTCTAAGAGGGAAGTTTATAGCTATACAAGCTTACCTCAGGAAACTAGAACAATCTCAAATAAACAACCTGACTTTACACCTAAAGCAACCGGAGGAAGAAGAACAAACAAAACCCAAAGTTAGTAGAAGGAAAGTAAGTATAAAGGTCAGAGGAGAAATAAATGAAATAGGACTATAAAAACAGTAGAAAGGATCAACAAAACTAAAAGCTGATTCCTTGAAAATATTTTTAAAAATTGATAAAACTTTAGCCAAACTCATCAAGAAAAAAAGGGAGACGACCCAGATCAATAAAATTAGAAATTAAAAAGGAGAAGTTACAACTGACACCATAGAAATAAAGGACCATAAGAGACTACTACAAGCAACTATATGCCAAAGAACTGGATGACCTAGAAGAAATGGGAAAATCCTTCGAAAGGTACAATCTCCTAAGCCTGAACCAGGAAGAAGCAGAAAATAAGAACAGACCAATTACAAGTACTGAAATTGAATCTGTGATTTTAAAATTCCCAATAAACAAAAGTCTAGGACCAGATAACTTCACAGGCGTATTCTGTCAGACACTTAAAGGAGAGTTAACACATATCCTTTTGAAACTATTTCAAAAAATGGCAGAGGAAGGAATATTTACAAGCTCATTCTATGAGGCCACCATCAGCTCGATGCCAGACAAAGATGCCACAAAAAAAGACATTTGCAAGCCTATATCACCGATGAACACAGACACAAAATTTCTCAAGAAAATACAAGCAAACTGAATCCAACAATACGTGAAAAAGATCATACACCATGATCAAGTGGGATTTATCCCAGAGATGCAAGGATTTTCCTATATCTGCAAGTCAATCAGTGTGGTGTACCACATTAACAAATTGAACAATAAAAACTATATGATCATCTCAATAGATGCAGAAAAAGCTTTTGATAAAATTCAACATCCATTTATGATAAAAACTCCAAAAAGTGGGCAGAGAAGGAACATATCTCAACATAATAAACTCCATATATGACAAACACATAGCTACTGTCATACTCTGTGGTGAAAAGCTGAAAGCATTTCCACTAAGATCAGGAACAGGAGAAGGATGTCCACTCTTGCCACTTCTATTCAACATAGTTTTGAAGTCCTAGCCAAGGTAATCAGAGAAGGAAAAGAAATAAAAGTAATCCAACTTGGAAAAGAAGATGTAAAACTGTAACTGTTTGCAGATGACATGATACTATACATAGAAAATCTTAAAGACATAACCAGAAATCTATTAGAGCTCATCAATGAACTTGGTAAAGTTGCAGTATACAAAATTAATGCACAGAAATCTGTTGTATTTCTGTACATTAACAATGAAAATTTAGAAAGAGAAAGCACAATCCCATTTACCATTGCATCAAAAAAAACCCAAGAAACAAAAAAACTAGGAATAAACCTAGAAAAGGAGGCAAATGACCTGTACTCCAAAAACTATGAAATGCTGATGGAAGAAATCGAATATGGCACAAACAGATAGAAAGCTATATCATGTTTTTGGATCGGAGGAATCAACATTGTCAAAATGACTATTTGCCCAAGGCAATCTGCAGATTCAGTGCAATTCCTATTAAGTTACCAATGGCATTTTTTCACAGAACTAGAATAAAAAAATTTTTAATTTGTATGGAAACACAGAAGACCCCAAATAGCCAAAGCAATCTTGAGAAAGAACACCAGAGCTGGAGGAATCAGGTTCTCTATCTTCATACTATACTACAAAGCTACAGTTACCAAAACAGTATGGTACCTGCACAAAAAGAGACATACAGATCAACGGAACACGATAGAAAGACCAAAAATAAAACCACGCACCTATGGTCAATTAATCTACGACAAAGGATGCAAGAATATACAGTGGAGAAAGGACAGTCTCTTCAGTAAGTGGTGCTGTGAAAACTGGACAACTATATGTAAGTAAATAAAATTATATCATTCTTTAACATCATACACAAAAATAAACAAAATGGATTAAATACCAAAATGTAGGACCTCCCTGGTGGTTAAGAATCCTCCTGCCAATGCAGGGGACATGGGTTGGAGCCCTGGTCTGGGAAGATCCCACATGCCTTAGAGCAAGGAAGCCTGTGCGCCACAACTACTGAGCCTGCACTTTAGAGCCTGCAAGCCACAACTACTGAAGCCCACGCGCCTACAGCCCGTGCTCCGCAATGAGAGGCCACCACAATGAGAAGCCCGTGCACCGCAGCGAAGAGTAGCCTCCACTCACTGCAACTAGAGAAAGCCCACGTGCAGCCATGAAGACCCAATGCAGCCAAAAATAAAATTTTTTTTAAAAGACCAAAATGTAAGACTGGATACTGTAAAACTCCTAGATGAAAACATAGGCGGAACACTCTTTGACATAAATCATAGCAATATCTTTTTGGATCCATCTCCTAGAGTCATGGAAATAAAAACAAAAATTAAAAAATGGGACCTAATTAAACTTAAAAGCTTTTACACAGCAAGGGAAACCATAAACAAAACAAAAAGACAACCTACAGAATGGTAGGAAATTGCAAATGATGCAACTGACAAGGGATTAATCTTCAAAATATACAAAGATCTCATACAGCTCAAGTTCAAAAAAAATAAAACAACCAAATCAAAAAATGAGCAGAAGATGTCAGAAGCCACGTCTGCAAAGAAGACATACACATGGCACATGACAAGATGCTCAACGTTGCTAATTATTAGAAAAATGCAAATCAGAACTATAAGAAGGTTTCAGCTCATACCAGTCAGAATGGCCAATATCAAAAAGTCTATAAATAATAAATGCTGGAGAAGGTATGGAGAAAAGGGAATCCTCCTACACTTTTGGTGGTAATGTAAATTGGTACAGCCACTATGGAGAGCAGTATGGAGGTTCCTTAAAAAACTAAAAATAGAGCTAACCATATGATCCTGCAATCCCACTCCTGGGATTATATCCAGAGGAAAACATAATTTGAAAAGATACGTGCACCCCAATGTTCACAGCAGCACTATTTATAATAGCCAAGACATGGAAGCTGTGTACGTATACATTGACAGATGAATGGATCAAGAATAGTGGGGGGGGTGTGTGATGGAATATTACTCAGCCATAAAAAAGAATGAAATGATGCCATTTGCAGCAACATGGATGGACCTAGAGATTATCATACTAAGTGAAGTAAGCCAAAGACAAATATCATATATCACTTATATGTGAAACCTAAAAAAATGATACAAATGAACTTATGTACAAAACAAATAGACTCACAGACATAGAAAACAAACTTATGGTTACCGAAGGGAAAGGGGGGATGGATAAATTAGGGGTTTGGTATTAAAGTATACACACTACTATATATAAAATAGATAACCAAGAAGGACCTTGTGTATAGCAAAGGGAACCACACTCAGTATCTTGTAATAACCTGTAATGGAAGAGAATGTAAAAAAAGAAGCATATATAAAAATAATAAATGCAAGTATATTTACATATATAAATATATATAAATATATATACTGGAATCATTTTGCTGTACACCTGAAACTAACACAACATTGGAAATCAAGTATATTTCAATAAAAAATATAAAAAATAAAAACCTTTTTAGGCAGATATCCTTTCTACTCAATGATTTTCTTAATGGCAACTTGGAAGTTGTCTGCTGCCTCTTGGTCAGCAGAATTTTCTTTGCCCGTTATCTTGACATTTTTTAAAGCAAACCCTTTTTCTAAAATTATCAAACCATCACTTGCAGGCATTAAATTCTCCAGCTTTAGACCCTTTACCTTGCATTTGCTTTGAGTTTTCATATAATGACTGCGTTTCCTCCACTCATATTAGAGTCTATAGGTATTCCTTTCTTCAAGCAGTCCAGCACCAACATAAGAACTGGATTTAATATGAAATAAAAAGATATATCAGAAAAGTGCAAGGTTTTCATGCCTGCTGGTGTAGCTAGTGATGACTTCACGAATTTTCTTTTCTTTTTAAAATGGTCATTATGCTGGATTCATTTATTTTGAAATGGTGGACAGCCACAGCTGCAGACCTTAATCTATGGCACATATCAAGCAACTCGACTTTTTCTTGTAATGTTATGACTTTTCTCTGCTTTGGGGGAGCATTTTCATCATCATTAGTAGCACTTCATGTGGGTCCCATGGTATTATTTAAGGTTTACAGTATTGCACTAAATATGTTAAATATGCAAGAACCTCAAGAGATCACTTTTTACTGCAATTATGCAATTTACTGAAGAAATAAACTGCTTACGTGGAGATGATTAGTGTCAAATAGCATTGTAAGCCGGTGCTCACTAAAAATAGGAACGGGAAGTGGCTACAAAATTATAACAGCAATACAGTATGTACTGTAGTTAATTTTACACAGTTATGTTTTAATATTGCATTTTTACGTTTGTTTACATTTCTCCCAACTGCAAATGGCGCCATGTGACAGTCTGTAAGTGTTTGTGTGGGTAAGTTTTGATACATTTTAACTTTTTATAATTTATGTATATTTTATGGTTGTGATAAAATAAATGGTATTCATGACATTCCTGTTTTTCTTAATCTTTTTTTATTAGGCAGGCTATGTGGTTTGCGAGTTTTTTCAAATCTTCGCAAATCTACAAAATTTTCCCAGTATATTGATTGAAAAAATTTGTGTGGATTTGCAGAGTTCAAGCCTGTATTGTTCACGAGTCAACTGTATTCACTTAGTGCCTTTCATTCTTGTCTGTTATTTTGTTTTGCTCTGCTCACAATTATAAATAGAAATTTTCTTTATTGTGCTCTTTTATAATGATATGACTTAATCTTGTAGCTTTTTTCTCTTCTCATTTCTAATCATACGTGCTTCTGTGAATTCGTTTATTTAACCTTAAGTATAGAACTTTTCATTTGCTTATCCATTTGAACAGTTGTTAAAGGATTAAAAATATTATGAAATGTAAAAATGGTTAAATAGTATAAACTGAGAAAATTTAAAGAGATGCCAAAATGTGGTAGAGTAAAGCTGAATTTACTTCTAGTCCCAAATTAAAGTCTCTAAATATTTTTGATTGTACATTCCATCAGTAAAGCATTTTTAGCCTAAATTCCTAATAGTGAAAACTTATGGAAAGACTAAATTATTCTGTCCATGTCTCCCTCTTCCCCATACTTTTTCTCAAAAGGCTTAAGTTCTTGTAAGGAAAGTGCTTAAGAAGTTGCTGCTTGGCGATTGTTGCACTTTCTTAGTTCTGAACTTAGTTTATTTCCTAAATACCTAGTAAATAAAAATAAAGTTTTATTTTCTTTTCATCCTTTTATCAGTAGACTGAGTGTGTAGTCCTTGTATATTAACGTTTAGTGTCTATTGAAGCGTATATATATATTTATAGAATTAATTGCACGTATGAGTAAGTCAGTTTCTAATGACGAATGTCTTTAGCTCGTCATCAGTGGTCTAAGAAAAGCTTGTGCAAGAAGTGTCAGTGCCTCCTCATTTCTGTTATTCACTTGTGATTACATATTCAGATATTTGTTTTTGTGTCTGTTTTCTCTAGAAATCTGTGCATTTCCATTTTGTGAAGAGTTAAAAATAAATAGTATAAATCATAAATCTGTTTCAGTGGTCATAAGTAACTTACAAAATGAACAAACCAGTCAAGAGTTCCATTTCTAATGTCAATCCTTTAGAGCACTGATCTATTCTTATTCTCCTGGGATACCCCAAATACCATCTGTGACAAAGAACAATCTGAAACATGAACCTAGCGAGGGCATACCAATCTCTATATTTAAATATCTTGTTTCTGATTTTTAGATAAAAATAGAAGTTCTAATATTTTTTGCAGTGCACCTCTCAGTTTGTGTTGTCTGTATCACTTTGGAGACTACTCCAAGTTGAGGAAGATAAACAGAATATTAAAGAAAGGAAGCAAAGTTGGATATGAAAAATGCCAAGACAAAGGAGTAATCATGTAGAAAACTAATGAAAACTCAAGAAATTATAACCAGTTTGTAATGTGAAAAGGTGTAAGACAGGAAATAGTTATTACAGCTGTGAAGCTTGCAGTGTAATGTATTGGAGCTAGGAGGAAATATGTTGAACAGTAATAGTAGCAAATACAGATATCATATTTACTATGTGCCAGGCACCATTGTAAGTACTTTACATATGTGTAATTCTCAACATTTTTATGAGGTCTGTCTTCTATATTATTGTTACCACCTTTTCACAGATGAGAAAATTGAGGCAAAAAGGGTTAAGAAACTTTCCTGAGGTCACACAACTAGTAAATGGCAAAGCCAGGAATTGTACGCAGATAATCTAGCTACTAAGTTCATACTGATAGCCACTACTGTATTCTGCCTGGTATATAACTCTTAAGTGTATAATCTGAAGTAGCTGGGGAAGGGTACTCAAGTAATAGTTGTGCTCTTTCCACTCACACCTTCAGTCATATAATAAATTTCTGGTGGTTTTTATTACCAGTAGTATCTTAGGACTGACTGAATGAGTTATGGAATTAAACTAGTATTTTTTAAAGGACTGGTTATATTCTGTTGATTAATATTAAATCTTTTTAGATTGAGTTTTCTGAGGCATTACTCTTATTATGAGAAATGCTTAAATGAGATAGTCATAAACCCAAGTATAACTCAACAATAACATTTGTATCAGTGGGGAGTAGATTAACTCCCCATCTGGATTAGTCATAATCAACTGTATATTGAGGTTATAATTACCTCATGGTAATTTCAAGCATTGTGTCCTTCAGTTTTAAAACATACCTACAAAAACATTATTTTACTGTGACATAAATGATACACATTTATTGCATTTTCTATTTTAACAAGTGTTAAATAAATGAACTGTTTGATCTTTCAAACTTATTTATATGGGATTCATTTTTTAAATTATTTGTTCAGTATACATTTATTGAATACTTAATGTATGTCCAGTTTTTAGTTAGGAACTATATATTTAGAGATCAACAGAGTTATAGCTCTAGACAGTGAGTTCATGTTCTAAATGAGGAAAGAACTTTGTAAACTAATAGCAGTAATACCTTGACAAGTTCAATAGTTAAGGAATATAAGACCCATTGAGAACCCAAAGGATGAGTTTGTTATCTGAGGTGTGAGTGCTTCACAGATTATTTAGGTGTGAAATTAGATTTTCAAAGATAAATCGAAGTTCAGCAGTAAAACCAGGAAGGAGCTTATAGAGAAGATGGAGTTTGGGATGTATAGAAGGAACAGCGAGATACAAAGCTGGAGAGAGTAAATAATAACCTTGTAGACTAGACTAAGGAGATTGGATTTAATACTAATAAATGAGCCATGTCCAAAAACATTGTTTTCCTCCTAAGCACATGAGACAGTGTCCTAGATAAATGCTAGAGATAGAGGTAAGATTATAGTGACATTTTTGTTGAATTGATTTGTAAAATTGTTCTTTCCAAATGTATTTTTATATTGTTTCTTAATTGGTGTACATATGTCTCTGTGGGCCAAGTGAATTTCCTGATACTTTAAAAAAATCTGAGGTTTTGCCAAAATTGGAAATTAGTTTGGGCTTAATTCACAGAGGTCTGATAGTAAAGAGCAATTTTTCTTTAAATGCATCATGGCAGTCAGCCAAAATAATCTATCTAAATAATTAATCTTTATAGTTATTTTTTGGTTGTTTTTAAATGTACAATAGGACTTATTTTAGAAGTTCAAAGGATATATTTAATGATAAAATTTATGTAAGCCACTCAGTTTTGTTTCATAAAAATGTTTTCTACTGTATCTTTCCAAAGATAAGAAGTATATCCTTTTCTTTGTTCCCCTGACACACAGTTATTATGCATTCTGACTTTCTGAGGAAAAATTAAAATGAAAAACTCTACTAATCACTGTGATATGTAAATTAACAGATGTTAAACAAGGCCTGTAACATTGTGATAATTCAGGTAATTGTACCCCAGAATTTGGGATTTCTTCTAGTGGTTTTAGGAGCTCGAAGATGTTAATGTGGATAATTTCAAATACTTTAATGCACCCACTTAAAAATTACATGTCATTTGCTACATATGAAAGAATGTATGTAACATGTAATATATGTAAATCTCCCACCCCCCTGCTTAAGAACTGAAATATTACTAATACTACTAAGATGCTTCACCTCAGAGGTAATCAATGTCTTGAATTTTGTAAACATTTTTTTCTTATAAACCCATTAATCATTTACCACTCTTCATGAAATGTTTGTGAAGATGCATGGTTGAGAGTAGAGGCCAGACATTTGGTTGCACTTCATGTAAATAATTGATGTCAATTAGGACTAGGATATATTTAAAAGGAGTGATATTGGTAGTCCCATTGCTGGTTTGACTTTACCTATTTTCCTCATTTCCGTCTGTGCCTAAAGAAACACAGATTGTCAACGTCTATGATTAAGGAAAAAAATATCTGTAGGGATCATGTAGATATGCTTTTACCGTTATTTTAGGCCCATTTTGACAGTATTGTTTTTGTGGTGATTCATTCATTTGACCAAGAAATACTTGACTGTCTGTTAACCATTCCAAGCATGGAGGCTATAGCACTGAATAAACCAAGCGAAAATCCCAGCCCTCCTGGGATTTACATTTTAGTTTGGGGGAAAAACTAATGAATAACATACATAGGCAAACTATTATTGTATGACAAATAATAAATTCTATGCAAAATAATAAAACAGAGAAAAATGAAGAAATTGGGAAGAGAAGGATTTTTTTTTTTTGCGATACGCGGGCCTCTCACTGTTGTGGCCTCTCCCATTGCGGAGCACAGGCTCCGGACGCGCAGGCTCAGCGGCCATGGCTCACGGGCCCAGCCGCTGCACGGCATGTGGGATCTTCCCGGACCGGGGCACGAACCCGTGTCCCCTGCATCGGCAGGCGGATTCTCAACCACTGCGCCACCAGGGAAGGCCGAGAAGGATTATTTTAAATAGGATGGTCAGGAAAACCCTGTAAGAGTGTGACCTTAAATAAAGACTTGAAGGAGGTGATGGAGCATCTATGCATATATCCGGGGGAAGAGAAAACAACAAAGGCAAATGGTCCCTTGGTAGAAGCATACCTAGGATATTAGAGAGACAACAGAGAAGTAAAGCACACCAATTTACATATTGCATTTTTAAAAATTAATTAATTTATTTTTTGGCTGCTTTGGGTTTTTGTTGCTGCACCTGCGCTTTCTCTAGTTGCAGTGAGCGGGGACTGCTCTTCATTGCTGTGCACAGACTTCTCATTGCAGTGGCTTCTCTTGTTGCAGAGCACAGGCTCTAGAGCACAGGGTCAGTAGTTGTGGCCCACGGGCTTAGTTGCTCTGCAGCATGTGGGATCGTCCCAGCCCAGGGATCTAACCCGTTTCCCCTGCATTGGCAGGAGGATCCTTAACCACTGCACCACCAGGGAAGTCCCTACATATCACCTTTGATTGTTGTATTTTCAGGACTTTTTTGAAATACGAAGCAGTTCTCCCACTTTTTTTCGTTGTTTATTTGTATCACATTAACTTTTGATGACAGCCTCACATTTTTATTTATCTTTTTTTTTTTTCCCCTCATTGTATCATTTAACTTACCCCTATATCTCCTGTATTTTGTACTTGAAAGTTAGGTCTAATGACTTCATTAGGTTACATTTACATTTTTTGGCAAGATAATTTCATAGGTGATGCTGTGTACTTTATATTTTGTCACAGTAGCTAGCTCCATAATGTCAGGTTGTCCACTTATTAGTGATGCTAATACTGATCAGTAGTTTAAGGTGATAACTATTGAATTTTTGTAAAACTACTTTTCCCTTTTCAAGTCTCCAGTTATTTGGCATTTTATTAACATTCTGCTTATGTCAACTTGCCACTTAAAGGTTTTGGTATCTGTTGACGATGTGTTCCTGAAATTTTGTGTTTATTTTGAATGTAGATACCACTGTGGCCTGAGGTCTGGAAATAGGATATTCTGCATCAATCATTTATGAATTAAAGGACGCCAGTCTCTTCTATTGGGACATACTAATTAGGCATTCTTTTTTTAAAAAATTTATTTTTGGCTGCATTGGGTCTGCGTTGCTGCGCAGGCTTTCTCGTTTCAGCAGGTGGGGGCTACTCTTCATTGCAGTGCGCGGGCTTCTCATTGTGGTGACTTCTCTTGTTGTGGAGCACGGACTCTAGGCACGTGGGCTTCAGTAGTTGCAGCGCATGGGCTCAGTACTTGTGGCTCTTGGGCTCTAGGGCACAGGCTCAGTAGTTGTGTTACATGGGCTTAGTTGCTCTGCGGTATGTGGGATCTTCCCAGACCAGTCTCGAACCCGTGTCCCCTGCATTGGCAGGCAGATTCTTAATCACTGCGCCACCAGGGAAGTCCTAATTAGGCATTCTTAAACAAAGAGTTATGCCTCCTACAGGAGTCGGGGGGAAAAGAATTCTTTGCTTCCTGTTGTGAATAAACCCACCCAGATGACCACACCAGAAACAGAAGTCATTTTTGTCCATCAGTCACTTACTTCAGTAGATTTCATTTCTTTAACATTTGAATATTTATCATGTCCCTGCCATTTCGTCTATCATTATTGTTATTATCTTAAACTGTCTCTGCCCTCACCCTTCTGTTTTTGGATTGACTGCAGTGGTAAGTCACCTTTGCTCCATTTCTTTCACCTTTTCTTCTATTTTCCATATTGGAACCAGAAATATTTTTTTATAACTCATAGCTGTTGATGAAAATCCTTCAGTGACCATCTACTGTCTCTAGAATAAAGTTTGACTTACTAAGCCTTTTTTGATCCAGCCCCATCTTTCTTCTTGGTTACAAAATCTGTTTTAGATTCCAAACTTAAAGTAGCTCTGTGCTCCCATTGTTGTACCTTTGTTTATAGGCCTTCACTAATGCTACTGCCTAGAATGCTGTTGACCCTGTTTCCCCTTCCCAGTTGGTTCTGCAGAGAATTGACACTCCTTTCTAAGTACTACGTACACTTGTCAAGTTCCTGTCATTTTATTTAATTCACTTAACTATTTTTTTACGTGTTCATCTTCTCAATTAAAATAGAGTTTCTTTAGGGGATGGGAGAAATGGGGAGAAGTTGGTCAAAGAGTATAAATTTCCATTTATAAGATGAATAAGTTCTGGTGATCTAAGGTACAGCAGTAGTACGTATTACATACTAAGACTTGCTAAGAGAGTAGACCTTAAATGTTCTCACCAAAAAAAGAAAAAAAAAAAAAAGCAATGTGATGGGATGGAGGTGTTAGCTAATGCAGTGATGGTAATCAGTTTGCAATACATGTGTATTAAATTGACATGTTGTATACCTTAAGATTATACGATGTCATATATCAATTATATCTCAAAAAAGCTGGAAAAAAAATAGAGATTCTTAGAAGAAGACCCTTGTTCTGCTCATCTTTATGTGCCCAAGGACCTGGTGTAGTGCCGGAGCATATTTGTTGCTTAACGAATGTATGAATAGATAAATGGGCAGGTAGATGTTTGGGTGGATGTTTAGTTTCTTCAAAGAAGTGTTTGCAAGCAATAGTGGTATATATTTTTGGGTAAGTCTATTGAAATTAGGGAACCAAAAGCCATGTTTCACCAAAAATAGGTAACTTTTTTTGTGACATTGCCCATCAGGTGGGTTAAAAATCAAGCCTCTTGGATTTATTCCTAGAGAGTGTTTTATCTCTTTAGATATCTATGGTTTGTGACCACATTGGGTTCCCAAATATCAACTGCTTAGGAATTAGGCAGTTAGCCTTCTACCTCTGTTAGCTGCATGAGCTCTACCTTGCAGTGGACCTCTTATAAGATGGTTATTCTAATCCCAGTCAGAGGCTCTCAGTCTTCTAGTTTTTGTTGTTGGCTCTTGTCTCTGAAGCTTGACACCCTTTATCCCACCCCTCATCAGTGTTCCCAAAACTTCCAAAATAGACTTCTTCATTAATTTCTTGTCTCTCCGTTTGGAAGCAGAAACAAAGTGTTCCTCCCATGGAAGAATATTCACTAGATAACCTTTCTGTCCTCCAAGGTTACTGGAGTAAACCAGGTGAAGCTCCATTGTAGAGAATACATGGATTTTACAATCCCAGAACCAGAACCCTGTAGCTCTATGATGTAGGACAGGTTCTTTAGAACTTATTTTTCTCATATTTATACATACTGAGTCACCACAGTGTATAGATAGTATAACATCATATATGTGAAAGCACATACCATATGAATACTAGCTATATTATGTTATATTTTGCTGTAGATTTCTACCCTTCTATTCTTCTGAACATACTTAGAGGAATTGCTTTCTTACTGGACCTTTTTGGTTTGCTCTATGTTATCCTTCTTGCATATTTCTGCCTGATATTCTTCCTACCCTAAGTTTCTTTCTGCTTTTCTATACCTGTGACTTATTTGATATGGTTTACCTTTTCATTAGTTTATCAATACATTTCTTATGCAAAGCATTATAATAAGACTGTCCTCAAAGAACCTAAATATTAGTGTGGATAAGCCATTTAGGCTACTGGCTTATTGTCTTCATTTTTTATTTCATTTTCTTAGCTATATTGAGAAAAGAAATTACTGCTTTGTGAAGGATGCTAGTTTTCATTACCCTACTGTCCATCATTAACTAGACTGTTCTTTTTACATGGCATGTATAAGTGTATATAACAGGAAGAAATTTATAACTAGTATCAGAGTAAGGCAAGAAACTGCCTTTTGAGGTAGATACGGGAGATTTTCCTTTTCCCAAAATGTTTTTCCTTTTAATCACAATATTTGCACATGATATAAAAATTAAAAGGGACAAAACAGTATACATTTTCAGTGTGGTTAGGAATTGAGCTAGGTGTGTGTTCTATTATTGCTATCATTATCTTTAGTATACCACAGGCTTCAGATTTTTCTAGTTGTAGGCTGCTGTTGCCTTGTGCTTAGGATACCAGAGGTTTTTTTTCTCAGTGTTTATGCTGCACCCTTAGCTTTCAGCTCTCTCTGCACTCCTGTGCCACAGAGTACTCCTGCTGTACACTCTTGAGTGGTGTGGCTTGTTGCCTGGTGCTATGATGAGGGCATGGGGATTCTCTTTTGTCCTAGTCCTGCCTAAATCTTAAGCAAGTCTTCTGTAGCTGGAGCTACTTAAGGACCTTCTCAGCTTTCCTGACCCTCCTTCCTATGGCACTTAAACTTTGCCTATGTCTGTGGTTGGCCTTGGGTGGGAATTTCCTATCCATCTCCCAATGCCAGCAGACCTCTGTTTGGTATTGGTATAAGATTCAGAGTCCAGGACAGTGTTTTGTCTCCCTCTCTCCCATAGTTAAAGGAGTTTTTCTTCTACCCTTCTCCTAGCTGTGGTGTGACTCAGTGTACTGATCCTCCCCCATCAGATTAAGGTTTCTGACTTTTAGGAAAGGTCTGGAGAAGTGAGCTGACTTTTTTACCTTTCTTCCAGCAATTGAGGATCATCCCCTGTAGGCCTGCATTAATACAGGTTTTGTCTTTGCTTCTGTCTCAGGCTTTAATTACCTGGTTGAAACCTGTGGTCACCTCAAAAAAGAGCTTTGGAGCGTGTGCAAATTCCTTTTTATTCCACACTGACACTTGATCTTTGACAATTTGTTAACATTTTGCCCGATTTCTCCTTACCTTCTGCTTCCTTGGTTCTGCCACAGATGACAAAGTTTGTATGTCTCATCTTTTCTTGTAAGACTTACCATTCTTTGGAATTCAGGTTACTTCAGTTCAAGATGGGCTTAAGAAAAGCTATGATTTTTTAATGTTGATTCAGCTTATTTTCATTGTTTGTAGCCTTCTATATTCTAACTGGAAGCCAAACTCTGTTGTTACTCCTTTGACTTTGTTTTTAGTGTTGTGTTTTTTTATATTAAAAAATTACTTTTATGTTGATTGAATTTGTTCATGCTTTATGATGTCTGACTTTTTAATTTTATTTAGAAAAAAACTTCCCCACTCTGAGACTATTCTTCCTTTTTCTTTTTTTTTATTTATTTCTGAGATATACATTTTAAAGTAATAACTAGAATTATGACATAACATTACACAACAACATATAAGATTTTTAGGAATTTCGTGTAAGGTCTGAAACATTTATGTTAACATATTTCCATACAAATAACCCAAAGAAAGTTTAGTATTAGTTGTTTTTTTGTTTGTTTTTTTATACTACAGATTCTAATTAGTCATCAGTTTTATACACATCAGTGTATACATGTCAATCCCAATCACCCAATTCAGCACACCACCATCCCCACCCCACCATGGTTTTCCCCCCTTGGTGTCCATACGTTTGTTCTCTACATCTGTGTCTCAACTTCTGCCCTGCAAACCGGTTCATCTGTACCATTTTTCTAGGTTACACATACATGCATTAATATACGATATTTGTTTTTCTCTTTCTGACTTACTTCACTTTGTATGACAGTCTCTAGATCCATCCACGTCTCAACAAATGACTCAGTTTCGTTCCTTTTTATGGCTGAGTGATATTCCATTGTATATATGTACCACAACTTCTTTATCCATTCGTCTGCCAATGGTCATTTAGGTTGCTTCCATGACCTGGCTATTGTAAATAGTGCTGCAATGAGCATTGGGGTGCATGTGTCTTTTTGAATTATGATTTTCTCTGGGTATATGCCCAGTAGTGGGATTACTGGATCATATGGTAATTCTATTTTTAGTTTTATAAGGAACCTCCATACTGTTCTCCATAGTGGCTGTATCAATTTACATTCCCACCAACAGTGCACGAGGGTTCCCTTTTCTCCACACCCTCTCCAGCATTTGTTGTTTGTGGATTTCCTGATGATGCCCATTCTAACTGGTGTGAGGTGATACCTCATTGTAGCTTTGATTTGCATTTCTCTAATAATTGGTGATGTTGAGCAGCTTTTCATGTGCTTCTTGGCCATCTGTATGTCTTCTTTGGAGAAATGTGTACTTAGGTCTCCTGTCCATTTTTGGATTGGGTTGTTTGTTTCTTTAATATTGACTGCATGAGCTGTTTATATATTTTGGAGATTAATCCTTTGTCCATTGATTCGTTTGCAAATATTTTCTCCCATTCTGAGGGTTGTGTCTTTTTGTCTTTTTATGGTTTCCTTTGCTGTGCAAAAGCTTTGAAGTTTCTTTAGGTCCCATTTGTTTATTTTTGTTTTTATTTCCATTACTCTAGGAGGTGGATCAAAAAAGATCTTGCTGTGATTTATGTCAAAGAGTGTTCTTCCTATGTTTTCCTCTAAGAGTTTTATAGTGTCTGGTCTTACATTTAGGTCTCGAATCCATTTTGAGTTTATTTTTGTGTATGGTGTTAGGGAGTGTTCTAATTTCATTGTTTTACATGTAGCTGTCCAGTTTTCCCAGCACCACTTATTGAAGAGGCTGTCTTTTCTCCATTGTATATCTTTGCCTCCTTTGTCATAGATTAGTTGACCATAGGTGCGTGGGTTTATCTCTGGGCTTTCTCTGTTGTTCCATTGATCTATGTTTCTGGTTTTTTGCCAGTACCATATTGTCTTGATTACTGTAGCTTTGTAGTATAGTCTGAAGTCAGGGAGTCTGATTCCTCCAGCTCCATTTTTTTTCCCTCAAGACTGCTTTGGCTATTCGGGGTCTTTTGTGTCTCCATACAAATTTTAAGATGATTTGTTCTAGTTCCGTAAAAAATGCCAGTGGCAGTTTGATAGGGATTGCATTGAATCTGTAGATTGCTTTGGGTAGTATAGTCACTTTCACAATGTTGATTCTTCCAATCCAAGAACATGGTATATCTCTCCATCTGTTGGTATCATCTTTAATTTCTTTCATCAGTGTCTTATAGTTTTCTGCATACAGGTCTTTTGTCTCCCTACGTAGGTTTATTCCTAGGTATTTTATTCTTTTTGTTGCATTGGTAAATGGGAGTGTTTCCATAATTTCTTTTTCAGATTTTTCATCATGAGTGTATAGGAATGCAAGAGATTTCTGTGCATTAATTTTGTATCCTGCAACTTTCCCAAATTCAT
Source organism: Kogia breviceps (assembly GCF_026419965.1). Classification (NCBI taxonomy): domain Eukaryota; kingdom Metazoa; phylum Chordata; class Mammalia; order Artiodactyla; family Physeteridae; genus Kogia; species Kogia breviceps. Next base: position 17,709,155 of record NC_081314.1, read on the forward strand.
TGATTAGCTGTAGTAATTTTCTGGTGGCATTTTTAGGATTTTCTATGTATAGTATCATGTCATCTGCCAACAGTGACAGTTTTACTTCTTCTTTGCAATTTGTATTCCTTTTATTTCTTTTTCTTCTCTGATTTCCGTGGCTAGGACTTCCAAAACTATGTTGAATAATAGTGGTGAGAGTGGACAGCCTTGTCTAATTCCTGATCTTAGAGGAAATGCTTTCAGTTTTTCACCATTGAGAATGATGTTTGCTGTGAGTTTGCATATATGGCCTTTATTATGTTGAGGTGGAATCCCTCTATGCCCACTTTATGGAGAGTTTTTATCATAAATGGATGTTGAATTTTGTCAAAAGCTTTTTCTCCATTTATTGAGATGATCATATGGTTTTGATTCTTCAGTTTGTTAATATGGTGTATCACATTGGTTGATTTGTGTATATTGAAGAATCCTTGCATCCCTGGGATAAATCCCACTTGATCATGGTGTATGATCCTTTTAATGTATTCTTGGATTCTGTTTGCTAGTATTTTGTTGAGGATTTTTGCATCTATATTCATGAGTGATATTGGTCTGTAATTTTCTTTTTTTGTAGTATCTTTGTCTGGTTTTGGTATCACAGTGATGGTGGCCTCATAGAATGAGTTTGGGAGTGTTCCTTCCTCTGCAGTTTTTTGGAAGAGTTTAAGAAGGATGGGTGTTAACTCTTCTCTAAATGTTTGGTAGAATTCACCTGTGAAGCTATCTGTTCCTGGACTTTTGTTTGTTGGAAGATTTTTAATCACAGTTTCAATTTCATTACTTGTGATGGGTATGTTCATGTTTTCTGTTTCTTCCTGGTTCAGTCTTGGAAGGTTATACCTTTCTAAGAATTTGTCCATTTCTTCCAGGTTGTCCATTTTATTGGCATAGAGTTGCTTGTAGTAGTCTCTTAGGATGCTTTGTATTTCTGTGGTGTCTGTTGTAACTTCTTCTTTTTCATTTCTAATTTTATTGATTTGAGTCCTCTCCCTCTTTTCTTTGATGAGACTGGCTAATGGTTTATCCATTTTGTTTATCTTTTCACAGAACCAGCTTTTAGTTTTATTGATCTTTGCTATTGTTTTCTTTGTTTCTATTTCATTTATTTATGTTCTGATCTTTATGAATTCTTTCCTTCTGCTAACTTTGAGTTTTGTTTGTTCTTCTTTCTCTAGTTCCTTTAGGTGTAAGTTTAGATTGTTTATTTGAGATTTTTCTTGTTTCTTGAGGTAGGATTGTATTGCTATAGACATCCCTCTTAGAACTGCTTTTGCTGCATCCCATAGGTTTTGGATCATCGTGTTTTCATTGTCATTTGTCTCTAGGTAGTTTTTGATTTCCTCTGATTTCTTCAGTGATCCCTTGGTTATTTAGTAATGTATTGTGTAGCCTCCATGTTTTTGTGTTTTTTACGTTTTTTTCCCTATAATTCATTTCTAATCTCATAGCGTTGTGGTCAGAAAAGATGCTTGATATGATTTCAATTTTCTTAAATTTACTGAGGCTTGATATGTGATCCAAGATGTGATCTATCCTGGATAATGTTCCGTGCGCACTTGAGAAGAAAGTGTAATCTGCTGTTTTTGGTTGGAATGTCCTATAAATATCAGTGAAATCCGTCTGGTCTGTTGTGTCATTTAAAGCTTCTGTTTCCTTATATATTTTCATTTTGGATGATCTGTCCATTGGTGTAAGTGAGATGTTAAAGTCCCCCACTGTTATTGTGTTACTGTCAATGTCTTCTTTTATAGCTGTTAGCAGTTGACTTATGTATTGAGGTGCTCCTATGTTGGGTGCATATATATTTATAATTGTTATATCTTCTTCTTGGATTGATCCCTTGATCATTATGTAGTGTCCTTCCTTGTCTCTTGTACCATTCTTTAAAGTCTGTTTTATCTGATATGAGTATAGCTACTCCAGCTTTCTTCTGATTTCCATTTTCATGGAATGTCTTTTTCCATCCCCTCACTTTCAGTCTGTATGTGTCCCTAGGTCTGAAGTGGGTCTCCTGTAGACAGCATATATATGGGTCTTGTTTTTGTATCCATTCAGTGAGCCTGTGTCTTTTGGTTAGAACATTTAATCCATTCATGTTTAAGGTAATTATCGATATGTATGTTCCTATGACCATTTTCTTAATTGTTTTGGGTTTGCTTTTGTAGGTCCTTTTCTTCTCTTCTGTTCCCACTTAGAGAAGTTCCTTTAGCATTTGTTGTAGAGCTGGTTTGGTGGTGCTGAATTCTCTTAGCTTTTGCTTGTCTGTAAAGCTTTTGATTTCTACATCGAATCTGAATGAGATCCTTGCTGCATAGAGTAATCTTGGTTGTAAGTTCTTCCCTTTAATCACTTTAAGTATATCATGCCACTCCCTTCTGGCTTGTAGAGTTTCTGCTGAGAAATCAGCTGTTAACCTTATGGGAGTTCTCTTTTATGTTATTTGTCATTTTTCCCTTGCTGCTTTCAATACTTTTTCTTTGTCTTTAATTTTTGCCAATTTGATTACTATGTGTCTCAGTGTGTTTCTTCTTGGGTTTATCTCATATGGGATTCACTGCGCTTTCTGACTTGGGTGGCTGTTGCCTTTCCCATGTTAGGGAAGTTTTCGACTATAATCTCTTCAAATATTTTCACGGGTCCTCTCTTTCTCTCTTCTCCTTCTGGGACCCCTATAATGAGAATGTTGTTGCGTGTAATGTCGTCCTAGAGGTCTCTTAGGCTCTCTTCATTTCTTTTCATTCTTTTTTTTTTATTCTGTTCCGCAGCAGTGAATCCACCATCCTGTCTTTCAGGTCACTTATCCGTACTTCTGCCTCAGTTATTCTGCTATTGATTCCTTCTAGTGTAGTTTTCATTTCAGTTATTGTATTGTTCATCTCTGTTTGTTTGTTCTTTAATTCTTCTAGGTCTTTGTTAAACATTTCTTGCATCTTCTTACTCTTTGCCTCCATTCGATCTTTGCCTCCATTCTTTTTCCGAGGTCCTGGATCATCTTCACTGTCATTATTCTGAATTCTTTTTCTGGAAGGTTGCTTGTCTCCACTTCATTTAGTTGTTTTTATGGGGTTTTATCTTGTTCCTTTATCTGGTACATAGCCCTCTGCCTTTTCATCTTGTCTGTCTTTCTGCGAATGTGGTTTTTGTTCTACAGACTGCAGGATTGTAATTCTTCTTGCTTCTGCTGCCTGCCCTCTGGTGGATGAGGCTAAGAGGCTTGATGGGAGGGGCTCTCTTCCATGTTTTTTTTTTTTTCTCCACACACACGTACACACACACACTGTATGTTATTTTTACAAGAGATAAACTGTCACCAAGCATTGTAAATGGATGACCACAACAAAAGCAACAATGATTGTAACTACCAAACACGAAACACTCATACTGTGTCATAATATTGACATTCAGTCCAGTAATCCTCCACTGTAAGAGCTCCTTTACTTTGCAGTGAAAATTGATTTGTATATTTTTGCCTCTGAGTCCTTGTGGATTTTTTTTTTTTTTTTTTTTTTTTTTTTTTTTATGGTACACGGGCCTGTCACTGTTGTGGCCTCTCCCATTGCGGAGCACAGGCTCAGCAGCCATGGCTCACGGGCCGAGCCGCTCCGCGGCATGTTGGATCTTCCCGGACCAGGGCACAAACCTGTGTCCCCTGCATCAGCAGGCGGACTCTCAACCACTGCGCCACCAGGGAAGCCCGAATTTTTTTTTTTATTCAAACAGAAAGTCACAAAAATTATAATCATCCTCATCAGTTCACTCAGTCCCATGTAATTAATATTTTTTTCATCTTGATCTTTTTTTAGCACTTTTATGAATTCATCAGTTTTCCATTAGAGTTCTGAAAATGCTTATTCATTCAGTTCAGCAGTATAGTCAGTTACCAGAAACCTGTACTTGTCAGAGTCTTTTCCATGAATTCCTTGAAGATGAAACCCTTTTATAGGAACATCTTTCAAAAGTGTCAGAGTATACCCAGAACTGTCTATAAATGACAAAAGACTTAAAAATGACTACAGTTAAAGATTCTTCCATGTTTTCTGCTATTTTTTTGGTTGAGTATTTTTAAGTTTTGATTTCAGTAGGAATTTATTTTAGTGTATGGTGCAATACATATCTGATTTTTTTCTAATGAAAGACCAGTTGTATTGTACCAAAGTCATTTACTGAATAATTCGTCTTTTCCCACTGCTTGTAATTCTACTATAACAGGAATGGATTTGTTTGTTAGTAACAGAAAATCTGACCAACAGTGGCTTGAATTCACAGGAGTTTGTCTCACACAAAATTAATCTGGGAGTAGACAGAACATGGTTGGTATTGATACTACACCTCAACAGAGCAAAGACCTACATTTTTTCCATCTCTCTCTGTACCATTCTTTATCTTCATACTGTCCCCTCATGGTTGCAAAATGGCTGTTGAGCATCAGCACCACATATGAGTTCCAAATCAGTGAAAAAAGAAAGGACAGGGCTTCCCTGGTGGCGCAGTGATTGAGAATCTGCCTGCCGATGCAGGGGATGCGGGTTCGTGCCCTGGTCCAGGAGGATCCCACATGCCGCGGAGCGGCTGGGCCTGTGAGCCATGGCCGCTGAGCCTGCGTGTCCGGAGCCTTTGCTCTGCAACGGGAGAGACCACAACACAGAGAGGACTGCGTACTGCAAAAAAAAAAAAAAAGAAAGGACAGAAGGTTTAAAAGGTAGTACTAACCTACTTTGTCCATTTTAAAAGGTTTTTTCCACAGGCCTCATCTAGCATTTACATGTTTTTTTTTTCTGATATGTGTTATGCAATGTTTTCTATGCTACTAATGTATCTCCTATCAGTAACCATCCTTTACTTCAGTTCATCAACTGAATTTTTTAAGAAATAAAGTATTTTAGATATATGCAACCTCATGTTAATAGCAGCATTATTTACAATAGCCAAACATGGAAATAACCTAAGTGTCCGTCAGTGGATGAATGGGTGAAGAAAATGTGGTATGTACGCGTGCGCGCGCGCGCACACACACACACAGAGGAATAGTATTCAGTTGTTAAAAAGAAAGTCTTGCCATTTGTGACAACATGGGTGGACCTTGAGGGCATTACACTAAGTGAAATAAGTCAGAGAAAGACAAATACCATATGATCTCACTTATATGTGAAATGAAAATAACAACAACAAAAGAACACTGAGTGAGTGCATAGGTACAGGGAACAGAGTGGTTGCCAGGGGTTAGGGGGAATAGGCAAAATGGGTGAAGTGGGACAAAGGTAGAAACTTCCACTTGTAATATAAATAAGTCCTGGGGATGTAAAATATGGTGACTATAGTTATGAATACTGTATTGCATATTGAAAAGTTGCTAAAAGTGTAGATTTTAATAGCTCTCATCCCAAGAAAAGCAAAATAATTTGTAACTGTTTATGGTGACATGTCAACTACACTTATTGTGGTGATTATTTTGTAATATATGCAAATATTGAATCATTATATTTTGTACCTGGAACTAATGTTATATATGTGAATTATACCTCAAAAAAAGTGTCTTTTTCAGTTCCCTAGAGTTTTGTTTTGTTTTATGCTACATTTGAATCTTTGAAGTATACTTATTTTTTAGTTAGGTTTTCCTAAATGCTGATTTTTCTGGCTTCCTTTCCTCTTGTTGTTGGGGCTGTTTAGTTAGATTCTTTTCTTTGTACTTTCCTTGGGGCCAAGATCTGGTTGTGAGCACTAAATGGCTGAATTTCACAGTTGGTACAAAGCAAAAGAGGCTCTACCCTGGTGGGCTTTTGTGAAGTGGAAGCAGCAGGCAGCCTTCAGAGATACCTTTGAGAAGCATCTCACCTCTCCATCCTGCTACCCTCTCCAGTCTGTGCTCCCACACCCCCAGTCTAAAGAGCAGGGAGGATTCAGCCAGCCCCTTCAGTTCCTTTTTGATGTCCTATAGAGCTTAGTAACCCACATAATACTCATGTAGTGCCAAAATTAACTTTCTTTGGGGGTATTTGACTGACTGCCAAGCTCTTCCCTATCTCTGCTTTCTGTTCCTTGCTCTTGGGATTTCTTGCTGTTCTATGTATCACACTAGTTCTCTTTCCTGGGACACCAACAGAGCTCAAGACCTCATTTATAACCAATTTTCCTAATAGCAGTTTGGCCTAGAAAAGACAAATAGCCACAAATTGAGAGTATACAGATAACTATGTTCACAGAATTTCTCACTCTCTGCCTTGTGAATTTCCATTCCTCCACCAAAATGTTTTAGGCTAGAGTGGGAAACCTCTGCTGGGTTTAACTGTCAGTTTCATGTTTTAAACAAGATAACACAATCTGGTGTTAGATTTTTTTCTAACTAGATATTTTTCTTTGAAAAGTTAATAAATTCACTCCATAAAATAGAGCTAATTGAAAGTTCATAGTAAAATTGGAAGAAATAGGTTTGCAGTTTCAGATATGAAAAGTTGTTTTTGGACTTCTTAGTGAAGTGCTTATACTCTTGAAACTGTCAATTCTTTAAAGTGTCTTTAAAATAATTGAAAGATATGCTATATGTCACAGGTATCATGATTAGTTTGATCTGAATTGAGTAGCAAGTATCCTTTCTAGTCTAAACATCAATTCTTTTTTTGTTTTCTACTTTAAATTATCTCAGCTAGGACGCAGGTACAGCAAAACTGGAACTATTATTTTAAATGAATGGCTTAGAATAATGGATTAAATACTGGTTGTAAATAATAATTTTGAGCACATTAACAATTATTTAGTTGTCGAAGATCAAAACAGGCAAAAAAGAGAAAGCCATCTTGTGCCCCTTGATTTCTGTCCATATCTACTTTGAGAAAAATGTTCCTTTTCCAGTAGGAGGAAAAAAAACTGATCAAACTTGATGTCATATTTAATATGTTTTTTTTTATTCCTTTTAGGACAGTGGTGATTACCCCCTTACCATGCCTGGACCTCAGTGGAAAAAATTTCGTTCAAACTTTTGTGAATTTATTGGAGTCCTGATTCGACAGTGTCAGTATAGCATAATTTATGATGAGTATATGATGGACACAGTAATCTCCCTTTTGACTGGTTTGTCAGACTCCCAGGTCAGAGCTTTTAGACATACAAGTACCCTTGCTGGTAAGTAACCAACATTTTATTTCCTTTTCAATTTAGTTTTGTTATATATGTTCTATTCTAGTTAAGCTTTATTTAGATTAAATATTAAATTCATTACTTTGCTCTTGAAATATACAGTTTTTCTCCAAAATTCACATGAATAGTTTGTATTCCCTAAGTAACTGGCAGTTGATAGTCTTGAGAATGAAAGTTGAAATTTTCTGGTGAATGTTAACAAATCTCTTTCTGAACATGTATTTTCCTGCATTTTTGTTTTATAACCAAATAAATTTTAGGAGTCCACCAGGCCATGTTCTTTGGTAAACCCGAATAATAGTTGAAATTCCAAATTCATAGTATTTTTTCTACTTAATTACATTGCTTCATAGTTCATTGTTATTATACATAAATGTGTAAATTTTGTTTATATATATGTATTTTTAAACAATTCCATCCAATTGTAATAGGTAATAGTGACCTAGCTGGCATTCTTTCTATTCCTAGTGCTGTAATAACCTAAATGTAATGTCTCTAAAATCAGTTCAGGTAGGTAGGCTGAGTCCTGAAGAACTGACAGATTATAGTTTTCACTTTTGCTTTTATTTTAGAATTATCTAGACAAATTCTGAGTCAAGTATGTTCTTTTTCCCCTCGGTTTTTCTGTAACAAGGTAATTTTGTTAATTTAGCCATCATTCTCAATTCCTCAACGATTTTAACTGTGCTTACCTAAAATGACTAAATGATTGTTCTTTTTCTCCTGTAATACAGAGAGAGACAAAGTGTGTGTGTGTGTGTGTATGTACACACACATATATTTAAATACTCCCAAATTACATCCTTTTTAATAGCAATAACTCTGGCTATATTCATGTTGCACATTACCATGACAAAAAATGAGATTTAATTTAATTAATTGCATTTCATCTTGAATTTAAATTTCTCATTTATCTAATTTATTGAATGCATTGATTCTTAAGCTTTAGCATGCATCAGAATCACCTCCAGGCCTTACTGAAACAGATTGTGTGGCCTTGCCCCCGAGTTTAACAGGTTTCTAGCTGATGCTGACACTGGTACTTTGGGGACTACACATTGCAAACTCTGGATTTAAAATTTTATCATTTTCTGGTTTAACCTGTTGCCTAAAGCCAATGTGATAATTTTATATAGAGTTATCCATATTTTTTTCCACTCCTTTTTCCTTCCTTAATGTGGTTAATCCATATTATTAGTGTCCATTATTCCCTTAGTTGCAGTTCTATATGGAGGAGCAAACATGACACACAGTTATTCTTTTGAGGGTGTCCTTTTTCTCACTGGGAAAAGAGGAAGATCTTTTACTTAATTTTATCTTTTTTAAAAAGGTAAAATCACACAATTTATTGTTGAAAAAATTTTCTATATAGAAAAAACATCAAACACATTTTATTCTGTGTTTTGAGAGTATCCCCTTCCTCATTATTAGGAATAAAAAGAGATCTTGTACCCAGTTGTAACTTTTTGAAAAGGTACTGTAAATATACTATTCATTACTTAAAAGTTATCTGATACTATACAATTTTTCTTTCTAATTTCATCACTTTTAGAATCTTCTGCCCTTTATGTTTGCTTTTTTCTTTTCTTTATATTTTGTTTACATTTCATCTTACTTTTATCTATGTACAGTAATTCCTGTTTAGCTGGTTTTCAGATGCATAGTAAATGCAGTGATTTGAAGTCAACAAAACTTAAACATAAGATAGAAGTTACTTATGAATAGCCAAAATTACTGCCATAAACAGTTATTATCTAGTTTCCCAATGCCAAGAGAGAAAGAGAAGCAAGTGTTAGATTAGAGGGCAAGTGTTAGATTCTGTCCTCCTGACAGAATTGTGAAACGATAATTTATAACAAAAAAGAAGTCAAAAATTTGCTTACAGATATCAAGATACAGCAATCTGGGGCTTCTCTGTAGGGGCCAGCTACCTCTCTTTAATCCAGAAACCTGTGTGCATTTTATATAAAAGACTAAATATATGCCACATACTCTACTTAAGAACACAAGAGAAGGAATAGTATATTATAGAAATATACAGAATATTTTGAGTTTTAAAATGTTTCAATTTCCTGAAAAATGCAGTTTAATTCATTTGCATTTGTCCTTCACTGCCATGTAAATGAAATATTACTGGATTTTACTGACTTCATGATGGTCCATTTCAGCTCTTCTTTCCATTGGCCCATTTTCAGTGACTTTTATTATTACCTTGTTATTCGTATATTTATCCCTTTGGTAATCTATACATGCTAATTTTATGTGTGCTTAAACATACTTTAATTATGGCTTTCCTTCTGTTTCTTTTGAGTTGAGTTGCTCCCTTCTCCTTCCAGTGCCTTTCTGTCTTTCTTTTCTCACAATTTACCTGTGATCGTGATAGCTTTTAAAAGTGCCTGATAGGGCTTCCCTGGTGGCTCAGTGGTTGAGAATCCACCTGCCGATGCAGGGGACACGGGTTCATGCCCCAGTCCGGGAAGATCCCACGTGCCGTGGAGCGGCTAGGCCCATGAGCCATGGCCGCTGAGCCTGTGCGTCCGGGGCCTGTGTTCTGCAACGGGAAAGGCCACAATGGTGAGAGGCCTGCATACCACAAAAAAACCCAAAAACAAACAACTGCCTGATAAATGCCATTTGGTTTTCTCCTCAGCTTTTTTTTATATCATCTAGCCTATTTGTATTTGTTAATTACTTTTAAAAATCAGAAATCAAGAAAAAATAGGAGATCAATGTTATGTTTATACTTATTTTTTAAAAGCTAACCTATTTTTCAACTTATTCTCAAATTTATTTCAAAATATTACTGTAATTTCTCTGTATACATTAATGATCATGTCTTCCAAACCTCAGTTGCATAAAAAGTGAGACATCAGTCACCTACCCTTCAACAAAGCACAGAGATCTTGCTGAGAACTTAATTCCAGGCTGGATAATAATTATCCATCTTTTCAAGGATTATTTTCTTTTCGTCTTTGCCCTCTTCTCTGGTACCCCCTCCCTTTTTTTCTTTTATGGTATGTGTATGAGGGGTAGATTAAAAGATAATCATTTTTATTCACTTTGCAGGACAAATCTTGGGGACTAGATAAAATGGGCAGGAACATTTAATCCTCTGCTTCAAAGACTATGTGCATGGACAGTTACAAGGCAGTTATGGCCAGATATGATTATCGGCTTTGGAATAAAATGCTCCTTGACATTGCTTATATCTTAGCTGAGAAGAGAGACAATCAGGTTAGTTGTTTTGTAGGGTACAGACAAGATAAGTTTTAGAGCTTCATAAATCATCAGAGTGGTCTTATCAATAGTACTTTTAATCTATTTTCCAAATATCCCATTTTCTTGTTATTAGTTAATAATATGTCCCAGTTGTCAGTGTTTATGCATTGCATTTAATTGTATACTTTTGCCACATTTTTACTAAAATTTTCATCATTTTGTAGTTCTTCAGGTTTGTTTATTCTCCAGGTAGAAGTAGTCTCATTTTTCCAGTAAACTGTGCTTTCTCCCTTCTTTTTGGAATTCTTTTTACCATTAAATTGAACAGAGTGTTAGCAATTACATTTTGTATTATATTTTCCTTATTTTTTTCTATTTTTTTAATTGGAATTGTAAAGCATACTCTCCTATATGTCTGAGTCATCTTAATAAAGAAGCTTTACACTGTAGTAAAGTTTTCATTACTGATGTGTCTTCAGAATTAAGTGCCTTTGTTGCTTTTCTAAGTAGCTATCTCAGACATATTAGAATAGAACATAGTTTGTGGATTTAATTTATATAAGTAGTATTTTGTCATTATTATTTTGGTGGATTTACGATCTGAGGCTGGCCATATTTTCTTTCCCCAGTTTCATAGAATTTTCATGAAAAAATATTTTCCTCCTCCAGCTCAAAAACAAGTAGGTTTTCCTTTGTTTTACCACTGTGTTGTTTGGTATTATAAAGATAATTCTACTCTCAAAGGATCTATTTTTTACATTTACAGTTATATTATACTTAGGCATTTGTTTTTAAAATGTATGCCAATAGGTTAGAAGTTGGTGACTTCAAATTTTTGTTACATGGCGAGATAAGTAATGTTGGTTTACCTTTTTTATTTTTTGCTATTTTCTCACCTGCATAATTTTCTGTGTTACAAATAGATTGATACTGGCTACCTCTCACTTCTATAGTGAAAATGCTAATTTGAACAAAGGGGGATTAAGACTACAAAATTTTATTAATAATAGCATGGTGATTGATTCTGTTCTTTTTTTTTCTAAAATGAATTATGAAAAAATTAGAAAATGTGGTTAAGATCATCATATGACAGTCAGGTGGCCTCATTATGCTGGGAGACCAGTCTTTACCACTAGTTAACAATAATATTGCAGCTCTATTTATGATAGCCAGGACATGGAAGCAACCTAAGTGTCCATCAGCAGATGAATGGATAAAGAAGATGTGGCACATATATACAATGGAATATTACTCAGCCATAAAAAGAAATGAAACTGAGTTATTTGTAATGAGGTGGATAGACCTGGAGTCTGTCATACAGAGTGAAGTAAGTCAGAAGGAGAAAAACAAATACCATATGCTAACATATATATGGAATCTAAGAAAAAAAAATGTCATGAAGAGATTAGTGGTACGACGGGAATAAAACACAGACCTACTAGAGCATGGACTTGAGGATATGGTGAGGGGGAAGGGTAAGCGGTGACAATGTGAGAGAGTGGCAGGGACATATATACAGTACGAAATGTAAATTAGATAGCTAGTGGGAAGCTGCCGCATAGCACAGGGAGGTCACCTCTGTGCTTTGTGACCACCTTGAGGGGTGGGATAGGGAGGGTGGGAGGGAGGGTGATGCAAGAGGGAAGAGATATGGGAACATATGTATATGTATAACTGATTCACTTTGTTGTAAAGGAGAAACTAACACACTATTGTAAAACAGTTATACTCAAATAAAGATGTTAAAAAAATAAAATAAAATATCATTGTGGATAATACAGAAAAAAAAACAATAATAGGTCACTCTCAGATTCTTGGGGAAGTAAACATTTCTTTGTATCTCATTGTTTAACATTATTATATTGGTATATGGTTGATTTTGTATTGACATATGATTTGTTGTTGATTAACATTTTTTTACCAAGTCAGCATCTCTGGACTTTTACTCTGAGAAAAGATAAGCTGTAAGAAATTTCTTTGTTCTCCCATCACAGACTGAAAATAATCTTGTCTCAGTAAATTGATGTCTTTTCTTTGGCTTTCGGTTGCTGAAACCATATAATATAGGGTTCATAGAATGGGTTCTGGACCAGACTCTCTGAATACATACCCTTTTCTTCCTTTTACTAATTGGGTAATTTGGACAAGTCCTTTTGGCCTCACTTTCTTCATATGCAAAGTGGGAAAGATAATGATGGCTACCTCATTAAAAGAAATTTAGTAGGCGTGAACTAGTGCCTGACATTTAGTAAACTGCTGCTGTTATTCTGTAATGACAGTAAGAGCCAGTAGTGTGTGCAGTGTTTCCCTTCACTCGTGTTTTTTTTTCTCAGAATTTATGGATCACCTACTATTTTTGTAATAGAAGACATTGCAAATGGGGAAATCAGAACAAACAAGTAAATAAACAGATCTTTCAAAAACTGCTATTAAGAAAACTAACAGCATGCACTTTCATTTTTACATATCTTTTGGCTCTCACATGCCAAATTCTATTTATTAAATTCAATAGGTATTTTATAACTCTTAACCAGAGTGAATATTTCTGGTTGCTGTGGTTAGAACCTCAAAATTTTAGGTCAATCTGGCGTCATCAAAGAGCAGACTATAGAGTATAAATAATCTCTCTTCCCTAATTTCTTTATATTTTATTTTCCTTTTATTCATTAAAGAAATTTTTACTTTCTCATTGCTTTGTATTTTCACCAGTGCATTTTTTTTTTAACTTTAATACCTTTGTGTTTCTCGTTGCTCCTCTAGATATAACAGGTTTTTTTCACCTTTCTAGAATTTGTATGTAGTAGACTTTTGGTGTTCTCCTGAGATTAATGCCCAATAATTGACCAAAATTGTGAGTGCCACTATATCATATAACTGTACACATAAAATACAGTAAACTTTTAAAATGTAATTACTCTTTCAAATGTAAATATAGGTATCTAGAGTAATGTTTTACTTTTCCAGTTACAGAAGTATCATTTTCTTAGATTTATCTCCTTTACTTTCTGTCATCAGGTATGAAAATTAGTTTTCTTTGGGGAACTAGTTTTTGTAAAGAAATTATGATTTTTAAAATCATTTTATAATCATATCTTTTATGTATCAACTTGGTGACCTGGGACAAGTTACTTAACTTTGGTGCCTCACTTTCCTCATCTGTATAGTATTGCTACTAATAGTTCCATTTTATAGGAGTGTTGTGAAGCTTAAATGAAATAATTCGTGTTAAATATTTCACATATACAAGTCATTCAGTAAGTGTCCGATGTTACTTGCTTGGTTTGGCTCTAAAGAGAACAGAGAAATTGAGAAAATTTCTTGTAGATTTTTCATTAATACTTCCATGTTGTATGTTTAAACATTTTCTGTACATATAAAATTACATATACAACTTACAAAGAATTCAGAAAAGGAGAAAAGTACAAAAATAAAAATTAGCCATAATCATACCACTTCTTAATTTTGTCATGACATGTTCGTGTTTCCTTTTATGTGAGGATTTTTTATTTTATTTTTAAACAAATAATAGGATGTTATAATCAATTTTGTGGGGTACATTTTCTGTACCTTTAATATTTTATAATTATGTTTGATAAGGCTGCATTGTTTTCTAAAATCTTTATGTCCTTTAAGTTATTTAACTTTTCTGCCATTATTTGGATCCTTTGTCTTTTGTTGAATCCCCTGTCTTTGGCTTGCCTTTTTTTTTTTTTTTTTTTAAATTCTCTCCTTTTTGGGTAGCATGTTTTTTTATAGCTTTTTGAGAAAAAGAGTAATGGAAAAGTATATATTTGAGATTTTACATGCCTGAAAAATTATTATATTCTTACATTTAATTGAACCAGTGTAGTACTTATTGAAAATTTTCTTCAGAATTTTTCCTCTTGTTTCCAGTATTGCTGTTGAGAAGTCCAATCCTGTTTCACAGTTCTGATTCTGATCCTGTTTCTTGTCTTTGGAAGCTTTATGTTCTTTTTGTTCCTGATTTTCTGAAATATGGTGATATACCCTAATGTGTGTATGTAATTTCCCATTCATTATGCTGGCACTCTCTATAGAATATATATTACTTGGATGTTAATCTGTTGAATCAATCTGAGTTTCTTGTTATTTCTCTTTTAGTTTCCATTCCTTAGTCTTTTTGTTCACTTTTCTTGTATTTCTTCAACTTTATTGAGCTTAATTTTCATTATCATTTTAAATATTCTAAGAGTTCTTTTGCATTCTCCAAGTCTTTTTTTTTTTAACATTGTTTCATGGATGTAACATTTTCTTTTATCTCTCTTTTACAGCGTTAATTATTACTCTGAAGTTTTTTTAGACACCCTACTCTGACCTCTTTTCCGATTCTCTGCTTTTATCAGTGTCTTTCATGTTGGAAACGTTCCTTAAGTATCTGTTCATTGGCTTTCTAGTCATTGCTGACAATGAGACACTAAAGAGCTGATTGCCAGAGACGGTTGGGGTGTGGGGTGGCATGGGTGTGTGTGTGTGTGTGTGTGTGTGTGTATGTGTTGTGTTTGACAGGGAGGGGCAATGGCTCTGCCCTCTTTGGCGAGCATCACTGTAGGGTGGTCCTGTGGTCACATACCATTTTCACTGTGGACCCTAAACTCTTGGTATTGATAATTATTTTTCCTTGGGGAAGTTTAGCTTCTTTGCAGAAGGATCTTTCAATCTCCTTAAATCTGTTTGCTGTCCGCCATTTGGGAGTTATACAGGGTGAAGGAGCACCCAGGGCACTCTGCACTTCACCTATATCCCTCCTCTGTGTCTGATGAGTCCAAATCTCTGGTTTATATTTCTGAGGGAATAAACTTTCTGGACTTCCAAGATGAGTGTATGTTGGGGGAATTGCCTGACTGCCTAGGTTTGAGTGGAGATTTAATTACTTACTATACAAACTTTGAAATAATGCTCCTATTTTCAGACCTTATTTCACTGCATCTTCTGTGGACACCAATACTTCTCCAATTCCTTAATGCTTTTGGGTTCTACAGAGCAAAATTGTTTTTCTTTTTGTATTTCTTTAGATATAGTTGTCAAGCTTTTTCAACCATTTGGTTTGATTTGCATGCTTCATCCATCTGCTTTCCATATACCTCTATTGATACATTGTGGTTTGGGGTTGCAAGTAATTTTCTGGATTTATTGAAGAAGAAAATGGTTTTCTCGTTATTTTGGTTGGGTTTTTAAGAGACAGGGATTGATTAAATGTTTATTTGGCAAGTGGAAGTTTGTTGTAAGCCTTTTTGTTTTTTTAAATAAGTTTTTTAAAACTAAAGAAGGAACATAATTGCAATGGAATACTACTCAGCCATAAAATAATGAAGTAATGCCATTTGCAGCAACATGGGTAGACCTAGAGATTATCATACTAAGTGAAGTAAGTCAGAAAGACAAAGGCCATATGATATCACTTATATGTGGAATCTAAAATACGATACAAATGAACTTATTTACAAAACAGAAGTAGACTCAGACATAGAAAACAAACTTATGATTACCAAAGGGGAAAGGGGGTGGCGGGGATAAATTAAGAGTTTGGGATTTACAGATACCAACTACTATATATCAAACAGGTAACAGTGTCGAACTGTATAGCACGGGGAACTATATTCAATGTCCTGTAATAAACCATTTTGGAAAAACATATGTATAACTGAATCACTTTGCTGTACACCAGAAACTCACACAACATTGTAAGTCAACTATACTTCAATTTTAAAAAAAAAAAAAGAGGGAATATAATCATACCTCTCTTTAAAATTTAGTTTTGTCCCATTATCAAATATATTTCCAGGGTTTATAGTAATAGTTTTCAAAAGTATAGTAGGTATCACTAAATATAAAGGCAGCTTTTTAGTTTTCATTTTTATGTTGAAGAACACATAAATGCAAATTGTTGAATACTAAATAAAAGGGCCAGTGTCCATAATCTTAATTTTAACCATCCCATTTGCCAATAATCTCTTTTGTTCCAGTTTTTGTTTTATATATTCCCAGCTCCAACATTGTTTTTCTTCTATTGGGGCTTTAAATTCTTTGATACTCTGTTTTTTAGTGTTCTTGATGTCCTCATGCCTCCACTTTCCGAGCTTAGATTCTGTTATCCAGATTTATTATAATCATGTCCTTCTCATGAAGGACCCTCAACATCCTTGCTCTCCATTATACCTCCTAGGAAAACCTCATATTACTACCTGTTCCATACCTACACAAGTGGAGCTGAAAGTGGCTATAGAACAACACATAGTTATAATGGCTGGGCATTTTACATTTTTCTCTCATGTAGACCTTTAGTGCTGCCTAGCAATCCTGTTACAGTATTCTATGCTATGGATATATTCCTACTTTCTTAAAAGATTATTTTGCACCTTCTCCTCAAACCTGTAGCATCTGCTATTCTCTTTTCTTCATAATTAGCTGATTATCTTGTTAGCTTTATAGAGACAGAAGAGAATCCTTCAGTGATTAAACCTACTTATCTAGGTGTACCAGTACACATATACTCTGCTTTTTCTCTTATTACAGTACTATCTATCTAAGGTTAGTCCTTGCCCTTGTGTGGTGGATCCAATTCCTGTTCACTGCCTCAAGAACTTTACTCTTCAGTGTGTTTTTTCTCTCTGTCCTGCTTCAGTTCCCCCATCCCCTTTATCATTATATTAATATGCTATAACAGCCTTTATCATTTAGAAACACTCTGTATCAGTTAGGGCTCTTCAGAAACACAGAACCATCAGGAGATATACTTAGTTACTTGCTTTCTTATTTGCATACATACATACACACACAAAGATATATATATTTGGGGAGAGGAAGATTTATTTTAGTGAATGGCTCACACAATTTGGGAGCTGGCAATTTTAAAATCTGTAGGGCGGGCCAGCAGGCTAGAAACTTAGGCAGGAGTTGTACAGTCTTGAGGCAGAAACTGCTTTTCTAGGAAAACTCAGTTTTTGCTCTTAAGGCATTCAGCTGATTGGATGAAGCCACCACATTATTGAAGGTAGTCTCCTTTACTTACAGATGTTAATCTTATCTACAAAATACCTTCACAGTAATACCTGGAGTAGTGCTTGATTAAATAACTGGGTACTGTAGCCTAGCCAAGTTGACACATAAGACTGACCATCACACCCTCCCTTGTTTCCACATGCTCCTTAGCTACAGTCCTATTTTTCTCATTTTCTTTATAGCAAATCTCAAAGAATTATTTCTATTTACTGTCTCTACTCACTCTCTTCTTATTCTCTTTAAACCCACTCCAGTCAGGTTTCTATCTACCTGTTCACTGTCTTTGCTCTTGTTGAGGTCAGCAGTTACCTTCTTAGCGTCAAAAAGCACTGGGCAGCTCCATTGTCATCTGTCTCTCTTGAAGGACATAACTACTTCTTCCTTCTTGAAGCACTGTTTTGGTGGATTGTAGAAAGCTAAACTGTAAATATTGAATTATCTCAGACTCAATAGAAAGACCTTTTTATCTTTTCTATCTTTATTCACTCCTCAGTGAATAAAGTGAAAACCAATTCCATGTTTTAATTATTTCTATTAAAAAATAATGGTGGTGAAATCACAGCAAGATCTTTTTTGACCCACCTCCTAGAGTAATGGAAATAAAAACAAAAATAAACAAATGGGACCTCATGAAACTTGAAAGCCTTTGTACAGCAAAGGAAACTATAAACAAAACGAAAAGACAACCCTCAGAATGGGAGTAAGTATTTGCAAACGAATCAACAGACAAAGGATTAATCTCCAAAATATATAAACAGCTCATGCAGCGTAGTATTAAAAAACAGACAACCTGGGACTTCCCTGGTGGCGCAGTGTTTTAAGAATCCACCTGCCAATGCAGGGAACACGGGTTCAAGCCCTGGTCCAGGAAGATCCCACATGCCTTTGAGGAACTAAGCCCGTGTGCTACAACTACCGAGCCTGTGAGCCACAACTACTGAGCCCATGTGCCACAAATACTGAAGCCTGCACGCCTAGAGCTCATGCTCCGCAACAAGAGAAGCCACTGCAATAAGAAGCCCATGCGCCACAACTAGAGAAAGCCCCCGTGCAACAAGGAAGACCCAACACTGCCAAAAAAAAAAAAAAAATACCCAATCAGAAAATAGGCTGAAGACCTAAATAGATATCTCTCCACAGAAAACATAACACATGGCCAAGAGGCACATGAAAAGCTGCTCAGCATCACTAATTATTAGAGAAATGCACATCAAAACTACAATGAGGTATCACCTCACACCAGTTAGAATGGGCATCATCAGAAAATCTGTAAACAGCAAATGCTGGAGAGGGTGTGAAGAAAAGGGAATGTAAATTGATACAGCCACTATGGAGAACAGTATGGAGGTTCCTTAAAAAACTAAAAATAGAATTACCATATGACCTAGCAATCCCACTACTGGGCATATACCCAAAGAAAACCATAATTCAAAAAGACACGTGCACTCCAGTGTTCATTGCAGCACTATTTACAATAGCCAGGTCGTGGAAGTAACCTAAATGCCCATCAACAGACGAATGGTTAAAGAAGTTATGGTACATGTATACAATGGAATATTACTCAGCCATAAAAATGAACGAAATTGGGTCATTTGTAGAGACATGGATGGACCTAGAGTCAGTCATACAGAGTGAAGTGAGTCAGAAAGAGCAAAACAAATATCGTATATTAACGCATATATGTGGAATCTAGAAAAATGGTACGGCTGAACCGGTTTGCAAGGCAGAAATAGAGACACAGATGTAGAGAACAAACAAATGGACACCAAGGGGGGAAAGTGGGGGGGCAGTGGGATGAATTGGGAGATTAGGATTGACATATATACACTAATATGTATAAAATAGATAACTGATAAGAACCTGCTGCATAAAAAATAAATAAAATAAATTTTTTAAAAAATGATGGTGAGAGAGTAATGCTGTCATATGATTTAAAATTCCAGATTTAAAAATGTTATATGGTGAAATGTCAGTGTTCTACCCATGGCTCTCAGCCATCAAATTCCCTTCTCTGAATGCAACCAAAGTTGCCTGTTTCTTATATATCTTTCCAAAGATTTTATGAATATGATAGCACATACATATTCAGTGAGAGGCAGTATGGTATAGTGGTTAAGAACTTAGACTATGGAGCATGACAGCTGTAATCAAATTCTATCTCTGCCAGTTACTGGCTGTGTAATTGCCAAGTCTCTTAGCCAATCTATACCTCAGTTTTCTCTTATGTATAAAAGAGATAATTATAGTACTTGATAAGAGTTGTGAGGTATAAATGAATAAGTGTGTGTAAAGAGCTCAGAAGAGTGACTGGCACATAATAATAAATAATGCATTCCTTCTTCATGTGTAAATGATATTATAATATACACAGTGACAGGCATCTTGCCTTTTTTTTCCACCAAGAAGTTTATTGGCAGACCTTTCTTTACAGCATATAAATTTTGCCTCATTTTTTTCTAGTGGCTGAATAGTTGTCCATTGAATCGATATGCTATCCAGTTTAATGGCTCTGTAAACCAATATTTTTATGATGATGTATATCAACCATCTCCACTTAGATAACTAATAAGCACAAGACATTCTAATTACCCTTGGCTTTCCTATTTCTCTCATTTCCTATATTATCATATTCTTTTAGCTCTACCTTGAAAATATATTTCACATCTAACTTTCTCTCCACCTACGGCTACCACTTCAATCCAAGCTAGCATTGGTTTACTGAGTTGCTCAAGGCCAAAAACTCGAGAATCATTATTGTAAGCTTTTGGCAAAATATGTTCAGTTCTCTTTCAGTGTTCTTCTATTTGGTCTCCCTTCTTCCACTTTTA
The DNA here is from genome assembly GCF_026419965.1 of Kogia breviceps. Lineage (NCBI taxonomy): Eukaryota > Metazoa > Chordata > Mammalia > Artiodactyla > Physeteridae > Kogia > Kogia breviceps. The sequence goes on from NC_081314.1 coordinate 17,729,374, forward strand.
CTCTTCTATAGTCTGTTCACATAGCATTTAAAAGTATAAATCAGACTATTTCTCACCCACACCAAAATTTCCAGTGGGTCTTATCTCATTTAGATTTAATTCTTGAGTCCTAACTAGATCCTAGTAAGACTCTTAGAACCTGGCCTTTTGATTTCCTCCTCAGCCTTGTCTCCTGCTTCTGCCTATTTCTGTGCTTCAGCCACACTGAGTACCTTGCTCTTTATGAGTCCTCTCTCATAACAGTTTACCTCATAACCTTCGCACTTTTTATTCCCTCTCCTTGGGACACTTTCTGTCATATAATCATGCTCATTGCCTCATGCATGCTTAAATATGAGCTTTTCAGAGAGGCCTAGCCACCCTGTTTGCTCTCTGTCCTTTTTACCATACTTTACATTTTTAACCATATTTTCTTTTCTTTAACTGATATATTTTTTCATTTGTATATTATCTATTGATATATTATTTTCTCCTCACTAGAAGATAAAAATCATGGAAGCAGATACTCGATCTCATTCACTTTTGTGCTTCTAGTACACAAAACAATACTCAGTACTTATGGATTGGTAAAAGAATGGGGAAGCACTAAATAAGTGTTTTTTGAACTCTGTGGTGAAAGACTAGTTTTTTAATTATGATCTTAGTGTCCTTTTATTACTAGATTCAGTAGACATAAGATTATTCTGTCAGATTGTTATAAACATTTCTAAAAACTTACTTTCAAATTTATACTTTTAATGAACTGGTAACAAGACATTTGTGGTCAACACATATTTGCAGAACACATTCTTAGTAGCACAGCAGTAGAACAAGTTTGCCATTCTGTAGCCAACAGTTAAAATGTGAAGGCTAAATTAAGTATTCTCCTTGGTAGACAAAGAGAAGGCACTTCAAAGCCCACATCACAGAAACCAGGCTGAATTACTGGATTTATAAAATTCTGTTAGTAATACCAGTAAAACTTAATTAGTGCTCACTCTATGCAGAAATGAGTCTTTTTTCAGTGGACTCAATAATCCCTATCACAATCCCCATGTTGTATCTATATTGTTAAGTTAGAAGTCTCTCCTCAATAGCTGTTTATTTGCTTATGTGTTAGTATGTAAAGTGAAAATTTCAGTGAAGTTGAAATTTTACAGGTCCATAAACATCTCAGTAAATACTGCTCTATCATATCTAATATGTTTCTGAAAATGTATTGATCATTTTGCATTTTTTTTGTTTTAGTATGTTGATATATTTTGTTGTTTATATATACCCAGGAAGGGAGGAGGGTCATTACACGATGACAGTTGGAGTTTGGGATCTGGGTTCCCAAGGAGATATATAGCTGAAGACAAAAAACGATTAAGTTCAAGAAAATTTGTATTTCAGCTTCCGCTGGTGAATTCCAGCCAGGGTTGGTGTTAATTTTAATGCTTTCCAACTCCTTGATATTTGAGTCATTTTATTTTAGAGATCTAGAAGTATAAACTGAATTAAGGTCTATTTGGGTATGACTTTGTATGATTAGGACAAGCTCTGTTAAACTGTTATCTGTTATCCCTGACTTGTGCAATTTGAATGCAGCAGATCCCTTCTGCCTTTGAGCTATTCTTTTTTATACAAATTAATTTTAAGAGTACTTTTAACCTTCAGAGGTATTCTACTGACAATGTGTAAAATGCTGTAAAATCACTAGTCTATATTTTGAAACACAAGAAGATTTCTCAATTTATTATATTTAAATGCTGTATCTCAGGAAAAGGGAAACATTTTCATTTAAATGCATTTCTGACTACTCACTAACTTAAATACATTTTGGTTTTAGGATTTTTGTCTTATATTTTGGTTTGAGGGCTGTAGCAATCACTAGTAACATGGATTTGACCAAAACGTAGATAGAGTTTCCAAATAACGAATTGTGTGTGTGTGTGTGTGTGTGTGTGTGTGTGTGTGTGTGTAGATAGATATAGTTACACCATTATGTATGCATGTTTATATATGTAATTAAAGGGAAATTGTAGAAGTTTTAAAAGAAATGCATGCTCATCTTTAGTTATGTATATGTTTGCAGATGTTTAGATTGGTTCTTCCAAAATACTCATTAGTAACTGAACATTCGTATTTGCAGATAAATAAACTAAATGAAAAAAAAGGGAGATCATTTTACCATCACAAACTCTTGTATTCCTTTACCAGAATTCCCTACACTCTTATCATCTCAATGATGAAAGTAAATATGAATAGACAAAAGGTTAAGGTTTGTGTCATACGTGTTCCTCAGAGGACTTGAAAGAGAAGTTTGATAATATTTCATTAGATTTACAAATACAAGTGAGTGTTCAAAAATACATTAACACTGTGACTGGGGAAACAGATCAGAAATTCACAGAATATGTTTTTTATGAATTTTATGACTTTGGTAGGTTCAGTCTATTTTTCAGGGATCAGAGGTTATGCCATTCATTGAGGTGAGGAACACAGGGAAAGGACCATCTTTGGGAGTAAAAGTCATGAATTGATTGTAAGCAAATAAGACACCTTTGACGCATCTAAGTAAAGATATTAAGGAAGCAATTGTATACACAGAATTGGTGGTGGCCAGAAGAAAGGTCTAAAAGGTTTGGTTAGTATGCTCTCACTTAGGTTGTGTATGTTTGAAGGTGAGGAAAAGGGGTTGTTGAAGAGACTACATAAATCCTTCCTGCTGATAAGTAGGATGGGTCGGTCCGTTTTGGTTTTTTTGGAGGTTTTTTTTTTTTTTTTTTTGGCTGCACCGAGCAGCTTTTGGGATCTTACTTCCCCGACCTGGGATTGAATTCCAGGGCCATGGCAGTGAAAGCACCAAGTCTTAATCACTAGACCACCAGGGAACTCCCAGGATGAGTCTGTCTTTAAGTGGGAATGTTAATGAGCCAAGCTTATAGGGACACTGAGGCAGAGAAAATTGTCACAGACTAAAATGGTGAGTTTATTTCTATAAAATAATTTTCGTCTTTCTTATTTAAATTATGCCTAGATTGTAAAACATAGAAATTGACTAGTTTCCTTCCATCATCCATTTCTGTTATAAATTTGTAATCTTACGGATGAAATTCTGATTCACAGGTGAATACTATAATCTTACTTTATTTCATAGCCATGAAGCTCATGACTGCTCTGGTGAATGTTGCCTTAAACCTCAGTATTCATCAGGATAATACACAGAGACAGTACGAAGCTGAGAGAAATAAAATGATTGGGAAGAGAGCCAACGAAAGGTTGGAGTTACTACTTCAAAAACGCAAAGAGGTAAGGTTCACAGTAACTGTGATTCTTATGTTCTGTAAACGTGTAGTAAATATATGTGTTTTTATTCTCTCTAAAAAGGATTGTGTGTATTTTTAAAAGTTGGTTTTTTTAAAGTTTGATTATTTGATCTCAGAGTTTTCAAATGAAACTGGAATTTGCTTCCAGCCAGTGATTGATTATCTGAGTGCTATCTGAGGGCAGAAGAGAAACACAGAACAACCCAACTTTAGAAAGAAGGTGGTCTGGGTATTAGATAACTCAAAAAGATTATCAAACTATGGGCCCAGAAAGCACAGTAAATACTAACATCAGAACTAGGGGCCAGCAAAGATGCATTGTAGGAGAAAGCCAAAGACTATATATTAGTAGATGTATGAGACATTTCTGTGAATAATAAGATTGGTTCCAATTTTACAGTGAAATTTTCATATAAATGTGTTGAAAGAGATTTTAAACTGGATTTTTAGTAGGCAACATTTTTATTCATCCAATCAAAAATAAAATTTTAGATGTACAGTGTTAGTCTGTATTTTAACTTGAAAAAAGAATAATATCTCAGTGCTATAAATATATTGCTGTCAACAAATAATGGGTTATAACAGGCAGCAGGAAGCAACAAACTTATGATTAAATTATGGTCTGTGTCGTATTGGAGTGCTAGGACTACTGTAGCATTTACCACAAACTGATTTTTCTTTTTAAAAAATTATTATTTTTAAATTTTATTTATTTTTGGCTGCATTGGGTCTTCATTGCTGCACGCGGGCTTTATCTAGTTGCGGAGAGCGGGGGCTTCTCATTGTAGTGGCTTTTCTTGTTGCGGAACATGTGCTCTAGGCGCATCGGCTTTAGTAGTTGTGGCACGTGGGCTTAGTTGCTCCGCGGCATGTGGGATCTTCCCAGACCAGGGGCTCGAGTCCGTGTCCCTTGCATTGGCAGGTGGATTCTTAACCACTGCGCCCCCAGGGAAGTCCCTGATTTTTCTTTAGAACAGAAATTTATTGTCTCACAGTTGTATAGGCTAGATAGAACTGGCAGGTATAGGCTAGAACTGGCAGATAACTCTAATCTTCACATGGCCTTCTCACTGTGTGTGTGTCTCTAAATTTCTCCATTATAAAAAGGAGACAAGGGCTTCCCTGCTGGCGCAGTGGATGAGAGTCCGCCTGCCGATGCAGGGGACGCGGGTTCGTGTCCCGGTCTGGGAAGATCCCACATGCCGCGGAGCGGCTGGGCCCGTGAGCCATGGCCGCCGAACCTGCGCGTCCGGAGCCTGTGCTCTGCGACGGGAGAGGCCACGACAGTGAGAGGCCCGCATACTGTAAAAAATAAATAAATAAATAAAAAGGAGACAGTCATATTTGATTTGGGCCCATCCTACTCCAGTATGAACCCATCTTAACTAATTACATCTGCTACAACCCTATTTCCAAATGAGGTTTGAGGTTCTGGGAGTTAAGACTTCAGCATATGAAGTTTTGAGGCACACAGTACAACTCATAGCACATTCTATACTAGAAATAATTGTAAGTAAGTTTTGGAACTGTACTTTAGTAAGAACTGCTAACCAAACTGTATCTCTTATAAATTATTTAATTTTTTATATAATAAATGCAGCAAAAGTAGAACTTATAGTAAGTTTTAGTAATTTGAATGATTTTCTATAAAGGTATTCCCAAAGTTATTTCAGTAAAACCCAAAACAAAGCATATAGCAAAAGAGAAAGTCTGAAGGAATTTTATTGTCACATTTGTATATGCAGTAAAAGCAAATGTTTCACTGCAGAACAAATTAAAATTAAAAACTATCATCTTGAATGTGATTTTGTATCAGTGCTTTTGTTCCTTTTGAGTAGTAAACTCAAACTTTAACTCCAATGTTAGTATTACCTGAAATTTATTTATATCTTTTCTATAGTATTTTATTTTGTTGCTGCATTTCGCCACTAATGACTAGTGTCCTTGCTATCTGCTACTGTTCCTCCTATATTGGGAATTTGACCAGTGCTCAGTTTGGTGGTAATCAGACGCAGAGTAATATTTGGATACTTTAGGTGGAATAGGAACTTTCTTACACAGTGGCAAATATGATAATCAAGGATGATCTGTTACCAAGAAATGTAAAACCAAGCAGGGAACCTGGTTTGGACAGGAGAGGTAAAGAAATTGAGGCCTATTCCCAAAGCAGATGATATTTTGTGGTAGTAATCTGGTCACACTTAGCCACACCACTCCTTTTTAGTCATTGTGTAATACATGTTGAGAGAGACAGAAAGCAGTTTTAAGCCAATGTAGAAAAGCTATAGAAATAATGAAAGAATACTGGTAATTTTGGTATTGCTGCACAATACATGAGAAAAAAGACTGAAAATTACCCAGAATGAGAATAATCAGGAATTAAAAACAATTGGAACTCTTTATTGCAAATAAAATGATCAATATTTTAATTTATATTTTAATTTATTTTTCATTTCAGCTACAAGAAAATCAGGATGAAATCGAAAATATGATGAACTCTATTTTTAAGGGTATATTTGTTCATAGATACCGGTAAGGGATTTAAAAAATCATTTAGAACATTTTTAACTTAAATAATTTATTGCTTCTTTGTAGTCCTAGGCAATAAAAATATAAACTTTCTAATTATTTGTTTTGTTAGCTGGAAAACAGCTTTGGGTATAAAGCTAAATAAATGTACTGTTAACTGTGGTCAAAATTGTACCACCACCATCATTGCCACACTCTTCCAGATTCAGAACATATACTGTTAGAGACATCCTATGTACTTAGATTTGTACTGATGTAACATTAATAAGATATCATTAAGTTAATGTGGCCTTAATAAGATTTGATTGTATTCATATTTGAAAAAATTAAATTCCCTGCTTCCTGCCCTTTTTTACTCATCTTGTTATATGATCAAATTAACCAACAGTGTTTTTTTTGTTGTTTTTTGTTTTTTCTTGGTGGTACGCGGGCCTCTCACTGCTGTGGCCTCTCCCGTTGCGGAGCACAGGCTCCGGACGCACAGGCCCAGCGGCCATGGCTCACGGGCCCAGCCGCTCCGTGGCATGTGGGATCTTCCCGGACCGGGGCACGAACCCATGTCCCCTGCATCTGCAGGCGGATTCTCAACCACTGCGCTACCAGGGAAGCCCAACCAACAGTGTTTTAAAAATGTGTCAGTGAAGATGGGAGAAATGAGTACGGTAGAGGGCATCTTTGCAGATAATACAGCATCTTTATAACATCACTCTTCTTTACCTTCAACTATACACAAGAAAGTAGGATCAAAGTATTTCTGAAGTATTTTTGTCATGCTCCATTGCAAGTTTAATTTGTCTTTCTGTGAAACATGTGACCTATTAAAATACTACATGAGCATATTTCATGGAGAATTAATGAATCATATACATATGCTTGTTGCCTTCTATTAATTAGGCGTGATTTGATATGTTTAGGCAGATAGACACAGATAATAGATGCACTGTTTTTAGACACATTTAAGACTTTAATTGGCCAGTTAGTTTTAAAAGTTAATTAAAACAGGGAAATTATTTTTTTAAAAAAGGAAAAATTTGTAACTTTGATAATTTACCTTAAAACATTTTATTTTAACTGAAAATGTAAAACTCTTTTGAAATAGAACCAAGGCTTTTACTTTGAGTATGAATTCTCTGAATGGAGTAGTATCATATCCTCTTTCTTATATAAACCATGCGTGTAATGAATTATTGACAAATTTATTTTCAAAAAAGCAAAATTTTCCATATAACTGCCATGCAGTCTTTTAAATTACAGCTTTATAGACGTATAATTAACATAAAATAAACAGCACATTTAAGTGCATGATTTGATGACTTTTCACACAACACACACACCCCTACCTGTAAAACTACCCCAGGCAAGATAATGAATATATCCATTATCCTCAAAAGTTTTCTCCTACCACTTTGTAATTCCTCCTTTGCTGCCACTCTCCCTCTTCCCCATCCTTAAGCAATCAGTGATCTCCTTCCTAACTGATTTGTTTACATTTTCTAGAATTTTATAGAAATGGAATTTACACTTTGTACTCCTAATTTTTGTTCGTGTCTTGGTCTGGCTTCTTTCACTAATAAAATTAAGGTCTTTCATCCTTAAGACTTAGCTGTAAGTTTTTTGTAGATTAACTTTATCTGGTTGAGGAAGTTTCCTATCCCTAGTTTTCTGAGACTTTGTTAGGAATGGATATTGAATTTTGTCAAATACTCCATCTTTTGAGATCATTATGTAGTTTTTCTTTTTTAAGAGTGTTAATGTGGTGAATTAAATTGGTTGATTTTTTAAATGTTAACCTGAACTTCTTGGGATAAAACCCACACACATAATCATGATGTATTATTTTTCTTCATTTAAATCTTTTTATTGCTATAAAGTCATTTTTTTTGAAGTATAGATGATTTACAATGTCCTGTTAGTTTCGAATATACAGCAAAGTGATTCATATATATAGATAGATAGATATAGATATATGTATAGATATATATACAGTAAGTCCCCTACATAGAAATGAGTTCCGTTCCAAGAGTGTGTTCATAAGTCCAATTTGTTAAGTCCAACAAAGTTAGCCTAGGTACCCAGCTAACACAATTGGTTATGCAGTACAGTACTGTACTGCAATAGGTTTTTAATACTTTTCATGCAAATAATTCATAAAAATCAAGCACACACAGACAATAAAACATTTTTCATCTTACAGTACAGTACCTTGAAAAGTACAGTAGTACAGTACCATAGCTGGCATACAGAGGCTGGCATCAAGTGAACAGGGAAGAAGAGTTACTGACTGGAGGAGGGAGAGGAGGTGGGAGATGGTAGAGCTGAAGGATCGTCCGCAACAGGAGATGGAGGGCAAGCTGCAGTTTCACTCACGCCCGGCATTGTTGGCACAGGTTCTGGTTCCTTGCTGGATTCAGTTCCGTCTACCCTCTTGAAAAAATGATCCAGTGATGTCTGGGTAGTAGCTTTTTTTTCTCATCATAAATGATACGTTAGCACTGGATTGCATCCTGAATGGCTGCTATAACCTTTGTGTACTGTTCCACATTCAGGTCCTGTGCCTCAAAAACTAACAGTGCCTCCTCAACTAAAGAAAATCCCCTTGCCATTTCCTGCAGCGTAAATCTCTTCAGTTCTTCAGTTACTTGTTCTTCCTCTTGTACTCTGTCTTTGCTCTGGACCTCCAATTCTTGGTGCCTCTTGTCAGTATCAGCTACATCACTGCTGCTTTTACACTTGCTTCCGGACATCCTGGGCTTGAAATAAAGATACTTTACTACTATATACATTACTGTTCAGTAAAGTACACAAAAGCACAACCACTTGAAGATGATGCACACACATCACAGCGTACGCCAGACACGTGAACTAACTTACATGATTAGACATGCAAACGCACGTTCGCATCTTTGAAAGTTGTCAACTTGAAGGTTCGTATGAAAGGGACTTACTGTATATGAATGTATATCAATTTTTTTCAGATTCTTTACCCTTGTAAGTTATTACAAAATATTGAGTATACTTCCCTGTGCTATACATTAGGTCCTTCTTGGTTATCTGTTACATTTTAAACACAGTAATGTGTATATGTTAATCCCATCCTCCTAATTTATCTTCTCCCTGCCCATCCCTTTTGGTAACCAAAACTTTGTTTTCTGTGTCGGTCACTCTTTCTGTTTTGTAAGTAAGTTCATTTATATATCTTTTTTATTGATTCTTCCAATATTGTTAAAATGACTCTACTACACAAGGCAATCTACAGATTCAAAGCAATCCCTATCAAATTACCAATGGCATTTCTCACAGAACTAGAACAAAAAGAAATTGAATTTGTGTGGAAACACAAAAGACCCCAAATAGGCAAAGCAATCCTGAGAAAGAAAACGGACCTCGAGGAATAAGGCTCCCTGGTTTCAAACTATACTACAAAGCTACAGTCGTCAAAACAGCATGGTATTGTACAAAAACAAAGATCAATGGAACAGGATAGAAAGCCCAGAAATAAACCCATGAACCTATAGTCAATTAATCTACAACAAAGGATGCAAGAATATACAATGAAGAAAAGGTAGTCTCTTCAAGAAGTGGTGCCGGAGGCTTCCCTGGTGACGCAGTGGTTAAGACTCCATGCTCCCAATGCAGGGGGCCCAGGTTTGATCCCTGGTCAGGGAACTAGATCCCACATGCATGCCACAACTAAGAGTTTGCATGCCACAACTAAGGAGCCCACGAACTGTGACTAAGACCTGGCACAACCAAATGAATAAACAAAAAAAAATTATATAAAAAAATGAATCATTTTAAAAAAACGAAGTGGTGCTGGATAAACTGGACAGCTACATGTAAAAGAATGAAATTAGAATATTCTCTAACACCATATACAAAACTAAACCCGAATGGATTAAAGACCTAAATGTAAGACCATTTACTATAAAACTCCAGGAGGAAAACATAGGCACAACACTCTATGACATAATTCGCAGCAAGATTGTTTTAGATCTGTCTCCTAGAATCATGGAAATAAAAACAAATTCTTTTTATTATTTTTTTTTTATTTATTTATTTATTTTGCGGTACGCGGGCCTCTCACTGTTGTGGCCTCTCCCGTTGCGGAGCACAGGCTCTGGACGCGCAGGCTCAGCGGCCATGGCTCACGGGCCCAGCCGCTCTGCGGCATGTGGGATCTTCCCGGACCGGGGCACGAACCCGCGTCCCTTGCATCGGCAGGCGTACTCCCAACCACTGCGCCACCAGGGAAGCCCACAAATTCTTTTTAAACGGGACCTAATTAAACTTAAAAGCTTTTGCACAGCAAAGGAAATAATGAAAAGACAACCCACAGAATGAGAGAATATATTTACAAATAGTGCACCACCAAGGGATTAATCTCCAAAATATACAAACAGGTCATACAGCTCAATAAAACAAACAAACAAAAAACCCAATCAAAAAAATAGGTAGAAGACCTACATAGACTATTTTCCAAAGAATACATACAGATGGCAACAGGCACAAGAAAAGATGCTCAACATCATAATTATTAGAGAAATGCAAATCAAAACTACAATGAGGTATCACCACACTCCAGTCAGAATGGCCATCATCAAAATGTCTAAAAATAATAAATGCTGGAGAGGGTGTGGATAAAAAGGAACCCTCCTACACTGTTGGTGAGAATGTAAATTGGTGCAGCCACTATGGAGAACACCATGGAGGTTCCTTAAAAAACTAAACATAAAGTTACCATATGATCCTAGAATCCCACTCCTGGGCATATATTCAGAGGAAACTATGATTTTAAAAGATACATACACCCCAGTATTCATAGCAGCACTATTTACAATAGCCAAGACATGGAAGCAGCCTAAATGTCCATCGACAGATAAATGGAAAATATAAATGAAGTTAATTATAAAACAAATAGACCCACAGATATAGAAAACAAACTTATGGTTACCAAAGGGGGATGGAGGGGGAGAGGAATTAGGAGGTTGACATTAACATATAAACACTACTATATATAAAATAGATAACCAATGAGGACCTACTGCATAGCACAGGGACCTATACTCAATATTTTGTAATAACTTACAAGGGTAAAGAATCTGAAAAAATGCATATATGTGTGTGTGTGTGTTTATAGCTGAATTATTGTGCTGTACACCTGAAACTAACACAACATTGTAAACAAACCATACTTCAGTTTTTAAAAGATAAATTAAATTTTTTTTTTAATTTAAAAAAATACTCTTCCAATCCAAGAACACTATTCCATCTGTGTTGTCTTCAATTTGTTTTTGCCAGTGTCTTATAGTTTTCAGAGTACAAGTGTTTTGCCTCCTTTTGTAGGTTTATTCCTAGGTATTTTATTCTTTTTGATGTGATAAAAAACGGGATTGTTTCTTTAATTTCTCTTTCTGATGTTTTGTTGTTAGTGTATAGAAATGCAACAGATTTCTGTATGTTTTGTATCCAGGAACTTTACCAAATTCATCGGTGAGGACTAATAGTTTTCTGGTAGCATCTTTAGGATTTTCTATTTATAGCATCATGTCATGTGCAAACAGTTATAGTTGTACATCTTCTTTTCCAATTTGGATTACTTTTATTTCTTTTTCTTCTCTGATTACCTTGGCTAGGACTTCTAAAGCTATGTTGAATAAAAGTGGCAAGAGTGGCATTCTTGTCTTCTTTTTGAACTTTGAGGAAATGCTTTCAGTTTTTCACCATTGAGTATGATGTTAGCTGTCTGTTTGTCATATATGGCCTTTATTATGTAGAGGTGTGTTGCCTCTGTGCCCACATTCTAAAGAGTTTTTATCATAAATGGATGTTGAATTTTATCGAAAGCTTTTCTGCATCTGTTGAGATTATCATATAGTTTTTGTTTTTCAATTTGTTAATGTGGTGTCTCACATTGATTGATTTGAGGATATTGAAAAATCCTTGCATCTCTGGGATAAATCCCACTTGATCATGGTGTATGATCCTTTTAATGTATTGTTGGATTCAGATCACTAGTATTTTGTTGAGGATTTTTGCATCTATGTTCTTCAGTGATATTGGCCTGTATTTTTCTTTTCATGTGATATTTTTGTTTGGTTTTGGTATCAGGGTGATGCAGCCTCAAAGAATGATCTCAGAAGTGTTCCTTCTCTGCAATTTTTTGAAATAGTTTCAGAGGGATAGGTGTTAACTCCTATCTAAATATTTGATAGAATTAGCCTGTGAAGCTTTCTGGCCTGGACTTTTGTTTGATGGGGGTTTTTAAATCACAGATTCATTTCAGTGTTTGTAATTGGTCTGTTCCTATTTTCTATTCCTGGTTCAGGCTTGGGAGATTGTACCTTTCTAAGAATTTGTCCCTTTCTTCTAGGTTATCCATTTTTTTGGCATAGAGTTGCTTGTAGTAGTCTCTTACAGTTCTGTGTATTTTTTTGGTGTCAGTTGTCCCTTCTCCTTTTTAATTTCTAATTTTGTTGATTTGGGCCCTTTCTTTTTTTTCTTCATGAGTCTGGCTAAAGGTTTATCAATTTTGTTTATATTTTAAGAGAACCAACTTTTAGTTTCATTGATCTTGTCTATTTTCTTCATTTCTATTTCATTTAATTTCTGCTCTAATCTTTATGATTTTTTTCCTTCTACTAACTTTGGGTTTTGTTAGTTCTTCATGCTCTAGTTGCTTTAGGTGTAAATTTAGGTTGTCTCTTTGAGATTATTCTTCTTTCCTGAGGTAAGTTTGTATTGCTATAAACTTCTCTCTTAGAACTGCTTTTCCTGTATCCCATAAGTTTTGGATCATTGTGTTTTTGTTTTCATTTGTCTCTGGGTAATTTTTGATTTCCTATTTGATGTCTTCAGTGAACCATTGGTTGTTCAGTAGGATATTGTTTAGCCTCCACATGTTTGTGTTTTTTTAGTTTTTTTCTTGAAGTTGGTTTCTAGCCTCATAGCGTTGTGGTCAGAAATGATGCTTGATCTGATTTCAGTTTTCTTAAATTTATCAAAGCTTGCTTTGTGACCCAGCATGTGATCTGTCCTGGAGTATGTTCCACGTACACTTGAAAATAATGTGTATTCTGCTGCTTTCAGATGGAATGCTCTCTGAATATCAATTAAGTCCATCTGAGGTGTCATTTAAGGCCTGTGTTTCTTCATTGATTTTCTCTCTGGATGATCTGTCCTTTGGTGTAAGTCGGGTGTTAAAGTCCCCAAATATTATTTTGTTACAGTCAGTTTCTCCTTTTGCATCTGTTATCATTTGCCTTATATATTTAGGTGCTCCAGTGTTGGGTGCATACATATTTACAATTGTTATATCTTCTTCTGGGATTGATCCTTTGATCATCATGTAGTGTCCCTCTTCATATCTTGTTACAGTCTTTATTTTAAAGTCTATTTTGTCTGATATGAGTATTGCTACTCCACTTTGCTTCTGATTTCCATTTGAGTGGAATAACTTTTTCCATCCCCTTACTTTCAGTCTGTGTTTGTCTCTAGATCTGAAGTGAGTCTCTTTGAAAGCAGCATACATAGGGTCCTATATTTTGCATCCATTCAGCCAGTCTGTGTCTTTTGGTTAGAACATTTAATCCATTTACATTTAAGGTAATTATCAGTGTGTATGTTCTTATTGCCATTTTGTTAATTGTTTTGGATTTGTTTTTGGAGGTCTTTTTTTTCTCCTTTCTTTTTTTGTTCTCTTCCCTTGTGACTTGATGACTGTCTTTAGTGTTATGTTTGGATTCCTTTTTCTTTTTTTGTGTGTATATCTATTACATGTTTTGGTTCATGGTTACCATGAGGTTTTTGTATAGCAGTCTATATATATGTTTTTGTTTTAAGTTTTTGATATCTTAATTTCAAATGCATTTTAGATACCTTGCATTTGTACTCCCCTCCTCTCACAATAACTGTTTTTGATCTTATATTTTATATCTAGTTTTTTTATGTATCCCTTAACTGTTGTTGTTTTTTGGGGATACAAATGATTTTATTACTTTTGTCTTTTAACCTCCCTACCAGCTTTGTATATGGATGATTTCCTACCACTACTACCTCTATTATATGTTTCCCTTTACCAATGAGCTTTTCAATTGTGTCCTTTTCTTGTTTCTAGTTGTGCCCTTTTTTTTCAGCCTAGTTCCTTTAGCATTTGTTGTAAAGCTAGTTTGGTGGTGCTAAATTCTTTTAACATTTGAATGTCTGTAAAACTTTTGATTTGTCCATCAGATCTGAAAAACAGCCTTGCTGGTAGACTATTCTTTTTTTTTTTTTTTTTTTGAATTTTTAAATCTTATTTATTTATTTTCTTAGCATCTTTATTGGACTATAACTGTTTTACAATAGTGTGTTAGTTTCTCCTTTACATCAAAGTGAATCAGTTATACATATACATATGTTCCCATAACTCTTCCCTCTTGTGTCACCCTCCCTCCCACCCTCCCTATCCCACCCCTCTAGGTGGTCACAAAGCACAGAGGTGATCACCCTGTGCTATGCGGCAGCTTCCCACTAGCTATCTAATTTACATTTCGTAGTGTGTCTATGTCCCTGCCCCTCTCTCACTTCATCACAGCTTACCCTTCCCTGTCCCCATATACTCAAGTCCATGCTCTAGTAGGACTGTGTTTTATTCCCATCCTACCACTAATCTCTTCATGACATTTTTTTTTCTTAGAGTCCATATATATGTGTTAACATACGGTATTTGCTTTTCTCCTTCTGACTTAACGTTGTATGACACACTCCAGATCTATCCACCTCATTACAAATAACTCAGTTTCATTTCTTTTTATGGCTGAGTAATATTCCATTGTATATATGTGCCACATCTTCTTTATCCATTCATCTGTTGAAGGACACTTAGCTTGCTTCCATGTCCTGGCTCTTGTAAATAGAGCTGCAATGAACATATTGCTACATGACTCTTTTTGAATTATGGTTTTCTCAGGGTATATACCCAGTAGTGGGATTGCTGGGTCATATGGTAGTTCTATTTGTAGTTTTTTAAGGAACCTCCATACTGTTCTCCATAGTGGCTGTATCAATTTACATTCCCACCAGCAGTGCAAGAGTGTTCCCTTTTCTCCACACCCTCTCCAGCATTTATTGTTTCTAGAGTTTTTGATGATGGCCAATCTGACCAGTGTGAGATGCTATCTCATTGTAGGTTTGATTTGCATTTCTCTAATGATTAATGATGTTGAGCATTCTTTCATGCGTGTGTTGGCAATCTGTATATCTTCTTTGGAGAAATGTCTGTTTAGTTCTTTTGACCAATTTTGGATTGGGTTGTTTGTTTTTTTGTTATTGAGCTGTATGAGTTGCTTATAAATTTTGGAGATTAATCCTTTGTCAGTAGCTTCATTTGCAAATATTTTCTCCCATTCTGAGGGTTGTCTTCTGGTCTTGGTTATGGTATCCTTTGCTGTTTAAAAGCTTTTAGGTTTCATTAGGTCCCATTTGTCTATTTTTGTTTTTATATCCATTTCTCTAGGAGATGCGTCAAAAAGGATCTTGCTGTGATTTATGTCATAGAGTGTTCTTCCTATGTTTTCCTCTAAGAGTTTGATAGTGTCTGGCCTTACATTTAGGTCTTTAACCCATTTTGAGTTTACTTTTGTGTGTGGTGTTAGGGAGTGTTCTAATTTCATACTTTTACACGTAGCTGTCCAGTTTTCCCAGCACCACTTATTGAAGAGGCTGTCTTTTCTCCACTGTATATCCTTCCCTCTTTTATCAAAGATAAGGTGACCATATATGTGTGGGTTTATCTCTGGGCGTTCTATCCTGTTCCATTGATCTATATTTCTGTTTTTGTGCCAGTACCATACTGTCTTGATTACTGTAGCTTTGTAGTGTAGTCAGAAGTCAGGGAGCCTGATTCCCCCAGCTCCATTTTTCATTCTCAAGATTGCTTTGGCTATTTGGAGTCTTTTGTGTTTCCATACAAATTGTGAAATTTTTTGTTCTAGTTCTGTAAAAAATGCCAGTGGCAGTTTGATAGGGATTGCATTGAATCTGTAGATTGCTTTGGGTAATAGAGTCATTTTCACAATGTTGATTCTTCCAATCCAAGAACATGGTATATTTCTCCATCTATTTGATTCATCTTTAATTTCTTTCATCAGTGTCTTATAGTTTTCTGCATACAAGTCTTTTGTCTCCTTAGGTAGGTTTATTCCTAGATATTTTATTCTTTTTGTTGCAATGGTAAATGGGAGTGTTTTCTTCATTTCACTCTCAGATTTTTCATCATTAGTGTATAAGAATGCCAGAGATTTCTGTGCATTCATTTTGTATCCTGCTACTTTACCAAATTCATTGATTAGCTCTAGTAGTTTTCTGGTAGCATCCCTAGGATTCTCTATGTATAGTGTCATGTCATCTGAAAACAGTGACAGCTTTACTTCTTTTCCGATTTAGTTTCCTTTTATTTCTTTTTTTTCTCTGATTGCTGTGGCTAGAACTTCCAAAACTATGTTGAATAAGAGTGGTGAGAGTGGGCAACCTTGTCTTGTTCCTGGTCTTATTGGAAATGGTTTCAGTTTTTCACCATTGAGGACAGTGTTGGTTGTGGGTTTGTCATATATGGCCTTTATTATGTTGAGGAAAGTTCCCTCTTTGCCTACTTTCTGCAGAGTTTTTATCATAAATGAGTGTTGAATTTTGTCAAAAGCTTTCTCTGAATCTACTGAGATGATCATATCGTTTTCCTCCTTCAGTTTGTTGATATGGTGTATCATGTTGATTGATTTGCGTATATTGAAGAATCCTTGCATTCCTGGAATAAACCCCACTTGATCATGGTGTATGATCCTTTTAATGTGCTGTTGGATTCTGTTTGCTAGTATTTTGTTGAGGATTTTTGCATCTATGTTCATCAGTGATACTGGCCTGTAGTTTTCTTTCTTTATGAGGTCTTTGTCTGGTTTTGGTATCAGGGTGATGGTGGCCTCATAGAATGAGTTTGGGAGTGTTCCTCCCTCTGCTATCTTTTGGAAGAGTTTGAGAAGCATAGGTGTTAGCTCTTCTCTAAATGTTTGATAGAATTCGCCTGTGAAGCCATCTGGTCCTGGGCTTTTGTTTGTTGGAAGATTTTTAATCACAGTTTCAATTTCAGTGCTTGTGATTGGTCTGTTCATGTTTTCTATTTCTTCCTGGTTCAGTCTAGGCAGCTTGTGCATTTCTAAGAATTTGTCCATTTCTTCCAGGTTGTCCATTTTATTGGCATACAGTTGCTTCTAGTAATCTCTAGCAATCTTTTGTATTTCTGCAGTGTCAGTTGTTACATCTCCTTTTTCATTTCTAATACTGTTGATTTTAGTCTTCTCCCTTTTATTCTTGATGAGTCTGGCTAATGGTTTATGAATTTTATTTATCTTCTCAAAGAACCAGCTTTTAGTTTTATTGATCTTTGCTATTGTTTCCTTCATTTCTTTTTCATTTATTTCTGATCTGATCTTTATGATTTCTTTCCTTCTGCGAAATTTGGGGTTTTTTTGTTCTTCTTTCTCTAATTGCTTTAGGTGCAAAGTTAGGTTGTTTATTCGAGAAGTTTCCTGTTTCTTAAGGTATGATTGTATTGCTATAAACTTCCCTCTTCAAACTGCTTTTGCTGTATCCAATAGGTTTTGGTTTGTTGTGTCTCCATTGTCATTTGTCATTTGTTTCTAAGTATTTTTTGATTTCCTCTTTGATTTCTTCAGTGACCACTTCGTTATTAAGTAGTGTATTGTTTAGTCTCCATGTGTTTGTATTTTTTACAGATCTTTTCCTGTAATTGATATCTAGTCTCATAGCATTGTGGTCGGAAAAGATGCTTGATATGATTTCAATTTTCTTAAATTTGCCAAGGCTAGATTTGTGACTCAATATATGATCTATCCTGGAGAATGTTCCATGAGCACTTGAGAAAAATGTGTATTTTGTTGTTTTGGGATGGAAT
Source organism: Kogia breviceps (assembly GCF_026419965.1). Lineage (NCBI taxonomy): Eukaryota > Metazoa > Chordata > Mammalia > Artiodactyla > Physeteridae > Kogia > Kogia breviceps. Next base: position 17,747,137 of record NC_081314.1, read on the forward strand.
GTCCCATAAATATCAAGTAAATCCATCTTGTATAATGTATCATTTAAAGCTTGTGTTTCTTATTTATTTTCATTTTGGATGATCTGTCCATTGGTGACAGTGGGGTGTTAAAGTCCCCTACTATGATTGTGTTACTGTCGATTTCCCCTTTTATGGCTGTTAGTATTTGCCTTATGTATTGAGGTGCGCCTATGTTGGGTGCATAAATATATACAATTGTTATATCTTCTTTCTGGATCAATCCCTTGATCATTATGTAGTGTCCTTCGTTATCTCTTGTAATAGTTTTTATTTTAAAGTCTATTTTGTCTGATATGAGAATCGCTACTCCAGCTTTCTTCTGATTTCCATTTGCATGGAATATCTTTTTCCATTCCCTCACTTTCAGTCTGTAAGTGTCCCTAGGTCTAAAGTGGGTCTCTTGCAGACAGCATATATATGGGTCTTGTTTTTGTATCCATTCAGCCAGTCTGTGTCTTTTGGTGGGAGCATTTAATCCATTTACATTTAAGGTAATTATCGATATGTATGTTCCTATTACCATTTATTTAATTGTTTTGGGTTGTTTTTATAGGTCTTTTCCTTCTCTTGTGTTTCTTGCATAGAGAAGTTCCATTAGCATTTGTTGTAAAGCTGGTTTGGTGGTGCTGAACTCTCAGCTTTTGCTTGTCTGTAAAGGTTTTAATTTCTCCATCAAATCTGAATGAGATCCTTGCTGGGTAGAGTAATCTTGGTTGTAGGTTTTTTTCCTTCATCACTTTAAATATGTCCTGCCACTCCCTTCTGGCTTATAGAGTTTCTGCTGAAAGATCAGATGTTAACTTATGGGGATTCCCTTGTGTGTTATTTGTTGTTTTTCCCTTGCTGCTTTTAATATGTTTTCTTTGTATTTAATTTTTGACAGTTTGATTATTATGTGTCTTGGCGTGTTTATCCTTGGGTTTATCCTGTATGGGACTCTCTGTGCTTCCTGGACTTGATTGACTATTTCCTTTCCTATATTAGGGAAGTTTTCAACTATAATCTCTTCAAATATTTTTTCAGTCCCTTTCTTTTTCTCTTCTTCTTCTGGGACCCCTATGATTCGAATGTTGGTGCGTTTAATCTTGTCCCAGAGGTCTCTGAGACTGTCCTCAGTTCTTTTCATTCTTTTTTCTTTCTTCTGCTCTGCAGTAGTTATTTCCACTATTTTATCTTCCAGGTCACTTTTCCGTCCTTCTGCCTCAATTATTCTGCTGTTGATCCCATCTAGAGTATTTTTCATTTCATTTGTTGTGTTGCTCATCGTTACTTGCTTCCTCTTTATTTCTTCTAGGTCCTTGTTAAGTGTTTCTTGCAATTTGTCAATTCTATCTCCAAGATTTTGAATCATCTTTACTATCATTATTCTGAATTCTTTTTCAGGTAGACTGGCTATTACCTCTTCATTTGTTAGGTCTGGTGTGTTTTTATCTTGCTACTTCATCTGCTGTGTGTTTTTCTGTCTTCTCATTTTGCTTATCTTCCTGTGTTTGGGGTTTCCTTTTTGCAGGTTGCAGGTTCGTACTTCCCGTTGTTTTTGGTGGCTGTCCCCAGTGGCTAAGATTGGTTCAGTGGGTTGAGTAGGTTTCCTGGCTGGGGGGACTAGTGCCTCTGTTCTGGTGGATGAGGCTGGATCTTGTCTTTCTGGTGGGCAGGTCCACGTCTGGTGGTGTGGTTGGGGATGTTGGTACCCTTATTATGATTTTAGGCAGCCTCTCTGCTAGTGGATGGGGCTGTAGACCTCTCTTGCTCTTTGTTGGGCATATGGTGTCTAGCACTGTTCATTTCTGGTCATTGAGTGAAGCTGGGTCTTGGTGTTGAGATGGATATCTCTGGGAGATTTTCGCCATTTGATATTGTATGTAGCTGGGAGGTCTCTTATGGGCCAGTGTCCTGAGGTTCTTTCTACCACCTCAGAGACACAGCCCTGACGCCTGGCTGGAGCGCCAAGAGCCTTTTGTCCACAGGGCTCAAAATAAAAGGGAGAAAAAATAGAAAGGAAAGAAAAGGAAGGAAAGAGGGAGGGTGGGATGGTAGGAGGGGAGGAAGGAAGGAAGGAAGGAAGGAAGGAAAGAAGAAAGGAGGGAAGAAAGGAAGAAAGAAAGGGAGAAGACAAAATAAAGTAGGATAAAGTATAGTTATTAAAATACAAGATAATTATTAAGAAGAAAAATTTCTATTAAAAAAAAAAAAAAACAAAAAAAAACCGGGTCTGTCTAACCCTAGGACAAATGGTGAAAGCAGAGCTATACAGACAAAATCTCACATAGCAGCACACACATACACACTCACAAAAAGAAAAAAGGGGAAAATAATAGTATATCTTGCTCCCAAAGTCCACCTCCTTAACTTGGGATATTTCGCTGTCTATTCCCTTTTTCCACAGATGCAGGGCACTTTAAGTTGATTGTGGAGCTTTAATCCGCTGCTTCTGAGGCTGCTGGGAGAGAACTCCCCCTCTCCTCTTTGTTCGCACAGCTCCTGGGTTTCAGCCTTGGACTTGGCCCCGCCTCTGCATGCAGGTCCTCTGAGGGCGTCTGCCCTTCGCTCAGACAGGACAGGGTTAAAGGAGCAGCTGATTCGGGGGCTCTGGCACAGGCCGGGGGGAGGGATGGGCATGGATGTGGGGCAAGGCTGCGGCGGCAGAGGCCAGTATGACGCTGCACTGCCCCGAGGCATGCTGCGCGTTCTCCCGGGGAGGCTATCCCTGGATCCCGGGACCCTGGCAGTGGCAGACTGCACGAGCTCCCGGGAGGGGCGGTGTGGAGAGTGACCTGTGATCGCACACAGGCGTCTTGGTGGCGGCAGCAGCAACCCTAGCATCCCACACACATCTCTGCTGTCCGCGCCGACAGTCGCCGCTCGCGCCCGTTTCTGGAGCTCCTTTACGCAGTGCCCCTAATCCCCTCTCCTCACGCCCCAGGAGACAAAGAGGCAAGAAAAAGTCTCTTGTCTCTTCGGTAGCTCCACGCCTGTTTCTGGAGCTCCTTTAAGTGGCGTGCTTAAAGCCCTCTCCTCGCGCACCAGGAAGCAAAGAGGGAAGAAAAGGTCTCTTGCCTCTTCAGCAGCTCCAGACTTCAACTGGACTCCCTCCCGGCTAGCCGTGGTGCATTAACCCCTTCAGGCTGTTTTCACTCTGCCAACTCCAGACCTTTCCCTGGGATCCAACTGAAGCCCGAGGCTCAGCTCCCAGCCCCTCCCGCCCCGGCGGGTGAGCACACAAGCCTCTCAGGCTGGTGAGTGCCATTTGGCATTGATCCTCTGTGCGGGAATGTCTCCGCTTTGCCCTCCGCACCCTGTTGCTGCGGTCTCCTCCGCGGCTCCCGAGCTTCCCCCTCCACCACCCGCAGTCTCCGCCCGTGAAGGGGCTACTAGTGTGTGGGAACCTTTCTTCCTTCACGGCTCCCTCCCACTGGTGCAGGTCCCATCCCTATTCTTTTTATCTGTTTATTCTTTCTTCTTCTGCCCTCCCCAGGTATGTGGGGAGTTTCTTGCCTTTTGGGATGTCTGAGGTCTTCTGCCAGTGTTTGGTGGGTGTTCTATAGGAGAAGTTCCACGTGTAGATGTATTTCTGATGTATCTGTGAGGAGGAAGGTGATCTCCGCATCTTACTCTTCTGCCATCTTCTCGCCTCCCAGCGAGTATTCTTGGTTATAGTTTTTTCTCTTTTCTCACTGTAAGTAATATTGTGCCCCTCCCCTCTGGCCTGCAGAGTTTCTGCTGGAAAATCAGCTGGTAGCCTTATTGTAATTCCCTTGTATTGAATTTGTTGCTTTTCCCTTGTTGCTTAAAATACTCTCTCTTTATCTTTAACTTGTTAACTGAGTACAATGTGTCTAGGTGTGTTTATCTGTGGGTTAATCCTGTATGGGACTGTCTACTTCGTGGACTTGGGTGACTGTTTTCTTTCCTAGGTTAGGGGAGTTTCCAGCTATTATCTCTTCAAATATTTTCTCAGGTTCTTTCTCTCTCGTTTCCTTCTGGGACCCCTATAATGTGAATATTAGCATGCTTAAGTTGTCTTAAATTTCCTCATTTCATTTCATTCTTTTTTCTTTTTTCTGTTCTGTGGCAGTGATTTTCACTACTCTGTCTTCCAGCTCACTGATACATTCTTCTGCCTCATTTAGTCTGCTATTGATTCCTTCTATTGTGTTTTTCATTTCATTTATTGTATTCTTCAATTCTGTTTGGTTCTTCCTTGTATTTTCTAATTCTTTGTTAAAAACTCCTAATTTCTTGCTCCATGCATCCATTCTCATCCCAGTATCTTTTATCATCTTTACAGACATTATTCTGAACTCTTTCTCAGGTAGATTGCCTGACTCCACGTCACTTAGTTGTTAATTCTGTAGTTTTGTCTTGTTCCTTCATCTGAAACATATTCCTCTGTCACCTCATTTTGTCTAAATTGCTATTTGTATTTTTATGTGTTTGGTAAGCTGATTACATTTCTCTTGAGATTGTTCTTATTTCCCGATTTAAGTTTGTATTGCTATAAACTTCCCTCTTAGAACTGCTTTTCCTGTGTCCCACAAGTTTTGGATCGTTGTTTTTTGTTTTCATTTGTCTCTGGGTAATTTTTGATTTCCAGTTTGATGTCTTCAGTGATGTCTTGACCTTGTAGAAGTGCCCCTCTGTAGGTTACATCCTATGCTTCCCAGCAGTGCACTCCCCTCTCATAATCCAAGGACCAGAGCCTAGCTGGTCCCAGGGTAGTGTCTTGCCTGCATTTCCACATTCAGTCTGCAAGCCGCATGACTGTAGTTTTCTTGTTTCTCGTGTCTGCCCCCTGGTGGGTGAGACTGGTCTAGAAGCTTGTGCAGGCTTCCTAGTGGGAGGGGTAGAGCTGGGTTTTGGCCCTCTGATGATCAGGGCCTTGTCTAGAGGCCTGTCTTTAGGTGGATGTTGGCTCAGGAAGTCTTAGGAATTCTGTCTGGTGATGGGTCGGGATGTATCCCCATACAGTTAGTTTTTTGGCCTGAGGCATCCCAGCACTGGAGCCTATAGTCTATTAGATGGGGCCAAGTCTTGTACTGATGCCCCAAGACAGATGTTAGCCTCCCCAAGCATTCATGCAATTGAATACTCCCTGATATGTCTATCACCAGTGTCTATGTCCCCAGGGTGAGCCACAGCTGCCCCCCCACCTCCACAGGAGACCCTCCAAGACCAGCAGTTAGGTCTGGCCCAGGCTCCTATCAAATTACTGCTTTTTCCCTTTGCCCCAGTGCACGTGAGATTTTGTATGCACCCTTTAAGAGTGAATTCTTTATTTTCCCCAATCCTGTGGACCTCCTGTAATCAAGCCCTCCTGGCCTTCAAAGCCAAATGCTCTGGGGGCTTCTCTTCCCAGTGCTGGACCCCCAACCTAGACAGCCTGATATGGGGCTCATAACTCTCATTCCTGTGGGAGAACCTTTACAATACAATTATTCTCTAGTATGTAGGTTGCCCACCCAGGTATGGGATTTGATTATATTACAAGTCTTCCCCTCCTGCTGGTCTTGTTGTGGTTCCTTCTTTATGTCTTTTGTTGTACAGAATCTTTTCTGGTCAGTTACAGTCTTCAGTGATGTAAGTTACATCTTACAACAGTCGATTGTTCTGAAAATTATTGTGATTTTGGTGTGCTCCTGAGAGAAGGTGAGTTTAGCATCTTTCTACTCCTCCATCTTGGCCACTCCTCTATTATTCTTTTTTTATCTTGTTGGATGTCATTTGCTGAAATTTCCCTAAGAATTTTTGTATCTCTGTTTAAGAGGGAAATATATCTATAACTCTTTTATTTTACTGAGTGTCTCTGACTGCTTTTGGTACCAGCGTGACGCTGGCTTTGTAGAATGAGTTGTGATGTATTCTCTCCTTTTTAATTTTCTGGAACAGTTGAATAAAATTGGTATTATTTCTTCCTCTGATAGGAATTAAACCATTGGGTCCTAGAGTTTTCTTTGTAAGGATGTTTTAAACTACAAATTAAATTTCTTTAGTAGATATAAGATTGTTCAGTTTGTCTTACAAAAAAATGATAGATTCATCTAAGTTGTTGAAGTATATTCAAAAAATATCAGCATAAAGTTGTTCATAGTATTGGTTTCATCTCTCACATATCAGTCTGTCTATAGCTAATCAATTATATTTATTTTTTCTTAGAAAATGAGGTTTTGGTTAATTGTACTTCTCTATTTTTCTGTTTTCTGTTTCACTTGATTACTGTTCTTTTCCTTATTATTTTCCTTCTGCTTTCCTTGGGTTTCTTTCCTCTGCCCTTTAGTTTCTCAAGAGGGAAACGGAGATCACTGATATAAGGCCTTACTTTTTCTTCTCCTATTAATTTTTACTACTATAAATTTCTTTCTTAGTCGTGCTATAGCTGTATCCCCTAAATTTGGATATGTTGTGTTTCCATTTTCGTTTAGTTCAGAATACTTTCTAATTTCCATCTGGACTTGTTTCTTTGGGTCATGGATTATTTAGAAGGTTGGTATATATTTGCAAATATCTCAAAACTTTCTGTTATTGTCTCCTAACTTAAGTTCATTCTAGTCAGAGAACATACTTTATGTGACTTGAATGCTTTTAAGTTTATTGATATTTGTTTTATGGCCCACAGTATGTTCTATCTTGATAAATTTTTTATTTGCATAGGAAAAGAGTATGTATCATGGTTTTGCTTTTATGTCAGTTAGGTTTGACTTGGTTGATGGTTGTTGTTGAAGTCTTTTCTATCCGTACTGATTGTCTGTCTTTTTATTCTAACAATTATCAAGAGGGATTTTATAGGAGTACTTTTTGTATTCTTGATACAGGTGCATTATCACATAAATGATTTTCAAATTTTTCCTCAGCCTTTGGCTTTCTTTCATTTTTTTAATGATACCTTTTGAAGAACAAAAGTTTTCAATTTGAATATAGTCATTTATCAATTTTTCTTCTATGGTCGTGCTTTTGATGTCATATCTGTGAACATTTTTCCTAACCCAAACTGTTCTTCTGTGTTTTATTCTAGAGGTTTAATCATTTAAGTTAATTTATATGAATGATTTTTTAAGTTAATTTTTGATTATAGTGCAATATAAGGATACTTTTTGCATATAAATATTCGTTTTTACAAGCACTATTGGTGAAAGGCTGTTCTTCAGCTGAATTGCTTTGGCTCTTTTCTTGGAAATCAGATGACCGTGAATGCAAAGTTTTATTTCTGGATTTTCTAATTTGTCCTTAAACCCTTACCAGCTGTATTGATTACAGTACTTTTAAGGTGTTTTTTAAAAGCTTTGTTGAGATGTAATTGACATATAACATATGTAAGTTTAAGGTGTACAACAAGATCCTTTGAAACACATAATATATTGTGAAATGATTATCACAATAAGGTTAGTTAATACCTCCGTCATCTCAAGTAATTACCTTTTTTTATTTAGGTGGTGATAACATTTAAGAATTACTCCCTTAGCAACTTTCAACTGTGTACTACAGTATTGTTAACTGTAGTGACCATGGTGTACATTAGGTCCCGAGAACCTATTTATCTTATAACTAGAAATTTGTACTCTTTGACCAACATCTCCCCAGTTTCCCCCCACCCCAGCATCTGGTGACCACCTTTTTACTCTCTATTTCTATTAGTTTAGCTTTTATACAGTCTATGTATAAGTGAGAGCATACAGTATTTTTCTTTTAGAGTAAGTTTTTAAAATTAGGTAGTGTTATGTCCTTTTACTTTGTTTTTCAAAATTGTTATGACTATTATAGATTCTTTACATTTCTATGTAAATTCTGTAATCATATTGTCAATTTTTACATGAAATCTTGCTGGAAGTTTGATAGAGAATATAATGAATCAGTACACCAATTTGGAGAGAATTTCCTTCCTCATTATATTGAATTTTCCATTCTGTGAATATAGGTTGTATCTCCATTTATTTGGATATTCTTTAGTTTCTCTTAGCAATTTTTATTATTTTCAGTGTACGTCTTATACTACTTTTGTTAAATTTATTTTTGTTTTCATTTTTATTTTGTTATAATGGGAATTGTGTCCTTAATTTTTGTTCTAGACTCTTCCTTATTAATATGTAAAATATAATTCTTTTATTACTACAAAATCATAAAATACTTCATTAGTTCTGTAGTTTGGGGGTTTTGTTTTTGTAGCTTCTTTAGAATTTTCTACATAAAGGATCATGCCATTTGTGAACAAAGGCACTTGTATTTTTTTTTATTGGCCTATTGTACTGAATAGAATCTCCAGTACAATATTGAGTAAAAGTGGTGAGAGAGGACAGCTTTACTTTTATTCCTGACCTTAATGGGAAAATAATTAGTTTTTAAAATTAAGTATAATGTCATTAGCTATAAGTTTTTTATGTTGATACCCTTTAGTAGAATGAGATTCCCTTCTAAACTGGTTTTGTTAGGTGTTTTTATTGTGATTGATTGATTGATTTCATTTTTTCTGCTTCAATTGAGATAAAAATACAGGCTTTTTTATTGATATAAGGTATTATATTCATTCATTTTCAGATATTAGACCAATCTTGCAATCTGGGAAAATTCCACTTGGTCATGGTATATAATGTTTTTTCTATGCTGCTGGATTTAGTTTGCTAATATTTTGTTAGGGATTTTTGTGTCCACTTTCATAAGGGGTATTAAAATGCTTACTAGCCTCAGAGAACTGGAAAATGTTCCCTCCTGCTCTGTTTTCTGAAAGAGTTTATGGAAGATTGTTTTATTTGGTTTTGTTTTGTTTTATTAATTTGATAGAATTCACCATGGAAGTCCTTTAAGCCTAGGTTTTCCTTTGTGTGAAGATTTTCATTTACTAATTAAACTTCTTATAGATCTATCCAAATTTTCTATTCCTTGTTGATTCTCTATGGTAATCTGTCTCTTTCAGACAATACTTTATTTCATGCATATTGCACATTTGATTGTATAATGTTATTTATGATGTTTCTTTCTTTTCTTTCTTTTTTTTTTTTGTGGTACGTGGGCCTCTCACTGTTGTGGCCTCTCCCATTGCGGAGCACAGGCTCCGGACGTGCAGGCTCAGCGGCCATGGCTCACAGGCCTAGCCACTCTGCGGCATGTGGGGTCTTCCTGGACTGGGGCACAAACCCGTGTCCCGTGCATTGGCAGGCAGACTCTCAACCACTGTGCCACCAAGGAAGCCCCTCCTTACTCATTCTTGATTTTGTAATTTGTATCTTTTCTCTTTTTTGTGTTGGTCAGTCAGCCTAGCTAAAGGTTTATCAGTTATATTGATCTTGTCAAAGGATAAACTTTTGCTTTCATTGACTTTATTTATATATTTTTTTATTTCATTGATTTTTACTTTAACCTTAATATTTCCTTCCATGTGATTGCTTTAGTTTTAATTTACTTGTTTTCTTTTAGTTTCCTAAGGTAGATTGTTGATTTGTATAGCCTTCTTCCTTTCTTATCTGTCATGCTAAGCTATAAATTGCCCTCAAAGTACCGCTTTAGTGACATACCATGACTTTTTATACAACAAATATATTGTATTTAAATTTTATTCAGAACTAAATATTTCCTTATTTTACTTGTGATTTCTTCTTTGACTCATGGGTTGTTTTCTTGTTTAATTTTGAAATATTTGGAGGTTTTCCAAATTAATTTCTCTTAATTTCTAGTTTAATTGCATTGTTGTTATTAGACACACTTTCAGGTATTGATATTTGAATCATTTTATACTTTATGGGCCTTGTTTTTTTCTTAATCAGTTGGATTATCCAAAAAAATATATTGCATGTGCATATAAAAAGAATATATTCTGTTGTTTTGTTACATCTTCCTGTAAACCTTTTTGTCATTATGAAATGTCCTTTTTTAGTATGACTTTTTTGTCTCAAAGATTTCTTTGCCTGATAATAATATATCTCTAGTTTTTTTATGGTTACTTTTTGTATGATGTATCTTTTATCATCCTTTCACTGTTTTTGTCTTTGAATATGAAATATATCTCTTATAGACAGCCTAGAGTTGGATCTTGTGTTTTTATCCATTGCACAATCTCTGTTCTTTTCCTTATGGTTGCTACAGAAAGTACACCCCATTTGCATGACTAATTTCACATCAATGTAGCATCTTTGCTCCAGTATAGCCCCATTTTCTTGTTTTTCCTTTGTACTATTATTGTCAAATATCTTTTATCTCTATTTGGCATTATCCCAACATTACCATTTTAACTATTATCAGTATATACAATCTTATGATTTTCAATGAAATTAAACAAAGAAGTATTCATGCTATCTTCTCTTTTTACCCTGTTGTTAACATTTCCAGCATTCATTTTCTTCTATGAATTTGAGTTATTGTGTAGTTATTTCCTTTCAGTTTGAAGGACTTTCTTTACAGTTTCTTATAAGGCAAGTGTCCTAGCAGTCTTTGTTTATCTGGAAATGTCATTATTTCATCTTCCATATTTGAAAGATAGTTTTGCTGGATTTAGAATTCTTGATGGACAGTTTTATTTTCCTTTAACACTTTTAGTGCCTTTCTACCACCTACTGGACTTCATTGTCTCTGAGTAAAAAATTAGTTGTTAATCTTGCTGTTCCCTTGTACATTATGAGTCACTTTTTTTGTAGCTTTTCTTTTCTTCTCTTTTCCCCCATTTTTCTTTGGCTTTCAACAGTTTGCTTATGTGTTTAGATATGGACCTCTTTGTGTTTATCCTACTAAGGTTTTGTTGACCTTCTTGGATCTGTAGATTCATGTTTTTCATCAAATTTCATAAGCTTTTAACCATTGATTCTTCAAATATTTTTTACCCATTTCTCTTTGTTTGGACTCCTTTCACACATATACTGGTATACATGATATTGTTCCCTAGGCTTTTGGAGCTTACATGCATATGCATGCTCTCACGCGCTCTCTCTTTCTCTCACTTTTCCTTCCTCAATGTTTTTCATCTCTATTCTTTGGGTAATTTCTGTTTACCTATCTTCAGGTTCAGTGTTTTTTTTCTGTCAACTCAAATATGCTGCTGAAACCATATGGTGAGTTTTTTATTTCTGTTATTGTACTTTTCAGTTGGTCCTATTTTATAGCTGCTGTTTCTTTAGCATATCCACTATTGGTTGAGGCCTTGTCATGTTCTCATCTAGTTCTTTGAATATAGCATCTTTCAATATAATCTGATTATATTTATTGGATCTGCTTTAAGATTGTTGCTAAATTTAATGGCTGGGCCCACTCGGAGACAGTTTCTTTAGACTGTTTCAATTTCCAAGTATAGTTATTACTTCCCTTTTTCTTTGTACATCATATAATCTTTTGTTAAAAACTGCGTTTTACAAAATATATCTTAGCAAATTTGGATTCTGATTTTTTTTTTTCCCCTGAAGTTTGTCATATTGTTGGGGATTTTGTTTTTGAATAATTTACTTGGGCTTAATCTGAGGAATTTACCTCTCCTGGACTGTAGCTTCAGGCTAGCAGAACTCTGCTGTTTCCCCATTCATTTCTTACAGAGTTTGCTCTTTTCATGGATGTTGGTATTTAGCATGTTGCTACCAATCAGGTCAGCTTCCTCAGCTTAAAACTGTGGTTTTCATGGGCATTCCCAATCCTGCTACCTCCACCACACCTGCTGCTCTGAGTTTTAGGGTGTTTGAAGGGGTTATGTCCATTCAAGAATGCCATAGATTTTTGCTGTTTTTGGCCCAAATTTCATTAGCTTTTTATGAGTAAATGCTTCTCAACTTTTTTGAATCTATTTCCAGAAAACTAAAAAGATTGTTTTTGTATTTTGAGTTATTTGAGGGGATGGGAAGAAAGGTGTTTTCTCTTAGTGTAGAATTGTAGGTTGACCTTTTTTTTTTTTTTTCAGTCTTTTAAAGGAATTGATCCATTATCTCTGGCTTGGCTTGTTTCCAACTAGAACTGCTGTCATTCTTTTCTGTGTGTGTGTGGTACGCGGGCCTCTTACTGCTGTGGCCTCTCCCATTGTGGAGCACAAGCTCCGGACGTGCAGGCTCAGCGGCCATGGCCCAAGGGCCCAGCCGCTCCGCGGCATGTGGGATCTTCCCGGACCAGGGCATGAACCCGTGTCCCCTGCATCGGCAGGTGGATTCTCAACCACTGCGCCACCAGGGAAGCCCTATGCAGTTTTTTTAGTTTTTTCAAGTTGAAGAAGCATAAAACCTGTCCATCTTGGCTCAGCCACACAATTTTGAATGCAGAATCCATATCATTTTTTATGATTTTACCTCAATCTTCAACACCAAAATAACATAGCCTTTATTTCATTTTAATGACCTACCCTTTCTGAGTCTTACCAAAATTTTCAACCTATTATTCTCATAAAAGCAACAATTCTTTAATTTCCTACTGTTACCTTATTGATTTTCTTATTTAATCAGACCTTGCATACTAGTATTAAATCTGTCATAGCTCACTTTTGTTACATTAAAATTTCAATTCCTCTGGGCTTCCTTGGTGGCGCAGTGATTAAGAATCTGCCTGCCAATGCAGGGGACACGGGTTCGAGCCCTGGGCCGGGAAGATCCCACATGCCGTGGAGCAACTAAGCCCTTGTGCCACAACTACTGAGCCTGTGCTCTAGAGCCAAGGAGGCACAATTACTGAAGCCCACGTGTTTAGAGCCTGTGCTCCACAACAAGAAAAGCCACCACAATGAGAATCCTGCACACTGCAATGAAGAGTAGCCCCTGCTCTCTGCAACTAGAGAAAGCCCATGTGCAGCAATGAAGACCCAACACAGCCAAAATAAACGAAATAAATAAATCAATTTATTTTTTAAAAAATTTCAATTCCTCAAAAAAGTGTTGAAAATATAGGTGAGAGTATGACCTGCCTGCCCAAGTGATCAGCATGTCATGGATACCAGTCATTGGTTTTTCCAGAAGTATCACTTAGTCCACTTTATTGATTAAGGGAAAATGTTACTGCATGTACACACTAGAAATAGAAGTGCTGTGGAGAGATGACACTTTCAGTTAATGCTTTTTCTATCCTGCTGCTGCAACTTCAAAAATTAAATATTAATTAAAATTAAATTAAGATTAAATTAATTGTCAGATTTAACTACTAGTCCATAGGAAATATAGAAAATAGAAGAGCATTTTGTCTGACTGAATTCTTATGGTATCATTTTAGTACAAAATGTGGGAAGTTGCATAGATCAAATGACCCAGTTTATTCAACAATTAAATGGCATGTAATATCAACAAGTGGACTTAAAAACACAATTTTAAAATACCAGACATGAAAAATATGTTAATGGATATATATTTAGTGAAGAAAATATACTTTAGACTGTTGAAGGGACACTTAGTGAATTGGAATATAATATTAAGGAATTTACCTAGGCATAGAAGATAATAGAATGACATTTCTGAAAAACGGGGGATCATTTGAGAGGCTTCTTAAGTCCTTTACATAGGATTTCAAACAAAGAGAGAAGTATTGGAAAGAAGTAGTGAAATGAGAGAACTGAAATATTACAAAATTGATTTAAAAATGGAATGTTCAAATTAAAAAAAACTAAAGTGTTGAGTAGGTTAAGAAAAATGTTTCACGTATAGACCTACTGTAGTCAAAGTACAAAACATCAAAGACCATGAGAAAGTCTTAAAATCAAAAAAGAAAGACTGTTATTTTAGTGATAGTAAAAGAATTTAAAAGTTTGGTTCTTATTATTAACAAATTTAATGAAAGAAGTGATAACAGAGGAAAGATTTCAACAATTCTGAGAAGATGAAACATGGATATTTTTTATATTCTCGTTGAGTCTTTCATCTTTTTATACAATAGTGAAACATTTCAGAATCATGTTTTCAGAGCTATTCTTATATGATACCATGATATGATTTATTCTGAGTAAACTGTCATTCTATTATTTTAATCTTCTTACTTCCTAACATTTCACCCTTTACTTAACCTGTGGGTTAAGTTCATAGTTAGAATGTAAATATAAATTAAAGGTATTTTTCTTTGAAAGTTAATGTATCCTTGATATTCAGTTTTTAATGTTATGCCTAAATTTCTGTTAATAGTAGAATATTAAGTAGTAATGCAGGATAGCAGATAGCTATGTCACCTGCTCTGTGGTAGACTCTTAGTGATAAAATGCCTTGTTGTATATATTGTCAGTATTTTCTCTAGTGTATAATGCAACAAAAGAGATGAAAAGTATTTTTAATTTCATAAACTTATTATGTTTATGATGCACTTTAAATAATGCTGGTAATCCTGAAATAATTCAATGGAAGAGTTGGATTTAATAAGAAAACCAGGAGAGTTTCAGTTCTTTGGGTCTACACAAACATTATTGCCTCTCAGAAGCCTTCTTGACCCCTTCTGTTTCCCTCCATCATTTTACATGCTTCTGTGTTCCTTGTACTGCCCTTTGCTAACATATAATACTCTATAAGGTAATATTTATTTTAATCATCTTTCTGCAAGCTGTCATCTCTGTTCTCAAGTTCTTGTTCACAGTCTAATAAAGGATATAGTATGACTTTTCAGTAACTCCTTCATCTGTTCCTTTCTCCCTTAGGCTTTTATTTCCCCAATCTCTAGGAGTTGTTTTATTTTGGAAAATGTAAATTTTTTTTAGCCAAACCTTAGTGATAAAATTGGTTGAGTCATGAATTTATTGTGTTGTACAATTTAGATAGTGGACCTTCTTAGCATTCGTAATTATTTCTTACTCTAGAGCTCTCATGAGATTTCTTGTGTAAGAGAGATAACTGTGTCAAAACATATATATTAACCAAGAATTAGTCTTTGAAATTTGTTTATCAGTCATTTTAATTTAGTCTTCTTTCTTATTAGGAACGCATCTATAAGGGTAGTACACAAAACATTTAATTAAAATTCAGTAGCAGAAAACAATTTGAATTTCATTTGACAAGAAAGTAATTCAAAACAAAAACTTAAGTCCAGATATTAAAGTAAAGGCATACTAACTGAGGATCAGTAAATTAGGTACGTTTTCCATAGAAATGAAGATAATTATTCTTTTATGCTTTGAAAAAGAGCTACAGCAAAGGATTAATTGCCCCAGAATTATTCTTTCCTAGTTTTTTTCTTTCTTTGAGTTTGCAAGTAAAGTGTATTCTGACTTCATGTTTAGTTGTTCATTTCAAGGCCCCAGTACTAGAACTATGAAAACTAGTTCATCGTGTGATTGTCTTTATACATTTCCTCGTGTCTTACTAACTTTTTTGCCCCCTACTTAATCTTTGCTTTGGAAACCTTCAAGCACCTGCAGCTAAACGTTATCTTTCTAAATGGAGTGAGACCTTTGGAAATAGTGATTAAGGTGTTAAAAATAAATGTAATATAAAAATCAAAGACTGAAGGTCTCTAAAATATGAGAAAAATATCTGTATATCAAAAAATATTTTGTAATCAAGCCAGGGAATATTTAGAAATATACTGCATTTTCATTTTGTACTTCATTTACTTAAATAGAATGTTAGTTCCTAGAAGGCAAGAAGAAAGCTATCTATGGTAATAAGAGGGTGTGCCATGAATCATGGAAGACCTGAAAGTTTACTAGAGCTTGAAAGAATAATCATTGTAGGTAATCAGAGTGGAATGAGGGCACTGTGAGTGTAGGAATCACCACAGACATGTAATTTGTGCAGTTGAGCTATTTGGACTAAAGAACTCATTCATAGACCAAACTAAAAGAAGATTGGTTATGGCTCAATTGGTAAAGGCCTTTAATAACAATAAAACTAAGAATATTGGTTATCTTTTGCCATATAACAACTTACCCCAAAACTTGGTACAGTATACATTATCTCATTGTTACTATGGGTCAAGAATTTGGGAGTGGCATAGCTAAGGGGTTCTGGCTTAAGTTCTCTCATCAGATTGCAATCAAGACTTTGGTTGAGGCTGCAGTCATTTGAAGGCTTGACTGTGATTGTAGCGTCTGCTTCTCGTATGGCTTACTCACATGGCTGGTGGAAGAAGACCTAGTTACTCACCACATTGAGTACTCTATAAGGCAGCTAGAATGTCCTTAAGACACGGCAGTTGGCTATCCTGAGAGAGATTGATCCAAGAGAGAACAAAGGAGAAGTCACTATGTCTTTTTTGACCTAGCTTCAGATGCCAAAATTCATCATTTCCACTGAATTATATTTATTAGAAACAAGTTAATAAGTACACACATATTCAAGAAAAGAAGCATGTGTCTCCACCAAAGGGAATAGTAACAGAAAATTTGTGGACATTTTAAGACCACCACAAAGAAATTCTAATTTTACTGTATAGTCTGTAATTACATAATATAATTACATGTAGAGAATGATTAATAGGGTGGTATCAGCAAGCAAAGTAGATTAGAGCTCCAAAACCCAAATAGGAGAAAAATCACCTAGGGACTTTTAATAGTAGTAGAATGGGCTGTCTTACATACATAGTCAAATTGTAAGTCTAGAAAGGATATTTTAAAAATTTTAAGTTAAAGTGGGAGGCGTCAGACTAGCATCTGAAATAGACAAGGACTGGGATTCCAAGAAGATAAGCTGTATCAAAATGTTGGCAGTGCTTACAGAGAAAAGCCGTGTTCCAAGAACATGAGCTTTTGGCAGTCTAATAAGTATGAGAACAAGGTATTAGAGGTTAGGCTTAGACATAGAAATGGTTATTTAAAAAGATTTTAAGCAATATTTTCCTACTGAAATAAAGCTAAGCCTTTATATTCTCTAGCTTGGGAATCAGCCACCCATAATCTCAATACCAGAGGTAATGGTAATACCAATGATAATGAATGGAAGAATGATTGAGCTATGTATTGAGTTACTGTACTTAGTAGTCACTATAGTTTTAATCAAAGTACCATACCTATTCAGTGTGTCCTTAGCCTACTTCCCTGAGCTTGTGTAATAAAAAACTCAGCCTGGTTTTGTTTGTTTTAATTTTTTTGATTGGTTTGTACAAGCGTATTTCAGCAGGGAATAAGTGTAATTGATCTTTGGGATTTGGGTATTTTGTGGTTATGTTTTGGTTTTGGAGGGGAGGTATTTTATTGTTTTATTTTTGCTGTTGTTTTTTTTTTTTTTTAATTGGACAGCCCAGTAGAAGACAAAATATATGAACTTGTAGTTCTTAGAAGCGGAAATTTATATAAAATAGTGGAACAATACCAAGTGACAGGCAGGGATGAAAGCACTATATGGAGAAATTTGTTAATATCTAATTCAGGTGAAGATGTATATTCCTTCTCACCCAGTAAATTTCACTTCTAAGTATAACAACAGTGTCTCACAGACTTGACTGACCATGTCCTACATCAAGTTCACAGATGTTCCAAGAAAAAATACTTACTTGCCTTACCCCATGTGAAGCATTTAGTGTTTTCTATCCCAAATACTCTTTTTTTCCCACTCACTAAATTTATTTCATAATGTGCTGGTAGATAGTAATGCACTGTTTGAAAAACACTGCCCTAGGGGAAATGCTTACACAAGCAGACATGTATGAGAATGCTTATGCCATTCATTGTTAATAAAAGCAAAAACTTGGAAACAACCTAAATGTCTGCCACTGAGAGAATGTATAAGTAATTTGTAATTTATTTATAGAAAGGAACACTGAAGATCAGTTAAAGTTAATTTATTGGAGTTGGAGCTATATGAATCAGTGTGTATAAATTGCAAAACCTGGTTTGTGAAAAAATCTAATTGGAGAGGATACCTATAACATATAATGTATGTAAAGTTTCAAAATATGTAAAACAATATATATGAAGTTAAAAGCATAATAACTTGGTAATGTCTGATATTTTTCATATTTAGAAAAAGAGAAATACCCTTGAACCATTCACATTCATTGTTTTAAAGGTCAAGGAACATTCTTTCACAGTTTTTAAGCTACTTTTTATATTGTATCATCTATGAATGTCTAGATTGATGACAATTAAAAGATTATAATAATGAACATTGATGGAAGGTTTTAGTAGATACCAGGCACAGTTCTAAGTATTTTATTGATAACTTTTATTAAGTGAGTTCATTCTCACAGTCACTGTGAGGTCTAGGTTCAGTTATTATCCCTGTTTTACAGATGAGGAAATCTAAGAAAGAGGGAAATAACTTGCAGCTAGTAAATAGCAGAGTCAGGATTTGAACTCAGGATGTGTTGCTCCAAAGTCTGTAACATTAGCCTCTGTACTATAGAATCTCTCCATGAGAAAAAGGTATAAACAACAACAAAAATGTAGGAAAACTAAAGACTGTAATTGGTAGTATGGTTTTGAAAGAGAAAGTTTCTCACATTTTTATTCTTTAAGCAATGACATGGACTTAGAAGGAACTAAGATTTAATAGAGCAGAGAATTAAATATTAGAATACTAGCACTCATTTTATCACAAAAGAGAAACTAAGGAAAGCTCCTTGACAGATGATTGCCTTGTATAAACTGGAGAATTAAAAATTATTCATGTATGGTAACTCAGAAACCTTTAAGATTGATCTACAAAAGAAAGTTAGGATTTATCTTAATTATATAATATGGGGTTTTTTTAGCCAGAGTTATTAACCTGTTGAAAGATAAGGTAAAAATATTAACACTGTATTTGTTCATGGTTCACAGATTTTAGAGTAGAAGTAATTCCAGGAGGGTTGTAGTAGATGCTTATGGTGAGGTGAAAAGCTGTCTGGGCACAGAGCCAGAGACCTGACTTTTGGGGTTCATTCTGCTACCACTTCATAATGTGGTCACCAGGATTGGTCTGTTGTGGCTAAATGTGAATTATTATTCTTCCCTGTGCTAACTTACTTCAAGGTCTTGGTTTTGTAAACTACTGTACATTTTCACATAATACAGGCTGCTACAATTTTGCCTCATAGATACTAATTTTTTGTTCATGTAAATTATTTTCCTTTAATTCTTTAGATGTGTACTAGCTTAGAAAGAGTCACAGTTATTTAGAGAAACACGTTTTGAGTTCTCCATTATTCTGTATTTGGATGTTGATACTCTGGTTCCTCAGAAGTTTTAACATGTTTATTGATTCCATAATAATTGTGAGGCTTTCAGAAAGCTCCAAATGTCATTTCCTAGTCCACTGAAAATAGAGCAGTTGAGTCAAAATAAGATGATTTCTAGAAGCATTTTTTTTTTGGTTTGGTATTGGTGGTTTTTATTTTATAGAAGCCATATAAAAATAGAAGATATTCAAGTTGGAGACCTTTGAGAGGGCAGATATAAAAACAGTATTTGGGTAATATTGGTATCTATTGCTTGCTGAAAATGAGTATGAAGTACTTTCTAGCTTTGGATATTAATCAGAGGTTTGTCTCTTTTTTTCCTTCTCTAGTGATGCTATTGCTGAGATTAGAGCCATTTGTATTGAAGAAATTGGAGTATGGATGAAAATGTATAGTGATGCCTTCCTAAATGACAGTTACCTAAAGTATGTTGGCTGGACTCTTCATGACAGGGTAAGTTACTCTGTTCTCAGCTTTCATAGAAGATGTACTTGTCCTAATATTAATACTAGAAAGCTAGGAATTAAGGTGGCATTGGTTGGTTTTTCTCAAGAGTTATAATAATATGGAAATTTAAGGTGATACAGCTGAATACTATTTACTTGTTGCCATGATGAAACTTGAGACATCAGCATATGTGTGAAAACCGTGTCTTACTTAGTTGTAATGCCATCTTAAACCAAGGTTGACAACCTGATACATCTAAATTTTAAGAGAATGTAGTATCTCAAGAAGCTAATTATAATCTTTTTCTAGTTTGGAATCAAAAGAGATTCTTTGTTTCTCTTAATATATAGAAACTAAGTAAGCTTTCTTATTTTGAATTCTCTAAGGTCATATCATAGTAGAATGTTTTAGCAGAGTTGAATAGATTTGTTGGATTCTAGAATATCTGGTCTTAAAATCTGTCTCTACTTCCACTCTCTTAGAAAAGGCTCTGACTTAAAAGGAATCTCACATTATTAAGTCCTGAGTATGTAATTCTTAAATAACCAAGGACAGGAATGATAAATTGCTGGAATTTTTATATTGAATGACCTGACATTCTATAACTTGAATTGCCAGATTTTCACACACAATAAAAGAAATCTTAACAATGATTTCTTTTAAAAGATGTTATATTCCATTATTTGAATTGTTAAAAGTATCATAACTATTAGAAGACATTTTATCTTTTTTTTTTCATTTTATCTTTTTAAATGCAATTATATTCTTAGACTTTTACAGTAATTTTGGTAATAGTCTAAGACTTAGTTTCTATATATTACCCTTATTAGCCTGTGGAGCATTTTTTACTTATTGATTGATTGATTTTTTAGACAGCTCAGAGCAATTTTTTTTATAGGTTTGGCTTTTTTTTTTAATTCTTTTTTAAATTGAAGTATAGTTGATTTACAGTGCTGTGCCAATCTGCTGTACAGTAAAGTGACTCAGTTATACACATATATACATTCTTTTTTTATATTTTCTATTATGGTTTATCACAAGATATTCAATATAGTTCCCTGTGTTATACATTAGAACCTTGTTATTTATCCATTCTAAATGTAATAGTTTGCATCTACCAATCCCAAACTCCCAGTCCATCCTTTTCCTTGCCCAACATGAGTCTGTTTCTGTTTTGTATATAGGTTCATTTGTGCCATATTTTAAATTCCACATATAAGTGGTGTCATATATTTGTCTTTCTCTTTCTGACTTCACTTAGTATGACAATCTCTAGTTGCATCCATGTTGCTGCAAATGGTATTATTTTGTTCTTTTTGTGGCTGAGTAGTATTCCATTGTATATATTTACTACATCCTCTTTATCCATTCCTCTGTCAATGGACATTTAAGTTGTTTCCATGTTTTGGCTATTGTGAACAGTGCTGCTATGAACATAGGGGTGTATGTATCTTTTGAATTATAGTTTTGTACAGGTATATTCCCAGGATGGGGATTGCTGGATCATGTGGTAATTCTGTTTTTAGTTTTCTGAGTAACCTGCATACTGTTCTCCATAGTGGTTGTACCAGCTTACAGTTCGCACCAACAGTGTAGGAGTTCCCTTTTCTCCACATCCTCTCCAGCATTTGTTATTTGTAGACATTTTTTATTTTATTTTATTTTTTTTTTGGCAGTACGTGGGCCTCTCACTGTTGTGGCCTGTCCTGTTGAGGAGCACAGGCTCCGGACACGCAGGCTCAGCGGCCATGGTTCACGAGCCTACCTGCTCTGCGGCATGTGGGATCTTCCCAGACCAGGGCACAAACCCGTGTCCCCTGCAACGGCAGGCGGACTCTCAACCACTGGGCCACCAGGGAAACCCTATTTGTAGACTCTTTAATGATGGCCATTCTGACTGGTGTGAGGTGGCACCTCAGTGTAGTTTTGGTTTGCATTTCTCTAATAATTAGCAATGATGAGCATCTTTTCATGTGCCTATTGGCCATCTGTATGTCTTCTTTGGAGAAATGTGTATTAAGGTCTTCTGCCCATTTTTCAATTGGGTTATTTTGTTGTTGTTGATGAGTTGCATGAGTTTTTTGTATATTTTGGAGATTAAGCCTTGTCTGTTGCATCATTTGCAAATATTTTCTCCCATTCCGTAGGTTGTCTTTCGTTTGTTTTTTTTTTTTAAGGTTTCCTGTACTGTGCAAAAGCTTGCAAGTTTGATTAGGTCCCATTTGTTGAGTTTTGTTTTTATTTCTGTTGCCTTGGGAGTCTGACCTAAGAAAACATTAGTACAATTTATGTCAGGATATTTTGCCTATGCTCTCTTCTAGGAGTTTTATGGTATGTTGTCTTATGTTTAAGTCTGTAAGCCATTTTGAGTTTATTTTTGTGCATGGTGTGAGGGTGTATTCTAACTTCATTGATTTGCATGCAGCTGTTCAACTTTCCCAGCACAACTTGCTGAAGAAACTGTCTTTTTCCCCTTGTATATTCTTACCTCCTTTGTTGAAGATTAATTGACCATAGGTGTGTGGTTTATTTCTGGGCTCTCTATTCTGTTCCATTGATGCGTATGCCTGTTTTTGTATCAATACCACACTGATGTGATTACTGTAGCTTTGTAGCATTGTCTGAAGTCTGGGGAGTTTTGCCTTTGTTTTTTTTCCTCAGGATGGCTCTAGCACTTCTGGGTCTTTTATGGTTCCATATAAATTTTTGGATTATTCTAGTTTTGTGAAAAATGTCATGGGTAATTTGATAGGGATCACATTAAATCTGCAGAGTGCATTGGGTAGTATTGCCATTTTAACAATGTTAATTCTTCCAATTCAAGAGCATGAGACATCTTTCCATTTCTTTGAATCCTCTTTTATTTCCTTTATTAATGTTTTATAGTTCTCAGCATATAAGTCTTTCACCTCCTTGGTCAGGTTTATTCCTCAATTTTTTTTGGGGGGGTGCAATTTTAAAATGTGTTTACATTCCCTTTCTGATATTTCGTTGTTAGTGTAAAGGAATGTAACCGATTTCTGAATGTTAATCTTCTATCCTGCTACTTTGCTGAATTTATTTGTTAGATCTAGTAGTTTTTGTGTGGAGTCCTTAGGGTTTTCTATATATAGTATCATGTCATCTGCATATAGTGACAATTTTATCTCTTCCCTTCCAATTTGGATACATTTTATTTATTTTTCTTGTCTGATTGCTGTGGCTAAGAATTCCAATACTGTGTTGAAAAGAAATGGTGAGAGTGGGCATCCTTGTCTTGTTCCAGATTTTAGTGGGAAGGCTTTCAGCTTTTCATCATTGATTATTATATTGGCTGTGGGTTTCTCATAAATGGCTTTAATTATGTTGAGATATGTTGTCTGTATTCCCACTTTGGTAAGAGTTTTCATCATGAATGAATGTTGAATTCTGTCAAATGTTTTTTCTGCATCTATCTGTTGAGATGATCATGTGGTTTGTGACTTTTCTTTTGTCAATCTGGTGTATTGCACTGATTGATTTGCATATGTTGAACCAACCTTGTGAACCTGGGATGAATCCCACTTGGTCATAGTGTTTGATCTTTTTTATGTGTTGTTGGATTCTTTTTGCTGATATTTTGCTGAGGATTTTTGCATCTATATTCATCAAAGATATTAGCCTATAATTTTCTTTTTTGGTGTTGTCTGTCTACTTTTGGTATCAGGGTGATGGTGGCTTCATAGAATGTCTTTGGGAGTGTTCCTTCCTCTTCAGTCTTTTGGAAGAGTTTGAGAAGAATCGGTGTAAGTTCTTTGTACGTTTGGTAGAATTCACCTGTGAAGCCATCTGGTCCTGGACTTCTGTTTGTAGGAAGTATTTTTATTACAGATTCTATTTCACTTCTAGTGATTGATCTGTTCAAATTATCTATTTCTTATTGATTCAATTTTGGTGGTCTGTATGTTTCTAGAAAGTTATCCATTTCTTCTAAGTTGTCAAATTTGTTCGCATATAATGGTTCATAGTATTCTCTTTATTTTTTTGTATTTCTGTGGTATCAGTTGAGATTTCTTCTTTTTCGTTTCTCATTTTATTTGGGATCTCTCTCTTTTCTTCTTGGTGAGCCTGGCTAGAGGTTTGTCAATTTTGTTTACCTTTTCAAAGAACCAGCTCTTGGTTTTGTTGGTTTTTTTCTTTTTTTTTTTAAATCTCTATTTTATTTTTTTCCTCCCAAATCTTTATTATTTCTTTCCTTCTGATGACTTTAGGTTTTGTTTGTTCTTCTTTTTCTAATCTTTTTAGGTGATAGGTTAGGTTGTTTACTTGAGATTTTTCTTGTTTTTTGATGAAGGCCTATATCACTATAAACTTCCCTCTAAGAACTGCTTTTGCTGTGTCCCATAGATTTTGTATGGTTGTGTTTTCATTGTTGTTTGTCTCAAGGTATATTTTAATTTCCTTATTGACCCATTGGTTTTTTTAGTAGCATGTTATTCAGTCTCCAGCTAATTGTTCTTTTCTCATTTCTTTTCCTTTGGTTGATATCTAATTTCATGCCATTGTGGTCAGCGAAGATGCTTGAAATAATTTCTGTATTCTTAAATTTGTTGAGGTTAGTTTTGTGCCCTAGGGTAGAGAATGTTCTGTGTGCACTGAAAAAGAGTGTATATTCTGTTTTTTGTGGGGTGTTTTTTGTTGTTGTTGTTGTTGTTGTAGTATTGTGAAACTATCAATTAAGTCTAACTGTTGTATCATTTAGGACCTCTGTTACCTTGTTGATTCTCTTTCTGGAAGATTTGTCCATTGATGTGAGTGGGGTGTTAAAGTCTCCTACTACTGTATTCCCATCAATTTCTCCCTTTATGTCTGTTAGTATTTGTTTTATGTATCGGGGGTTCTCCTATATTAGGTGCATATATGTTGATAAGTATAAAATCATCTTGTATTGATTCTTTTATCATTATGTAGTGTCCTTCTTTATCTTTCTTTATAGCCTTTGCTTTAAAGTCTATTTTGTCTGATATGGGTATTGCAATTCCTACTTTCTTGACATTTCCGTTTGCATGAAATATCTTTTACCATCCCCTCTTTCTCAGTCAATGTGTATCCTTTGCCCTAAGGTAGGTCTCTTGTAGGCAGCATATTGTATACTCTTGTTTTTTATATCCAGTCTGCCACTTTATATCTTTTGATTGGAGCATTCAGTCCATTGACAGTTAAGGTAATTATTGATATACATGTATTTATTGCCATATAAAACCTTGTTTTCCAGTTGATTCTTTGTTGATTCTTTGTTCCTTTCTTTTTCTGTTTTTCTTTTTGTGGTTTCATGATTTCCTTTTATTTTATGCTTGTGTTCTTTTTTAGGTTTTTGTGAATCTATTGTATGTTTTTCATTTGTGGCTGCCCTGT
The DNA here is from genome assembly GCF_026419965.1 of Kogia breviceps. Lineage (NCBI taxonomy): Eukaryota > Metazoa > Chordata > Mammalia > Artiodactyla > Physeteridae > Kogia > Kogia breviceps. The sequence continues at coordinate 17,771,983 of NC_081314.1, forward strand.
TTTTCAAGTATGTTAACCCCTTACCATATATACTTGCTTTAGACTGGTAGTCATATAGGCTCAAACACATTTTAAAAACAGAAAAAGAATCTGCATTTTCTTACTCTCCTTCCCCACATTTTATGATTTTGATGTCCCTTTTTACATCTTCATGTTTATCCCTTTGTTGTTCCTTGTGTGTTTATCATTGCTTTCACAAATCAGGTTGTTTTTTTTTTTTTTTCTTTCTGATCTGTATATTGGCTAATTTAAGTGATTTACTTTCCAGTTGTGATTTCCTCCTTCCTATTTCATCTTGCTGCTTCTTTTCTATTTAGAGATGACCTTTCAATATTTCTTTCAGGATAGGTTTAGTATTGCTGTTTTCTTTCAATTTTTGCTTGTCTGATAAATTCTTTATTTCTCCTCCTATTCTATATGATAATCTTGCTGAGTAGAGTATTCTAGGTTGCAGAGTTTTCTCTTTAAAGACTTTGAATGTATTTTGTATGCCCTTCTGGCCTGCAGTGTTTCTGTAGAGAAATCAGCTCATAGTCTTATGGGGGTTCCCTTGTAAAGAACTCTTGGTTTTTCTCTTGCTGCCTTTAGAATCCTCTCTTTATCTTTAACTTCTGCCATTTTTATTATAATATGTCTTGGTGTAGGTCTGTTTGGCTTCATCTTCTTTGGGACCCTCTGTGCTTCCTATATCTGGATATCTGTTTCCTTCTTTTAGTTTGGGAAATTTTCAGCCATAATTTCTTCAAATACATCTTCAATCCCCTTTTCTCTTTCTTCTCCTTCTGGAATCCCTATTATGTATAGATTAGCCTGCTTTATATTATCCCATAGGTCTCTTATATTGCTTTCATTTTTTTTTTCATTTGGCTTTCTGTCTTCTGTTTTGATTGGGTAATTTCCATTAGTCTATCTTCCAGGTCACTTATTCTTTCTTCTGCATTATTCATTCTGCTGTTCATTACCTTGAGCTCAGCTTTCGTCTCAGCAAATGAATTTTCTAATTTTTCTTGGCTCCTCCTTGTAGTTTCAAGTTCCTTTTTACAGTAATCTGCCTTTCTGTTGATAGCCTTTCTTAATTCCTTCAGTATTTTCATTACCTCCTTTTTTAACTCGGTGTCTGTTAGACTGAGGAGGTCTTTTTCATTGTTCCTGCAGGAGAGTTTTTTTGGTCTTTTAACTGAGAGTGGTTCCTCTGCTTTTCATTTTGCTTATATTTCTCTTACTCTGTGAGTTCAGGAGAAACAATTATCTACTGTGGTCTTGGAGGGCTATTTATAAGCAGGAGAATCCCTGTATAGCTTCTGTGGGTTCAATATCTTTTTGACATGAGTGCTGTTTTTGGTTTGGATGCTTGCTGCCTCTTTCTTAGTTGTTATCCCCTTGATCGGGGTGCGCAGGTACACGGTCCCAGGGAGGCGGGGGCAACAGCTGGCTTCCAGTCACAGGTTTCTCCACAATGGCGGCAGCAGGTCATGTGTCCCTGGGGAAGTTGGCCCTAGATCTTGGGACCCTAGGCGACAGTGGTGTGTTGTGCACTCCATGGAGGTAGGAGCAGTGGTTGGCATCGGGTTGCAGGGCCCTCATCAGCAGTGGTTGGCTATGCGCACTCCCAGGGAAGTTGGTCCCAGTTCATGGGACCCTCTGCAGTGGCGGGCCATGCCGGCTCCTGGGAAGGTAAGGGCAGTGATCTGCACCCCTGCTCACAGGACCCTTGACAGTGGCAGCAGCAACAGCAGCGTTCGCACCTGCCTCTGGAGCCCAAGATGTCAGCCATAGCTCACGCCCGCCCCTAGAGCTCATATAAGGAGTGCCCTGCTGCCTGTGAGCGTGCAGAGAAAGAAGCTCTTATGGCAGGCCCACCGCTCTCCTCTCATGCCCCCCAACAATGGTCCCTTGCCTCTGGTGGGCCCAGGCTTCTTCCCAGACTCCCTCAGTTGTGGCACCCTGCACCCTACCCCCGTCAGGCTGTGTTCACACAGCCAACCCCAGTCCTCTCCCTGGAGTCTGACCTCCAAAGCCCGAGCCTCAGTACCCAGCTCTCACCAGCACCACGGGCAAGCGGACAAGCGTCTCAGGCTGGGGAGTGCCGGTCAGCATCGACCTGTGCAGGTCTGTCTCTGCTTTGCCCTCCACACACCTGTTGCTGTGCTCTCCTCCAAGGCTCTGAAGCTACCCCTCTGTCCCCACCTGTGGACAGAGGGACTGAGGGGACTTCCCCGTGTGCAGAAACCTTTCCTTTTTCACAGCTCCCTCCCAGAGGTGCAGGTCCATTCCCGATTCCTTTCTCTCTCTTTTTCTTTTGCCCTGCCCAGTTACATGGAAATTCTCTTGCCCTTTTGGAAGTCTGAAGTCTTCTGCCAGCATTCACTAGATGTTCTATGAGAGTCATTCCACACGTAGATGTATTTTTGATGTATCTGTGGGGAGAAGGTGAGCTCCACGTCCTGCTCCTCCGCCATGTTGATCTGGTTCCCCGAGCATTTATTTTTTAAATAGTAGTGTGCTAAGTATTATCAAAGAAAACCACAAAATTACATAAATTATAATGAAAGTTCCCAAGGGAATTTTATAGGCCATTTTTGCTATAAAAGAGCATTCAGAGTGTAGGGAGATCATCATAAGTTGGTTGGTCAGTTTCAGTGACTAATTTTTAATTGAGGATTAAAAGGGATTCTTATTTCCCACCTCATTTGAAGGAAAGTCCAGTTAGTATGTACATAGTGAATTTTTTCCTGAATATTTATTTTCCCTAGCAGTTCAGATTCTTTTGTCTAGAGTAACAAATCCCAAACTCGATTTTGTTTTCTTTTTCCAATCCTCATGTGGTACTGGGGACCTTTACATCTAAGCCTCATCTCAGATGCATCCAATTAAATTTTACTGGTGTGAGAGATATTAGAATTACGCCCTGTGCCCTCATGCAGGCATATCCACACTACTAAATCCAAGCAGACAAGCTTTTTAGTAGGAATAAGTTTAAAGTCTTTCATTTTTATTCCCTATTAACTACCATACCAGTTTCCTCCTCTCCTCACCTCCCTAATAGAGTATACTACTGAATTTCAATAACAGTAACAATTACCAGTTTTAACAGAACTTATGTATGTCCAAAAATTCTGGGAAAACACTGATTTGATGTGGCTTATCAAAAAATAAACATCATTTAAAACAAATCACTAAACTGTGTGTGTCTGTAGAAATCCTCTGTCCAGATAAAGGAAGAGGTAGGTTTCTCTTGTACATTGTTGATAAAATGATTTAAGGAGAAAGTAGTGTTTTCAATAGGATAATTTTATAAATCTCTCCTGTGATCTCCAATTGCTTTACTTAGAAAAAAGTGTAAGTATTAAATATTTATTTCTAAATATTTATTTCTAAACTTTCCTTTTTGTCATTCCCTTTCTGATCACCTTGTACTTTTTTTCTCTGAAGACTAAAGTAATTTCCTTTCTCTCCTTTTAATCATCTGGTTGAAAGTGTTCATTGTATAGGCTGTAGCCTCTCTCTTCAGACTCCTCCTGTGCATTTTAAAATGAGCTGATGGGCTTCCCTGGTGGCGCAGTGGTTGAGAATCCGCCTGCCGGTGCAGGGGTCACGGGTTCGTGCCCTGGTCCGGGAAGATCCCACATGCCACGGAGCAACTAAGCCCGTGAGCCATGGCCGCTAGGCCTGCGCGTCCGGAGCCTGTGCTCCGCAACGGGAGAGGCCACAGCAGTGAGAGGCCCGCATACCACAAAAAAATAAAAATTAAAAATTAAAAAATAATAATAATAATAATAAAAATAAAATGAGCTGATAAAATTTCTTCTCATTTTTTAAAAAATTACATTTTAATTATCAATTGCATTTTTCCATTTTTGTTGAGATATAATCAACATTTAACATTGTGTTAGTTTAAGGTATGCAACATAATGATTTGATATTCTTTCTGTCTTGATTTTAGAATATTAGAGGTTATAACCTAGTCTACCCTCCTATAAATAAGACAAACTTTTTTCATACTGCCAATTTGTAAAAGTTCTACAGTATTAAATTTTGGTCATTAGAAAGACAGACAATCTCTAACAGCTAAAGGAGTTATTAGAAATTCAGTTCATCTTTCTGTTGACCAAAACTTATTTCTAAATTCCTACCCATTGGTTTTAGTTCTGACATTGAGGGTGACACAGAATAGGTCTAATTTAAATACAGCTTTAGTAATCTCTGTGCTCTGCACTAAGTATCTTACTCTCTTTTTGTATTTATGCTCATAACACTAGATTACCTTTCTTTGTCCTTTCCAGTTTGTAAATATGACTGTACTGTTTTTTGCTTTTAGCTTATGTGTACAGTTCTTCTACTTTCTTGCAAATGCTTGATTGCTTATATCAAAATCTCAGTGCTTGGGTGGGATTTATTTTCAGTTAGTCCATTTCATTTCCTCATCTTTGTGTTCACTCATCCCATATTCTGTTTCTCTTAAGTTTACTAAAAACCTTTTAGCTCTGTATATGTCAAGCAAATGATATCTGCTGCCAATCACTAGAAGTAGAAGTTATAATTCTTTGCCCAGTGCATACTGATCACCAAGGAAAACACAACATAGTCAAGCATTGGATGGAACAATGCTTTACTCACATGGAGAAAGGACAGAGCAAGATTAGCTTCAGTAGTGTCAGTCCCCCATGGTCCAGCAGTCAACACAGAGCAGTTGCCCTGCATGCACCCCTCTTGTGCCACAGAACTAAGGACCCTATTCTGTCCTCTCAGGGGACAGACTTAATAGTGGGGTTGGCCAGGTGCCATATGAAGCACACACTTAAGCAGAACAAAAGAAGACACATTGAGTCTAAAACGGGAATGATATTCCCACACAAGGTGATAAACCCAGCACAATCCATGAAGACTCTTATCACTTGATAAGGAAGTATTCCAGACCCAAGGCCTCTTCCTGTGCAGCCAAGTGTGGGTCAAAACACTGTACAGGAGATTGCCTTTCCCAACAGTCTACCCCTCACCCCTGCTCGATCACTGACATGGCAGATAAAGCATGTCAAATTACCCACCCCAAACTTGAAGGCAGAATTGGGTTCACCAGGGTCCCGGAACAGTCTGTTTGGATGTGGAGTGCTCATAGAGCCTCCCTGTCATTAGGAAACAGCACTTTACCAGGCCCGTTAGGAGAGCCAGACCCAGGAAGACAGTCAAGCCTCCCTAGGGGGTGGTCTTCAACGTGGATTAAGCCAGCTAAAGAGGTCAAATTGTGAGTTTGGGGAGACTGCGCGTGTACAGCTGATAACCATCTTCCTGAGCATGGATGTTCATCAGCTCAGTTTTCAACTTCCCCAAATTGTTGATGTATACACAGTAATAAATGCTGACAATAACACAAACACCACCTTGTTCTGCCAGCAGGTAATTGAGGGCTATTTAGTTATCCATCACCACCTTGACTAGTGAGTTCAGTGAGTCTCATTGGCTTGGATGGCTTGGGCAGTAGTGTTAGCTATTTCTGCCATGGTTGAGGACAGGTTGTACACCATTTTTTTCTAGGGCCTACATACCTATTCCCAGTATTAGAATATGGATAGCAGAATGAAACCAGTGGTTAGTTTGTCTTCCCAGGAGGATACTGTGAGCCACTTTGTAGTGCATCAGCAGAAGCGGTCCTTTTCAGCTCTCTCTGCAGTTGCTGACATGGACAGTCAGCCTTAGAACTCTGAGGCAACAGTCCTTCCCCTGGAGGCAGACATTCTATTGCCCATTGGGGTCCACAGAGAAATACATAACCCAGAGGGGTACAGGGGATACATGTCAGGGATTTTGTTCTGGTAATGCTGACTAGTCCAGTTATATACAGCCTTGGCTTGCTTTTACCGTGTGGTTTCAGGGAGAGAAAAGTTACATACTGGGCATCCAAGTCTAAAATGTCAGTATAGATCAGTAATAAATATTCTTATACAGGGTTTTTTTTCTGTCACATCATAGGAAATATTAAAGTAAGGGACTCCAGAGCATGCCTGCATCTGGGCCTGTATCAAAGGAGTGGCCCAGCTATTTGACCCATTGACAACTTGAGGAAGTTCTGAGCAGTTTTGTGTCAGCCAGGCCATTACAGTGGGAATGCGGAACAAAAAAGAATTCATTCTGTGGTGACAAATCCCAGCATTGTTTAAGTTTGCCTCCTCTGACTATGGCTGTTGTTGTAACAGACACAGCAGATGATTCTGTAGGAATGAGAAGAGGAAAGATTAACGTTTTACTCCTCTCCCACTTCATGTATCTTCTCAGGCCAGAGCTATTCTGGTCTACTGCTTGTGATACTAACTGCCCTGGTATTGCAACCCAAGCCTGATGTTACCTCCTCTGTGGGCAACTAGTGCCTTTGTGGCTTGACACAAACTTTTTGGCCTCAGTTGGCCAGTCTAGTGAAGGACTGCACAAACTTGACATGTCTGTTAACGTCACCCACCTGATTGAAAGGGTCATTATGCCCAGTACTACTAGAAGGACCCTAGCTAGCACCCTGATACTCCTTGATTTCATCTCCTACCTTTGTGGTATCCCATAGGAGGGAGGTTCCCCAAGGTAAGTATCACATCCAGACTAGAGTCAAGGGGCCCTGTCTGGGGTACAATGGTAGGCAGGACTGCAGATCACCCCAAAGACATACACTCCTACAGGAAAAAAGAAGAATGAATGACATGTTGAGATTGTGATTTTGCACAGCCTAAGCACATGGCTACCTAGTCCACTTCCACCACAACCAAACTCAGTATTTCCCAGCGTGTGTTGCAGTGCCTGTTTTCCTTGCACTTGAGTGTTCAGTCGCCATAGTCCCTGAGAGTATGCCCATTGTTGTCTTGCTTGGGCAGTGAAGGATGTTCCTTGGTCAGAGTGAAGTCCCATGGGATATCCAAAAATATGACATAAGTTTTATTCAAGGACAGCTATGGTAGTTTCAGCATCCACATGCCAGACTGGAGTAGCCATACAATAGCCTGACTAGGTGTTATGGTAGTGAGGCATCATCTTTGCCTGTGGCTGGTGGTCAGGGGTTTGATGTGAACAATCTGCCAGATCCAGGCAAGTCCCAGTCCTTGGTTAATGTGTCCCAGTTCTTCTCTCTGGATGATTTGAGTATATTGACAAGAATCACAAGATTGTACTACATCCTTAGACTTCTGGGTTATCTCTTGGGCTCTGGCCCATTTTTGCATCTGAAGTGGACTCCTTTTCCATAGATGTACCCACCAGGCAATTGTTGCAGCCCACTGGGCACAAACTTGATTGACACGAGTTCCATTTATGTTTTTATTTTAAAAGTTCCTTTGCAAACACAAGCATGTGGTCCTTCACAAAAACATGCTACTAAAAAAAGAACAAAAGAAGTCAATGAAGAAATTAAAGAGGAAATCAGAAAACACCTCAAGACAAATGAAAATAAAAATACAACTTGTCAAAATCTATGGGATGCAGAAATGCAGCTCTCAGAGGGAAGTTTATAGTGATACAGGCCTACAAGAAACAAGAAAAATCTCAAATAAACAACCCTACTGTCTGAAGGAGTTAGAACAAAGTCCAAAGTCAGCAGGAGGAAGGAAATAATAAAGATCAGAGAGGAATATAAATATAGAGACCCCCCAAAAAAGATGATAGAAAAGATAAATGAAATCAAGAGCTAGTTTTTTGCAAGCATAAACAAAATTGATAAGCCTTTAGGTAGGCTTGTTAAGACAAAAAAGAGAACCCAAATAAACAAGAAAAGATAGAGGAGAAATTACAACTGATATTACAGAGATACAGAAAACTCATAAGACAATATTATGAATGGTTATATGCCAACAAATTGGAAACCTAGAAAAAATGAGTAAATTTCTAGAAACGTACACTTTTCCAAGACTGAATCTGGAAGAAATAATCTGAGCAGACCAGTCACTAGTAGTGAAATTGAATTAGTAATCAAAAAGCTCCCGGCAGATAAAAGTCCAAGACCGATGGCTTCACAGGGGAATTCTACCAGACATGTAAAAAAGAGCTACTATCTATCCTCAAACTATTCCAAAACATTGAGGAACACTTCCAAATTCATTCCACAAGGCCACCATTACCCTGATACCAAAACCAGATGAAGATATTACCAAAAAAAAAAAGAAAATTACAGACCAGTATCTCTGATGAATATAGATGCAGAAATTCTCAACAAAATATTAGCAAACCTAATTCAACAATATATAAACAGGATCATACACCATGATCAACTGGGATTTACTATAGGGATGCCAGGATGGTTTAATATCCACAGATCAGTCAGTGTAATACACCACATTAACAAAATGGAGACTACAACCACATCATCTGATTTCAATAGACATAGAAAAGGCATTCGACAGATTTCAACACCTATTCATGATAAACACTCTAATCAAAGTTGATATCAAGGAAGCATATGTAAACATAATAAAGGCCATTTATGACAAACCCACAGCTGACATCATACTCAATGGTGAAAAGCTGAAAGCTTTTCTTTTAAAATCAGAAACAAGACAAGAATGCTCACTCTTGCCACTTCCATTTAACATAGTGTTGGAAGTCGTAGCCATGGCAGTCAGAGAAGAAAAAGAAATAAAAGACATCTAAATTGGAAAGGAAGAAGTAAAACTGTCACTCTTTGCAGATAACATGATACTATATATAGAAAACCCTAAAATGCCCACCAATATACTATTAGAACTAATAAATGAATTAAGTAAAGTTGCAGGACACAAGATTAATATACAGGAATCTGTTGCTTTTCTGTATACTAGTAATGAACTATCAGAGAAAACAAGAAAACAACCCCATTTAAAATTGCATCAAATGGAACAGAATAGAAAGTCCAGAGATAAACCCATGCACCTGTGGTCACCTAATCTATGACAAAGGAGGCAAGAATATACAATGGAGAAAATACAATCTCTTCAATAAGTGGTGCTGGGAAAACCGGACAGCTACATGTAAACAAATGAAATTAGATACTATAAATCTCTTAGAGGAAAACATAGGCAGAACACTCTTTGACATAAATCACAGCAACAACTTTTTTGATCTGTCTCCTAGAGTAATGAAAATAAAAACAAAAATAAACAAATGGGACCTAATTAAAAGCTTTTGCACAGCAAAGGCTGTGCAAAACCATAAACAAGATGAAAAGACAACCCTCAGAATGGGAGAAAATATTTGCAAACAAAACGACTGACAAGGGATTAATCTCCAAAATATACAAACAGCTCATACAGCTCAATATCCAAAAAACAAGCAACCCAGTCACAAAATGGGTAGAAGATGTAAATAGACATTTCTCCAAAGAAAACATACAGATGACTAAAAAGCACATGAAAAGATACTCAAAATCACTAATAGAGAAATGCAAATCAAAACTACAGTGAGGTATCACCTCACACTGGTCAGAATGGCCATCATCAAAAAATCTACAAACAATAAATGCTGGAGAGGGAGAAAAGGGAACCCTCCTACACTGTTGGTGGGAATGTAAACTGGTACATCCACTGTGGAGAACAGTATGGAGGTTCCTTAAAAAACTAAAAATAGAGCTACCATATGACCCAGCAATCCCACTCCTGGGCATATATCCAGAGAAAAGCATAATTTGAAAAGGTACATGCACTCCAGTGTTCATTGCAGCACTATTTACAGTAACCAGGACATGCAAGCAACCTAAATGTCCATCGACAGAGGAATGGATAAAGAAGATGTGGTATATATATACATACATACAATGGAATGGAATATTACTCAGCCATAAAAATGAACAAAATAATGCCATCTGCAGCAACATGGATGGACCTAGAGATTTCCATACTGAGTGAAGTAAGTCAGACAGAGAAAGACAAGTATCATATGATATCATTTATATGTGGACTCTAGAAAAGGGTACAAATGAACTTATCTACAAAATAGAAATAAAGTTACAGATGTAGAAAATAAACTTATGGTTACCAGGGGGTAAGGGGGGGAGGGATAAATTGGAAGACTGGGATTGATATATACACACTACTATATTATAAAATAGATAACTAATAATGACCTACTGTATAGCACAGGGAACTACACTCAATACTCTATAACAGACTATGGAAAAAGAATCTAAAAAAAGGGTGGATATATGTTTATGTATAACTGATTCACTTTGTTCTACACCTGAAACTAACACGACATTGTAAATCAACTGTACTCGAATAAAAACTTTTTAAAATTGCATCAAAAAGAATAAGATATCTAGGAATAAGCTTAAGCAAGATGAAAGACCTGTACTCTGAAAACTATAAAACGTTGATGACGATAACTGAAATGATACAAAAAAATGAAAAGATATCCCTTGTTCTTGGATTGGAAGAATTAATATTGTTTAAATCGCTGTACTACCCAAAACAGTCTTCAGATTGCAATCCCTATCAAAATACCCATGACATTTATCACATAACTAGGACAAATAATCCTAAAACATATATGGAATCACAGAAGACCCTGAATAGCCAAAGCAATCTTTAGAAAAAAGAACAAAGCTGGAGGTGTCATGCTTCCTGACTTGAGACTACACTACAAAGCTACAGTAATCAAAACAGTATGGTACTAGCACAGAACCAGACACATAGATCAATGGAACAGAATAAAGAGCCCAAAAATAAGCCCATGCACATATAGTCAATCTACAACAAAGGAGGCAAGACTATACAGTGGAGAAGATACAGTCTCTTCAATAAGTGGTTTGGGAAAACTGGACAGCTACATGTAAAAGAATGAAATTAGAACTTTTTTTCACACCATATACAAAAATAAACTCAAAATGGATTAAAGACCCAAATGTAATACCTGAAACCATAAAACTCCTAGACGAAAACACAGGCAGGACACTCTTTGACATAAATTGTAGCAGTATTTTTTTGGATCTGTCTCCTAAGGCAAAGGAAACAAAAGCAAAAATAAACAAATGGGACCTAATTAAACTTAAAAGCTTTTGCAAATCTTCTAAGCAAAGAAAACCATCAACAAAATGAAAAGACAACCTACTGAATGGGAGAAAATATTTGCAAATGATATGGCAGATATGGGGTTAATATCCAAAATACATAAACAGCTCATACAACTCAATATCAAAAAACCAAACAACCTGATTTTAAAATGGGCAGAAGACCTGAATATACATTTTTCCAAAGAAGACTTACAGATGGCAAACAAGCACATGAGAGGATGCTCAACATTGCTAATCACCATAGAAATGCAAATCAAAACCACAGTGAGATATCACCTCACGCCTGTCAAAATGGATGTCATCAAAAATACCACAAGTAACAAATGTTGTCAAGGATGTGGAGAATTCCCACCATACTGTTGGTGGGAATGTAAATTGGTATAGCCACTATGAAAAATGGTATGGAGGTTTCTCAGAAAACCAAATATAGAACTACCATGTGATGTAGCAATTCTACTCCTAGTTTTATGTCCAAAGAAAATGAAAACACTAATTTGAAAAGATATGTGCATTCCAATGTTCATAACAGCATTATCTACAATAGCCAGGATATGGAAGAAACCTAAGTGTTCATCAACAGCTGAATGGATAAAGAAGATTTGGTACATATACATTGTGTGTGTGTGTGTGTGTGTGTGTGTGTGTGTATACACACACACACACATACATACATACAATGGAAGATTACTCAACCATATAATAGAATGAAATTTTGCCATTTGCAACAACATGGATGGACCTGGAGGGTATTATGCTTAGTGAAATAAGTCAGAGAAAGACAAATTCTGCATTTTCACCTTATATGTTATATCTAAAAAATGAAATGAATGAATATAACAAACAGATTTACAGATATAAGGAACAAACTAGTGGCTACCTGTGGGAGGGCCAGGATAGGGGTAGGTATTAAGAGGTACAAACCACTATGTATAAAATAAATAAGCTATAAGGATGTACTGTACAACATAGGAAATATAGCCAATATTTTATAACTTTAAATGATGGATGAATCTATAAAATACTGAATCAGTATGTTGTACCACCTGAAAGTAATAATTATAACCAACTTAACTTCAATAAAAATTTAAAAATAAAGAAAAGGTCCATTGCCATGAGTATCTACTTAAGTGACATATGTTTTTTTCTTCCCAGGGAGCAAGCTGCTGCCATAGTTCTTTTCCACATATGGGGGATCCCTTAATAGTCCAGTCTTTTAGTTGCCATTTGCCTGACCAGATGGCTAAGTCATTGGCAACAGCCCATTTGTTGGTGAAAAATGTGTCAAGGAATGGTAGTGGAGGTGGCCTGCACTGCCATTACCACAGTGCAGAGCTTGACCTATTGGAATGCAGTCCTCCTCGGCCTTTAGTTTCACAGAGCTGTCAGTAAACCATGCCATAATGTCATCTTTGAATCTTGGGCCTTAGGAATTGCACCTGCTGTGCCTAGGGCCTGGACTTTATCTGGATTTATAGTCAAATTGGTACTAATCATTCTGTCAGTGACTTAAGTGCAGCACTGTAGCCACCATGACATTAGCATTGTAGCGGTGTCGTTAATATAAGGGATGACTAAAATTTCTGTAGTACTTGAGCTTATTGAAGATCAAGCCCTGCCCTTTGGTAGCATATTACAGAAGAATTTAGGTATCCCTGCAGGAGTACAGTAAAAGTATATTGTAGGCTGTTCAGTGAGAACAAAAATTGGTCGTGACCTCATTCTGCAGAGGGATCGAGTAAAAGGCATTAGCCAGATCAGTCAACAGCATACTTGTTTTCCATATAGGTTGCACTGTCTCAGTGAGGGTGATAATATCAGAGACTGCTAGGGCAAAAGCTGAAACTTCTACATTTATCCTTTGGTAATCTGTCAACCTCGAAACGCTGGAGGCCTTCCTTACTGGCCTGATCGGGCTGCTTGTATTGTCTCGAATTAACAGAACGATGTCCTTTTCCCCACTGTAGATATAGGTTTTTGGGGGGTTTTTTTTTGGTTTTTTTTGTGGTACGCGGGCCTCTCACTGTTTTGGCCTCTCCCGTTGCGGAGCACGGGCTCCGGATGCGCAGGCTCAGCGGCCATGGCTCATGGGCCCAGCCACTCCGTGGCATGTGGGATCTTCCCGGACTGGAGCACAAACCCATGTCCCCTGCATCGGCAGGCGGATTCTCAACCACTGTGCCACCAGGGAAGCCCAATATAATATTTTTGTTGAACAACGCACCATGATTTGGCCAGCTCTGGAGCAGGCTAGGAATGCAGCTGGCCCATTATTCTTGAATTTGTCCTTATTGTGGTACATACCGCTTGAGGCAATGGTGGTTTTCAGTACCGTACACAGCCAAAATGTTAATGCCTATTACGTATTCAGTGGTAGGAACCAGGATCATCAGTACCTGAAATGGTCCAAAGAGTCTCATCCACAAATACATGTGGGCTTGTCTTCCATGATTAACTACATTCTTCCCAGACCTACTATTTTAATTCTACCTCTATGGGGACCTGTCATTTGCGCACCAGTATCCAAAGGCCCCATAAAAGTTTGGCTCCCCTCTCCCCTTTTCCCTTCTATCTTGACAGGGGCATAGGGCCTCTGGTCCCCAACAGGGACCCAGAGACCTTGGCCCTATCCCTAACTGTGTTATTCAGCCCTAGACAGTTAAAGTCTGCAGTGCCCCTTCATCAAACAGATGCACCAACCAGGCTGCATGAGACTCCCCTGGCTCCTGTTCATTTCCGTCCTTCAGTTTCCATATTTCACTTTCAAAGAAGGACTTCATTTCAACACAGTCAGTTCATCACCACCACCCCACCCCCAGAGCCAGCTGCCTAGCCCTCTCATTCTACCATGCCATGGTGTTTTTTGTTGGCAACTGTATCTCTTGGTAAGGGAGTGTTCCAAGGCTAAGGCCTATTCTTATGGAGCCAAGTGGAGGTCTAAAGACTACATGAACAAGACTCTCTTTCCTAATAGTACATAACAATGTCCCTCCTAAGACTTCTCTTCTTACCAAATGAAAAAGGGGGGAGGTGTTAAAAGGAAACTTTTGGAGGTGATGAGTGTGTTTATTGCCTTGATTATAATAGTACCATGCATGTATGCATATGTCCAAATGTATCAAACAAACCTGAAGTTTTTTGCATGTCAAATATGTCTCAATAAAATTGTCAAAAAATAACAACAAAGACTATCTTCTCTGTACTCCCTTCACCCCACCACATACAAACACATCTACTCCTTGACAGGCCACCTGAATTTGGTTCATTTATTCCCATTGTGGTGTTAACATTATACATAGACATTTTAATAACAATCAGCATTTTCTCCTAGAAGCATGAAAATTGTCCCTTTAGAATACAACTCATTATGAAATGATGCCATTATGCTACCCAATACTTTTTATAGCTCTTAACATTTTTTTCAAAAATAATTTTGCAAAAATGCTGATAGGTTAGTGTCTCTAACAAACAAATATGCCCAGCTCCCTCCCTCAATAAATTATTTTATTTTTCTGTGTTTGTTTTTTGTTTTCTTATTTTTATATTATATAGTTATTTATTCAAAAAATATTCATTGAGCAGCAGCTATGGATTAGGCACTGTGTTAAATAGCATTCAGATCTGAATAAGATTTTGTGTAATAGGAAAACAACAAAACATTTAGGTTTTGTAATAGAAATACCTTCAGAGTATAGTAGAGCCCCCAAATAGAGAAATTAACAAAAATACAAGTGGCTTTTTCATCTGAGTTATTGTTAGACATTATTATTTATTTAATTAAGTCGCTGTAATGTACCAAGATTTGGTACATTAAAGAACCAAGATTTGGAAGGAGAAGTAGTTGATTGGGAGGCATTATTGGACAAGGTGTAGATAAAACTCGACTGATGTCTTTGTTCTACCTATAATTTGCTCTGTGAACTTGAATGGATAGAGTAATTTCATCTTTTCTGGCCTTGTTTTTAAATTTAGAGTTACAAGTAAGGAAACTTCTTGCATGCTGTCTTACATCTGGGGTTATGATTTTACTTTGGGTCAGCTGTCTTTAGTCTTTTGCTTATCTGTTGTTGATCTCTTGTGATTATAGATACATATTACATAATACTTTTGTTGGCTTTCCACATCTTGCCTCCAGGAAAACCATATCCTGTGAGGCATCTCCATAGATCCCCATGGGCTGCTCTTCAACATTACTGCCCATTATAATTATTATGCCCACCTTGCATCTACTAGTTAGGTGATGCTACCTTCTTTCTGCTATTCTGTGATCTCATCATCTTCATTGTACTGGAAGCCAAATTCTGTTTATCTCCTATTGCCAGCTCTAGCCTACAGAATACAGCTGTTATGGAATTTCTCAGCAATGCCTGTGCCCCCATCACCAGTCTTTTCTTTATTGCCTTGGTAAACAATATTCTCTGGGCCCTCCTGAGGAACATATTCAACTAGTAGGTCTTCTGAGTATACACAACAGATCCTTTATGGCATGCTTACTTCACTGTGTTTTAAATGCCTTTCTTCACAGTCTGCCACAAGGATTCTCGGATCTCTTATTTCATTAATATGCACCGTTGCTTTTTCCAGGAGTCATCCAGCAATGCGTTAGGCCATTTCCATGGGCCTTAAATCCTGAGGCAAGGGAGAGTGCCCTGTATCCAAAAACTCTCTCGTATCCTGTTTGATATTCCCATTCCCCAGTCCAGTACCCTCAGCAGACACTCTCTTGGTTCTTACTGGTTCAAGTTGGCCCATTCCTGCAGCACCTATAGCATATAATCCTTCTCCTCCTTTAGCAGACCCAGTACTTCCCCATTTGGGCTATGCTGAAATTTGACCTTAGCTTGGAGCTACAAGGGAAGGTTAGTATAGAGCATGAGGAGGGCTACTAGCATTGTCCTTAAGGTACTTGCTTCGCTTGAGGTTTCCATATATTTGAGGGGAGGGGTGGGTGGAGGAGGCATGCTACCCTCTAACATGAGACTTATTTGCAGTTCATGGGAAACTTGGAGTTGAAGGTTCTCAGCTACATCCACCAGTTATTCTTTGAACTTGCACTTCTTTCCTATATGGCCCTGATTTTGGCATAGACTTGCCTGGGATGCAAAGTCCCTTAAATTCTGCCACCCTTAAAATTGAGTTCTGGGTCTGGTCTTCAATATGTTCAGCTCTTTATCTGCAGGAGATAAGGATCTCTTTAAATGTTGCCAGTTGTTGATTTAAACTGGTGATTAGTTAGCCTGTCATTTTCTCTGTTTAGCATCTCAGTGACAGCCATAGTCCTTAGTCCATAGTCCTTATAGTTATTAATTACCCTCATCCCTCAAATGCTTGGCATGTTGTACAAGCTAAGTGCACATCTCCATTCCACCCACAAGTGAATTAGCAAATGGCTGCTATTCTGTGTCAGAGACTATCATTAATTTCACTTACAACCAGAAATTGAGTCCTTCTTCATAGTAGTCCTTACTTCAAGTGATCCAACCTCAGAATCCCATCATTGAGGTCTGCTTCTTAGGACTACTCTTGGTACCAACTGTTCAGGTCACATTCCTTAGAAGCCCAGCCTTAGTCAGAGATTTTTGTGCTAGTGATACATTGAAGTTTGTATTCTCCTGAGAAGCCTCTAAGAAAGTGAGGAATATAGGATTAAGCAGGAGACACACTAACAGAAATGTGGTTTCAGAAGAAGTTTTGTCTGAGCATCATCTCAGAAGGAACTTTGAAAAATAAATTGCACCTCAGAGGTTGTACTGTCCTGAGGCAAGGAGGTTGGGCTCTTTTACCCTCCTGTTTCATTCCCCACTAGCTATGAGCCTCATCCTGAAGGAGGGAAAGGGTGTGGACAGGAGAGGCAAGGTAGAGCATAGGAATCTTTGTACCAGGTGGTTCTTTTCAGCCATGGTCAATTCTCCAGAGAAAGATGCAACTAAGAGCCGCTAGCTGTCAATACAGGAAAAAGCAGGAAGATTAGCCTTGTATATTAGGATTTGGACATCTGGGCGGGGCATCAACAGCATCTACCACAGGTACCTCCTATGTGCTAGAGACTTTACCAGCAAGCATTATCTCATTCAGTGCTGTGCTCGAGCTACCTTGAATCAGCTTTCAAGAGAGTGATTATGCACATCCATTCACTTGTATGAGTTCAGTATCATTGGTAGCTTGAAATTGGCCATGGGGGGAGTAATCACATCACAGATATCTGCAAATGCAACAATTCAGGGCCCCATCCCCCAGAGCTAGTTGTTAAAACTTTTACCAGCATTCAAATTTTATAACAGCCTTATGAAGTCGGTATCATATTCTATAAATGAGAAAACAGTATCAGAATGATTAATATACTTGCCATCTCTCATGTAGCTACTAAGCTATAGAATTGGAAATCTAGCTTTATCTGATTCCAAAACTTGGACTCCTACTGTTACAGCATATTGCTTTTTTTTTTTTGGCTGCCCTGGGTCTTTGTTGGGGCATGCAGGAATCTTCAGCTGTGGCATGCAGACTCTTAGCTGGGGCATGTGGACTCTTCGTTGAGGCATGCAGGCTTCTTAGTTGCGGCATACGGACTCCTAATTGCAGCATGGGGCCTTCTCAGTTGCAGCACGTGGACTCAGTCCCAGCATGCGAACTCTTAGTTGCGGCATGTGGGATATAGTTCCCCGACCAAGGATCGAACCCAGGCCCCCTGCATTGGGAGCGTGGAGTCTTACCCACTGGACCACACGGAAGTCCCCAGCATGTTGCTTTTTGAACACAGAAACTTCGTTCTCTTTTTAATCATTTGAGAGTTGGCTAAATTTCTAGATGTCCCAGAATGCACTTTGATCACCAACACCTTCTACTCCAAGTTAATGATTTTATTATATTTCCCTAGTAAATAGCAGCCCCAGGACACATCACTCTATCATTTTGCCTCTGTTTTTAAACATTCTTCCCTTTATCATGTTTTCTTAACTGCTCTTTCTGGAAAGTAAAAGGTATCCAGTAAATATTTGTGAAATGAATAAATGATGACCCTTTAATATGAAATTAGATTTTTCTACAGGAAGGACAAATTAACACACCCTTCTTTAATTAAAATCATAGGTCAAAAATTCTCTCTAAGTGCCACAGTATAATGTGGGAAGTATTTCATGTTGAACCAGAGTTGATACACATTTGAAATAGGTGTAGCTTACTCTCAAGTAACTAAGGGATTTTTAATGCATTTTTAATTAAATGTAAGTGCAAATAGAATTGCTTGGTTCCACCTTACGTTGAATTACAATATGAAGTAAATCGAATGATTAAGCTGAAAATTACTTTAGTCTTCATATAGACTTGAAAATCTTTTCAACTTTTGTGGCATGGAATTGACTGCTTCTTTTGTGTTTTTGTTTGTATTTCTGAAGCAAGGAGAAGTCAGGCTGAAGTGTTTGAAAGCTCTACAAAGTCTGTATACCAATAGAGAATTATTCCCCAAATTGGAGCTATTCACTAACCGATTCAAGGTAAGAATGCTTGGCTTATTTTCTTTTTCACTTTAAAAATGCTCGTTTTAGCTAGTTTAGCAAATGACATTACCATAACAAGTGTTTAGGTCATATTCTTTACTGCATATTCTTTAAATGAACCTGTATTAAATAGATGAATCTCTGCTTTACAAAAGATATTACCAACATGAGTTCTTATTCATTACCTTCAATTGAAGGCTCACCTGCTTAAAATAAGACTTTTTTCATAGACAAACTTTTTTATAGTTATATTAATTTGCAAGGTAAGGTTTGTCTCTGTTAGAGAATGCCAGTTGATGAAAAAGATTTTATATTATAAACATTTATAACACCTCCTGTGTGTGCGTAGGACTATGATAATATGGTTTCAATGGTAAAACTTTCCATTTAATCTAATCATCATTAGATTAATCTATCATTAGTCTTCCATGAACTCCCCAAAAGACATTACCTCAGATCTGTCTCCACTTCTGTTCATGGTTGGTTTGATTTATAACTTTTCTTCAGGATCGCATTGTATCAATGACACTTGATAAGGAATATGATGTTGCTGTGGAAGCTATTCGATTGGTTACTCTGATACTTCAGTAAGTATAATATTTTAATTTAATCTGCTAATATATTAATGTTTTTTCCCAGCATTATTGATGTACTTCACATATATAACCCTAATATATATTCTTATCACTTTAGGTTTTACTTTCACATTTTAAGGTTAGGTTTGAAACAAAATGTTTTGTTTTCTCTTTGTTTTTTATTTTGAATATTGTCTATTTCCATTTTATTTTGAGTATTGTCTATTTCCTTTACATAAAAGTTCTTTTATGCAGTATCAGTGAAGTAACATACTTCTTTTTAAAAAGAAGGCTTCAAAGGGATAGGTTTTTCAAATAGGCTTCTTTGGAATGATATAGAAGTAGGAGAAAGGAAATAAGGCATTTAAATTGTGTCATTAATATGATAGAGATTTTAAAATAGGAGTAGTTTCATCTATAGAGCTTTGACTAAAAAGTAGGAAGAATCTACGTGAGAGAATGCAAGTCCCGGCAAAGTCATTACAAATCCTCACCTCCCTGCTTTGTGACGCTATATCTGTCATACACCAAACATCATGTATGCCAGGGTCTGTTGTTTTGATCTCTTTTTACCTCTTTCTGCTCTACTACCATATTCTTTGTTGTTGTGGCTTTATACCCTAGTATATGTTGTATGTTATAAGTATGGCCTCTTAGTGGTTTGTTCCTTCTTCTTTGCCTTTCTTTTTAAAATCCACTTAGCTACTTGTGGATTTTTTTTTTTGTTCTTTATGAATTTTAAAGTACTTTTGTCTAATTCCTCAGAAACTTTGGTTGGGAGTTTAAATATTAGAACTCCATTTAGGGACTTCCCTGGCAGTCCAGTGGTTAAGACTCCACGCTTCCACTGACGGGGGGCACGGATTCAATCCCTGGTTGGGGCAACTAAGATCCCATAGGCTGCACAGCATGGCCAAAACAAAGAACTGCATTTAATTTTATGAAAAATTTAGGAGAGAATGGAATTTTTTACAATTATGTATTGTTTATACATAAAAATGATGTATTGCTTTATTCAGATCTCATTAGGTCTTTTATATACGGTTTAAATATTTTCGTAGAGGTATTGTACATTATTTCTAACCTTAAAACTTTTGTTTCATTCTCTTGTCTAGTTCCATTACAGGACTTTGAACACTATGAAAATATCACTGATAGTGGATTTTTTTGTTCTTGTTCTAGGAAGGCATCTAAAGTTATTTCTGAGATAGGTTTTTGATATGATAAAAGTTCTTTTGTATTCTCAGTTTTCTGGGATTTTCCTTTCATACATTGTTGAGCCTGAATAAAATTGGTAGATTTGTCTAATGGTAAAACACCCATGCATTTCTAGAATAAATCCTGTTTGAACATATTTGTTTTCATTGTATTTTGCTTAAATGCAATGTTATATTTAATATCCTATTTAGGATTTTCACATCTGTGTAGTCTGTAAATTTGACATATTTTTTTCTGCTCCTTACCCAACTTTGAAATCAAGATATATACTGTTTGTAAAATATCTTCAGTAGTTTCTCACCCTTTTTCTGTTTTGAAATAAATTTTCTATGACAGATTAATTCTTCCTTGAAATTTTGAGAGAATTCTTTTGTTAAAGCCATGTCAGTTTTAAGTTTCTTTTGAGAGAAAGGTCTTTGATTACCATTTCTACTTCTTCAGTGGTTATCTATCTAAGTTAGCCTTTATTTCCTCTTGTATTAATTTTGGCTTTTCATATGATTTTTATAGTATATCAGTTTCATCACAGTTTTCAACTTTATTATTTTATAGCTTATGATATTTTTATTCATAAAACTTTATTTCTTTTGTTATTTCTCGTTTACATCGTTCATTTTATTTGTATCCTCTTCTTGATAAGTCATGGCAGAGGTTTGTCCATCCTACTGTTCTTTTCAAAGAACTAGCTTCTTTTAGCTATTTCTTTCTTATTTTTGAACAATCATATTTAAAGTAACAAATACACCTTTAAGTACTACTTTACTAGTCTCCTAAAAATTTGGACATAGACTATTTTCTTAGACAATCAATGATAAGTATTTTGATTACCTTTATGATTTTCAGTTTAATCAAAATTATTCAGTAGTAATTTTTGTTCTCCCTAGATCAGATGGTTTAAAGCTGTTCTTCCTATTTTACTGTATTATTGAGACTGTGTTCTGAGTATTTTGGTCAATTTTCTGAATTTTCTAAGTATGTTTAAAAACAGTACATATCTATGTTGTGTATGTAGTTATTTATATTCATTACTTTGAATTTATTTAGTATCATTTATCTATACCTTTGCTTATTTTTGTCTACTTTTTCAGAAGGATGTGTTAAAGTCTTCAGCTACTATTGTTCACTTATCTTTCCTTTTAGGTCATTGCTTGGTATACTTCAGAGTATATAGATCAGTACCTCTCTATTCATGATTTGTACATCTTCTGATAATATTCACTTTATCCTTACATCTCATTCTTCCTTGTCATTTATGAAGAATTTTTTCCTTTTCAATTCTATTTTAAATTATTATTCCCCCTAGTTATAGTATACTTGTAAATTTCACAAGCTTATCAATGTCTTTCCCTTGAACAAAAAATACCCACATTCCAACCACTTGTCTTTTTCATCAGAATTGTCTAGAGTTTAAAATTTATTGTTAAGGATTACTTTTTTACCCTTTTTTAGGTTTTTTTGCTTCCTTTTTTAGTTTCAGTAATTGCTCATTTAGACAAGAGTAAACTTTGCTTTGATATTACTTCTTCCCTTACTTCCAAGGAAGAGTAATTCTCTCATAGACTCCTCCTGTATTGTCTTTTCAGGCTAGTTTACTTCCTTAAAGAGTATTTTCAAACCATCTAAGACCTTGTTTGGCTAAAAAAAAAATCATACTTTCATCATGAATTTAGAAAATGGTTTGGCTAGTTTCAAAAGTATTTTTAAGGTTTTTTTCTATGTTTTCATTGGAGGAAATAAGGGCAAAACATGTCTTATATAAAAGTATAGTTATGAAAAAAAAAAAGTATAGTTATGGCCCTCCAGCTGTGTCAGATGACCTAATTCATTAGGTACATTGGTCCTTTTATGGATTCCTCAGAGAGCTCTCCCTTTTGCAGGAGAGGGAGATGTCATCCTGGAACCCGCAGAAGTCCTTAGGATGGACCTCCAAGTGAGGGTCCTTGGCTTCCCACAGGAAAGAATTCTGGAGCGAACCATAGTAAAGGGAGAGCAAGTTTATTTAGAGAGATACACATTCCATAGGCAGAATGAGGTCTGTCTCAGAAGGCAAGAGTGGCTCCAGGGCACAGGGTCTTCTGGGAAAGTGAGATCTGCCCAGGGGCATGGGGTCATAGGTTTTTATGGGTTAAGTAATTTCATAGGCTGAGTGGGAGGAATATTCTTGCTATTTTGGTGAAGGGTGGAGATTTCCCAAGAATTGGACCACTGCCTACTTTTTGACCTTTTATGGTCCTCCTCAGAACTGTCATGGTGTAACAGGGAGTGATTTTTAGTATTTCAGTGAAGGTATAATGAACTAAAGGTCAATGACCCAGCTATTCTCAAAGCCACCTTGGTTTGAGCTGGTTCTAGCCTATCTTAGCATCCCAACAGCTGCTCCCCTTCTTCATTATCTAGCATTTTGTGTCCTGTCCCTTTCCCTCCTGTCTCATCCCCACTCTAGGTATTTGTGACAATGGGAAGTTCCCCAGAGTGGACAGTGCCTCCTCTGGATATTTACTGTGTGACTCAGTGCCTGACTTTCAGGTTTCCTCTGTTTGAGTTGCTTGCCCTTTAGGTGGTCTTGTTGGGCAAAATGTCTTTTAAAACTATCCAGGCTGGCTCCCTTTAAGTATTCCATATCTGGCATAAAGGAAACATGGAAGAAGTACGGATTTCTACTCATTATATTGCTCAATCTCCTAATGTCTACTTATATATTATTTTGATGAGAAATGAGCTAAGGTTCACAAAACTAACTCTCCAGTCTCTTACAGCATTGCATGAAATGAGCTGGCCTTATTTTTCTTGGCTTGTGGGCTCTCTACCAAAACTTCCCCAAATAACAAGTTAAGTCACCTTTAACATCCTGTTATACCATCTTTAAATTCTTTTTCTCTGCATCTGTTAATTCTTCTTCCTTTGGTATAGATTACTTTCCTTTCACTTATGAGCTTAGATTACTGAGATATCTTGTTAAATTTTTTTTCCTATGAGTTTAACTTTATCCTGAGGGTATTAGCTAATTGAGTTGATGATATACATCTAATTAAGCGAAGAGGTTAAAACTTAGGCCTTGGGCTTCCCTGGTGGCGCAGTGGCTGAGAATCCACCTGTCGATGCGCAGGGGACACGGGTTCGTGCCCTGGTCCGGGAAGATCCCACATGCCGCGGAGCGGCTGGGCCCGTGAGCCATGGCCGCTGAGCCTGCGCGTCCGGAGCCTGTGCTCCGCAATGGGAGAGGCCACAACAGTGAGAGGCCCGCGTACCACACACACACAAAAAAAACAACAACACTTAGGCCTTGTTGAGAAGGGGAAAAAAGTGTACTTTAAAAAATGCTTCTGTCTCCCATCCTTGATATTCAGCTCTTTTTCTTTCAGAACTAAAGTTTCTCCCTTATACTATGATGCAGCTACCTTATTCTGCTGCAAAGGTCATTCTAATTTATATTTGTCAGATCCCTCAATCTCCTCCTAGCCTCTAGGCATCTCCAGGATTGAATTCTAGAGAATGAGTTTATACCCCTACATCTTGTCAAGAGCCTGTACAGCCCAAGAATTCTATAGTCATCTAGTCATTAATCTCTAATCCTGTCAGACATTTTAAATCATGTTAATAATCAGGAAATAGATGTTCCCTCTTTGGGAAAAAAATACTTAAAGATACATTCCAGCAAACCAAGAAAAGGTTAAAACTTTAAGAATACATGAATAGAAAGGTGGGAAACTTGTATTAGTAGAGGAGTGGTTATGACCAGTGAATCCATTTTATATAGAAAGAAGACTAAGTAGTATTGTAAATATTGTGATAAACTATAATTTAAAATAGACAATTCTGGAAAGAGTTGCATAGTACAATAGTAATTTAACTCTGTAAAACAGGGGCAAATATATGACCAGTGCCTATTAACAAAAAACTTATGAACATTTAAAGAAATTGAGCTAAACTGGGCTAATATATATCCCAAGGTGTTAATACTCATTGTCCATAGGTGTGTATGGGAAGAAATGTGGACATTTTATTTTCTTGTGTTATCTGTATTTTCTGAATTTTATATAACAATTAAGTGTCTTTTATAGTTAAAGAGAAATATTATATTCAAAGTCAGACTAAAAAGAGAGGAAAATAAAGTCAGCATGTTTGAACTTTTATAAAGAACCTTACAAAATTTTAATCAAGGTAGTAAATATTTTTGGCTCAGTGTTACTTTCTGAATTTTTCAGTGGAAGTGAAGAAGCTCTTTCCAATGAAGACTGTGAAAATGTTTACCACTTGGTATACTCAGCACATCGCCCTGTTGCTGTGGCAGCTGGAGAATTCCTTCACAAAAAGTGAGTTAATTCTCTTTGAAACCAGGTTCCACTTTCATACGTTGTTTTGTCGTTGTTTTACAGTTAATGAAAGAAAGTAGTAGTAACTGAAAACAGTGCTAGAAGTGGCCATTGCCCCAATTTCTGGGGGCTGTCATATTCTCACAGCCTACATGCACATCATGAATCACATCCCTGAGAATGATGTCCCTTGTGATATATTCCTCTGACCTGAAATCTAAAAGGATGGTTCTCAGCTAGTCAGCTTAGTCATGTGAGTGGAGAAAGGAGAAGTGCTTGAAGTTTATAAAGACTCCCCTAAGTAACTGATATTTTATTTCACCAAATTTTTTTCCCTTTTAAAATTCTGAGTTCTCATCTTATCTTGTCAACATTGGTAATCTAAAATTATCCTCAAAACGCCTCCCAAATTTTCATTTTTTTCCATTCTGTCAGGATGAGGATTATTTTAATCAGTAATCCATAATGATGCTAAAAATTATATATGCAGTTACAGTTTAAAAGCAAAATCTCATCTATTTTTTTGACAAAGCGTAGAGCTAGTGAGAGCTTATGAATGTAATTAAACATTCTTATGAAATATATTTTTGATCATGGTCTACTGTATATGTTATATAATTTATTAGTAGATTAATTCATTCTTAAAATGTAAACATATTCTTGGGCAAGGGGATGTTTTGCTTTGTTTTTGTTTTTGTTCATAGATTTAACTTAGTGACTTTGACAGGTGAACCCCAGAAGTGCATTACATGTTGTGATTTGTAATTATGCTAAGCACAGATATAGATCATGCACTGGGCAACTGTTATACATGAATGATTAACTTTGATAATGAGCAGGCCTGGCCCTCCGTCCAGCATCAGCAACTCAGTGCTGCAGCCACAAACTGCTCTTTACTCAGTGGTATCTCTCAAAGTGAGAAAAAGTTGTTTCTATGTGAAAAAATCTGAGGAAGCTGGCTAGTAGGGCATGCTGGTAATGAAAGTGAGGAAGAAAGTCAGAAGTTTTAGGCATGACTTTTAAAATAAGGTATTGACTTTGCCAGTGACTCTGACATCATTGGCTAATAAAGAATAATGCTATTTCCATATTTATCTTGAGGTGTTGTCTATCACAAATATCAAGGGTATACTGTAGTCTTCACTTCCCTTCCTTTTTTATTGTATTCTAGTAATAAATTCTCCTCTGTTCTCTACTTAACTTTTCAAAAAGCTGTGTGTTTTTTTAGAAAGAATTATTGCTTCTATAGTTTCAAAGAAAAGATAAGACTAAAAAGGCTGGTTAGCTACAGAATAGAGGCCATAAACTGGCAGCACTATAATCAGAAAGAGCCTTTGGATATATTTAATTTTATTTGTATTGTGTTTTTGTAAGTTTGAAACACTTGCTAAAGATTTTTAAATTGTAATATTTTACATAAAAATCGACAGATGTAAGCTGCCACTATTTTTTATTTCTTTGTGAAAAGGAAGTCAATTCCTGTGCAAATGAAAGCTTTACTTCATAAGCTTTATGCCCCTGCCCTGGAGATACTCAGTTTGAGAACTTTTGATTCTTAATGATATCTTTCAGCATTTTCCCACCATTTAATATTGTGATCTGTTAAAATCTTAACAAGTAAACTAGCTCCACAATTCCATGATAAAGTTTAACAAAAAAAATGTGTGCGTGCACATAGACTTAGTCTGTTTTTTAGTCTAGTGTATTAAGCTATACCAAGCATCCAAAAAATGGTAAAATGTATCTAAATGAATATTTTAATGTCATTGAAAATTCTACATTTTAATATTAGAAAAATTAATTACTAATTACTCAGTGCCTTATATATAGTGAATGCAATTATTTAAATTTGTACATTTTAGTGTAAAGGACCCTCATACTTTCCATTTGCGCCCCACCTCTGAAAGCCACCCAAATAAACTTTCTCTTAAACCAGTCTGATAGCTGTGTAGATATAGCTTCAAGATAATACTCTAGTCTTCTGTACCCGCTGCCATATACTTTCTTTCCCCTTCCCTCCAAAGCTACTGTTTCTCAGTACTCATTTTCTGCTTGAAATTGGTTTATATTTTATGTCACATGAAGTTTTTCTTATTTTATTCAATTATTTAGCCTCTCATCTGAGAGGCCTACTATGACTTCCATGTCTAAACTAGCACTCTATAT
This sequence comes from Kogia breviceps, assembly GCF_026419965.1. Classification (NCBI taxonomy): domain Eukaryota; kingdom Metazoa; phylum Chordata; class Mammalia; order Artiodactyla; family Physeteridae; genus Kogia; species Kogia breviceps. Next base: position 17,798,756 of record NC_081314.1, read on the forward strand.
CCCTATTCCTAGACCGTTGTATTTCCTTGTAACACCTGAGGTGGTATATATTGATCTACTGTTTATCTCCAACCACTAGAGTGAGAGCTCAATGAGAATAGGGGTTTTGTCTTTGTTCAGTATTATATCCCTTTTACCTGGAGCAATACCTGGGAGTAAGGCACCTGAGTAGTCCTTAAGTTTTGTTAGAATAAGTCTTCTTAGCAAATTAAAATTGTCAAGTCATTTCTTTGCCATATTTTAGAAGTTTTGCCACTAAGTAGTATTTTTATAAATTTAATGTTTCATTTTACTCAATACTGTTGGGTTGGTGAACACTGTTTCTAGGCAATAGGTTAGTAAACAGAAGATAGTGGAAGAACTAAATCATGATTAAAAGTCTGAATTTTTACCATTATTGCTGGAGCCTTTGGTTAAGTTCTGTAATTACATGACTGTAAAATGGATATTTAAGAAAATAGAACTGTATTTAAAATTACATACTTTAGTATCTATCATAGAAAATAAAAAGTTTGTTTTTCATAAAGATTTGAACATTGATTAGTCATCAGTAAAAAAAAGCTTTCTTTTACACTTTATGTATAGTTGAACTGTATGAAATTGTTTGGATCTAACCACTTTTTTGACCTATAAAAACATCAGTTACATACTTGTGTTGAAACAAATCAGTAACCTGATCTCTGATACTATTTCCTTTTTTTAACACTGAAATAATTTATACGTTGAAGGAAAAGACTAAAATTCATATCCATGTAAATTTGTAAAGTTCTTGTTTTGTTACTTATTTCCAGGCTATTTAGCAGACATGACCCACAAGCAGAAGAAGCATTAGCAAAGAGGAGGGGGAGGAACAGTCCAAATGGGAACCTTATTAGGATGCTGGTTCTTTTCTTTCTTGAAAGTGAGGTAAATTTTTAACATACTTCTTTATTTTGTTTTTGTTTTAACGTTAGATTACATTTTAAATAAAATTGTTGTTTAATTCATTGTAATTAACAATATTTTTTAATCAAATGAAGACAAGCCTGTTTCTTACAAAACTGACTCCATGGATATTTTCTTTGGGTATTTTTTTGTCTTTGTTTTTGTTTGGGTTTTTTTTGGCTTTGCCATGTGGCTTGTGGGACCTTAGTTCCCCGAATGGGGATTGAACCAGGGTCCACGGCAGTGAAAGCCTGCATCCTAACCACTGGGACCACCAGGGAATTCCCTGCCTCCATGGATTTGATTTTATGATTATGGAATCAGTACTCTACCTTTTGTGGGAATATATATGCAGGTGTGGATTAACACTGAATATAGACTAGAAATTTTTAAAGTTTTATAGTATTGCATTGTAATACTGCATACGTTTTATTGTTGCTTTTTTTTTTCTTGAATTTTTGCCCATGACTTTTAAATTATATTATTTAGGGAATTCCCTGGCATTTCTGTGGTTAGGACTCTGTGGTTTCACTGCCGAAGGCCCAGGTTCAATCCCTGGTCAGGGAACTAAGATCCTGCAAGCTACGTAGCATGGCCAAAAAAACCCCCCACATTATATTATTTAAACAGTTCATGAACATTGTCAAACTATTAAAACCATTAGTTCTATCTTGTTTGAAAATTATGTTATTTAAGGAGAAAGAAAAACATGAATTTAGATGTAAATTAGTAGTTGTGCAAGTCCATAGCAGTAATTCCATGCGACATTTCCATGTCAGTTTATCAAGTAAACAGTTAACATCCATAACATATTATCTATCTAAATCTGTTTGCGCAAGTGAACTTTGGTTTGCCCACTTAAATGTTCTTTGTTATTAGAACTGTATTTCCTACTGCTGGTTTGACATTGGGGGAATGGCAAACTAAACCTAAAGACCCCCTGAATGAACAAACTTGTTGGCTTATAAGTGAGTGGGAACAGAGTTGCAAAAAATGGTGGTGAAAATCTGGAAATCTAGGACCCTGAACTTTACTTGGGGAAAGAGTATTTTTGGTTTGTATTGGAATGTCCAGAAAGAAGAAAAACTTGAGACTGTATGCTCAAGTTTGAAAGTGCTGGAGAAACCCTGTAGGAATGAGGAATAGAGAGACAAACAGGCAGTCTATAAGAAAATTGAGAGATGTAAGAACTTACTCAGTGGAAAGAGTGGCATTAGGGCAAAGCAGAGCCAGAAAAGTGGTAAAGTGGTGAAGGAATTCCTGTTATCTTTCAAGTGAATTGGGAACAGATAGAGAAAGAATAAAGTCAGAAACAAAACCAGTTGGAGAGTTGCGTTTGAGTAAATGACTTGTTTAAGAATTTAAGAACAGTGTTTTAAATGTGTATACAAATTACGTGGGATCTTGTTAAAATGCCAGTTCTGATTCAGTAGCTCTGGGTTGAGGTATGAGATGCTACCTTTCTAACAAGCTCCTAGTTGATGTTTATTTTTCTGGACCAAAAGTCCAGGGACCACACTTTGCATAGGTTTAAAGGGTTTAAAGCATTATTTTCTTAACAAAGCAAGTGTGGATATATTATGGAGTAAAATACAGATGTTTGTGAATGTGTAAGGTAAAACACTAAGTACTTATAAATATCACACTTGTGGTAGACGATTCAAATTAAATCCTTAGCCCTTTAGGTTTTAAAGAAATGGGATTAAAAGTATTTTGCAACAATCAAGTCATATTTAAAAATTTGACTTTAACAGCAACAGTAATTTCAAAATTTGATAGGGATGAGACACGCATATACTATTTAAACTGCTGAAAAGCTTAGGGAATATGATGATCAGGCTACTTTAACTTGATTATTAATTGAAAGAAAATGTTTTGGATCTCTGAAAGCCCAAGGACTTTACTTCTTGATATATTAAAATCCATAAGTACTTAGTTTTATGCAGTTTCATCTTCTATATAAAGCAATGTGTATTACTGCTCTATATTTCAAATGGTACTGCTGTTTCATGTGTTTGCTGCTGTTTACTAAAGTGTTACACGAACATTAAAATATATTTCCCAGTTCTCCTCTGTGGCATTCTTGTCAGCTGCAAAAGCAACTGCAAATCATACTTAAGGGTTTCTTGTGTACACCTGGAGATGAATGCTTATTAAAGCCATAATCTTATAATATGGTGGGATTCTGATTGTCTTATTCTGAATTCCTCTTGTTTCACTGTAATGTGTGTTTCAGTAATATTTTAAACTCATAAAAAGTTGAATTGAAAGAGACCTTAGAAATCAGAAAGTAGAATAAGTCCAGCTCATAGATGATTACTGATCAGTTAACTAGAATTAACTGAATTGAAAATCATTCCCATTCCTTTGTTTTACTTGGATGTTAAATAGTAACATTTTAGTAATAGAATTCTAAAATGTTGAATTGAGAGGTTTGTAGTCCATGGAGTAGTAGTCCTCTTTTATATGGGAATTATAAGTGAAATGATGGAGATTAAGAGATCTGCCTAAACTGGTTTTTCTTTCCTTTTTAGTAGTCATTGGTTTCAAGTGAAAAAATACCTTGTGTATTTGAGATACATGCCATATAGTAGGATAAATGGTACTTGCATGTGATGAGTCCATATTTCCCTATATGTAGTGTGACCATAATACTTACTGTACAAACTGTGATGCTTTTCAGAGTGACAAGGATGCTATTAATAATTATTCCAAAGCACTAATCATAACCAAGAACATTTCTGGACAATCTAGAAGTATGGTAACTGTCCTTCTAGGCATATGGAATGATGAGGTGCATTATGACAGTAATTTAAAACAGAAAGTTAACAGATATATTATTTATATAACCAGGAAATCTCCCCAGAGTGATAACTTTTGGGGGTTCTTTTTTAATATGTTCTTCAAGCTTCACCAATAACTGGCTCTGCTTCTGCAGAGAATAAAAGCCAATATAAGAGTATTTAGAAATTTTAGGCTTAATAATTTGGAATGGTTATTTGCACTGTAAATGATTTTCCATAAAAGGAATAAGTGTAAGATTCCATTATACAGTGAACTCCTTTAGTGTGTTTAACTATTCAACAGAGAAGTGAGCAGGGCAGGAAAAACATGAGGTAAAATATTTATGAGTAACCTTGAAGACAATTAAAGATAAATGGGAACACACCCAGAAAATTGTAATTAAAGTCACCAGGAAAATGAGATTAGTTTGTTATATACTGGATTAGAGGACACCCTATAAAATAAAATAGATATAGAAAGGTAAAGTTCACCTAGACAATAAATATAATTTTAATTTATGTTATATAATTATACATAAATTTTAATATAATTCTGATCATCTATTTGCTGTACAATAACTCTTTGTCCATTAATGAGCTACCTTTTTTGTTCATCTAATTCCCAAGGAGTACAAAGAATGCTTGCAAATGTCTGATTTTCATTCTGCTTTTATAAAATTATGTTACAAAAAACTGCATTTAGAAAGTGAACTTCTGTGTCATTGTTAGGGTTCCAGATCCTTTTTTTTTAAAAAATAAATTTATTTTATTTATTTGTTTGTTTTTGGCTGCATTGTGTCTTCGTTGCTGCCACAGGCTTTCTCTAGTTGCGTTGAGCAGGGGCTTCTCTTGTCGCAGAGCACGGGCTCCAGGCACAAGGTCTTCAGTAGTTGTGGAGCACAGGCTTAGTTGCGCCGTGACATGTGGGGTCTTCCCAGACCAGGTCTCGAACCTTTGTCGCCTGCATTGGAAGGCAGATTCTTTTTTTTTTTTTAACCATCTTTATTGGGGTATCATTGCTTTACAGTGTTGTGTTCGTTTCTGCTGTATAAAAAAGTGAATCAGCTATACATATACATATATACCCATATCCCATGCCTCTTGCATCTCCCTCCCACCTTCCTATCCCACCCCTCTAGGTGGTCAAAAAGCATGGAGCTGATCTCCCTGTGCTACGCGGCTGCTTCCCACTATCTGTTTTACATTTGGTATTGTATATATGTCCATGCCACTCTCTCACTTCGTCCTAGCTTACCATTTCCCCTCCCCGTGTCCTCAAGTCCATTCTCTACGTCTGCGTCTTTATTCCTATCCTGCCCCTAGGTTCTTCAGAACATGTTTTTTTTTTTATTCCATATATATATATGTGTTAGCATACGGTATTTGTTTTTCTCTTTCTGACTTACTTCACTCTGTATGACAGACTCTAAGTGCATCCACTTCACTACAAATAACTCAATTTCATTCCTTTTTTATGGCTGAGTAATATTTGATTGTATATATGTGCCACATCTTCTTTTTCCATTCATCTGTCCGTGGATACTTAGGTTGCTTCCTTTTCCTGGCTATTGTAAATAGTGCTGCAGTGAACAATGTGGTACATGACTTTTTTTGAGTTATGATTTTCTCAGGGTATATACCCAGTAGTGGCATTCCAGGGTCATATGGTAGTTCTATTTTTATTTTTTTAAGGAACCTCCATACTGTTCTCCATAGTGGCTATATCAATTTACATTCCCACAAACCATGCAAGAGCGTTCCCTTTTCTACACACCATCTCCAGCATTTATTGTTTGTAGATTTTCTACTGATGGCCATTCTGACCAGTGTGAGGTGATACCTCATTGTAGTTTTGATTTGCATTTCTCTAATGGTTAGTGATGCTGAACATCCTTTCGTGTGTTTGTTGGCAATCTGTATATCTTTTTAGGAGAGAAGTCTATTAGATTTTCTGCCCATTTTTGGATTGGGTTGTTTGTTTTGTTGTTGTTGAGCTGCTGGTTTATTTTGGAGATTAATCCTTTGTCAGTTGCTTCATTTGCAAATATTTTCTCCCATTCGGAGGGTTGTCTTTTCATCTTGTTTATGGTTTCCTTTGCTGTGCAATGGCTTTTAAGTTTCATTAGGTCCCATTTGTTTATTTTTGTTTTTATTTCCATTTCTCTAGGTGATGGGTCAAAAAGGATCTTGCTGTGATTTATGTCATAGAGTGTTCTGCCTATGTTTTCCTCTAAGAGTTTTATAGTGTCTGGCCTTATATTTAGGTCTTTAACCACTTTGAGCTTATTTTTGCGTTTGGTGTTAGGGAGTGTTCTAATTTCATTCTTTGACATGTAGCTGTCCAGTTTTCCCAGCACCACTTATTGAAGAGGCTGTCTTTTCTCCACTGTATATTGTTGCCTCCTTTATCAAAGAGAAGATGACCATATGTGCATGGGTTTATCTCTGGGTGTTCTATCCTGTTCCATTGATCTGTATTTCCGTTTTTGTGCCAATACCATACTGTCTTGATTACTGTAGCTTTGTAGTATAGTCTGAAGTCAGGGAGCCTGATTCCTCTAGCTCCATTTTTCTTTCTCAAGAGTGCTTTGGCTATTTGGGGTCTTTTGTGTTTCCACATAAATTGTGAAATTTTTTATCCAGTTCTGTCAAAAATGCCATTGATAGTTTGATAGGAATTGCATTGAATCTGTAGATTGCTTTGGGTAGTATAGTCATTTTCAAAATGTTGATTCTTCCAATCCAAGACCATGGTGTATCTCTCCATCTGTTTGTATCATCTTTAATTTCTTCCATCAGTGTCTTATAGTTTTCTACAAACAGGTCCTTTGTCTCCTTAGGTATGTTTATTCCTAGGTATTTTATTCTTTTTGTTGAACTGGTAGATGGAGGTGTTTCCTTAATTTCTCTTTCAGATTTTTAATCATTAGTGTATAGGAATGCAAGAGATTTCTGTGCATTAATTTTGTCTCCTGCTACTTTACCAGATTCATTGATTAGCTCTAGTAGTTTTCTGGTAGCATCTTTAGGATTCTCTCTGTGTAATATCATGTCATCTGCAAACAGTGACAGTTTTACGTTTCTTTTCTGATTTGGATTCCTTTTATTTCTTTTTCTTCTCTGATTACTGTGGTTAAAACTTCCAAAACTGTGTTGAATAATAGTGGTGAGAGTGGGCAGCCTTGTCTTGTTCCTGATCTTAGTGGAAATGGTTTCAGTTTTTCACCATTGAGAACGATGTTGGCTGTAGGTTTGTCATATATGGCCTTTATTATGTGGAGATAAATTCCCTCTCTGCCTACTTTCTGGAGGGTTTTTATCATAAATGGGTGTTGAATTTTATCGAAAGCTTTTTCTGCATCTATTGAGGTGATATGGTTTTTATCCTTCACTTTGTTAATATGGTGTATCACATTGATTGATTTGCATATATTGAAGAATCCTTGCATTCCTGGGATAAACCCCACTTGATGATGGTGTGTGATCCTTTTAATGTGCTGTTGGATTCTGTTTGCTAGTATTTTGTTGAGGATTTTTGCATCTATGTTTATATTGGCCTGTAGTTTTCTTTTTTTGTGCCATCTTTGTCTCATTTTGGTATCAGGGTGACAGTGGCTTCTTAGAATGAGTTTGGGAGTATTCCTCCCCCTGCTATATTTTGGAAGAGTTTGAGAAGGATAGGTGTTAGCTCTTCTCTAAATGTTTGACAGAATTTGCCTGTGAATCCATCTGGTCCTGGGCTTTTGTTTGTTGGAAGATTTTTAATCACAGTTTCAATTTCAGTGCCTGTGATTGGTCTGTTTATATTTTCTATTTCTTCCTGGTTCAGTCTTGGAAGGTTGTACTTTTCTAAGAATTTTTCCATTTCTTCCACATTGTCCATTGTATTGGCATATAGGTGCTTGTAGTAATCTCTCATGATCCTTTGTACTTCTGCAGTGTCATTTTGTTACTTCTCCTTTTCCATTTCTAATTCTGTTGATTTGAGTCTTCTCTGATTTTTTCTTCATGAGTGTGGCTAATGGTTTATCAATTTTGTTTATCTTCTCAAAGAACCAGCTTTTAGTTTTATTGATCTTTGCTATTGTTTCCTTCATTTCTTTTTCATTTATTTCTGATCTGATCTTTATTTCTTTCCTTCTGCAAACTTTGGGGGGTTTTTTGTTCTTCTTTCTCTAATTGTTTTAGGTGTAAAGTTAGGTTGTTTACTTGAGCTTCTTCTTGTTTCTTGAAGTAAGATTGTATTGCTATACACTTCCCTCTTAGAACTGCTTTTGCTGCATTTGTTTATAGGTATTTTTTTATTTGTTCAGTGATCTCTTGGTTATTTAGTAGCATATTGTTTAGCCTTCCTTTGTTTGTACTTTTTACTGTTTTTTTCCTGTAATTGGTATTTGGTCTTATAGCAAAGTTGTTGGAAAAGATACTTGATTCGATTTCAGTTTTCTTAAATTTACCAAAGCTTGATTTGTGACCCCAAATATGGTATATCCTGGAGAATGTTTCGTAAGCACTTGAGAAGAAAGTGCATTAGGTTGTTTTTGGATGGAATGTCCTGTAAATAACAATTAAGTCCATCTTGTTTAATGTATCATTTAAAGCTTCTGTTTCCTTATTTATTTTCATTTTGGATGATCTGTCCATTGGTGAAAGTGCGGTGTTAATGTCCCCTACTATTATTGTGTTACTGTCGATTTCCCCTTTTACGGCTGTTAGCATTTGCCTTATGTATTGAAGTACTCCTATGTTAGGTGCATAAATATTTATAATTGTTATATCTTCTTCTTGGATTGATCCCTTGATCTTTATGTACTGTCCTTCTTTGTCTCTTGTAATAGTCTTTATTTTAAAGCCTATTTTGTCTGATATGAGAATTGCTACTCCAGCTTTCTTTTGATTTCCATTTGCATGGAATATCTTTTTCCATGCCCTCACTTTTAGTTTGTGTGTCCCTAGGTCTGAACTACATCTCTTGTAGACAGCATATATACAGGTCTTGTTTTTATATCCATTCAGCCAGTCTGTTTCTTTTGGTGGGAGCATTTAATCCATTTACATTTAAGGTAACTATTGATATGTGTGTTCCTATTACCATTTTCTTAATTATTTTGGGTTTGTTATTGTAGGCCTTTTCCTTCTCTTGTGTTTCCTGCCTAGAGAAGTTCCTTTAGCATTTGTTGGAAAGCTGGTTTTGTGGTGCTGAATTCTCATAGTGTTTGATTGTCTATAAAGGTGTTAATTTCTCAGTCGAATGTGAATGAGATCCTTGCTAGGTAGAATAATCTCAGTTATAGGTTTTTCCCTTTCATCATTTTAAATATGTCCTCCCACTCCCTCCTGGCTTGCAGAGTTTCTGCTGAAAGACCAGCTGTTAACCTTATGGGGATTCCCTTGTATGTTATTTGTTGCTTTTCCCTTGCTGCTTTTAATATTTTTTATTTGTATTTAATTTTTGACAGTTTGATTAACATGTGTCTTGGCGTGTTCCTCTTTGGATTTATCCTGTATGGGACTCTCCGTGCTTCCTGGACTTGATTGACTATTTCCTTTCCCATGTTATTGAAGTTTTCCAGTATAATGTTTTCAAATATTTTCTCAGTCCCATTTTGTCTTCTTCTTCTGGGACCCCTATAATTCGAATATTAGTGCGTTTAATGTTGTCCCAGAGGTCTCTGAGACTGTCCTCAATTCTTTTCATTCTTTTTTCTTTTTTCTGCTCTGCAATAGTTATTTCCACTATTTTATCTTCTAGGTTACTTATCCGTTCTTCTACTTCCGTTATCCTGCTATTTATTTCCTTCTAGAGAATTTTTAATTTCATTTATTATGTTGTTCATCATTGTTTGTTCGCTCTTTAGTTCTTCTAGGTCCTTGTTAAATGTTTCTTTTATTTTCTCCATTCTATTTCCAAGATTTTGGATCATCTTTACTGTCATTACTCTGAATTCTTTTTCAGGTAGCCTTACTATTTCCTCTTCATTTGTTTGGTGTGGTGGGTTTTTACTTTGCTCCTTCATCTGCTGCATATTTCTCTTTCTTCTCATTTTACTTAACTTGCTGTGTTTCAGGTCTCCTTTTCACAGGCTGCATGTTCATAGTTCCTGTTGTTTTTGGTGTCTGCCCCCAGTGGGTAAGGTTGGTTCACTGGGTTGTGTAGGTTTCCTGGTGGAGGGGAGTAGTGCCTGTGTTCTAGTGGATGAGGCTGGATTTTGTCTTTCTGGTGGTCAAGACCATGTCCCTTGGTGTGTTTTGGGGTATCTGAACTTATTATGACTTTAGGCGGCCTCTCTGCTAATGGGTGGTGTTGTGTTCCTGTCTTGCTAGTTGTTTGGCATGGGGTATCCAGCACTGGAGCTTGCTGGTTCTTGAGTGGAGCTGGGTCTTCATGTTGATACAGAAATCTCTTGGAGAGCTCTTGCCGATTGATATTACATGGGGCCGGGAGGTCTCTGTTGGTCCAGTGTCCTGAACTTGGCTTTCCCACCTCAGAGGCTTAGGCCTGACACCCGGCCGAAGCACCAAGACCCTGTCAGCCACATGTACCTGTGGCAGGATGGTTTTCCCTATTTCCACTACACACACCTAGTCTGATAGTGAGCCCACCTCCTACAGAGCGAAGTGCTGACCAATGGCACAGACCCCCAGGGGGATGTGGCAGGAGGTCAGGCTGAGTGAGTCCACTGACCTGCATATATCTGGACACTGGGTTGCTAGTGTTGGAGCATCTCCTGCAGAGGCAGGGGCAGGGGGCAGCTGTGGCTCACCAGGTGGACAATGACACTGGCAGCAGAAATTCTGGGAAGTACTCCTTGGCATGAACCCTCCCAAGGTCCACCATTAGCCCCACCAAAGAGCTTGGCAGGTGGATTCTTAGCCACTGTGCCACCAGGGAAACCCTCCAGATCCTTTTGAATACCAGGGGTTTTTTTATAGCCATTGAGAATGCTTCAAAGCCTTCCTTATAGCTTCATCTTTTGCTACCGATAGAAGGTCCTTGGTAAGAAATGTCTGAAAGGTGATTGTAACCTTTTACCCTATTGGCCACGATAAAAATTTTTTTTTCTCAGACATGGATCTTTTCTTGTAGAGATTTGAGAGTAGCAAGTTATGTGGCCATCACACATGCCCCAAGACAGGAAGACTGTATCATAAATATTATATCAAGCCAGTTCCTGACAGACCATGTTATACTGATTGTTGTCGCTAATACTGGTGAATTTGAAACTCTTAATCAGAAAATGGACCAACACATTATCATGTCCTGCTGGTATACACATTGAGTTTGAAACAAGTGGTTATTGGTGTTAACAGAAAGCAGTCTACTAAGCCACCACCTTACAGTCAGAAAGAGGAAATGCTCAAAGAAGTTAGCATGTATATTGAGAGTATACACACAAAAAATTTCTATAACAATGACAACATTCTTGAGTTAAATTTTAATATGCCTTGATTTAAGGCATAGAAAGGCATCCTTTAAAATGCCAATGCTAGTGAAATTATACTATTGAAAGCCTTGAATTGTGCCAGCAACTCATACAACTGAAAACCTCATGATAAAAAAGTCAGGATGAATGAGATATCACCAGTTGACCAGGACAGTGAAGAATTTGTGGAAACTGTAAAGTAAATGACTGTGAATTCCAGTTGCGTTAAGTAACCCATACCTCCACAGGAGACAAAAAGAGGGAAAATTTTTTCGAGATTTTCTGATAGAAATCTGAAATACATTAAAGATCAGAGCAACAAAGGCTGGTGAAGGAGTAAGCTATCAGTAGTAATTAAGTGTCTTCTCTTTAGAGGAGCTTATTCCTCACTTCAGAAATGCTGGTCCAGGCATTTGGGATGTGGACAGTGATCTGAGAAGCAAAGTAGTGAATACATACCCCAGATATGTATGGCCATCAGTAGGGAGAGGGAACTTCTGCACTCAAAATGCAAAGTGCATACCTACAATTAGAGGGAAAGCCTACCTGATTATAGATCCCCCTTTTCCACTTTCCTACACAACCAAGGAAGCCAGGCCCTTGCAACCAGATTCAAGAAAAGGATTCTAGCTACCAGTATTCTTGAGTGTGGACTCATTAATATATATATACTGGCAACCAAGAAACACTGAAACTTGAAAAAAATCAATATCATGAAAAAGAAGCACAAGGCCCAACATACTGATGATTTTTTTTTAAATTTTAGGTATTTTAGGTATCTATTTTTTATCTATTTACTATTTTTGGCTGAGTTGGGTCTTCATTGCTGCATGCGGGCTTTCTCTAGTTGAAGCAAGCAGGGCCTACTCTTCATTGCGGTGCATGGGTTTCTCACTGTGGAACACAGGCTCTAGGCGCACAGGCTTCAGTAGTTGTGTCGCTCAGACTAAGTAGTTGTGTCTCGCTGTTCTAGAGCGCAAGTTCAGTAGTTGTGGTGCGTGGGCTTAGTTGCTCTGTGGCATGTGGGATCTTCCTGGACCAGGGCTTGAACCCGTGTCCCCTGCATTGGCAGGTGGATTCTTAACTACTGCGCCACCAGGGAAGCCCGTGATGAAAATTTTTGATTAATGCCCCAAATATAAGAAGAAGCAATTATGAAAGAGGAAGAGGCTTCTTAGAAATTAAAAACATGAATTCCAAAATGTAGGTGAGAGGTGTATTATTAAATGACCTGAATAGACATAACCAAACATTGGGATTTTTGCAGGAAGTAGTGCAAAAGAGGAAAGAAATGAAAAGTATGAGAGAAAAATTAAGAGACAGGGAGTACAGATTAAGAAAGTTTATTATATTATCTAGTAGAAACTCTGTGAAGAAAACAGAGAGAATGGAGGGGAGGAACTAATCAAAGGATAGGCAATTAAAATGTTTACTACCTATGTATCCTATATGCAGGGTATTACTTGAGGGTGTTTTCTAGCAAAATGAAAAATGGATGCAATAAAAGGAAAATAAGGAATATAAGAAATATTGATGAGCAAATAAATCTGAAAAAAATTAGAACTAAGCCTAAATAATATAGTTGTGAAGCTTAAGGCAGGTGTCTGAAAATTATTTTTGGTGATCTTGGTGATGGAAAAAATATGTTAGAAAATAAAACTCTGCAGGAAGCACAGCTTTAAAAAAAAAGAAAATATCATCAGGAAAACACAGGGAAGTAGATGCCAACATCTGTAATCTCAATAAATGTAAATAGACTAACATGCTTTATTAAAAATGCAGATTGTCATTTAGGGTTGAAATAAAGAAATTAAAATGTTTACAAACACACCTTAATTAAAAATTTAACACAGGAAGTAAACAAACTGGATAAATGCTGGTTGTAGTTAACAAAGGCTTACAAAAAGCTGAAAGGACAATATTATATAAGATAAACCAGAATTGAGGACCAAAAACATTAAGAGGGACAGAGAGGACATTTATAGAAGGTATAATCCACCAAAAATATAATTGTGAACTTTTTTATACCTATTCTACAGGCATGTTTAAGTATGTCAGGCATAAAAACAAAGTTTATTCAGCATAGGGGTTTTTTTAAAAATTTTGGTGACATAACAGAATTTACCATTTTAACTATTATTAAGTGTACTCTTCATAGGTATTAAGTACATTCACATGGATGTGCAGCTGTCACTGCCATCGATCTCCAGAACTTTTTCAAAATTTTCCTACATTGAAACTCTGTACCCACTAAATAATAACTCAATTTCAGCATAGGCTTAATAGCCTATTTTTTGAAACTATTGGTTTTTCTGTTTTCTGCTGTTAATTTTCATTTTTGACACCAGATTGTGTACTACTTGTGCTTGTCACTGTTGGAATGATGTTACTTATGGTGTAGGGATATTTTCCTAGGATATGTGATTTAGAAAGTTTGAATAGACCTGGCTGCAAACCTTTGTCCATCTTCTTCCTTAAGCAGAGATGCTAATCAATATTATCTACTCTGGCTTTGACAAAAAACATTGGGAAACTGTGGAGTGTTGTGTGTGTATACATGTGTACGTAGTTTTCCTGAGGCATTTCAGAAGACAGAATGTGAGATTTGAAATGCAGTGGAAATGAAGTATAGAATTCAAGAGGTCAAATGAGGCAGAGCTTTAAATAGATCATCAAAATTTTCATAGAAGTTAAGAATAATGGTAGAATTAGGAATGAGGAAGAAAAGCAACTCACGTGCCAAATATGCTAAGATATCAGTAGATAATCAATAGGTCTACCAAGGTGACTTTCACACATTTTCAGGCCACTCCTCATGATGCAAAAACCATTTTCTCTCACAAATACAAGAACATATAACCGAAATATGAAATAGTACTTAACATTCTGTGTGCTATACACTCATTTTTAGAATAGGTATAAAAAAGTTCACAATTATATTTTTGGTGGATTATACCTTTTATACTTATCCTCGCTGTTTCATTTCTTTGAAACTTTGGTCTCAATACATTAAATTATTTTAACAGCCAGTGAATGGGTTGCAATGTAAAGTTTGAATGTGGTTTAGCTGGTTGTCATTAGACTCAGAGGTGGTAGAACTTTTATGCAAGAGTAGAGAAGTTAATTGTAAGTAGCAGAAACCAGAACATGGCCAACACTTCTACTTACCTTTTCTAAAGAACTTTACTAAAGTAATTAATGTTCTTCACAGTTCAGTGACTGACAGGTGGTAAAGCATTCCATGTGAAATGTTTGTTGAGGAACTTGAGAGTGTTGTTTACTGTGGGAACATAGGTTCCAAAGAAAATTGTCAAGAGTAATGAGCAGCAAAAAGTGGAGGTGAGGTGAGATGGGGAATTCATTGAGTTAAGTGGAAATGAGAGTGGAAAAACAAAGAGGTGGAGTAACTTACATTTTGACCTTAACCAAATAACAAAGATTAAAAGTAAGGCTGGTACCAAAGTGTCAAATGGACTTCTGAGAGAAAGTAATTCATTTTCTTAAAAAAAAAAAAAAAAAAAGATCATTGTAGAGAAAGACAAAGAGTAATGAAAAGTACCCTAAATCCAGCTTATAACTTCAGGAAAATTGTTTACTAGTTGTACTCTCAGTTTCTTCATCAATATATGATGTCATTGAACTAGGAGATTTTTAACCTTACTACTATTTTAAAATGATTAAGTCTATATATTGCATCCCCATTATCAACAGTGGAATGCAAATGTGTTTGTATGCATGTATGTATGTATGTATGTATGTATATATATACATAGTTCTCTAAGTGGCTCTTGGAAACATTCTGACCAAGCAGCTTTAGTTATGAAGAAAATGGCTTAATAACTCAATATATTATTACTGGTTTCTTCATTAAATGTTCTTCAATCATATTTGATTTGTTGTTTTTAGTTACACGAACATGCTGCCTACTTGGTGGACAGTTTGTGGGAGAGCTCTCAAGAACTGTTGAAAGACTGGGAATGTATGACAGAATTGTTATTAGAAGAACCTGTTCAAGGAGAGGAAGGTATAGTATTTCGATAAGTTGATTTACATATTGTTTTGGGTTTGCATTAATTATCATACCACCCTGTATAGATCACTCTTACAAATGAGTAGATACAAGCGTACTGTGTGTCTTTTTTTGCAAAGAGAACAGTTTGTTTCCTATAACAAGCAAGGATATCTCAATAGTGTATAACATCTTTCTGTATTAGGACTACTACCATTCATGCCACACAAGTTTTTTAAATCCTATAAATGTCATGTACCATTCAAAAAAGTTTTCTTTATGCTGATTTGAGACACAAAGTACTGACATACTTAATGTAAAAAGAAAAGCACATGCAGAATCTTTTTGCTATGTATTTGTACTTAACCTTTCACATACAATGATTTAATTAGACCACAATCATCCCCTTTTGTTATATCTTTTTAAAAATTAAAATAAAGTCACTTACCTAGCTATTCAAGAAATAGGGAGAAATAATTGCTGTATTGATAATTTCTGAAGTATGCATCTTATATTACACTTTGTGTAATAACATGAACAGCAAAATGGATATGTATACTTAATAAAGCGTTTATATTCTAAAAGATTATATGAATATTAGCTCCTTAAAACTAGCAGTGCTTTTTCCTCTGTATAGCTTGTTTTTCAATCTAGCCCACAACAGTAGTTTAAAGAAATACTATTTCATTTAATCCATACAGAGTCCTAAAATGTAGATGATACCTTGATGTAAGTGAGGCTTGTAATGAACTAAACATGGACTTCAGAATCAAAAGAAACAGATTCAGATTTCTAACTCTGTCCTTTGTGACTTATGTCCTCATTTTTTCTGCTCCTTAGCTTCCTTTTCTTTATAACATAGGGATTCTTTTTCTTATTTACCTTATTGTTGTTGTGAGGATTAAATGAAATAGTATACTATTGATTCCCTATTCTGTTTCCCCTGCTTTTCTGTGTCATTCAACCCTGTGGGTTATAAGAGCGGAATGAGCCATCACCTACAGTAGATTACCTAAACAGTATAGTGACCATCCCCCAGTGTTCTTTCCAAGCAGTGATGCTAATTGGTATTATCTGCTCTGGCTTTGACCAAATTCAGTGAGAGAACCAATAGCTATGCATCATACCCAAATACACTCCAGTAAACTGGCTGAAATCGCTTCTTTTAAATTCAAGATATTTGCCTCACAACCTCATTCTCCCCCCCCCCATTCTTAATCTGTAACACAAATCCTTCCCCAAAATTTCCCAGACCTTCTTTCAAGGTAGAATTTATTATAGTATATTTGACCCCACCTCTGATTATTGTTTACTATATTTGCATGTGCTTTTTTTCCCTCCATACCTTTGGTAAGAAACAGGTCTATTATGAAGTTGACAGGACCTTCTGCCCAGTAGGTCAAACTCTCACCTGTACTCTGGATTCCTTTCACTTTTGAAGTAATCAGAGGAACATGAACATACATTCTACATTGTCTTTATTTTGCTCATACATGTTCCTGCTAAGTTCACTGACCTCATAAATCTGTTTCTAACTAATCTTAATATTTTCTCTAGTAAAATCAATTTCCTTTCTAATCACTACAGCCCAGTCAACACTTGAGCAAAATGCTTGACTTAATATTTAATAGTACATTTCATCCATTTTCCTTCCTTGCTTGTGGCCATAGAATCAGCAAATTATCAGAGTAGGCTAGAGCTTCTTATTTATGATTCCAGGCCATTTTTCTTTTTGTCAAGTATGCTCTATAAGGTTATTTCCAAGGAGAAGGGAAGCAGTGGACATAATAAATTAAGGGAAGAAGAGCCAAGGTGCTATGATTTGGTATTATTAACTTTTTACTCTCATTTAAATAAGATGTGTCAGTTAGAAAATAGTAATTACTCTGTCCATTAGTCATCAAGGTGTTCTAGATGGATCTACCTTCTTAAAATAACTATGTATTATTAGGTTTTCTTTGTGGTTTACGTTTAGTTGACATTGGGTTTAACTTTCAGTCAAGAGATTGGTTAGGTTTGGTTTCATTTGGTTTAGCTTGGTTTGGTTGGTTTGATTTTAGCTAGAAAAGTTGGTTGTAAAACGGGGAAAAAAATTTAAGTCAGCCACAGTTTTAGGGTATGATTGAATCTGGGAAGGCAAGGCTGGAGAATTTATGTGTAACAAGTCCAGGACCGTTTTGAAATTATGATTCAACTTTTTTTCATACATTTGGCCATATGTTTGCTGTGCCACATATAAGCTCTGGTATGGAATGGTATCCAAGTCAATATTCTGAGCTACTATTTTGCTATATTTTATGATAACAAAATGCCATTAGTGATTTACTTATTTCCTTAAGACTAATTAGAAATTAAGTTATACTTTACATAAGTGAAGTATAATAGATATTCCAGGGGATGAAAGTCTAGTTAGCAGTTGCAAATATAGGACTAAAATTTGGGAAAACAGACACATTGTCAAAGACTACCAATAGCAATTTAAATCAAAACTGCTATATATCAGAACAAAATTATCACTCGAAAAGATACATGCACCCCTGTGTTCACAGCAGCACTATTTGCAGTAGCCAAGACATGGAAATAACCTAAATGTCCATCAACAGATGAATGGATAAAAAAGATGTGGTACATATGTACAGTGTACTATTCAGCCATAAAAAAGAATGACTTAATGCCATTCGCAGCTACATGGATGGACCTAAAGATTAATATACTAAGTGAAGTACGTCAGAAAAAAAAAACAAATACCATATGATATTATATATGGAGTCTAAAATATGACACACATGAACTTATCTACGAAACAGAAATGGACTCATAGACGTAGAGAATAGACTTGTGGTTGCTGGTCGGGGGAGGGGGTTGGATTGGGAGTTTGGGACTAGCAGATGCAAACTATTATATGTAGAATGGATAAACAACAATGTCCTATTGTATAGCACAGGGAACTATATTCAATATCCTGTAATAAACCATGATGGAAAAGAAAAATAATAACAAATCACAGCTGCTGTAAGACTGCCTTGCAGTGTTTTTAAGGGACAGGGTTTTTCCGGTGTGTATGTGTATTCTACAGCAAAATCAAATTGCTGGATAAATTTTTAGTGTAATGTGAAGGTCTGGGTAACAAGTAATCAGGCAAAAACAGGGCCATAACTAAGTCATTTAACTTCTCTGGATCTTAGCTTCTTCATTTATTAAGAAAAGGCTCTTTGATTAGATAAATGTATGTGATCATTTCTTTTTGTTTTTTTAAACAGTTTTTGAAACATTTGATAGCTTGCAGAGAAAGCTAATGATTTCTTTTTAAAAAATATATTTATTTTTATTTATCTTTGGCTTTGTTGCGCACCGGCTTTCTCTAGTTGTGGCGAGTGGGGGCTACTCATCATTGCAGTGCACAGGCTTCTCATTGCAGTGGCTTCTCTTGTTGCGAAGCACGGGCTCTAGGAACGTGGGCTTTGGTAGTTGTGGCACGTGGGCTCTAAAGCACAGGCTCAGTAGTTGTGGCACATGGGCTTAGTTGCTTTGTGGCATGTGGGATCTTCCCGGACCAGGGTTTGAACCGTGTCCCCTGCATTGGCAGGCAGATTCTTAACCACTGCGCCACCAGGGAAGCCCTGTGATCATTTCTAATGCTAGAATTCTGTGATCCAGTTGATGGGTGAAGTAATGTTTATAAGTGGAATTCTTCAAGTAGGGAATCATTAATTCACTTATAATTTTAAAATATTTATTGACCACCTTCTATGTGCTGTTATACTAAGCACTGAGGGTGTAGTCTTAAACAAGGTCAGCTCACTGCCCATATGGAACTTAACATTCAAGTGGGGAAGGCAGACCAAAACTAAATGGTCAGAATAATTTCAAAAGTTAATAAGTATCTGTGATGGATAATAACAGTAAGAAGGGGTCCATCTTTAGACTGAATCCCAAAAGGAAGATCTCTCTAAGGAGGCCACCCATGAGCCAAGAATCTAAAGGATATGGGGGCTAGCCATGGGAAGTGTCAAAAAAGAGCTGCCTAGATAGAGGAAATAGCAATTGCAGAGTATCTGAAGCATGAATGATATTGTTATATTCCAGGAGCTGCAGTAGCTTGAGCACAGTGGGCCAGTGGCACTACATGAGATAGAGGCAGAGGCCTGATGATGTAGAACATTTAAGTCCGTAAGTGGATTTATTTAGTTCATTCTAAGTGTAATAGGGAGCCACTGAATGATTTTAAACAGGGGAGGGATGTGATCAAATTCGTATTAAAAAAAATGCTTTTTCTCACCATGGTTTGGAGTGGTCTCTATGGGATATGATAAAAATATAAAAGATGAAAATAGATTATAGAAAGAAAAAGCACATGGTGAGTTTTAAAGATTGTGGATAGGAAGGGGACAAAAGCAGGAACAGCAAGAAAGAGTGAGAGCAAGCTATATAAAAAGGATAGTAAGAGTTCATTGTACGCTATAGAAGGCCCAGTAAAGAGGGTGTTCAAGAGAGCTATGGTTAATAATATCACATATTGCAGAGGAGAAAAAGGACTATGCAGAGACCATCAGCTTTAAGTGAAGATTTACGTTGTTGGTGACTTTTTAGTGTTTCTTTTCAGTGATATTAAGGAGAAAATTCAGAGTTCAGGGTGATAAGACTGAAATCAATAATGAGAAAATGGAGATGATGTGTAAAGAGGTTTCTGAAGACTTAGAAAGTTGTGTAGGTATTTGGTAATTCATAGTGCGAACAGCCACCCTTTCCTTTCTATCATTGTGGCTGTTTGGCTCTTGTCTGTGGCTTAGAGCTTGCTTTGTTTTCAGTTTTATTATTTGGTTTTGCTGTTTTATCCCCAAAGAGATTTCAGTTAAATTTCAAAAGTTTTGAGTTTACCATATCTGAATTGATGGTTTCAAATTGTAAACTAATAAAATTGATGGCATTGGACACTGTATAAGGTTGAGTTTTTCTTCAACACTACTGTATGGATTTTAGTGTATAACAGTGGAATGTTTCTATACTAGATAAGTTTTTCTCTCCTCACTTTCCATAGAACTAGATTTTTTTCATAAATAATAGAAAATGCATTTAGTTCATAGACAATCTTGTCATTCCTCTGTCCCCAGCCAAATTGAAAAAAATATGAAATTCTAGAATTATAAAATAGAAACTTGATTGTTTTATTGGATCAGGGAGTATAAATAGAAAGCTAAAACTGTTTCTTGTGGTTTTCCTAAGACAAGCTAAAGTTCATGTGCTTTTTCCTATCACAATTAAGATGTGAAACAAAAAATGATTGAATTAAGATGTACATACATATTTCTGTTCAGGATGATTTTGGTACAGAATAAGAGATAAAATGTTATGTCTTTGTTTGCCTTTTCATTGCTATTGTCCCAGTTTATTTTGAAATAATCAGTATAAACTTCTCAATTTCTAAAGCTTAACATTTTTTTTCTTTTAATTTATGCATAGTTCTGTCTCTATAATCCCCACATCTTTTGGTCTTTTTTTTAAAAATTGGTCTTTAACATAAATAAGTATACAGAGAAAAGAACAGAGAAGGAGAGAGGGAGACAGAAAGATAAAATTAAACTATTCAAATTAGTCTCAAAAATATATCTTTAAAAATACATAGGAATAAATTCAACAAGAAAAGTACAGAATCAGTGTGAAGAAAATCATAATGTTTCATTAAATAATGTCAAATAAGATATCATAAATGAAGAGCTATATCATGTTCCTGGCCGAAAAGATTATTAGAATGTCAGTTCTTCCCAGTGTAATGTATAATTTTCTTAAAAATACCAGTTCAAATTCCAGTAGGTTTGAGAGAGTTCTGGGAGGTGAGAGAAGGAACTAAGCAAAATGATTTTAAAGTTTATATAGACTGGGACTTCCCTGGTGGCACAGTGTTTAAGAATCTGCCTGCCAACGCAGGGGACACAGATTCGAGCCCTGGTTCAGGAAGATCCCACATGCCTTGGAGCAACTAAGCCCGTGCGCCACGACTACTAAGCCTGCTTTCTAGAGCCTGTGAGCCACAACTACTGAGCCTGCGTGCCACAGCTACTGAAGCCTGTGCTCCCAGAGCCTATGCTCCTCAACGAGAAGCCCACGCACCGCAACAAAAAGTAGCCCCCTCTCGCTGCAACTAGAGAAAGCCTGCGCACAGCAACTAAGACCTGATGCAGCCAAAAAGAAAAAAAATACATAAATTTATTTTCTTAAAAAGTTTATTACATAGACTGAGTGAAGTAAGTCAGATAGAGAAAGACAAATATCATATGATATTGCTTATATGTGGAATCTAAAAAAAAGGGTACAAATGAACTTATCTACAAAACAGAAAAAGAGTCACAGACATAGAAAACAAATTTATGGTTACCAGGGGGGTAGGTGGGGGAGGGATAAATTGGAAGATTGGGATTGACATATACACTCTACTATATATAAAATAGATAACTAATAAGGACCTACTGTATAGCACAGGGAACTCTACTCAGTACTCTGTAATGGCCTATATGGGAAAAGAATCTAAAAAAGAGTGCATATATGTATAACAGATTCACTTTGCTGTACACCTGAAACTAACACAGCATTGCAAATCAACTATACTCTAATAAAAATTAAAAAATAAAAGTATATGTAGAATTTTAAGCTTATTTTTAAAAGGTGGTATAGCATAGTGCTTAAGAACATAGACCTTGGAGTCAGACTACCTGGGTTCATATCTTGGCTCTACTACTGAGTGCTTTGAAAAGTTATTTAACCTCTCTGTGGCTCATTTTCCCGATCTGCAAAGTGTGAGGACATTAATTCCTATCTCTTGGAATTGTTTTGGGGATAAAACAAGTAAATACATATAAATTACTTATAACTGTGCCTTACACATAGAATATACTTAATTGTTTGCTACTAGCTTTATAGAAATTAGAAATTTTTTAGGAAAAGGACTAGATAAGGGAAATTTGTTCAACTAAATATTCAAATTAGTTGAATTAAATTACACATTAAGGTATATTATAACATTATAAAGCTGTTATAATCAAAACAGTGTGTCCTTGTAATAGAAAAATAGATTAGTGAAACTAAATAAAGAATCCAGAAATAGATCTAAGTATATATAAGCACCTAAAACATGTTTAAAGGTGACATTTCAAATAAACCAGGGAAAGCTGGTTTTATTTAATAATGGTAGAGGCATAATTGGCTGCTCATCTGGTGGGAATAAACAGACTCATACTTGATACTATCAGCAGAAATAAATTTCAGACAGATTAAAGATGTAAAAGCAAGCAACAGATGGAGACAGAGAGAGAAAAAATATATTTCTATCATCTCTAGGAGAAAGGAGATCTTTGAAAGCAATACAAGAAACCCAGAAGCCTTTTTTTTTTTTTATCATCAGTATGAGATGATAGATGTGTTAACTAAGCTTACTGGGATAATCATGTCACAATATATATAAGTTAAATCATTATGCTGTACAACTTAAACCTATATTGTATGTCAGTTATCTCTCAAAAAAACTGGAAAGAAAAGAGAAATCTGAAAGCCATAAAAAAATTAGTACAGATATGACTTTGTAAAAGTTAATAATTTCTGACAAAAGATACCATGAGGAGTCTAAAAACAAAAGAACAAACTGGGAGAAAATATTTGCATCATTTAAGACAAAAGTTAGGGACTTCCCTGGTGATGCAGTGGTTAAGAATCCACCTGCCAGTGCAGGAGACATGGGTTCAATCCCTGGTCTATTAAGATCCCACATGCCATGGAGCAACTAAGGCCATGCGCCACAACTACTGAGCCTGCGCTCTAGAGCCCGTGCACCAAAACTGCTGAGCCTGTGCTCTAGAGCCCGTGCACCACAACTACTGAGCCTGCACTCTAGAGCCCATGAGCCACAACTACTGAGCCTGCATGCCACAACTATTGAAGCCTGTGTGCCTAGAGCCCGTGCTCCACAATAAGAGAAGCCACTGCAATGAGAAGCCCGTGCATTGCAACGAAGAGTAGCCCCCACTTGCCACAACTAGAGAAAGCCCACGCACAGCAACAAAGACGCAACACAATCAAAAATAAATAAATAAATTTTTTTAAAAAAAAGGAATCCAAGAAAGGTGAATAACAATAGAAAAATTAGCAGAGAATAAACATTAAAAATCTCCAAAAAAAATTTTAAACTAATAAACAAGAAAATACACTCCACTAATTAGTAGTTAGGCAGGAGCAAAATAACATACCATTTTCAATCATTGGATTGGTAAACATTAAAGGGACTTAAAACATCAAATGCTGGCAGGGATATGAGGAACCAAACATTCTCATCATTGCAGTTGGAGGTGTGGATTGCAGTAAGTAACCTTTTTTTTTCCTTTTTTTGCGGTATGCGGGCCTCTCACTGTTGTGGCCTCTCCCTTTGCGGAGCACAGGCTCTGGATGCGCAGGCTCAGAGGCCATGGCTCACGGGCCCAGCCGCTCCGCGGCATGTGGGATCTTCCCGGACCGGGGCACAAACCCATGTCCCCTGCATCGGCAGGCCGACTCTCAACCACTGCTCCCCCAGGGAAGCCCAAGTAACCTTTCTGATTTGTCAGTACTAAGATTTTAACCTTTGAGTCATTACTTCCTCTCTTGAAATTTATTCTACAGAAATAAAAGTATCAGTTACATAAATATATGTGTACTTATGATATTTATTACTGCATTGTTTATAAACATGACAAAAATTTTGGGAAAATTTTCATGTTAATAAGAGAAGGATGAATAAATTGTGGAACACAAATTATGTAATAACTTGTAATTATTTAACATAATTGTACATGTCGTGACTTGAAAGATATTCAAAATCTCTTGTTAATTTTTTGAAAAGATATAGCATGTTCTTTTTTTTGCTAAAAATAAAAGAAAGATATATGAGCTTTGAAGTGATATAGAAGGAAAATTTTGGCATTGCCTAATTCAGAAGTATATTACAAGAGACCAAGTATTAGAAGAAACCGGAGTTTATTGTCTTTTTTACTTTGTGTATCTCTTTCTTGTTTGACTTACAACAAGCACATATTATTCTTAAAACAAGAAAAAAAAACAAAGAATAGAACTTTAGTCTTTAAGTAATAGACTACAGTTTTTTATAACTGTGCTCATTTTTGATACATTGCTATTGTAAAACTGTCTACTTATACTAATGTGTTTTGTTTCACTTTAGCAATGTCTGACCGTCAGGAGAGTGCTCTTATAGAGCTAATGGTTTGTACGATTCGTCAAGCTGCTGAGGCACATCCTCCAGTGGGAAGGGGTACCGGCAAGAGAGTAAGTTATATTAGAAATCTACAAAAAAAAAGAAAAAGGAAAAGAAAGATTTTAATGCAATTAACTGTCTTAAATATTTGAATATTTTTTGTAAATGATATATGCTGTGGTAGTTCATCTTATATTCTTTTTTTTTTTTTTTAACATCTTTATTGGAGTATAATTGTTTTACAATAGTGTGTTAGTTTTCCCTCTACAACAAACTAAATCAGTTATACATACACACATGCTCCCACATCTCCTCCCTCTTGCATCATCTTATATTCTGTCTACCTAGGTTCCAAAATAGATTCTTTGCATCCATGCTTCTATAGCACCTGTGCCTGCTTCTAGTCTAGTATCTTAATGAATTTTCACATTCATATTTGTTAAAGGTACAGAAAGGCTCTGAAGGCAAACTGCCTAGTTTTGGAAGCTCTTTCACTTAACATCTATGTAATCTTTGAACAGTTGATTATTTTCTTTGTTAATTTCCTTACCTGTAGTATGGGGCTAATAATGCAGGTGTTATTGCTATTCAAGATGAATTGAGATAATCACTATGGAAAGACTGGCTCCAGTAGTGTGAAGAGGTAGGCAATTCCTCTCTGCCAAAAAAAAAAAAAGTGTAAAACTGGAAAAATTATCAAAACCCATATCAGGGCTCTGGAAATTAACTAAAGATAAAACAACAAATTGAGAAGCATTTATGGGCATATCTTGGAGATATTGTAGGTTCAGTTCCAGACCATTATAATAAAGCAAATATCACAGTAAAGCTAGTCACATGAATTTTTTGGTTTTTCGATGCATAAAAAGTTGTGTTTACACTAATGCAATAGTCTATTAAGTGCACAATGCCTTATGCCTAGAAAAACAATGTACATACCTTAATTTAAAACTAGTTTATTGCTAAAAAAAAGAGCCTTCAGTGAGTTGCAATCTTTTTGCTGGTGGCAGTTTCTTAAAATAAGACAAAAATGAGGTTTGCCTCATTGATGGACTTTTCCTTTCACAATTTCTATGTAGCATGCCATGCTGTTTGATAGCATTTGACCCACAGTAGAACTTCTTTCAGAATTGGAGTCAGACCTCTCAAACCCTGCCACTGCTTTATCAACTAAGTTCATGTAATATTCTAAATCCTTTGTTGTCATTTCAACAATCATCACAGCATTTTCACCATGAGTAGATTACATCTCTAGAAACCACTTTCTTTGCTCATCCATAAGAAGCAACTCCTCATCTGTTAAAGTTTTTGTCATGAGATTTATCACATATTCAGTCTCTGCTTTGAATTCTAGTTCTCTTGCTATTTTCACATCTGCAGTTCCTTCCTCCGCTGAAATCTTGAACCCCCCAAGGTCATTCATGAGGATTGGAATCAACTTCTTCCAAATTCCTGTTAGTGTTGACATTTTGACCTTTTCCCCTTGAATCATGAATATTCTTAGTGTCATCTAGGACGCTGAATCCTTTTCAGAAAGTTTTCAATGGACTTTGCACAGATCCATCAGAGGAATCACTATCCATGGCAGCTATAGCCTTACAAAATCTCTTTCTTTACTAATGAAGCTTGAAAGTCAGAATTACTCCTTGATCCATGGGCTGCAAAATGGATATTGTGTTAGGAGGCATGAAAACATTCTCATGGTGCATCTCCATCAGAGCTCTTGGGTGACCAGATGCCTTGTCAGTGAGCAGTCATATTTTGAAAGGAATCTTTTCTTTGAGCAGTAGGTCTCAACAGTGGGCTTAAAATATTCACTAAACCATGTTGTAAACAGATGTGCTGTCACCCAGACTTTGTTGTTCCACTGATAGAGAACAGGCAGAGTAGACTGAGCATATTTCTAAGGGCCCTAGGACTTTCAGAATAGCGAATGAGCATTGGCTTCAACTTAAAGTCACCAACTGTATAGCTATGAAAATCCTACATGGCATCTTCTTTTAATATAATGCTGTTTTGTGTAAACTGCAAATCTTTTGTTTAGTGTAGGCACCTTCATTAATTATCTTAGCTAGATCTTCTGGTTAACTTGCTGCAACTTCTACATCAGCAGTTGCTGCCTCACCTTGAACTCATGTTATAGAGATGGCTTCTTTTCTTAAATCTCATGAACTAGATTCAGCCTTTTCTTCTGCAGCTTCCTCACTTCTCTCAGCTTTCATAGAATTTAAGAGAGTGAGGGCCTTGCTGTGGATTAGGCTTTGGCTTAATGGAAAGTTGTGGCTGGTTCAATCTTCTATCCAGATCACTAAAGCTTCTTCCATATCAGCAATAAGGCTGTTTCACTTTCTTATCATTCATGTATTCACTGGAGTAGCACTTTTAATTTCTTTCATGAACTTTTCCTTTGCATTCACAAGTTGGCTAACTGTTTGACTCAAGAGGCCTAGCTTTTGGCCTGTCTCAGCTTTCAACATGCCTTCCCCACTGAGCTTAATCATGTCTAGCTTTTGATTTAAAGCAAGAGATGTGTGGCTCTTCTTTTCACCTGAACACTTAGAGGCTTATTAGGGGTTAGTAAGGTTGTTTATTGACCTGATTTTGAATACTGTTGAATCTCAGGAAATAGGGAAGCCTGAGGAGGGGGAAAAAGATGGGAGAACAGCTAGTTGGTGGAGCAGTGGGACACAACATTTATCAAGTAAGTTCTCCATTTTATATGGGTGCAGTTTCTGGCACCCCAAAACAATTAAATGGTAACATCAAAGATCATTGATCACATGGGCTTCCCTGGTGGCACAGTGGTTGAGAATCCGCCTGCTGATGTAGGGGACACGAGTTCGTGCCCTGGTCTGGGAAGATCCCGCATGCCGCGGAGCGGCTGAGCCCGTGAGCCATGGCTGCTGAGTCTGTGCGTCTGGAGCCTGTGCTCTGCAATGGGAGAGGCCACAACAGTGAGAGGCCCACGTACCACCAAAAAAAAAAAAAAAAAAAAAAAGTTCATTGATCACAGATCACCATAACAGGTATAATAACAATGATGAAAAAGTTTGAAATATTGCAAGAATTACCAAAATGTGGCACAGACACACAAACACAAAATGAGCAAATGCTGTTGGGAAAATGGTACCAATAGACTTGCTCTACACAGGGTTGTCACAAAGTTCCAATTTGTTTTCTTCAAAAAAGCAATATCTGCAAAACATAATAATGAGGTGTGCTTATATTCTTGGAAAACTGCTGAAGCTTCAGGTTAAAGCTGTAGGAGTCTGTAGCCTTCCTGCCTAGGGTTACAGTATACACAGAACCCACAAGCTTGATTGGTGACATCTGTAATTTTACCAGAGTAGCACTGTATGTAAAAACCAGCAACTTTGCTGTCAAGGGAGCAGACTCAATATGGGACAAATGGGAAAAGTCCACAGCTTTGTCAGCTAGAAATGGCAGAAACAAATAAGGAAAACCTGTACCTGTGATATTCAGAGATTGTGTCTGCAAGTTGGTAAGAATAGTGAACCAGTCAAGAATCTAACAAAAAAGTGCTAGCCATTAAGAAACTCTTATACATCCCTGGCTGACTGGGAAACCTGAGAGAGAGAACCCAATGGAAAATAAAAGTCAAGCAAACTTACACAGTGGCTGAAGTTTGAATGTGCTCTCTATCCCATGAACAGATCAGGTCTCATAGGCTAGGAGCCTTATAAATTTGGAGCATTTGAGCACCACCTCTACCCCAGTCATTGGCTGACTAGTGATCTATTGAAACACAGAGGAGACCCCCAGGAAAACAGGCTAAAAAACAAAAATAAGGATAAAAATTCCCAACAGAAGCCACACGTCATGGGAGAGACAAATTACACAGTTTAAGATTAATTTGTTAAAATGACACTTAGAAAAATAATTTTTAAATACTTAGTTACTACAGGATATTATCAAAAAATGTCCACTTTTCCAGAAAAATTGGAACCATGCAAAAAAACAAAACACAGTAAAGTGTGGCCATACTCAGGGGAAAAAAGTAGACAGTAGAAATGGTTTCTCAGTAGGCGCAGTTGTTGGGTTTAGCAAATACTTCAGAGCCCTTTTTTATAAATATGTTCAAAGAATTATAGGAAAATATGTTCAGAGTATTATAGGAAAAGATGATAACAACAAAGAAGGAATCTCAGTAATTCCAATTTTTCAAATGGAAATTCATGAGTTGAAAAAGTACAGTAACAGAAATTTAAAATTTATTAGATAAGCTCAACAGATTTGAGATGACAGGAGAAACAGTGGACATGAAAGATTAATAGAAATTATTCATTCTGAAAAAAAAACAGGAAAAAAGATGAAGAGAAATGAACAGAGCCTAAGAAATGTGTGAAACATCAGGTCACCAAATTTGTGTAATGGAGTCCTACAAAGAAAGGAGTGAGAGAAAGAAAAGGAAGGAAAAACATTTTAAGAATTGCCAAAAACTTCCCAAATTTGATGAGAAATGTTAATCCATAGGTCCAAGAAATTTAACAAAACCCAAATAGTATAAACACAAAATATCTACCTCTAGACACAGGGTAGTCACACTGTTAAAAGCTAAAGAGAAAAAATCTTGAAAGCTGCAAGAAAAAAAATAACTCAAGTGGAGGACAACAGCAATAGGATTAGCAGTTGACTTATCAGAAGTAGTTAAGGCCAGAAGACAGTAGAATGACAATCACTGAAAGACAACAAAATTGCCAGCCAAGAGTTCTAAATGCAGTAAAATTATCTTTCAAGTATGAAAGTGAAATAAAAACTTTCCCATATAAACAAAGATTGAGAGACATGTTAGAAGACCTGCCTTAGAAGAAATACTAAAAGAAGTCCTTCCAGCTGTAAAGAATGGAACCTCTAATCCACAGGAGGAAATAGAGAGTACCAGAAATGGTAAATATGTGGGTGGATATAAAAGGCTGTGTATACTATATTTTTTTTAATTTTTAAAGAGACATGAGATTATTTAAAGCAACAATTATAGTACTATAGTATTAAGATTATAATATATATAGATATGTGAGAATAGCACAAAGAAGGGTACAGGAAATAGAACTCGCGGAGTAAAATTGCTGTATTTTGCTATAGTTAATTCATTATTAATCTAAAGTTAGTTGTAATAAGTTGAAGAAGTATATTGTAATCCCTAGAGTAACTACTCATACCTAAAAAAGGAAAATGAAACCAACAGAGAAATTGTAATAGCACAGTAAAAAATGTTTAACTGCAAAGAAGGCAGTAAAGGACGAAGAGAGGGGAGAAAAAATGACATAAGATATATAGATAACAAATAGCCCAATGGCTGACATAAATTTAACCATATTAAACATTACATTAAATGCGAATATAGGAGAGACTCCAAAAAGTAGAGACTGAGAAAACTAAGGACTGGGTATGAAATGATAATAAGGAATTATTGTTTAATTTTGTTGGAGATGTAAAGCTTAATTATTCTTGCATCTTCATCTGTTAGAGACATAATTAAATATTAGGGGTGAAATAATATACAAAGAACTTGCTTTAAAATGCTGCAGAAGACCATTTTTTTGGGGTGCACAAGGAGAGGGGATTCACAGCACCTCCTAAACCAGCTCCAGAGATGGGCGCAAGCCACGGCTATCAGCGCGAACACCAGAGACACGCATGAAATGCTAAGGCTGCTGCTGCAGCCACCAAGAAGCCTGTGTGCAAGCACAGGTCACTGTCCACACCTCTGCTCCCAGGAGCCTGTGCAGCCCGCCACTGCCAGGGTCCTGTGATCCAAGGACAACTTCCCTGGGAGAAAAAACTGCACGCCTCAGGCTGTTGCAACATCACGGTGGCCTCTGTTGCCACAGGCTTACCCCACATTCCATACCGACCCCCTCCAACTGGCCTGAGTGAGCCAGAGTCCCCTATCAGCTGCTACTTTAACCCCATCCTGTCTGAGTGAAGAACAGACACCCTCAGGAGACCTACACGCAGAAGCCGGGCCAAATCCAAAGCTAAGCCCCAGGAGCTGTGCAAACAAAGAAGAGAAAGGGAAATCTCTCCCAGCAGCCTCAGGAGCAGTGTATTAAATCTCCACAGTCAACTTGATGTACCCTGCATCTGTGGAATACCTGAACAGACAATGGTTCAGCCCAAAATTCAGGCGGTGGACTTTGGGAGCAATGATATATATATATTTTTCCTTTTTCTCTTTTTCCATGTGGCTCACAGGGTCTTGTGCTCCAGCCGGGTGTCAGACCTGTGCCTCTAAGGTTGGAGAGCCGAGTACAGGACATTGGTCCACCAGAGACCTCCCAGCTCCACGTAATATCAAACGGCGACAGCTCTCCCAAAGATCTACATCTCAACGCTAAGACCCAGCTCCACTCAATGACCAGCAAGCTACAGTGCTGGACACCCTAGCCAAACAACTAGCAAGACAGAAACACAACCCCACCCATTAGCAGAGAGGCTGCCTAAAATCATGATAAGGTCACAGACACCCCAAAACATACCACCAGACGTGGTCCTGCCCACCAAAAAGACAAGATCCAACCTCATCCACCAGAACACAAGCACTAGTCCCCTCCACCAGGAAGCCTACACAACCCACTGAACCAACCTTAGCCACTGGGGGCAGACACCAAAAACAACGAACCTGCAGCCTGCGAAAAGGAGACCACAAACAGTAAGTTAAGCAAAATGCAAAGACAGAGAAACACACAGCAGATGAAGGAGCAAGGTAAAAACCCACCACACCAAACAAATGAAGAGGAGATAGTTAGCCTACCTGAAAAAGAATTCAGAGAAATGATAGTAAAGATGATCCAAAATCTTGGAAATAGAATGGAAAAATAAAAGAAACATTTAACAAGGACCTAGAAGAACTAAAGAGCATATGAACAGTGATGAATAACACAATAAATGAAATTTAAAATTCTCTACAAGGGATCAATAGCAGAATAACTGAAGCAAAAGAACGGATATGTGACCTGGAAGATAAAACAGTGGAAATAACTACTGCAGAGCAGAACAAAAAAAAAAAAGAATGAAAAGAATTGAGGACAGTCTCAGAGACCTGTGGGGCAACATTAAATGTACCAACATTCAAATTATAGGAGTCCCAGAAGAAGAAGAGAAAAAGAAAGGGACTGAGAAAAATTTTAAAGGGATTATAGTTGAAAACTTCCCTAAGGGAAAGGAAATAGTTAATCAAGTCCAGGAAGCACAGAGAGTCCCATACTGGATAAATCCAAGGAGAAACATGCCAAGACACATATTAATCAAACTGTCAAAAAGTAAATACAAATAAAAAATATTAAAAGCAGCAAGGGGAAAGCAACAAATAACATACAAGGGAATCCCCATAAGGTTAACAGCTGGTCTTTCAGCCGAAACTCTGCAAGCCAGAAGGGAGTGGCAGGACATATTTAAAGTGATGAAAGGGAAGAACCTACAACCAAAATTACAAAATTACTCTACCCAGCAAGGATCTTATTCAGATTCGAGGGAGAAATTAACACCTTTACAGACAAACAAAAGCTAAGAGAATTCAGCACCACCAAACTAGCTCTACAACAAATGCTAAAGGAACTCCTCTAGGCAGGAAACACAAGAGAAGGAAAAGACCTACAATAAGAAACCCAAAACAATTAAGAAAATGGTAATAGGAACATACATATCGATAATTACCTTAAATGTAAATGGATTAAATGCTCCAAACTAGAAACATAGACTGGTTGAACGGATACAAAACAAGACCTGTATATTTGCTGTCTACAAGAGACCCACTTCAGACCTAGGGACAAATACAAACTAAAAGTGAGGGCATGGAAAAAGATATTCCATGCAAATGGAAAACAGAAGAAAGCTGGAGTAGCAGTTCTCATATCAGACAAAATAGACTTAAAATAAAGACTATTACAAGAGACAGAGAAGGACACTACATAATGATCAAGGGATCAATCCAAGGAGAAGATACAACAATTGTAAATATTTATTCACCTAACATGGGAGCACCTCAATACATAAGGCAAATGCTCACAGCCATAAAAGGGGAAATCGACAGCAACACAAGCATAGCAGGGGACTTTAACACCCCACTTTCACCAATGGACAGATCATCCAAAATGAAAATAAGTTAGGAAACAAAAGCTTTAAATGATACGTTAAACAAGATGGACTTAATTGATGTTTATAAGACATTCCACCCAAAAACAGCAGAATACACTATCTGCTCAAGTGCTCATGGAACATTCTCCAGGATAGATCATATATTGGGTCACAAATCTAGCCTTGGTAAATTTAAGAAAGTTGAAATCGTATCAAGTATCATTTCCAACCACAATGCTATGAGACTAGATATCAATTACTGGAAAAAATCTGTAAAAAATACAAATACATGGAGGCTACACAACACACTACTTAATAATGAAGAGATCACTGAAGAAATCCAAAAGGAAATCAAAAAATACCTAGAAACAAATGACAATGAAAACACAATGACCCAAAACCTATGGGTTGCAGCAAAAGCAGTTCAAAGAGGGAAGTTTATAGCAATACAATCCTACCTCAGGAAACAAGGAACATCTCAAATAAACAACCTAACCTTACATCTAAAGCAATTAAAGGAATAACAAAAAAAAACCCCAAATTTAGCAGAAGGAAAGAAATCATAAAGATCAGATCAGAAATAAATGAAAAAGAAATGAAGGAAGCAATAGCAAAGATCAATAAAACTAAAAGCTGGTTCTTTGAGAAGATAAATGAAATTGATAAACTATTAGCTAGACTCATCAAGAAAAAAAGGGAGAAGACTCAAAGCAATTAATTAGAAATGAAAAAGAAGTAACAACTGACACTGCAGAAATACAAAGGATCATGAGAGATTACTACAAGCAACTCTATGCCAAACATGGACAACCTGGAAGAAATGGACAGAGTCTTAGAAAAGCACAACCTTCTGAGACTGAACCAGGAAGAAATAGAAAATATAAACAGACCAATCACAAGCACTGAAATTGAAACTCTGATTAAAACTCTTCCAACAAACAAAAGCCCAGGATCAGATGGATTCACAGGCAAATTCTGTCAAACATTTAGAGAAGAGCTAACACCTATCCTTCTCAAACTCTTCCAAAATATAGCAGAGGGAGGACCACTCCCAAACTCATTCAATGAAGCCACCGTCACCCTGATAACAAAACCAAACAAAGATGGTACAAAAAGGAAAACTACAGGCCAATATGACTGATAAACATAGATGCAAAAATCCTCAACAAAATACTAGCAAACAGAATCCAACAGCACATTAAAAGGATCATACACCATGGTCAAGTGGGGTTTATTCCAGGAATGCAAGGATTCTTCAATATATGCAAATCAATCAGTGTCATACACCATATTAACAAAGTGAAGGATAAAAATCATATGATCATCTCAATAGAGGCAGAAAAAGCTTTGGACAAAATTCAACACCCATTTAGGATTTTTAAAAACCCAGAAAGTAGGCATAGAGGGAACTTACCTCAACATAATAAAGGCCATATATGACAAACCTACAGCCAACATCATTCTCAATGGTGAAACACTGAAACCATTTCCACTAAGATCAGGAACAAGACAAAGTTGCCCACTCTCACCACTATTATTCAACATAGTTTTGGAAGTTTTAACCACAGCAATCAGAGAAGAAAAAGAAATAAAATGAATCCAAATCGGAAAAGAAAAAATAAAGCTGTCTCTTTTTGCAGATGACATGATACTATACATAGAGAATCCTAAAGACACTACCAGAAAACTGCTAGAACTAATCAGTGAATTTGGTAAAGTAGCAGAATACAAAATTAATGCACAGAAATCCCTTGCATTCCTATACAGCAATGATGAGAAATCTGAAAGAGAAATTAAGGAAACACTCCCATTTACCACTGCAACAAAAAGAATAAAATACCTAGGAATAAACCTACCTAAGGAGGCAAAAGACCTGTATGCAGAAAACTATAAGACACTGATGATAGAAATTTAAGGTGATACAAACAGATGGAGAGATATACCATGTTCTTGGATTGGAAGAATCAACATTGTGAAAATGACTGTATTACCCAAAGCAATCTACAGATTCAGTGCAATTCCTATCAAACTACCAATGGCATTTTTCACAGAATTAGAACCAAAAATTTCACAATTTGTATGGGAAACACAGAAGACCCCAAATAGCCAAAGCAATCTTCAGAAAGAAAAACGGAGCTGGAGTAACCAGGCTCCCTTACTTCAGACTATACTACAGAGTTACAGTAATCAAGGCAGTATGGTGCTGGCACAAAAACAAATATAGATCAATGGAACAGGATAGAAAGCCTAGATATAAACCCACGCACATATGGTCACCTTATTTTTGGTAAAGGAGGCAAGAGTATACAGTGGAGAAAAGACAGCCTCTTCAATAAGTGGTGTTGGAAAAACTGGACAGCTACATGTAAAAGAATGAAATGAGAACACTCCCTAACACCATACACAAAAATAAACTCAAAATGGATTAAAGACCTAAATGTAAGGCCAGACATTATCAAACTCTTAGAGGAAAACATAGGCAGAACACTGTATAACATAAATCACAGCAAGATCCTTTTTGAGCCACTTCCTAGAGAAATAGAAGTAAAAACAAAAATAAACAAATGAGGCTTCCCTGGTGGCGCAGTGGTTGAGAATCCGCCTGCCGATGCAGGAGACACGGGTTCGTGCCCTGGTCCGGGAAGATCCCACATGCCGCGGAGCAACTAAGCCCGTGAGCCATGGCCGCCAGGCCTGTGCGTCCGGAGCCTGTGCTCCGCAACGGGAGAGGCCACAACTGTGAGAGGCCCGTATACCGCAAAAAAAAAAAAAAAAAAAAAAAAAAAAACAAATGAGACCTAATGAAACTTAAAAGATTTTGCACAGCAAAGGAAACCATAAACAAGACGAAAAGACAACCCTCAAAAGGGGAGAAAATATTTGCAAACAAAGCAACTGACAAAGGATTAATCTCCAAAATATACAAGCAGCTCATGCAGCTCAATATCAAAAAAATAAACAACCCAATCCAAAAATGGGCAGAAGACCTAAATAGACATTTCTCTAAAGAAGATATACAGATTGCCAACAAACACATGAAAGGATGCTCAACATCACTAATCATTAGAGAAATGCAACTCAGAACTGCAATGAGGTATCACCTCACACCTGTCAGAATGGCAATTATCAAAAAATCTACAAACAATAAATGCTGGAGAGGTGGTGCAGAAAAGAGAACCCTCTTACACTGTTGGTGGGAATGTAAATTGATACAGCCACTATGGAGAACAGTATGGAGGTTCCTTAAAAAACTACAAATAGAACTACCATACTACCCAGCAATCCCACTACTGGGCATATACCCTGAGAAAACCATAATTCAAAAATAGACATGTACCACAATGTTCAATACAGCTCTGTTTACAATATCCAGGACATGGAAGCAACCTAAGTGTCCATCAACAGATGAATGGATAAAGAAGATGTAGCACATATATACAGTGGAATAATACTCAGCCATAGAAAGAAACGAAATTGAGTTATTTGTAGTGAGGTGGATGGACCTAGAGTCTGTCATACAGAGTGAAGTAAGTCAGAAAGAGAAAAACAAAAACCGTATGCTGACACATATATATGGAATCTAAAAAAAAAAGTTATGAAGAACCTAGGGACAGGACAGGAATAAAGATGCAGACATAGAGAGTGGAGTTGAGGACACGGGGAGGAGGAAAGGTAAGCTGGGAGGAAGTGAGAGGGTGGCATTGACATATATACACTACCAAGTGTAAAATAGATAGCTAGTGGGAAGCAGCCACATAGCACAGGGAGATCAGCTCGGTTCTTTGTGACCACCTATAGGGGTGGGATAGGGAGGGTGGGAGGGAGGAGATACGGGGATATAGGTATATGTATAGCTGACTCACTTTGTTATAAAGCAGAAACTATCACAATATAAAGCAATTATACTCCAATAAAGACGTTTAAAATTTTAAAATGCTACGGAAGAAAAAAGAAACTTTAGGGAAGTTGATGAAACAATAATGACAAAATAAGTGTTTTTGAAATTTTCCAAAATAAGAGTTTTAAGAATATGTCATGTCCTAATTTTGAATGACAGCCCCTTCAGGCTAATCTCTTAATGTTTTGACATGTCATCATTTTTTGAATGCTTTCTTTCAGAGCAAAATGTCCCAGGCTCGCTTTCTACCTTTATTGCTATATTAGTTATCTATTCCTACGTAAAAGAAGTTACAGTAGTTGCCCCTTACCCATGGTTTCTCTTCCCACAGTTTCAGTTAACCAGTCAGCTATGATCCAAAAATACTAAATGGAAAATTCCAAAAGTAATCTATTGATAAGTTTGAAGTTGCATGCTGTTATGAGAAGCATGATGGAATCTCGTGCCATCCAGCTTTGTCCTTCTCCATCCTGCCTGGGATGTTGAATCATACCATTGTCCAGTGTATCCCACCAGTTAGTCACTTAGTGGTTGTTGTAGGTCATCAGATTGACTGTCACAGTATTGCAGTGTTGGTGTTCAAGTAACCCTTATTTTACTTAATAATCGCCTGAATGCCCAAGAGTAGTGATGATGGCAATTCGGATATATCAAAGAGAAGCCGTAAGTGCTTCCTTTAAGTGAATAGGTGAAAGTTCTAGACTTAACAAGGAAAGAAAAAAATCATATGCTGAGTTTGCTAAGATCTTCATTAAGAATAGATTTCTATCTGAAATTGTGAGGAAGGAAAAAGAAATTCCTATTCATTTTGCTGTCACACCTCAAACTGCAAAAGTGATAGCCACAGTACTTGATGAGTTCTTAGTTAAGATGGAAAAGGTGTTAAATTTATACAGGATATTTTGAGAGAGAGAGACCACATTCACATAACTTTTATTATGGTATATTGTTATAATTGTCACATTTTATTAGTTATTTTAATCTCTTACTGTGCCTAATTTATCAATTAAACTTTATCATAAGCATGTTTGTATTGGCAAAAAACATAATATATAGAGGGTTCGGAATGATCCACAGTTTCAGACATCTGCTGGGGGTCTTGGAAATGTATCCCACATGGATAGAGGGGGACTACCATACTTCAAAACTTAGAGGCTTAAAGCAATAAATATTCATGGTCTTGTATAGTTTCTGTGGGTCAGAAATTAGTGAGTGGCTTAGCTCTTCATTTGGTTTAGATTCTCTCATAGGGTTGCAGTTAAGAGGTTAGCCAGGGCTTTAATGTCCGAAGTCTTGATAGTAAATTTTCTTCCATAACGGTTCATTCACATGGTTGGCAAGTTAGTGTTGATTGTTGGTAGGAGACCTTAGATCCTTACCATGTTGACCTCTCAGTAGGACTGTTTCAAGGCTGCCAGCCTCCCCCAGTATGAATGGTCCAAAAGAGAGTAAGGTGGACACTTGTGTGTGTTTTATGACCTCAAGAGTCATACAATATAATTCCCACAATATTCCTTAGATTACACGTCAGCCTTATTCATTTTCAGAAGAGATTCTATTAAGGGCATGAATACCAGGAGACAGTGGTCAATTGGGAGTCACCTTGTAGGCTGATACTACATTACCCTAGCACAGGAATCTCCCACGAGCCCTTGTTCCTTTTGATATAGAGTAATATGTAAAGATCAAAATCTTGTTACTAGGGATACTCATTGTCAATTGGTTATCATTTCTGCTAGGCACCATTCATACACAGAGCTAAGAAATATATATATTTCTCTGTATATACACATGTTTAAATCATGCATTCATATTGATATTTCTGACTTAAATTTAGCATAACAGGGTTTTTACCTCTTTGCTTTTATGTTTTCCATTTTTATGTTTTGGAAATATGTAAAAAAATTACATAGTTAAAAAGTCAAAAGCATGTAAAAAAATATATATGTATATTTAGAGAAGTCTTTCTTATATGCCTCCCTCTACACCCCTTTGCTACCAGTAATCATTTTTATTTGTTTTTGGTCTATCCTTCCAGTGTTTCATTCTGCAAATATAGATAAATGCATGCACACATACAAATATGTGTCTTCTTATTCTCCATTCTCCTCCCTCTCAATCTCCTGTCTCCTACAAAGGATAGCATACTTTATATGGTGTTCTGTGCCTTACATTTTAATTTAACAGTATATCCTGGGTATTCCTCCATAACTTTATTTGGAGATCTTCATTTTCTTATGGCTATATATGATCTATTATGTGGATATAGTATTGAGAGTCTTTTGGATCAGTCTTTTGCTGGAAATAATGTGCAGCAAATAATATTGTGTCATTTCATACTTGTACCAGGTGTGTTGGTGGGGTAGATTGCTAAAGTGGGACTTCTGGGGCAAAGGAAAAATATGTATACAATTTTGTTGGATATTGGCAAATTCCCCTTCATAGGTATTATGCCATTTTTGCTGTCCCATCAGAGATATTGTGAAGATTAAATGAGTTCATGTGTGTAGAGTGCCTGACACGATGACCGTTTAATCAAAATAGCTGTTACCCTAAAGTCAACATCCTTAGACCTTTCCTACATTGTCAAATGAATTTCAAGACTTTTCAATATCCTGCATACATTTCTAGATGTATATTTCACTTTACATGTAGCCCCTTTAATTGCTTTGTGCAGAACTAAACATGACACTTGGTGGTAGATCATTACAAAATGTTTATTTTATATGTTTAAGAGGTTGAAAAACAACCTGAAAGAAGAATCAGATAGGAGGCCTTATTCTTTCATACATTCTCAAACATTGGGGTTTACATTTATAAAGTGGCAATTTACATTGGAATGTTTCTGTCCCATAAAACCATTCAACATTATGATGGTAAATTCCTTCAAGATAATAAACTGCAGAATACTTTGGGGAAATAATTATCCTAACTGAGCCTGCATTTTAATATTTTATTTTGGGAACTACCTATAGTTTAGCTAGTTGAATACAGGCTAAGGTGAAGGGCTCTAATCTGTTCAGTGATCACAGGCTGTACCCCTCTGTCTTGATTATTGCCTAACAGATTTATGGCTTAATTACAAGAACAATCAAATATAAATGAGTCCAGAGACATTGTTAGTATATGCTTCAAAAATAAGTGAAAATTTACTAGCTGCTGATGGTATTAAAAAAGGATTACTTGCTAAAGTACTTTTAGAATTGTTTATTTAACCTAGGGGAGATAACTTAACATATTGAGATTAAAACTCTAGAAAAATTATTTCTCCATTGGTTCCAGTATTTTTATGTTCATAACTGGCTTTTTAGAAATGTTTTTGTTTTTATTCAAACAAGTAGTAACTTATCTAAAATAAGTAGCTATTTAATTAAGTAATAGTAATAAAGTAATTTGAATAAAACTAGATGCATTTATTTTAGTAGTTTATTAATAAGCTTTTCTGAAAATTCTGTTATATTATCTGCCAGTGCTTCATCATCTTTGTAACATTCTAGATTTATAAATTAGTACATGACATTCTTATTCTTTGCCCATTTAAATTTATTTCTAGGTGCTAACTGCCAAAGAAAGGAAAACTCAGATTGATGATAGAAACAAATTGACTGAGCATTTTATCA
This sequence comes from Kogia breviceps, assembly GCF_026419965.1. NCBI lineage: Eukaryota > Metazoa > Chordata > Mammalia > Artiodactyla > Physeteridae > Kogia > Kogia breviceps. Next base: position 17,838,743 of record NC_081314.1, read on the forward strand.
TCACACTGCCTATGTTGCTATCAAAGGTACAGTTTCATGTACAGTTTTGTGATAATATGCCACTGAGTTTGCTTATTACACTGTACTATTAAAGTAGTTACTTCGTTTTCTTTGCTTCTCCTTCTAGTATTCTGCAGATGCAGAGAAGGTAGCAAACTTGCTACAAATCCCACAGTATTTTGATCTAGAAATTTATAGCACAGGTAGAATGGAAAAGGTAAGACACTATAAAATTGAAATTCTGCTATTATAGTCAGTTTTATTAACTGGATTATTTTATTTACATGTGATATATAGGCTTATTTGTTATTTGACAGATGCTTTTTAAAATTTTTGTTATTAATCTGAAAATCATAGTTTTTCTTTTTTTCCTCCTCAGCATCTAGATGCTTTACTAAAACAGATTAAATTTGTTGTGGAGAAACACGTAGAATCAGATGTTCTAGAAGCCTGCAGTAAAACCTATAGCATCTTATGCAGTGAAGAGTATACCATCCAGAACAGAGTTGACATAGCTCGAAGCCAACTGATTGATGAGTTTGTAGATCGATTCAATCATTCTGTGGAAGATCTGTTGCAAGAGGTCTGTTTTAAAGTTAATGTGTACATATAATGATTTTGGCTAATTTTTCAAGGTAGCTGAGTTTTAACTTGTTTCTATTTTAAAATAAAATTTAGTAGAATTCTCTACTGCTTTCAAAACTTAGCAGCATTATTGCAGTTGTTCATTTTATGAAGATCAGCCTTAGTTGCACTTCATTTTTATTTTAAAAACCTGTTTCATAAAAGACAGACTTTTTTTTTTCTCTCTTTTAAGAAAGGTCTGACTTTTCTTAAGTCATTTTTTCATTTTCTATTCCTGGGACCTAATTTGCATTTTAATATTACTGAACTATTATGTGCTAATGAATAGAACATAAAAATTGTGTGCTTATAAAGGATGGCTGCTTACCAGGGGTGTGCCCAAGATAGCAGCAAGCATCTCCAACTGGTTATTTTTATAATTATTTCTGTGATTTCTGCCTCTTGCCCTCTCATTTCAATCTATGTAAGGCAGTCTGGAATTCCCACAGCTTTGTATGGCCGGACGGCCAGGCTGGTAGGATTTACTTTTAATCCATGTAATCGGTTTTCCCCTACTTTTAATTTTTAATTTTAACTATTAAGTTTTTTCAATCTTTTTTTGTTTGTTTGTTTTACACGGGCCTCTCACTGTTGTGACCTCTCCATTTGCGGAGCACAGGCCCCGGACGCACAGGCTCAGCGGCCATGGCTCACGGGCCCAGCTGCTCTGCGGCATGTGGGATCTTCCCGGACCGGGGCACGAACCCATGTCCCCTACATCAGCAGGTGGACTCTCAACCACTGCACCACCAGGGAAGCCCTCAACCATTTTTTGATTTTCATTGTGATTTTGAAGTTACAGATGTAACTGACAGTTAGTAAAGTCTTTGAAATAACCAAGAAAATCTTTAAAGTACCTATCCTTTCACCTATCCTTTCACTCAGCAGTTTCAGGGAATTTATCCAAAAGTATTCATCAGAAAATTGTACAATGTCACGTTTATGACATTGTTTAAAATGCAAAAGTGGTTATTTCTGGATGTTGGGCTTATGGGTGTTTTTTACTTTTTGGTTTTTTGCTTATTTGTATTTTCTCATTTATCAACAGTGAATATATACTATTTATATAATAAAAAAGAATTTTTCTTTAGGCAGTAAGTATTAATAGACTTCCGTGTGAATTTGAGGATGAGTAAATTTATGGTATTAAGGTACTGTCTGCTCTTTTTTTATAGGGAGAAGAAGCTGATGATGATGATATTTACAATGTTCTTTCTACATTAAAGCGGTTAACCTCTTTCCACAAGTATGTCATTTTATTTAAAGTAGATTTAATGAATAACCTATATTAATCAACATAAAACAAACTGATTGTAATGTTTAACATCCATGTAACAATGGGAAATTTTAGAGAAATATTGAGATGTTGTGATGTTTTCTTTTTTTATTCAGATTTCCTCCAGATAAATTATGAGTTTTTATTATAATTTGATTACTTAAGGAGTAAGATTTATCATTCTGTGTAATGAATGTACACTGTAAAAGTTTAAGATAATCAGTATAATTAACAAATTAGATGGGCTTATTCTGCAAGCTAGAGTTTTTATAGGTATAATTTTCAGTTGATAGCTCTTAGAAATCTTACTAAATAAAAATCACAGCTTTGGAGAAAGGCACAAAATTATTTCTATAAGCTTTTTCTCCTGAATTGTTCTTGTTTGTCTAGTTTGTTTATTATTGTGTTCTTACTATGTAGACAGAACTGTTGGATTTGAATAAGGAAAAAAAGGCTCAGATCAATGAAATAGGTGTCATTTTCAAATTGTAATTTGCATATTCCTTGTAATGAAACATGCTTATCTTCTCCATAAAGAAAGGAAAATAAAGAACTTTGTTGTGAAAAAGAATGTTTAGATGTAGCCCTTACTTTGATTAATACTTCAGATTTCAAAAGCAGTGTCTAAAATCTAAGACTTTTCTGCATACACAAGTACATTTTTGGAATTCTATGGAGAAACAAACTCTTATTTAAGAAAATATATTGACGTTTGAAAAGAAAAGTTGACAGCCAGTAATCGTGCTATTTTTAGTAGCAGAGCTCATGAGAATTTACACTGTCGGTGTTATCTCATTCAGAAGTCCTCAGCACATGTGTAAATAGCTACACTAAAGTTTTTGAACTGTGCCATATTTCCTTTACCCTGACTTTGTCTTTATTTATCTCCATCTCGTGAATACAAATCTCTTTTTCAAAAATACACATGTATTAATATACTTTGAAATTCTGAATGAATTTGTTTAAATGTGCTTTAAAACGTACTAGAAAGAAAGAAATGGTAACCTTCACTTTAACATATGAAGTTTTATTGTTATTGATTTCTTTTAATGAATTCCTAATAACAGCTTCCACTCTGTCTTTCTCTACCCGTCTCCCTCTTCTCTTCTCCCCCTCTCATTCCCCCCTTCCTTCTTTTTTTCTTTCTCTCTTTCTTTTAGTCTCCCTCCCTCTTTCTCTTTTTCTTTCTGAGTTTGGGGACTTGAACATTTCCTTATGGAACTTTTACAGTTCTACTAGAAAATGAAGTTACTTTATTCTTCCCCCATTGAAGCTGAGCTCAGCAAATTTAAACCTTCCTCCACTCTAGAATAAAGTTAATGCATTTTTGTTTATTTTAGCGCTCATGATCTCACAAAATGGGATCTGTTTGGTAATTGCTACAGATTATTGAAGACTGGAATTGAACATGGAGCTATGCCAGAACAGGTAGGAGTTTATTGATATTCTTTCTGTGTCATTTTAGAAAGCCTTTCTGATGTCGTGTAGGATTATCAAAAGCCTTTCATGGAACATAGTTGATAATTCTTAAACGCAGCCACTTCCTGTGAGAATTATTGCCATAGTGATTCAGTGTTACAGATAGATATATCTTCAGATTTGAACAGAAAAGAATAGAAAAAGTTTGCTATAATGTAGCAAAGTTTAATATTAATATTTAATTTTGACATAAACATTATTACTCTTTTAGGGAAAATACCATTACTTACTATAGTAGCAATTTCAAAACTTCATCAGTTTCGGGCACTGTTCTAGGTAATGATAATAGTAAGCCTTAGATATGGCTTAGTTTTTGTGGTGAATCATATTTACATAAGTTTGGAGACCTTTAGCAGATTTTAGACTTTTTTGCATTCATATGTAAATTGGAGTGAAAAGGGCAGGAATTCAACAAACTTTCTCCAGTCTGGAAGAGACTTTGAATAGTCAACTTAATTATCATACAGAGAATTAAGAATTTAATACTTCTATATGAGAATTAACTTGTTACTTACTAATTAACAATTATAATTATTGCTAATTAACAGTAACAATCTGTTATTAAGAATTAAGAGTTATTTTATACATTGCAGACACTCATTCATGTAGACCAAAACACCAACCTCATAAGTTAGGTATAAGGTGGTGTTTAGGTGTGAGCTCATCCATTCCTGTTTTGGTAATATGGGATACTTAGATGACACTTCATTATGCTAAAGTAATCAATAGATATAACAAAATTATAATTTCATGTTAAAAGTTCATCATAGAAACAGTGCTTTATTATTGCTATGATTAACTCTTAAATTGCCTTAATTCATGACTTTGATCTCTACTTTGTAGCCATTCTTAATAACAAATGTCCCTGATTGTGTTAGGTGCTTTATTATAGTTTGTGTAAAAATGCTGAAAATTTGACCCCTTGTTTTTCTTCATTTATTGTTGACTCTTCAGCTTTGATCATCTTTTCATCTCAAACTTTTCAGTAGCCTAAATGCAATTCACCGATATTCTAAGCTGTGCTTCAGAGTTGAAAGGGAATGATAGGGTTAAGATAATCTTTTTTTTTTTTTTTTTTTGGTTTTCACATTTTCCTCAAGAAGAGAATAAGAATAGCACTCCTCTGTTTTATCTGGAGATTATAACTATATCTAAATTTATGTTTTAATTCTCCACACCATCATTTATTGTCTTAGACTTGACTTGTTAGTCTCACAATGATTTTCTGTGATTATGTTGGTTTTCTATTATTTATTTTTACTGCATATGCATTATCTACCCAATTTTATTTTAATTTCTTTGAGTAAGAGAGCATTTATGCGAGATTTGCTTTAACTTTGTCAACTTCTTAGACACATATTCTTTATTACTTTAAACATGTGTATGAAGTTTGAGTACCTCATTACTAGATTGTACTCTTATTCATTTTAGCAATCAGAAATTATTTAGCATTTAGCACCTCTTAGAAACAACTCTTTAGATACCCAGTACTGAGAATCCAAAACCCGTATTCAGCCGTTTCTTCATAGGACCATGCAAGGTTACTTTTTTAGCTTCCAACTCTGTTCCTTTTAATTAGAATCCAAGAAAATACTCTTTTAGAGCAAGGATATCAAAGAACTGCCAAAATGTTTGCTGTTTGTTAACCCTCAGTTATGCTTAACATTTTGAAGATACCTTAAAACTTTCTAGCTATTTTGGGGGGACTGTATTGTTCTTATATGCTTGACTGTTTGTTTTCCATGGTAACCATTTCAACTAGAAGTTTCACAGTCCCACTCTTCAGGATTAACTGAATTCTTTTTTCCTTCCTCTTTCTGTGATCTACCTTTTCTCATGTCAGTGATATTTTAACTATTATAGTAGAATAGATAAAACCAAAGTTTAAAAAATTTAGCTATTCTTAAAATACTTTTTTTTAAGTTGAATTATAAAAAAGTTATAATCGAAAAATCAACTCTTATTTCCTTCAGTTCATCAATTGTCAAAAATTGTTCCCAGTTGTACTCTTACATGCTTGCGTGCCTCTCTCTCGCTCGCTCTCCCTCTCGCTCTTCCTCCCCATATAATATTAATATGAATGTGTACAATAAATATTAATAATATTTTTATAGCAGTTTTTCTCCAGTCCAGGATCCAAGCTATAATAGCACATTGTATTTCTTTTTCTGTAGAAAATTTTTTTAAATAAATTTATTTATTTATTTTTGGCTGTGTTTGGTCTTCGTTGCTGCACATGGGCTTTCTCAAGTTGGCAGCGAGCGGGACCTGCTCTGCGTTGAGGTGCACGGGCTTCTTGCTGTGGTAGCTTCTCGTTGCGGAGCACAGGCTCTAGGCGTGTGGGCTTCAGTAGTTGTGGTGCATGGGCTCCAGTAGTTGTGGTGTGTAGGCTCAGTAGTTGTGGCTCATGGGCTCTAGAGCACAGGCTCAGTAGTTGTCACACATGGGCTTAGTTGCTCCATGGCATATGGGATCTTCCCAACCAGGGCTCGAACCCATGTCCCCTGCATTGGCAGGTGGATTCTTAACCACTACTCCACCAGGGAAGTCCCACATTGCATTTTTGTAATGTCTTTTTTTTGTTCTCCTTTAATCTGAATGGTTTTTCAGGCTTTGCCTTTCATGACATTGACATTTGGAAGAGTACAGACCAGTTATTTTATAGAATGTTCTCCATTTACTTTTGTCTGATCTACACGTTTAGATTGAGATTATGCATTCATGGCAGGAATGCTACATAAATGATATTCTATTTTCAGTGAATCACATCAGGAAGCACATGATGGCAGTTTGTTCAGTATTGGTGATAATTAATTTTGATCACTTTAGTAAGTGAGGTCTGCTAAGTATCTCCCGTGTAGACGTACCATTTTCTTTTTTAATGAATAAGTATTCTGTGGGAATATTCTTTAAGACTGTGTAAATAATCCTGTTTCTTATCAAACTTTGACATAATAATTTGAGCATTCTTTTGTGATTTTGCCTGACTCGTTTATTATTATGATAGTCACAAAATGGTAACTTAAGTGGTGATTTTCTAACTCTGTCATTTATTTTATATTTATTTGTTGGCCCTCTGCTATAAGGAAGAACTTTCCCTTCTCCCTTTGGTTATTTATGTATTTATTCATTCATTTACCTTTTTAAATTTTAAATTTATTTTTTTCAAATTTAGTATCAGTATGGACTCATGGATTTCTGTTTTATTCCTATTCTGTTCATCTGGTTAAAACAGTACTATTGTTATTCATTTTCTTGCTGAAATTGTTGCAGATTTAGCCAGAGGGAATTTCTTTCCAGCCTGTTCCTATGTGCTTTAAATATTTTTTTGAGCACTTCCATACTTCTGGCACAAGAATATGTTCCAGGGTCTGTTTATGCCTACCCCTATGCTAATGAATTCTTAACCTATGGAAAATATAAAACTTAACTGCAGTTCCTTAACACAATAGTCATTAGTTTGTAAAGAACCCACATTTCAGAATTTATTGTAGTATTTCTTCATACATTTTTTTGTAAAATGAAGGCAAAAAATATTAAAATTCTCCTTATCCTGTTTTGTGGCCTTTGTGCCAATTTCCTGTTGGTATATCTGTATATCTGTAAGTTTAAACCTTCTTTTAGGCAACATCTAAGAAAAATTAAATATTAAAATCCTGCTTCAATACATAGTTCTAGGAATGTCTTTCCAGATTCTAAAAATTGAAAGCCAATAAAAAACAATTCATAAATTATTTTGGTAAATATATGCTGTATAATAAAATAGTGTGATTAAATCCATAAAGAAGGAAATGTAATCATATCAGTAACTTTGGGCCTATCAAGCCATCAATAATAGAAAATTGAAGTTTTGTACTTATTATGTACCAGGTACTATTTTAAGTCTTTATGTGCATACATTTCTTGAAGCCTCATGACAACCCTATAGAATATACATCGTTATTCTCATTTTATTGATTATGAAACTGAAACATAGAGATAATAAATAACTTGCCTAAAGTCTGATAACTGTTGCATACCCACTTTAACCAAGCTTTTAAATTCTTTTCATTGTCTCTTCAAATTTTCTACTGCTAATTTGCTACTACTGTTTATAGTATCCCATGCCTTCTGATGTTTGCCCCATGTCAAACTCTTAGTATTTTGTATTTTTATTTTTTCTAAACTTCTTTTGTATTGTATTGTTTCAGTGGGAATTGTGGGGAGAGATTAGATGCTGGTACTTAACCTATCATTGTGAACTGGAAATAAACACATTTCTTTAGACAGAACATAATACAGGAGTTATTTAATTTTAGTCCAGTTTTTGCTTCTGATTATATTAAGGCTTATTTGTTACTAGCGTCAATGTGCTTTTCTTCGCATTTACTCAAAACTATTACTGCAAACTCTGCTCTTTGCCACATTGATTCTTATATTTTAATTATTATACAGTAAAACTGACTTGTCTTCCTTCCTGTGTAAAGTTATGAATTTTAACATATGTATAGATTTATGTAATCACCACCACAATCAGGATACAAAACAGTTTCATCATCCCCAAAACTTCTTCATATTATCCCTTTATAGTCATATGATTGAGCTACTTACAACTCTTGAAAACCACCCATCTGTTTTCCATCACTTTGGTTTTGTCTTTTTTACAATAAATGGAAATGTACAGTATGTAAACCCTGAGCATAATGCCTTTGAGATTAATCCAAGTTGTTATGTGAGTCGGTAGTTGGTTTGTTTTTACTGCTCAGTTGTATTCCATTGTGTAGATACACCACAGTTTGTTTTATTCATTCAACTGTTGAAAGATATTTGGGTTGTTTCCAACTTTTGGCTATCACAATAAAAAGTGCTATGAATATTTGTATACAGTCTTTCGTTTGAACATAGCTTTTCATTTCTCTGAAGTAAATGCCCAGGAGTATAATTGCTGGGTCTTATGATAAGTATATGTTTAACTTTATTAGAAACTGCCAAACCATTTTCCAGAGTGGCTGTACCATTCTGCATTTCTGCCAGCAACATATGAGAGTTCCAGTTGTTCTGCATCCTCATCAGCACTTGATATTGTCAGTATTTTTTACTCTAGCCATCCGAGTAGATATGTAGTGGTGTTTCAGTGTGCTTTTTAATATATATTTTCTTAATGCTAATGATGTTGAACATCTTTTCATGTACTTATTTACCAGGCTTATGCCCTTTTTGGTGAAACCATGTTGATTATTAATTTGTACCTAAAGGCTCTTTTTAAAAGGGAATATTAATGTCACTCATGTTAACCAAGTCTGAATATGATAAAAAGATCAGTTTTGGATATTAGAAGCAGACTAGTATTGTTTAGTTCACTCTTTTGTCATGTACTTGTCCACTAAAAAATTTGAGCCTCCTTCCCCGTAAAGTCTCTTGCAAACAGAAAAGTAAAAGAGCCTAAATTTATCCCAGTCATTATGTGGATTTTCAGAATTTTAAACATCTCCTATATGTGTAAATAACATATATCTACACATGCATTTATTAGTTTCCTGTCAGGTTTTATTTTCAGGCAAATTCAGTTTTTCTGAAGTTTAAACATTCTAAGAGTTTATCTCTTGGTCTTAGATGTAGTAATACAGTTCATCTTCATTTTCAAGATATATCATTAGCTGTAGGTTGAATGATTCTCATTGATTCAATCTGCTAATCAAAGGTAGAGCTACCTCCTTTAAATAGATAAAAGTAATTATTAAGATAAAAGGCTAATAAAAAATAATTTTTATGTTGGTTAAGGTAATGCTAACTTCTATAATAGATTAATCTCAATATCTCAGAGGCTTAACACAATAGAAATTTATTTCTCACTTACATAACTATAAGGCACAATTAAAGGAAGCGGCGTGTCACTGCACTGCCAAGTCATTCAGGGACCCATGGTCTCTTGGGTTATTGATATCCTGCTGGCAGATAGGAAAGGAGAAGATGGAGAAGGCAGTCCTGCTTCTTAACTAATTTTTGCCCAGAAGTGTGCAATACATTACTATGTCCTTCCAGGTACATCATTACCTTGTGGAAAAATGAGGTCAGAAGAGTAGGGTTGGAAGAAATTCTTAGTCATCAAACTAATAATTGAAATTATTTGAAGATCCTTTCCAGGGTCAGAGCAGTGTTAGTCAAGAAAAGGCAGAAGGACTGTGGTGCTAATAGGTTAGCACCTATTTGGCTTTTTCAGTTTTTTATTGCTTGTCCTTCTTGTTTTTCCTGTACTACAGAAAGATGAAGTTGCTAAATAAACAACTTTTGACGAGTTAGGATAACATTGCTAGTATGGGGGATAAAATCAATATGACTGATGTAAAGCCTGGAAGGAAGAATTCTGAATTTTCTTTTGAAGTGTTATCAACTGTATTGTTATATAATTATACCTGTGAGAAAGCAAAATGTTTCCCAGTCAATGAGAGTGAGCTTTTTATTTTAAAATAATACAGTGGAGCCCTTTTAAAGTAAATGTATAATGAATACCAATATATTGAAAATTAAAATGGAGATGGTCTATTGGAAATAGGTATTGAAGTGACCAGTCTCTCTCTTCTCTTATAACCACATCTAAGAAACTTGTGCACAACTTTGGAACACACTTTGAATAATTCCTAGTATATAGGTCATAGAAATGTAGAAGGAAAGGAAATGATATTTGTAATGATTAGGATAGATATAACCAAAATCAGGCAGTTCTTCAACATTACTTTTTTCCATATCTTAATTTCCCATTGGTTAATGTTCATTTGTATATCACTCTTCTAGTAATTTAACAATGCAAATTGTTTCAAATTCAAGAAAAAGTTTTAAATCACACAAACCACTTCTTATTATAAGTACTTATTATAAGTACTTCTTATTATAAAGTAAAGGTTATCAAAAGGTGTCTCAGAACCAGAGGTGTACCATATTGAGTATCCCCTAAGTATAGTAAGATGATTTCTTTAGCATTAATGTTCATAAATTGACAGTGTTTCAGTAGTCTTTGTTTCTGGCATTCTGACATGAATCAATCATTTAATTATCATGTTTAATAAAACCCTGACATCTCATTAGTTTTGTATGAAAGCAGCACCACTCATCCCTCTAATTCTGATGAGTTATTTTCAGTGCTGAGTAGGTGCATTGGAGATATCTTTTACTTACGTGATCTGAAACCTGAAATTTTTAAAGTAAAACCAGCCAAAATTGTACTTCCTGAAGCATTCCACTTACTGATTTCTTTTTTGATTTATTCTCTACATCCTCTTAGGGTTTTTAGTTTATCAAGATGAGAAAATAATAGAGACACTATAATAATGGAATATCATATTATCAGACATGCTTTATTGCAATAAAGATGTACCATGTATTCAAACAAAAATGTAGTAAAAGACCTATCCAAAATGAAATTTTCTTTTTTATTATGATTCTTAACCAGTTTTTATTTTCCTAAATTCTTCTATTTGTCTCTCTGAAAAATAAGGATAAACATTTCACAGAACAGGAATTCAGGCCCAATAAAAAATGAAAAGGTGCTCATCTCCATTGGTAATTAGAAAAATGTAAATTAATACCACATTAAGATACTACTCATACATAATAAAATCACCAGATTTAAAACATCTGATGATATCAAATGTTGGTAAAACATGGAGCCACAGGAACTGTCAAAGACTATTAGATACAGCCACTGTGGACAAAAATTTGGTCCTATCTACTGTAAAGTTAAATATACACATACTATATGACCCAGCAATCCTGTTCCCAGAGCAGTGATTCTCAAAAGTGTGGTCCAGGGAGCCTGGGGGAATTTCCAGGGCAGGCTCATAAGGTCAAACTATTTTCATAATAAGAGGAAGATGTCTTTTGCTTTCTCTCACAAATGTAAATTGGAGTATTGGTGTCATATGAAAGAATATGCACATTTTTCTACAAAGACTAATCTGTGACACAGTATTTTCTTCATATACTTCAATCATTGTTTTGTATATGTTTTATGCACATATCTGTATGTGTTGTATTTTATATTAAAAATTCTTTAAAACAAAATAATCATTTAGGTATAAAATTTGGATTAAACACAATTTCTTCAGTCTCCCCTTAAAACTCTGAGTGAGCAAAGTATTCTGACAGTGCAGTTTTGTTTAAAGCATAGTATCATTTGGGTCCATATTTATCGAGATACATTATATCTTTATTCTCTAGACTGATATGTTGGTTTTGTCTTTTTTTAACTAAATATTATTTTATACATTCTCATTAATTCTACAAATATTTGGACTTGAAACCTTATTGTAAGATAAAAACTATGATATTGTTCTCTTAATATTGTACAAACGTAAATTATGTCTCATTTGTTTGAATTTTTTATTTGATACAGATAGTCGTACAGGCACTGCAGTGTTCCCATTACTCGATTCTTTGGCAGTTGGTGAAAATTACTGATGGTTCTCCTTCCAAAGTAAGTAAGAGTTTCTGTAGGCAGAAGGGGTACTACTAAAGCAAAATAACTGCTTAACTCATTATTTAATAATTTATTTTTATCAGTTATTGTAACAAATTATAATTTTAATAAAATATATAATTATTGTTATCAATTCTTGCTTTATATATATATTTTTTACCTCTTTGGAAGATAAACAGTTTTTAGAGCAATAGACACAGAGTTATATGTGTATACAAAGTTTAAATTCTTATAAGAGATAACTGTTGTAGAAACCACAAGAGCTCTGATAGGTGACATGCTATAAAAAAGAGAATAATATTGAAAGACAGAAAGAAGTATGTAGCTTTCAGTTCTGGCATTATGGTACCTTGGGGCCCAAACTAAAACAACACTTTTTTTTTTTAAGTTTACATCGTTAGATAAGAATTTTTTTTTTAATTTTTAATCTACATGTGACCATGCAAAACAAAAGGGAAAATACAAACCAGTAGTTAAGTGAAACTAGGATCCAAGAGAGTCAAGCATAGTACTAAAGCCTACTTAACCTTGAGGATATTTTCTAATCTAGGCGAATCCCAAGGCCCTCGCGAGGAGGAAAGTCTAATAGGTATCATGGTAGCATGTCTCCTTGATAAATTTGGGATCCTAAAGAGCTACACCCAGCATGAGGGTAAATTAGAAATCCATACCAGTTCCATTCATGGGGGAATATAAGGAAAACAGCCTGTCTTAAAATTTGTCATAATTAAAGGGGGGAAAATAGGTCACCCATGAAAGTTTATAACCATGAGCTAACTGTCACATAGGTTTGCACCCTAAATTTATACTATTTCTGTGGTCCATTAGGGAAAAAACAAAAAACAAACAGAAAAAATAAGATTTTGATTTAAAATGTTCTGTAGTGGTAGTATCCCCAAGTAACCTAAGACAATCAAATATAAATCCTTTCTGAAGGAACTTGCCTCAAAGAGTTTTCCACAAAGTTTTAAGAAAAATGAGCTCATGGTAAAAAAAAAAAAAAACTACTAAAAAAATTAGAAACCATGAATAGAATCAGACTAAAAATGTATTTTATACATTGGAATTATCTGACTTAAATATAAAACAAATATGTTTCAATTGTTTTATGAAATCAGAGTCTTGAATAAACAAATATGTTTCAATTGTTTTATAAAATCAGAGTCTTGAATATATGAGTAAAGAGCAAACACTTGATAAAGAACCAAATAAAAATACTATGATGTTTACATATCCTCAGCTTAACAAAACACAAGCTATTCAACTAGTAAAGAACGTAAATAATACATTTCCATATAGAAACAACTGCTTGATATGGAGTGGTCTTTTCTCTGAGAAAGAATTTCTTTTCTTTTTGTCCTTTCCTATGAATAATTTGAGGATTTCTTTGCCTTTGGAAGTAATTGGGTTTTTTTTTCTATTTTACTAACAGTTTCAGTCTTGAAAAGCAAAAATCAAAGTTAACCTTTTATTGGAAACAAAAACCACTTTAAAACTATATTACATTTTCATGGTTTTTAAAATGTTCTTTTATATGGTAAGATTAAAGGAGATTGAATATATGTAAGTTAAAATTTGAAAGCAAGAGTTTATATATTATACACAATTACTTTTATTCTGATTTTTTCACCTGGTTGACTTTTATATTGTTTTTTTCCACTGACATCATTTTGGTTATCTGAGTTATTTCTCTTTTAACTAAATGTTGATAACTACATTTTAGTAAATTTGGAATATACACTAGCCTAAGACTTTAGCATAATTAGTGGTTATTTCCTCCATTTAATTTAAATTTTGTCATTTTACAACTATGTTCCATAATTAGAGTGAGAATCTCTATTCTTGGACCTACTTCTTTGAATATTTTCTATTTTTTTAATCCTGTTACAGCAGAATTATTTTGAGATTCCTTGCCTTTCTGTTTAATTTTCATCTGATACATTCTCCTAATAAAAATAACTTCCTTTTTGTCATTAATCATTCTACAGATTTTGTTGTTGTCATTGCCACAGTGGCAATGAAGATTTTGCAGGCAACACTGATTTTCTTCATTCCAGAAAGAATGCCATAGCATCTTTTAGGTGCTTTATTGTTCAATTGATTTTCATTTGTAGTTTTGTGTGCATTTATATCACATGTGAACTTCTCCTTACTTAGGTGTCTCTCAAGTTGTTTCTTCTCACTTTGAAGTTGTTGATAATTTTTGTAAACCAAAGTATATTTAGTAATCGTGTTATTGGTTGCATCTATAGTTTAAAAGTGGTTCTCTCAAAGAGATAATCTTGAAAAACATGAATCTTCAGGACACATGCAAACTTGAAAAGTTAATCTTTCGTTGCTAATATTCCTCCTTTTAAAATAATTATTTTAATGATTCTTACTTATAATAATCACAAGATCAGGAATTGCCAAACTTTATAATCCCCTATATGATATAGGATATCTCTGAAAATGTAAGAGCCACATACATCAGCTTTGTACACATGTAATCTATATTATTAACATCCCACTTGATAAGATATCAACTTCTAAGTGTAGTCTCAGCCACATCATTAACTTGTGTAAATAACCTTTAGGCAAGTCACTTAAATAATTTTAAAATAGATAATTTATATCAAAGCATTTTATCAGTTGTAAAGGGCTTTCCAGGTACTAATAAAAGGGGAAAATCACTTATCTGTGTCTCAGGTTACATTTTATGAAATTTAAAGTTGTATTGAGCCAATTCTTTCTAGCTCTAGAATTCTGCAATCTATGCTAAGGTTAATAACTACTACACTGAAGATGTCTGGATAAATATACAAGAATCTTAACAGTGGTTACCTCTGGGAAATAGAAATTCTTTGGGGGCAAGCATACAAAGGAAAGAAATTTACTTTTCCCTTTATACCTTTGGATACTTTTTGAGGGATTGTTTTTATTGTTGATATTTAAAGTGAATATAAATATCACAAAAATTAATTTTTAAAAACTACTACTATGAAAACTTCTTGATTCTCCATCTTCTAATCATAGGTTTTGGTTTATCACATATAACTCACTGAGTTGTTGGACCTGAATGAATACTAGAAAAGTGCTTAGTATGTTCTGTATCTTATATGGTGTAGCAGCATTCTTCTGTTGTTTGTAAATATAATATTAGAGCTATAAAGGAATTTAGAAATAACTTGATGAAACCTGTTTGTTTTAGGTAAGGCCTAAAAGGGGATGTTGTTATTTTTACCTTGTTGATATTTTACATTTTGTTAATCACTTTAATATAAATGCTGTAATTTAATTAAATCTGCTTAATAATCCTATAAAGTGGATGTTATAATCCCATTTTACAGATAAGGAACCTAATACTTAACAAAAATTGAGACTTGTCTAAAATCACAGACTTAACAGCAAATCTTTTGAATCTCAATCCTAGTGTCTTTCTGTTAGTACTCTTTAAAATCTTGTATTATGAAGCTTTTAATACAACTACGTTTATAGAGTTCTGTTGGTGGTGGTTTTTTTTTTTTTTTTTTTTTTTTTTTTGGTACGCGGGCTTCTCACTGTTGTGGCCTCTCCCATTGCGGAGCATAGGCTCCGTGACAATGGCTCACGGGCCCAGCCGCTCCGCGGCATGTGGGATCTTCCCAGACTGGGGCACGAACCCGTGTCCCCTGCATTGGCAGGCAGACTCTCAACCACTGCGCCACCAGGGAAGCCCGTGGTGGTGGTTTTTTAAAAACAGATTTTCTAAGGACACACTGGTTGACTCCTTACTAAACACAAACTAGCAGTATCAGTTATCAGTTAGTTAGGTATTGAAAAATTATGTCACATGGCAGTTTTCTTTCATCATTTTGTATCCCTAAAGGTATTTAAATGAGAAGTTACTGTGATTTTAAATGGCTGAGTTTGTAATGTCAGTGGCTTAAAGTATATGGAAGACTTTGCTAATGATGCACCTGAAATTCTCTATCCTTTTTTTCCCTTTGTTTCCTGAAATTTAAATGAAATACAGCAGACCCTTGTGGTCTATATATTTAACATTTGTAATATTGATTTTGTAGAGACAACTTGAAAGTCTTATTACGTACGTGAATTAATTTTGTTTTTTTGTTGTGGAACAATTATGTTAATATAGAATGAGCCATTTATCTAGTGAGGGAGCTGGCCACCTGACTGCTCTGTTTTTCTCTACTCATTGTTACATTTATAGAAATTCATTTAAATCTCTGAAGAGGTCACATTTTTAATTAATAAATTATGCTTATTTGTTTTTGGTGTAAAATATAAGGTAGAATGGTTTTCTCTTACTTGAGTATGTGTTCATTGTAAAGACTATATACATAAAATAAAACTTCCAAATCTTACCACCTGTGGATAACCACTGTTAATATTTTGGTGTATTTCCTTTTAGTACTTTTTCTTATGTAATTTTCAGTCTTACTGAGATCATGATGTATTTATAATTTTGTCTCCTCTTCAATTAGCATTTCATTTTCTTCATTTATTAAATGTTTATAGATAATATTTTTAATGTATGCATGGTAGTCCCTAGTGTAGCTATACCATAATTTATTTTACCACTCTCCTCTCTTGTATATTTAGGTTGTTTAAACATTTTAACTAATAAGATTAATTCTGTGGTGGACATTCTGGTGCAAAAGCTTGTTCTGTGTTTTGCATTGTTACATCTTATATTCTGAGAAATGGAATTGCTTGATCAAAGACTGTACATGCTTTTAAGGCTTAATACATATTGCCAAATTGCTCTTTAGAGAGTACTTTCTAAAACTTATTTTTCTTCCCTATTGTCATGACCACTGTCATTCGGGAGATTATGAATGGTAGTTATATTTGAAGTTTAAATTCAAATTATAATTTAACTCAACAGTAAACAGTATTCTATAAATTGAAGTATATGAGACGACTGTATCAAGAACAGGATCAGATCTTTATTTGAAATGGAAGTGCACTGGGTTTCACCAATGGGTATTTCCTCTGTTCCCCTAATTTCCAGAGTTGAAGCTCTTTGGCAGTCTCACAGGTCATGCTCAGTATACTTTGCTCCGGTGCCCCCTAGTGCTGGTCCTGTAGAAGCAGCCTTCAGTTTCTCTTCTCTGTAGCAGAAAACATCCTTCTTCCTTCAGCTCCTTCTGGACATATACAAAGACATTTAAAGAGCCAGGTAAATAAGAGTTAGGGATAAACTAATGCCCCTATTGCCTATTTTTGGCCTGGGGATCTAGAATTTATCTCAATTTTTTTTCCTCCTGGGAGGAGCTGTCCTGCTCTCTGTAGTCTTAAATTTGTAGTGCTGTCTGCCCTACCCTGCATGTTTCTATTGTAGACAGCAGTAGGAATGGCCTGGGGCAAACATCCCTGCATTCTGGACCCAGGCCTTATCCCTAAATCTTTAAAGAAAATCTACATCCCCCAGAGAGCTACAAGTCAAATTATTATTGAGGAGTATAGCATGTTTACTGTGAAATTTGGTCCTCCGTTACCCTCTTGACTGAAGGTTCTCCTCTGCAAATTTCAACTTGTTTACCTCCAAACAAACTGGGGAAAGGAGAAGTTTAGGGTGAACATGGGACTAGTGGTGGCCAAGCCCTATGAAGAGACATGTTTAACCTTGCTGTGTATAAAAATCTACAGGCTGCTTTCTAGACCTCTTCCTCTCCCCTTCCCAGTCCTTTAGAATAGCAATGAATAAGAAAAGAGATAGCTCACTCAGGTCCTTCACCCAAATTCCTATAGTAACAAAATACAGATAGTAGCTCTCCATCTGCAGAGTTAACTGCTTTGAAGGGGAAGGGAATGGGGCCAAGAGTTGGAAATAATAGCTATCCCTCTAGGAATGAATTTTTAGTAGTTTATAATCATTTTACTTCATTCTTTTCTAGATCTTTTCCCCCCTACCTTTTATTTCTTGAGAAGACTATCCTCAGTAACTATCGAGTTAATTTTAAGCCTTTCTTTCTGATTGGTCCATGACTTCAGAGTCATTCTTTGATAGCTTTGCTTCTATTAATATATCCTGTCTCAAGTGCCTGATTGGCTGGTCTAGGAAAGTTAGGAGAGAAAGATCCAGGACTTGTTTTATATTCATTTCTTGTTCAGCTCTCAGAATGTTCTTTTTTTAAAATCTGGAATACATAAGTAGATGGCTGTTTATATTGAACTCTGAACTTGTCCAAAGTTTTATCCAACCCTTAACATTCTAAAAACCTGTGGGAATCAGAAGTAAATATGTTCAACTTAGAAGAGAACTTACAAGTCATGATTCCAACATTCTATTAAGAATTCTATGCTGTGTTTGCAACCCTATTCCTGGGCCTCTACTTTTGGAGCTTTCTATCTGGTAAGGAATACCTTCCCACCCCTTGAAGGACAGTATAAGGCTTCCTCAGCTTCCCTAGCCTGTCCAGTTAGATGCTGTTTTTACTTACACAGGGACAGTGGTCTTTAAAGTACCACTTTTTAAATACTCTTAATTCCTAAGATATTTAATACCTCAGAATCTAAGTAATGAGCCAGAACTGAGAAGATCTATTCTAAATAACAATTATTATAATGTAAAAATGTGTTTTAACTGAGTTTATTAGAGGCCTAAAGCAACATTAATAATATTTAAATGAAACATTAACACTTCCCACTTTTCAGTACAGAGATTAGAGATCTTTCTCCACCAAAATTAATGATAAAAGTTTACTTTCCTGTCAGGCCTTTTATTTGAGTAAAAGGAAATAAGTGTTTTAACCTATTTAATATTCCCTGATAAAGTAATGCCTTTTCCTTTCCACAGTAGGTTTTTTATTTTGAAAATTTTTTTTTCCAATGGTCATTCCGTAATTACTAGGTATTTGTTTAAACGACTTATTGTTGCTCACCTAATTTATATATATAAGAAGCTCCCAGTTTATAAATAGGATATATTTCCAGCATTTTTTGTGTTGGACCATGGTCTTTGGAGTTAAATCCGAGTTTGAATTTTGACTCCATTTCTTACCACCTATGACAGAGGTATGCAAGTTACTTCACATTTGAACTTCAGTTTCTGGTTGTTGGGAAGATTAAAAGAAATGTTTCAGTCAACAATAATTGTTATTTTGATGGCATTAAACTGCAGTCCTAGTCTGTGCTTTCCTAATCTTCTCCCCTGCCAAAACCAAAAATTAATACTAAATGAACTATTATATAAGGTTATGGGAGCATGTAAACATGCTCAGTATCTACTGTAGGTTTGGAATATAGCATGGTAGATTTTGTCCTCCATCTGTATTTTGAAAATCGGGAATTCAAATCTCTTGCTTTGGTCCTAACAGTCACTACTTTTCCCCTGTTCCTCTGACTCCTCCTTTAGCTTCTTCATCTTTGTACACCACAGAAAAGAGAAATCAGAAGATGTTTTGGAACTACAGTAGGCAGCTTAAGGGTTCCTGGATCATAAGTGGATTAGCCTTTGAGGCAATGGCAGGAGTCAAGCAGGTGGGGATTCAGATCGCCAAGAACAGCAACAACATTGAAAACTAGGTATTACATTTGGGGTTTAAAAATCCAGTAGTTATTTTACTGTGTATTAACAAGAGTGGCACACTCACTCCTTAGCCTCAAAAGAGAAGCTAGTGGCAGTTATTCATATAAGAAAGCAATTTCAAAGATATTCCATAGGGTTTACCCTACCACAATGGTGACACCGATGTATTCCAAGTGAATGAATTTAGTTACATGTGTTTCTATCATATTTACTATGATAGAATGATTTAGTTGAGCTGAAAAATAATTAAATGAGCCTCATTATATGTTAGTAATGATGCTAAGTACAGATAAGCATAACACAGTTTATACCTCCAAAGAGCTTTATAGCCCAATACAGACTGGACAAACTAATATAGCCCATTGGCCAAATCTGGCCAGACAGATTATTTTTGTAAATAAAGTTCTAATGGAACACAGTAATGCTCATTCATTTATGTACTGACTAGGGCTGCTTTCTTGCTCCAGTGGCAGAGTTAAGTAGTTCAAACAGAGACATTCTATGACCTGCAAAGCCTAAAATATTTACTATCTGACCCTTTACACAAAAAGTTTGCCAGTCCCTGGCCTAGTAAGGTAACCCCTTGGTCTTGCTTGTAACTAGTTTAGTTTTGTGCCCCATTTTTATCATGAAAACTGATCACTAAATTCTTAACAGGCTTTATTTTCATATTCTAAGATCTTTGGCCTGATCTAGGTCCTTATTTCACACCTTTATCCTGTTTTATTTCTGCCCATTCTAAAAATGTATATTTGTCAGATAATGTTGAACTAGTTTTATGTATTTACTGCTAGTTTTTCCATGATGTTAGGGTATTTTGAGCCTTTGTACCTTTGAGAAAACTTCTAATATAGCTTATATGATAAATTCACCATCTTAATTGTGCCATCCTTATTTGGGAGTCTTCATTGTTGAGATTTTGCTGGTCTGGGTGTATTTTTAAAACATCATCTTAACTCATTAAGAGATATATTTCTCTTATTTTTGTCAGTAGATCACTGAAATACAAACTATTTTAGCCCTTTCACATCAGAGCGTACTGGGTTTCAGTCGTCTAATTCTTGGTTTCACTAGATCTACAGGGAAGCAAAAAAAATTTACGCAGGCTAGTGATGCAAAAGGCATACAAAAGAATATAGCCAAGATATTATAATTTAAATGTCAGTGTAATCTTCTCACCTGACCCATTTGAATTCCTTTCCATAGCTACTTTAGGAAAAAGTGCTCTTAACGCCCAGCTGCTTTCTGAAAATAAGAGAAAATATTGGTTTCATCTAGGAAAACACATTTGAAAGGAAGCACCATATACTTAGTCTACATTCTCTTACATGGACTGAGAGAGGAGATTACTTTTCTACTCTTTGCCTTCAGTTTCATCCCTATAATTCAAGTACTCTGGCTAGAAAGAGTAAGTAGAATTTATTTAAGTAGAATTCCATTGTGTTCAAAGCATTAGAGGCACTCCCTGAACATTCTAGTTGCTTAAGATTGCAATCTAGATAATTAGCACACCTTGTTCTTGGGCTGTTCTTTTCAGCGTCTTTTGGGTTGACTGGCATTTTTGTTTATATATAAATATATTTGACTAACTGGAGTTTCAAATTTCTTACCTCCATAATGCTGCCTGTTTCTTCAGTATGTTAATTTTCCCGCATTATAAAAAGAGTCATTATAGCAAAATGGTTAAGAGCACAGAGTCTGGAAGCAGACTGCTCTGGTTAATTTACTATTCCACTTACTAACTGTGTCTTTGGGCCTGCATTTAACATTTCTGTGCCTGTTTCTTCATATGTAGAATGGAAGTGATAATAGCAATACCCATCACAGTTGAGAGGATTAGTTGAGTTAATATGTGAAAAGCTTAGATTAGTGCCTGGTACACAGTTAAGTGCCAAGTAAATGTTAACTTTATGTAGTGTAAGATGCCAGCATAATGAAGTTTGTAGGAAAATTGTGTTCTGACATCCAAAAAAACCTAAATTCTGTTCCCAGTTGTTCAAAGGAATCTACTATATGCGATTAGCTAACTCTGTTAAATATACACTGTCTGTGCCTATTTAGCTAACCTGTTGATTGGTACTTACATTTCTCTCAGTGAATTCTAACTGATTACAATTTAGTTAACTTTCTTGAGCATTCAGTATTTAGGTTGCATCCAAATCTATGCTAAACTTATTGCTAAAGAAGGCCTTTAGCTTCTCTCAGTATTTCCTTGGTTACTTCCCATTTCCACTTTCTTCTTAAAATGCTACAATCAGTAGGTTGCTTACTTACTTGTGATGTTAAACTTACAACTCCTCAGATGAGTTGGCAAGTTATCATTTTACATAAGACACATTTGCTTTATGATTGACCTTTAAAGGAATCTTTTGCCTCCAACTCCAAAGATAGCTGATTCCCTAGACTGCTTCAAACTGCACACTAACCATGAAATTTAAGGGAATAAAGGAGCATTAATACCTCCTAGCATCATTTTTAATTATATTGTGGATAAAATGAACATATTACATATTTCTCCCTAGGATTGTGGTATCATCTGTATTATGTGTACTTGGATTTCATTCAGCAAATATTTACTAAACATCTGCCCATGTGCCAAGCACTATTCTAGGTACTAGCAGGAACTGAACATTCATCCTTTGCATACTAGGTTTACCAGTTAGCACCTGTATGTTCTCGTTTGAGTGCCTAAATTAATTCAGCAGAATCACAGAATGCGATAGAACCTCAGAGAATACATAGTTCAACCCTCTTGTTTATAGATTTTTAAAATCTGTAATCCTGGGATATAAGATAATTTCTCTAAGGTCACATAGCTAGTTTGTAGCATTGTCTGCATTTTGTTTTCCTTTCAGTTATTTATTCAACAAATATTCTCAAATCTTTTACATTGAAAAGGTCAACAAAGACACCAAAAGACCTCTAGCAGCCATCCTATTTTTCTCATTATTGTTTTTGGGTTTTGTTATTGTTGTTTTTAATAGATCTTTATTGGAGTATAATTGCTTCACAATACTGTGTTAGTTTCTGTTGTACACCAAAGTGAATCAGCCATATGCGTCCTCCCTCTTGCGTCTCCCTCCCACCCCTCTAGGTTATCGCAAAGCACTGAGCTGATCTCCCTGTGCTATGGTGCTGCTTCCCACTAGCTAATTATTTTACATTCAGTCGTGTATATATGTCGATGCTACTCTCACTTCGCCCCAGCTTCCCCCTCCCACCCTGTGTCCTCAAGTCCATTCTCTATGTCTACATCTTTATTCCTGCCCTGCAACTAGGTTCCTCGGTACCATTTTAAAAATTTTTTTTTAGATTCTATATATATGTATTCACATACAGTATTTGTTTTTCTCTTTCTGACTTACTTCACTCTGTATGACAGACTCTAGGTCCATCCACCTCACTACAAATAACTCAATTTCGTCTCTTTTTATGGCTGAGTAATATTCCATTGTATATATGTGCCACATCTTCTTTATCCATTCATCTGTCAGTGGACATTTAGGTTGGTTCCATGTCCTGGCTATTGTAAATAGTGCTGCAGTGAACATTGTGGTACATGACTCTTTTTGAATTATGGTTTTCTCAGGGTATATGCCCAGTAGTGGGGTTGCTGGATCATATGGTAGTTCTGTTTTTAGTTTTTACAGTCCAACTGTTTTGAAAGAGTTGCCTTCTTTCTCATCTCCTTTCTACCCATTGCGGTTTGACTTTAGCCCTTTTAATTACTTTGAGAGTGTTCGACCCAAGGTTACTCACAACCTTGAGTTGCTTTATCCTTGCAATACTTTCTAATCCTTATCTTGTCTTTTGGTAACATTTGTCATCATTAAACTGTTCCATTCTTTCTTCTTTTTTTTTTTTTTTTTTTTTTTGGCTACATTGGGTCTTCGTTGCTCCATGCAGGGTTTCTCTAGTTGCAGGGAGTGAGGGCTACTCTTCATTGCGGTGGCTTCTCTTGCTGCACAGCATGGGCTCTAGGCACGCAGGCTTCAGTAGTGGTGGCTCACAGGCTTAGTTGCTCCGCAGCATGTGGGATCTTCCCGGACCAGGGCTTGAACCTGTGTCCCCTGCATTGGCATGTGGATTCTTAACCACTGCACCACCAGGGAAGTCCTTACATTCTTTTTTTTTTTTTTTTTTTTTTTTTTTTTTTTTTTGGTATGCGGGCCTCTCACTGTTGTGGCCTCTCCCGTTGCGGGGCGCAGTCTCCAGATGCGCAGGCTCAGCAGCCATGGCTCACGGGCCCAGCCACTCTGCAGCATGTGGGATCTTTCCGAACCAGGGCACGAACCCACGTCCCCTGCATTGGCAGGAGGATTCTCCACCACTGCGCCACCAGGGAAGCCCCTTCCATTCATTTTAAAATGTTTTCTTTCCTTACCTCTGGGATACCATGTTCTGGCTTTGTTCTTACTTCTCAGACCATTTCTTAGATTTCTTCATATGCTCTTCTTTCTCATCCATCTGTTAAATATCAGTGTTTGCCAGGATACTTTTGTCAGCCCTCTTTATTTACATATTCTCCTTTAACAGTCTCATCTACTTCCATTGCTTCTGCTGCCAGATAAATACAGAGGACTCCCAAGTCTCTACTCTTGCTCAGATTCTTTACCATGGACTTTGAATTCATCCAACTGCCTACTAGACGTCTCTAGTAGCATATCTCTCAGGGATCACAGATCATCATCTCTAAAGCCAAACTTGTTACCTTAGCACTTGTTCCTGTGTTAACTATTTTGATGCCTTATACCTTAAGCCATTTAGTAGGCAACTGCCTAGAAATTTAGGCGTAACATCAACATCCCCTGTTCTGATTAGTTCCTAAATTCTATCAATCCTGCTGCTTTAACTTCTCTTCACTCTATTTATATCTTTTCTGCCAACATTTCACTTTCAGGCCCTCGTTTTAGATTATTCCCATGGCCTTTGTTAATATGTGATGAATTGTGAATAATGATTAGAAGAAGCATGGGCTTTAGAGTCAGATAACCCTAGGTATGGATCCTTACTCTGTCACTTAGAATCTATATGTGCTCTGAACTTCAGTTTCCTCATCTGTAAAATAGGCGTATTAACCACTTACTTCATAGAGTGATTGTGAGACTTAAATTTATGCCCCTTAGGGAGAACACAGTATTTGGCACATAATAAGCCCTCAACAGAAGATTGTATTTACTCTTAACTAGCCTCCCTATTTTTTTTTTTTTTTTTTTTTTTTTTTTTTTTTTTTGCAGTACGTGGTCCTCCCACTGTTGTGGCCTCTCCCGTTGCGGAGCACAGGCTCCGGACGCACAGGCTCAGCGGCCATGGCTCACGTGCTTAGCCGCCCCGCAGCATGTGGGATCTTCCCGGACCGGGGCATGAACCCGTGTCCTCTGCATCAGCAGGCGGACTCTCAACCACTGCACCACCAGGGAAGCCCTAGCCTCCCTATTGTATATCATTCTCCCTTCTGCTTAGAGTATGATTCTTTAACATAAATTATTAGCAACTCATGATAAAAATCCTATTCATTAGTTCCTTAATTGCCGACATGATAATAGCCAAATAACTTAGCATGGCATTTTAAGTACCTTCCATTTAAATGGAAAATGGGTCCTCTTTTTCTCTTCCGTTTTCTCTCACCACTCTCCTCCCTGTTTGTGCCTCAACTGCAATAAATTAGCAGTCTCTCCAAAGCACGTCCGGGCTTTTGAACATTCTGTGCCCTCTGGAACACCTTTCCATATAGGTAGATAATTTTTAGTTTTTCAGAACTCAGCTTACATGTAGTCTTCTTTGGGAACCCTTCTGTGACTACTTTTGACTCTGGGTTAGGCTTTCCAACATAGCACTCCTTACATTCCGTTGCAGTTTCCTGTTCTCTTGTCTATTTCCCCTAATGCTTTGTGAGTCTTTGAAATTAAAGGTCAAGGAATGTTGAGGTTTGGTTGTTGGATGTTCATCTGCAGGAACATTAAAGGTACTGGAGGCAGTGTCCTTTTTACTACTCTGCACAAGATGATCTTATTCCTTCTTCTGAATATTGCACTCATTTTAGCAACAGGAAGTATGTATAATTTTTAAAGTATCATTATTTGGGATGTGAAGATCCCAAAAAGGAATAAGTATGGTCATCTGTACAAAATAGAGTAGTTTAAAGAATTTTAGTTTCACAGAGTACTTTTTAAAAGTGATTTCTACATCAGCCTATGCTCACTTAATTACTCTTCATTACTATTTTAAATATTGATATCATACTGAGTCATCTGCATGTGTCTTGCTCATTAGTCAGTGAAAAGAATGTGAACTCTGATATCAGACAGTCCTGGTTTCAAACACTTGCTAATAATAACTACTTCTTCTAATCAATATAAATATGAAATTATGTAACAGCCCTCATACCAGTGCCTGGCACATTATAGGTACTTGATAAATTTAAATTTCCTTTTATACTTTTCAAATGTTTCATTTTGAATATTATATGGCCATCTGATTAAATCCTATTCACCCATCCAATCTTAGATTAAAGGCCATCTTTCTATGAAGCTGCCTCCAACTCAGCTCTTTCTGCTACAGAATTAACACCAAAAAATTAAACACTTAATTACTCTCTAATTGGTCTAACTCCCTGCTAAGATGTTAACTCTTTGAGAACATTGACACTATCTTAAAGTTATGTTTTCCCCTTGACATTTTGCAGAGTCCTGAGAATATGGGAGTACGTGTTTATTGCTTAATTGATTTTTTTTCAGTATGCTGCTGCACTCTCTCACTTTACTACCAGCTAGTATTTGCTATAGGAATGACTAAAAATTTTAATATCAGCTTGAGTAAACCATATTGATAAAGGAAAATATGTTGGAGGAAATCATACTGAGCATTCCAAAGCTAAACAGAACTGAGTATTCAGGATTATCAGTTTCGCTGACCCTTCCATTAAGATAACTAGGAAATAACTATATGATTTGGTTCCCAACAATATATTTGGTTTTATGAATTTCCTTAACAGAAAACTAGTTTGGCTATTTTCCACTTATTATTTCTTCTGGATCAGTTTTCTAGGATATTGTAATTCATGCTTGTAAATTTGAATGTGTCTTACAGGAGGATTTGTTGGTATTGAGGAAAACAGTGAAATCCTTTTTGGCTGTTTGCCAACAGTGCCTATCTAATGTTAATACTCCAGTGAAGGAACAGGTAAGAAATTGTCAGTTAAGAGCTCTCAATAAAAATAACTCAAATGAGTTACTGAAGAACAGTAAGAAGATGTAAATTTTTTTCAAGAAGATGTAATTTTTTATGACAGTTCTTAGCATGCATGATTAACCCTAACATTTGTGGCACCTGGGACAAGAATATAGATGTCTGAATATTTAAGTTATAAAGTAAGCTAACCTGTTACACATCTTTGTACCTTGACAAGTATACTGTCATAATGGCCTGGAAGGCCAGGTTCAAATTTAGAATTCTTGATACCAGAACTTGGAGGGTTGGGGAGCTGGCATAGGGTCCACCTTCTCTTCTCAACTTCAGCTCTTTCCCACACCAGGTAGAACTCCTCACACATGCATATGAACAATTCAGCCCACATATCCAGACTATCAACATCACTTCTTCAAACAGCTGCTCCCTGATTACCCTGAGGCCTAGGAGTACACACTGGGAATGCAGTGTGTCTAGGAAAGATGCCTGTGCACCCCCTGGTAACAGAATCAGGTCTGTGAGGGCAAGGAATTCCTGAATCCCTGTACCCTGGGCAGTGATGTAAAGTAGGGGTGCAGGTGGGCATATCCCATTGGTCCAACAGACTCCTCACCCCTTGGGAAGGGTGGTAGACCAAAGAGGGTCAAAGTGGAGCCCAAGGCAATACCATTTCCACAAAGTGATTTTGTAATCTATTTAATTATACTGTTCTACTAGGAAATACTTTTATATAAAACAGATATACCTTTTCCATATTGTTTTTTATTATGATGTTGGGCTAGAAAACGAGTCTATATCTAAAAGAGTACAGCAGTACTTACCCTTTGCTATCTCTTCTTACAAATAGGTTATCCAGGTCTCTTCTTTATTGAGTTATCAGCATCTAACGTAAATGGGAACAGAAATGGTCTTTCCTAAACCTTATTCTCTAAACCTTTTGAACTCAACCATTGCTGTCTAAAAAGTACCTAGCTCAGGACATTTAAGCCAGAAATTCAGTGTTTCTGCATCCTCACTGTTTGGTGACATGCAAAAGTATGGCCTCAGTTAAAAATATATATTTTCCTGGATTCCTTTCATGTTCTCCTCTTTTCAGATGACTCAAATAATGTATTTCATGGTTGTGTACTTAGAGCATGAACTGCCATGAGTCTTGCTGGAGGTAAACAGCCAAATATACAGCCATCTCCAGATACCTTCCAAAATTATGTTTTCCCATAGAAGTCAATTTTTAGAAGGGGGTGAGTGGATTGTTTTGAGGTATCAGAGCCCTCAGTTTCAGTTATTCCATAACAAAATCTTTCATTTTCAATAAACTGATGATACAAGTTTATTTTGTACCATCCATTAAATAGGATAAATTTGGCAACATAACTATAATACTTTCTCTATGGGGAAATATATTGAAAGTTTCTTTATGTGATTACATTTGTTGGGAAGCTTTCCGTCACTGGTTTTTATGTGAATGATCTTGAATTCAATTTTAACCTACTGTTAAAAATTTTGTTTTACAACAGATTTTTTTAAAGAAGAATCCAAAATAGGAGCTTACAGATTTAGAGTACTACATTGTAATTTGTTGAATTATACAGTTTGTCTTAAGATTTATGCTTATTATTTGATTATGCAGTATAAGATTGATTTTTAACATCTGTCATTAATTTATTATATCAATTTTGTATTTGCAGAGTTGAGTTTAACTCATTTTTTATAAGTTCAAGTCAAAAATCTCTTAATCAACTGTTTTGAGTTAATACAGCCAAGTAAAAGAAATAGGTTATATTTAGAGGGGTGGAGAGTCTCAAGTATGACTAGTATGTAATGAGACAAAATAATTTTATTCAGTTTGGAAATTAAGTAGCTGCAATTTGAATACTCAGAATTTCTATTATGGTACTGTTATTGAGCTGTATTTAATTTAGTATATTTTCATTAACATTGATTTGTAGTTACAGCTACATTTGTACAATATTTTATTGATGAATTTCCTTTGCATTCCAGGCTTTCATGTTACTCTGTGATCTATTGATGATTTTCAGCCACCAGTTAATGACAGGTGGCAGGGAGGGCCTTCAGCCTTTGGTGTTTAATCCAGATACTGGACTTCAGTCTGAACTCCTCAGTTTTGTGATGGATCATGTTTTCATTGACCAAGATGAGGAGAACCAGAGCATGGGTATTTGTAGCTATCATTTTGTCAATATTGATCTTGTTTTACCAACCTCAAAAGATATGAGAAAAAATTTCAAATTCAATCCTAAAAAATACTACAATTTCTCTCTTTAAAAAAAAAGTTAATACATTTATGTAGTTCAGAAACCAACAAGAATAAAAATATACACAGTGAGGTGTCCCTGCTTTAACTTTAACATATTACCTTAAAGATCTTTCCCCATCACTACATACAGAGCTTCCTTATTCTAATAGCTACATAGTATTTTATTGTTTAAATATAGCATAATTTATATTATTCATCTCATATTGATTGACATTTGGCTAGTTTCCAATCTTCTGCTATTATAATCTATGCTATAATGAATAATTGTGTACATTTGTCATTTCCCACATATGTAAAATGTATATTTAGGATAGATTTTTTTTCCTAATTGAACTGCTTCCAGGTTCACAATTTTTCTAAAGGAAAGCACCTGAGTTCCTTTCTGCTTCTGAGTAGTGATCATATATTACTTAAATTAACAAAATGTGACTCTAAGATACTAAGTGCTAAAAGAATGTTGTCAAACCTCACCAGTCAAAATTGTGCTGAGCCTGCAGAATGAAAAGTTAGTAAAATTAGACTGAATATAAATAATTATAAATAAATATTATATAGGTTATTTGTGAAATAGATCATCTGTAAGATCTGTGGCATATCAGATCCACAGATCTACCTGGTGCTATTAAAATGTTCTTTATTTAATAGAACATTTTAGAAAATACTGAGCTGTGAACAAAGGATCTTTGTTTTGAGCTCATATTACTCTCAGGAGATAAAATTTACCTTCTACTTATCTTAAGCAAAAAGATTTCCAACTTCTCAAAGCATTGATGCTTCACAGCAGGACCAGTTAATAGAAAGGGAAGAGAGAAGTTGAGAGTAAGTTTTTTTATGAATATATACATGCAAAAAAGGGAAGGAAGAACACTGTCCCTAACTAAGGTCACGCCAAAACATGAGAAGGGTCAGTACAGAGTCTGAAACAAATGTGTTAACTTTTATTGTCTATGGCCTTATGGAGAAATTTTTCTTGGGATTAGAAATAGATAAGCCAATAGGGCCTGAGAAACTAAAAATTGAGGAATAAAGACTACTTGTTTGAAAGCATTTGGTAAGGTTTTGTTTTAAAAAATGCATATGTACATTTACATGGTTTGCAAAATATAATTTCTCAGCTTACAGTGTAACCATGTTTAGGACAAGAACTGAAAACTAACTCCTCCATATAATTTTCATTACTCCCCATATATTTTTCTAAAAGAAAACTTTTTCCCTGTGTCTTAAATTTCTAGAAATTTCTTCTCTGTAGAAATACATTAGCACATAAGGAATATTCAGATAAGAGAAGACAGCATTTTAAAGGTAAACAGAACAACAGTATTATTATGACAAAGTAACAGAAAAAAAATCTATATGGTTCGTTTACCTTACTCAGTCTTTGCTATGACAGTCTCCTAGAAGACAGAAACCTTAGTGCCTACTAAGTGTTTAATAAATGTTTAACTAAATATAGCACCCTAAAATAATCAGTATAACTAACAGTTTTTATCCCATCTAAAACTGAATTGTACCTATTTGTAAAGTTATAAGCTGGTTTTTTATTATGCAGATTGTCTACATTGTTTTACCTTGGCTAAAGGTCCAAAGTTCATAAGTAATTTATTTTCTGTGGTTAGAGGGTGATGAAGAAGATGAAGCTAATAAAATTGAGGCCTTACATAAGAGAAGGAATCTACTTGCTGCCTTCAGCAAACTTATCATCTACGATATTGTTGACATGCATGCAGCTGCAGACATCTTTAAACACTACATGAAGGTATAAGTTTTACAGTCTTTTTTTAATGGGTAAAAGCATATTTATTTATTAAGATAGTAGTTTCATATTCTTATTTTTCTCCTTCCACTTAAGTGGCAGAGAAGTTTACAATTAAGAATGATAGGGCTTCCCTGGTGCAGTGGTTGAGAGTCCACCTGCCGATGCGGGGGACATGGGTTCATGCCCCAGTCCGGGAGGATCCCACATGCTGCAGAGCGGCTACGCCCATGAGCCATGGCCGCTGAGCCTGCGCGTCCGGAGCCTGCGCTCCGCAACAGGAGAGGCCACCACAGTGAGAGGCCCGTGTACCGGAAAAATAAATAAATAAATAAAAAATAAAAATTAAAGAATGATGAATAAGCTAAAATTGACAGCTCTTACCTAAATATTATTGATGATTTTCTGACATATTTAAAATTCCTCTCTTTTTTATATATGAGCTTTTTATCACTCTGTACTATTATATCAGTTCCATAAAGTAGGAGTTGCTTACATTTATATGAAAGAATGCCTTTTTATTTTCATGAGGCTATGGACTCTTACGGAAGAAAGCTAACTCTGTTCCCTATGAAATCTCTTCAGATATATTTATAAGTATGCCCTACTACTGTGTTGCTAGGCACTCAAGTTACAAAGACTTTTAAATTCCTGCTCCAGAGTGGTCTAAAGCTGGAAATAGTCAAGTAATTAGACAATTGCATTTATACAGTATAATGGAGGTACGTATAGGGGTTTCTGGAAATAAATAAAACAGATACCCCACTCTTAAAAAATATGAGGGTTAATGAAAACTGCTTAGAAGTGCCTTCTGAACTAAGTCTGAGATGATAAGCATAAATTAGCCAGTCAAGCAAAAAGGTAGTGGGAGGACTTTTAGGCAGATTGGACTTCGTGTACAAAGCAAAGGAAATGAATTGTTTGGGGGAAATGGAAGTAATTTGATATAGCAACATAGATTGCTTATGAGAATGGAGCCAGAGGTAAGATTTAAAGAAACTGACAGGGTAGACCTTATATGCTGTGTGAGAACTTGGGATTTTTTTCCTGAGGGAGGTAAAGAGATGTCGAACGGATTTATACCATTCTTTATATGACAGGATTTTGATAGGTAGTCACCTTCCTGGCTGCTCTCCTTTCTAGAAGCTGCATTTTGTTTCTGAACCACAAAAAAAGCAGTGCTCAAAAATCTTTGATATAGCCTAAGAGACACACTTCTCAGTTTATGTATTTTGGCTTTGTTCTTATGTCAGAGACAGTATTTTACTTTGCCCATGTTCAGAATATTGTGTATTCCATTGATTCACATGTTTTATGTCCAATTCTAGTTATGACATAGTAACTAAGTCATCATATTTTGCTAAACAACTGCAATGTGATGAGCACTGTGTTAGTAGCCAGGGATTTAAATAAGACATGATTTCTGCACTAAGGAGGTTACAGATTAACCGAGAAACAAATGTAAACATAATATAACATACTAATAATGAATAGCTGCCTGTGTTCTATGCCATTTTATATTTGAGACACTGTTCTAAAGCTTTTACATTATCTTTGTTGATTACAGTAACTCTGTGAGTTAGGAAATAATATCATTTACAGATGAGGAAATTAAGGCTCAGAGAGGTTAAATAACTTTTGAAGATCCACACAACTTTTTAAATTATTTATTTACTTACTTACAGACTGCGTCGGGTCTTAGTTGCAGCATGCAGGATCTTTCGTTGCAGCACGTGGGTTCTTCAATGCAGTGCACGGGCTTCTCTCTAGTTGTGGCACGCGGGCTCCAGAGTGCACTGGCTCAGTGGTTGGGGTGCAAGGGCTCCAGAGCGCATGGGCTCTGCAGTTGCAGCACACGGGCTCTCTAGTTGTGGTGCGTGGGCTCAGTAGTTGCAGTGCTTGGGCTTAGTTGTCCCGCGGCATGTGGGATCTTAGTTCCCTGACCAGGGATCGAACTGGTGTCCCTTGCATTGCAAGACCAATTTTAACCACTGGACCACCAGGAAGTCCCCACACAACTATTTAAGTAGCAAAAACTGGCATTCGATTTTAGGTTCGCCTAGCTTCAAAACTTAGCTCTTTCCACTAAACCGTAAAGCCTCATCATGATTACTGTAGTGATAGATGTATAAATTACAAAGCAAGCACAAATAGAGACTTAAGTGAGCAACCAGAGAAGGCTTCCAAAAGTAATGTCGAAACGGTGTTTGGTTAGATGAATATGAGCTTAATATGGTCTTCCTTGTCATCCCTTAGCAACGCTGTCTTGGTTTCAAGAAATAAGCTTTATAATCCTTAGCAGTTTTTACACTCCTCTGTTCTTTCTAGGCTTTAATCTTTTTGTGAATATTCTAATAGTTGTTTGCTGTTCTTTATTATACATCCTTGTCTATTTGGCTTTTTGCCTCATTTCTCTATGTGATCATTAAAAATCTGAATTTATTGTTGATCTACCTGTCGAACCACTTTAGTGTTCTCATATATCTTTCTCTTTTTATCTGCATTGAGATTTTTTTTTTTTTTTTTTTTTTTTTGCTGTATGCGGACCTCTCACCGCTGCAGGCTCTCCCGTTGCGGAACGCAGGCTCCGGACACGCAGGCCCAGTGGCCATGGCTCACGGGCCCAGCCGCTCGGCGGCATGCGGGATCCTCCCGGACCGGGCCACGAACCCGTGTCCCCTGCATCGGCAGGCAGACTCCCAACCACTGCGCCACCAGGGAAGCCCCAATATAATTTTTAATTGCACTGAAAGGAAGATTCTTTCGAGACATTTCCCCTTTTTTTGCTTTCCTTTTTTTTTGCACCTCACATCATGGAAGTATAACCATCTTCTTGAAGATTATAAAAATCCAGTTGTCAAGCTAATATACTCATTTTTTACATAGGTTATAGGTTTTATGCTCTAGCTTGGAAGTAACATCCAGATTTAATGGTCTCAAAGTTTTTCCTAATTATTTACTCACAAGGAAAACTCTTTAAATCCTGTGTCCAAAAATTGAATTATAAAGAAATTAGTTGAATTTTTCCTAATCACTGTTGAAGAAGTCAGTGTTTTTATTTTTTATAATGGTAAAATGTAGACATGTTATGAGGGATAATGAATGTACAAAAGTATTCAGTGAAAACTTAAATCTATTACTGTAATCTGCCCTTCCCCTTATTTAGGCCTACTCCCCAGAAGTAAGCAAGCGATTTTAACTGTTTTGATTTTAGCTCTTTACGATGTTTCTTTCAGAGTCCTATTTCTTTTTTTTTTTTTTTTTTTTAGCTCATTTTATTTTTTTAAATTTTTTTTAACATCTTTATTGGAGTATAACTGTTTTACAATGGTGTGTCAGAGTTCTATTTCTTGATTTGTCACCTTTTAAATCTATTGAATCCATGTTGTAAAGAGTGAGGAATTTTGCTCACCGATGTCACTTCTCCTCTTGGAATTACCAATTTTTTAGTTTTATTATTATTAGTTATTTCATAATTTTAAATATCAAATGTGTATTCCTTTAACTTTAGACAATATCTTTTAACTCTCATTAGGTTTTTAAGATGAAAAATTAAACACCTCTGTACTCACCTTTCCATTTCTTTCATCAGCCTATTCTTTATCTCATTAAATATCAACAGTTTTAAAAATATGTTTTTTTTCTTTTTCTTACAGTATTACAATGACTATGGTGATATTATTAAGGAAACACTGAGTAAAACCAGGCAGATTGATAAAATTCAGTGTGCCAAGACCCTCATTCTCAGTTTACAGCAGGTAAGAAATTTGAAGGGAAAGAGATGAAGAGTAGAATTAATATTATTGAGCACTTCCATGTGCTTATTATTATGTGCTAGGTATCTTACCTCATTTAAATTAGGTCATTACATTAATACATTACTATGGATACTTTCTGGTACAAAGATGTGTTAATGTGTATTTTCTTTAGGAAGACAGTCCTATAGTTCACATTTCAAATAGATGAAATCCTAAGGTGATCTATTCTTAGACCAGATGAAATGCCAAACTGGATATTTTAAAAGTAATCATTTTTAAAGAAAAAATTTAAAAATATATTTTTAAAGTATTTAATAAGGGAAGGGGCAACAATAGTATCCAAAGAAGAAAATATGTCACGTGTATTGCCTAAATAAGATTTCTAGAAAATGCCTAGTATTAACGTAGAGATGGGAGAGTTGGGGATGGCTGTAGGTATGTATGTATATATTTAGCCTATGATAAAGGTCAGTGGGGGAAGGATCGGGCCTATTCAATAGGTAATAGCCCTACATAACATGTACCCAAAATAACTACTAGGTGGATTACATACAAATGTTAAAAATTAAAAGTTTATAAGAAAATAAAAGGATATTTTTATGTCCTGGAGTAGGGAAGTCCTCAAGGAAAGAAGCCACAATGTAAAAACTTATATATATATATATATGTATATATATACTTACACAGATTTATACATCAACCAGCACTCTGAACAAAATTTTAAAAATGTGACAGATTGTGGGAAAATATTTTTAATCATACATAACAAATCCTACAAATCAGTAAGAAAGGTAAATAAATCCCATAGAAAAGTGAGCAAATGAAAAGCTACTTTTCAGAAGAGGAAACTTTAAAAAGCAGTAAACACATGAAAAGAGGCATAACTTAATAATATAATACAGATTGAAACAAGGAGACATTTATCACTGCCAAATAGACTGGCATGAATTAAAATGATAGATAATACCAATGATTGTTAAAGATGTGGCAAGAAAAGGTCCCTTGTGAAAGCAATTGCTCTTACCTTCTTGGAATATAATTTTGCAGTATATTTCAAAATTTAACGTATACATTCCTTTTAAACCAATATTTTTGCTACTTAGGTATCTACGTAGATACATGCAGGTGTGCACAAAACGTATATGTGAAAGATGTTGTACTGCAACAGTCTGTGTAATATTGCAAAATTGGAAATAGTCTAAATGTCCATCAACAGAGGAATGGTTAAATAAACTGATACTCTGAAGTAGCCAAACGATTTTTAAGACAAAATATTAAGTGAAAAATAGCAAGTTTCAGGATAAAATATATAGTACAGTACCATTTATGTAAAAGTTAAAACTTTATATATGTAATATATTAATGTGTCTAAATTAGTCTAGAAAACTTTCAAACCTTAACATTGATTATCTTTGGAGAGAAGAATGATATATAATGGGAAAGAGAAAAGAGAACTTTTACTTTGATATTCGTACAGTGAAATATATTCTTTGTAATTTATTTTAAATGTAAAGTTTAAAAAGAATTTATAAACAATTATCTATGCATAAATTTGAAAATCTCTGGAAGAACTGCTGTTTCTAGTCATGGCAGAGTAACTAGTTTAAGCTGGTCTATTGCTAAAGAAACCTAAAATAGTAGACAACATAATTAATAGAAGATAAGAGCTATTTCAGTGAAATGGTATGATTAAAGTGTATTGAGAGATTGGGAGATGAGGAAGTGAAGAAAACAAATGTAAACAATACTCAGGATCTTTGTGTAAAGAGAATGAGAAAAACGTGTTGGTAGCTGGCAGAGGAGATGGAATTAAGAAGTTAGGGTTGTTTGTTTGATTTTTAAGATGCATGCATCTAACAGAGAGGAAATAGTTAATGGATTCAGGAGAAAGCAGTAGCTCAGGACCAAACCACTAAGTAGGTAAAGGACAGGGAGATTCAGTACACAAGCAGGGAGTGACTTTAGATGAAAGCTTGGGCAATCTGTCTCTCATAATAGAAGGGAAGGCAGATAATCTAAGTGTCTGACTTTGATGACAGGATGATGATTGCTTTTATATTCTTTAGTACTCCAGAGTTTTGTTTCTGTTATTTTGATACAATATATGTAATGTCTATGTAATTATAAAACCTCTTCATTCAGTTTAAGAATTTTTTTGTATATTTTGTTATTGGGTGGGAAAAATCACCCCATATATCTTAATGGTCTTCTTTTACATAATGTTCTTGTCTAAAATGCAATAAGTGAAAAAACAAAGTTCTGAACCCAGTATTTCATATATTACCATTCCTGTGAAAACAACAAAAAGAATACATAGATGTTTATGAATACATAGTATATTTTTGTAAACACATTTCCTTTTCCCAACCCAAAATGTGTTCCTTTTTGGTAAAAAAGAAATTCCGGTTTGTATTTAATCACACAACCAGCATGAAAATGAGCTCAAGAAATAGTAGATGACTTGGAGAATGGGAACAGTGTGGCTACCGTTAGTACAAGGAGGGGAATATGTATTTTACCATATGGCTTTTAAATATTTTTAAATTATATTTCTTATTCTAACAATAAATAAATATTTCCTAACTATAGGTTTTTCCTCTTTTTTTTTCTTTCTACCAGTTGTTTAATGAACTTGTTCAAGAGCAAGGTCCCAACCTAGATAGGACATCTGCCCATGTAAGTGGCATTAAAGAATTGGCACGTCGCTTTGCCCTTACGTTCGGATTGGATCAGATCAAGACACGAGAAGCAGTTGCCACGCTTCACAAGTGAGTGAGCTAAATAAACACTCTGTTATATACAGTCTGATTTACTGGAATTTACCAGAAACAACTATTATATGACCAATTTTTAAAGTGACAAATGTTAGAATTTTCAAGTTATGAGAACTTTAGAGCTTGTCTCATCTAGTGATTCTCAACCAGGAGGGTATTTTTAATTTGAAAATTAGTTACTTACTTCACAAATTTTTTCATTTTATAAAGTATAGAAAGGAAAGTTTAACAAGATGTTCTTATCTGGTCTATTGGTGAGAAAATGTTGTGGGAGACATAGGTTTAAAAGCACTGTGCAACTTCATTTCATAATGGAAACCTCATTTCATAATGGAAAACTGAATGACAAAAAATTTTAAGTATCTTACAAAAACTCAGACACCTGCTTGGTACCATGACCAACTCTAAGAACCAAATTTTCTAACAATCTCAGTATCTTTCCAGGGTATTCTGTCATCTCTAAAAGCTACACAGGAATTTAGCTTTGTGGGTGTTTAGCTATTATTATTTTTCCCAATATAAGTTGTGAAATATATGTTCACAATATAAATTGTTTTCCACTGTAAATAATAAAATTAAATATTATTATACAACTATGTCATACAAATTAACATTATTTTACAATTTGAATTTGTCAGATTTTACTACCTTCAGTGATGATTTTGCTGCCTTCCCAACTATTTTTGAAATTCTAGCCCATTGAAGAACTATACTAGCTATTTGGAAAAATAAGACAATATTTTCTTTTATTTCAGGGATGGCATAGAATTTGCCTTTAAATACCAAAATCAGAAAGGACAAGAATATCCGCCTCCTAATCTGGCTTTCCTAGAAGTACTAAGTGAATTTTCATCTAAGCTTCTTCGACAAGACAAAAAGACTGTGTAAGTTGCACATTGCAGGACAAGTGGCTTTTATCATGATAGCATTATAATTTTAAATGTTTAATTTTTGAAAAAAATCATCTAGATGTAATTACTCTTGGTAACTTAGGCTCTGATAGGTTGTTTTAGGGCAGCGGTCCCCAACCTTTTTGGCACCAGGGACCGGTTACGTGGAAGACAGTTTTTCTGTGGATGGGGGGTGGGGGTGGGAAACGGTTCAGGTGGTAATGTGAGCTATGGGGAGCAGCAGATGAAGCTTCACTTGCTCACCTGCCATGCACCTCCTGCTGTGCGGCCTGGTTCCTAACAGACCCAGGGGTTGGGGACCCCTATTTTAAGGGACTATAATTTTCTTTCAAACTTTTATATAGTTTTTCTTTGATTGCTTACCTTTCAGTACCCTAGAATTTGCAAGTGGAAATGATTTCTTATTCTCTAATTCAAAGATCTATGAACACTGCCTTAACTATTGTGGAACACTATCTTCTTTCCTTTTATATTGATTATATTTTAGTTTTATTTTGTTTCAAGAAGATTGAAGGTCCATTTCTCTTATAGTTTTCTTTAGTATGCTGTTCAAGTCTTCTATTTTCTTTTGTTCAGTTGTTCTATCCATTACTGTAAGTGGGGTATTAAAGTCTCCAACTATTTTTATTGAATTGTTATTTCTCCTTTCAGTTCTCAGTTTTTGCTTCATGTGTATTTTGGGGCTCTGTTGTTAGGTGTATATATGTTTATAATTGTTATGTCTTCCTGGTGGATTGACTCTTACTTATCACTATAAAATGTCCTCCTCTGTCCCTAGTAATTTTTCTCTTAAAGTCTATTTTGTCTGATACTAGTGTAACCACTCCAGCTCTACTTTAGTTACTATTTGCATGGTATAGCTTTCTTCCCATCCTCTCACTTTCTGCCTTTTTGCCTTTGAATCGAAAGTGTGTTTCTTGTAGACAGCATATACAGGCATACCTCAGAGATATTGCAGGTTCACTTCCAGACCACCACAAGAAAGCAAATATTGTAATAGATAAAGCAAGTCACCTGAATTTTTTGGTGTCTCAGTGCATAAAAAAGTTACATTTACACTCCACTGTAGTCTGTTAAGTGTGCAATGGCATGATGTCTTAGAAACAGTATCCATACCTTAATTTAAAAATACTTTATAGGTTTCCCTGGTGGCACAGTGGTTGAGAGTCCACCTGCCGATGCAGGGGACACGGGTTCGTGCCTCAGTCCGGGAAGACCCACATGCTGCAGAGCGGCTAGGCCCATGAGCCATGGCTGCTGAGCCTGTATGTCCGGAGCCTCTGCTCCACAACGGGAGAGACCACAACAGTGAGAGGCCCGCATACTGCAAAAAAAAAAAAAAAAAAAAAAAACTTTATTGCTTAAAAATGCTAACCATTATCTGACAATGCAGAGTTACTGCAGACCTTCAATTTGTATAAAATGTAGTATCTGCAAAGCACAGTAAAGCAAAGCACAATAAAATGAGGCATGCCTGTAGTTAGATCATGTTTTTTCTTTTGAAACAATCTCTGCCATAATAATTTCTATTTTTTATATGTCTGTGCCTTTATTTTTTCCCTCATTTATTGCCTTCTTTTATATTAAATGGCTATTTTCTAGTGTAACATTTTAATTCCTTCAGAGACCTTTAATTATATTTTTTAGTTATTTTCATAGTTGTGGGTATGAAATACCATCTGCTATCATTTCCTTACTCTAATACCTCTTTGCTGTCACAACACTTTTTTTGTGTACATTGTCAAATACACATTTCTATGTTATTGTCCCAGTGACAGAGCAATGCATAGTTTTATACAATTGCTTTTTAAAATCAGTGAAAAGGACAAAAGATAAGTATATAC
Source organism: Kogia breviceps (assembly GCF_026419965.1). NCBI lineage: Eukaryota > Metazoa > Chordata > Mammalia > Artiodactyla > Physeteridae > Kogia > Kogia breviceps. The sequence continues at coordinate 17,878,596 of NC_081314.1, forward strand.
GCAATTATATTGTCCTTTATGACTACCTGGTAATTACCCTTCAGCACTCTGTTTTTTCTTGTAAATTCAGATTACTCTCTGATTTGTTTTTAGCCTGCAGAACTTCCTTTGGTATTTCTTGTAAAAAGCAAGTAAGCCAGCAACAAATTCTCTAAGCTTTTGTTCATCTGAGAGTGTTTTTATTTCATCTTTAGCTTTGAAATATAGTTTTCTAGATAAAAGATTTGGGGTTGATAGCGTTTTACTTTCAGCACATTGACTATGTCATCCTGCTGCCTCTGGCCTTTACTGTGTCTGATGAGAAGTCAGCTTTTAAACTTATTGGGAGTTCCCTTGTGTGTAATGAGTTACTTTTGTCTTACTATTGATACTTTTCAAGGTTTTTTTAAATCTTTGGCATTCAACCTTTTCACTGTGATACATCTAGTTGTAGATGTCTTTGCATCTATCCTGCTTGAACTTTGTTGAGCTTTGAAAATGTGTAGATTCATGTTTTTCATCAAATTTGGAAGTGATTAGCCATATTTCTTCAAATTTATTTCTACACCTTTCTTCTCCTGGTACTCCCATTATACATGTCAGTGTACTTAATGAATCCCACATTTCTCTCAGGCACTGTTCATTTTTCTTCATTTTTTTTTTCTCTCTGCTCTTCAGATTACATAATCTCTATGGATACGTGTTCAAGATTACTGATTTCTCTTCTGCCAGCTCAGATCTGTTGAGCACCTTTAGTGACTTTTAAATTTCCATTGTTGTACTGCAGAATTTCCATTTGATTCTTTTTTTTATATTTCTGTCTTCTTATTCATGTTCTCTATTTAATGAGAGATATTATACTTTTAATTCTTTAGACATGGTTTTCTTTAGTTCTTTGAACATATGTATAATAATTGCTTTGCAGTTGTTGGTAGGCCAAGTTTCTATTGCTTGGGGTTTTTTTCCTACATATGGATTACATTTCCCTGTTTCTTTGTCTCTTAATTTTTTGTTGCAAACTGACCATTTTAGATAATACATTGTATATGTGATACATTGTAAAATAATAATTTAGCTACTCTTGATATTCATTCTTTATCCTCCTAGAGATAGATGTTGTTGGTTGCTTGGTCATTTATTTGGAGTAACAAACTCTGTGAGGTCTGTTCTCTTGCAGTATGCAGCCTCTGCTGTCCCTACTCAGATCTTTTTTTCCCTTGTTTTTTATTATTTAGCCTGTGTCAGCCCTTTATTAATCAAAGGTTGTGCTTAAACCTCCTTAGCAAGTTAGATTTTTACTGTTGGATGTGGGTGTGGCTTTTGAAAGCTGCTATCACAGTTCAGGGTGTTTACTTTGCCCCGTGGTTAGCCAGGGGACTGGCAGCTTAGAAGGTCCCTTTCTGATTGCTCCTGAGAAGGGCAGTCTTGGGCCATTTACAGTCTTCCAGACTAACAGGAAAACATGTGATTTAATTTATTTATGTTATTTATTTTAACTTTAATTTTTTTTTTTTTTTTTTTTTTTTGTGGTACGCGGGCCTCTCACTGTTGTGGCCTCTCCCGTTGCGGGGCACAGGCTCCGGACGCGCAGGCTCAGCGGCCATGGCTCACGGGCCCAGCCGCTCCGCGGCATGTGGGATCTTCCCGGACCGGGGCACGAACCCGTATCCCCTGCATCGGCAGGCGGATTCTCAACCACTGCGCCACCAGGGAAGCCCTTAACTTTAATTTTTTAGAGCAGTTTTAGGTTCATAGCAAACATGAGAAGGTCCAGAGAGTTGCCATCCCATAGACCCCCTGCCTCTACACGTGCATAGCCTCCCCACTACCAACAACCAACACCAAAAAGGTTGTTTTGCTGAGGAGAGGGTATACCAAGCTCCTCACACCACCATTCTAGAAATCCTGCCCTGGTTTGAACACTTTAAAAGAAAATTCAATAACCTTTTTGAGCCAGACTTCTGATTTTTTTTTTAACATTGGTATTTAAAAACAAAGAAAGGAGTAAAGGAAGAAATACACATACACCCTTTGTAATACATTTGCTTGTTTAAAAGTATTCCAGGAATTTGTGAAGCAAAACCTTAAATTCTCAATCCCTCTTTCTAAAGGTAACCACTGTTAATAGCTTAATGTGTGTCTTTAAGGATTCTTCAGAACCTTCAGAGAGAGAGAGCCTCAGGTTATGAAAAAAAATTAAATAAGTGATGCATAAACTGCTTCCATAAAAATGACTGCTTCTTTTGTGTTTCTAGTCACTCATACCTAGAAAAATTCCTAACGGAACAGATGATGGAAAGGAGGGAGGATGTATGGCTTCCACTCATCTCCTATAGAAATTCGTTAGTCACTGGAGGTGAAGATGATAGAATGTCCGTGAACAGTGGAAGTAGCAGCAGCAAAACCTCCTCAGTAAGGAATAAGAAAGGACGACCTCCACTTCACAAAAAACGAGTAGAAGGTAAGTGTGCCTTTATACTATGAGGCAAATACTGTGCCTGATAGTATCAAAGTAAATAAAGTGGTAAATAATCCATTGAAGCAAGATAATACTGTTAAGCACATTATTTCCTTGTATGTTTCATATACACTGAGAGGCTCAGCCACAAAGGTTGTAACAGACAAAGTGGGACAAGAAACAGGTCAAAGAAAAAGAGCTTGAAAAAGCATTGAACACAGAGGAAGATAGGCACAGAGAAAAAGAGGAGACAGGAAGGTTTATAAAACTGATCCCCTTACTATAGATCTCTAATACGTTAAAATTTTAAATAAGACAGTCATCATGTTACTCTATCAAAATGCATCCTAATATAGGAGAGATTTTGGTAAGTTGAGGATGGAACTCCTGCAGCACAATGAATATACCAGAACAACTTTCCATTTCCACCACTTGGTTAGATAATTTGTTTTTGTATATTAAATTAGTGATGGCCAGATCTGGGGGGTGTTTTTGTTTTTTTGTTTGTTTTTGCAGTATGCGGGCCTCTCACTGTTGTGGCCTCTCCCATTGCGGAGCACAGGCTCCGGACGGGCAGGCTTAGCAGCCATGGCTCATGGGCCTAGCCGCTCCGCGGCATGTGGGATCTTCCCAGACCGGGGCACGAACCCGTGTCCCCTGCATCGGCAGGCAGACTCTCAACCACTGCGCCACCAGGGAAGCCCCAGATCTGGTTTTGGGGGTTTTTTTGCGGTACGCGGGCCTCTTACTGTTGTGGTCTCTCCTGCTGCGGAGCACAGGCTCCGCGGCCATGGCTCATGGGACCAGCCGCTCCGCGGCATGTGGGATCTTCCCGAACCGGGGCACGAACCCGCGTCCCCTGCATCGGGGAGGGTTGAGGCGGACTCTCAACCACTGCGCCACCAGGGAAGCGCCCCAGATCTGGTTTTTTAACCCTCATAGGCTATGGGGAACAGGGAGTTGAACTGTCATGAAAATGCGATCAATAATAGATATTCCTATATCCAAAAAGACTAAAGATTACTTTATTAAAACAAAGCATTAGTCTTAAACTAAGAAAACTCAAAGTAAAAATGCTTATCTCCTCAAATAATCTTGCTCCATCTCCATGCTTCTCCTAATAAAATCTCTCCAAAGCAAGAAAGGACAGTGATCTGAATCATGTTCTGTTGCCCCTTTTCACAAACTTCTGTTTTACCTCTGCTGCCTAAAAAATAGTGACTCATCAAAGACTTTGCTGAAATCTGTAGCAAAATTAATTAGAATTTAAGTCTAATGTTTCTTTTATCATTGGGGAGGCAGTATTAACTATTGATGAAGAGCACAAACTCTAAATTCAGAGTTCTAGAATTCAGACCTGGTTTTCTCATTTTTCAGCTGTGTAACCTTTGAGCATGTTACTGAACCTCTCTAAGCCTCAGTCACTGATCAGATGAAGGATGATCTGAGTATCTATCCTGTTAGCTATTGTGAATATTAAATTAGATACCTCCCCCAAAAAGCTTAGCACACACACAGTGATTACTTAGCACAGTGCTTGGCACATAGGCAGCATTTGATAAATGTTAGCTGCTGTTGTCAGAATGTTGTCATCATATAGTAATGCCTCTTTTCTTGCATCAGTCAGTAGATTAGGCTGAATGTATATTTAGAAGAGAATAAAAGATTTGAAAATATTTACAGACTTGATGGTAAAGTTTAAGATTACCTTTCATGTTTCAGCTTTGGGGCTTAAAATCTTTTTGGTCCAGAAAATGAAAATACAAAACCCTATCTTTACAGTATAGGATCCTGAACTGTTCTCTAAAGAATGATGCCAGTCATTTCCTTTTGGAAATGTCTTCTAGAGCAGCCTTTTTATCAGGGCACCCCACATCTATTCCTCTATCTGTATTTTTTTTTCTGCTCACAGCTTTTCTTAAATGTAATGGTCATCTTAGCCAGCGTTCATCAAATCCTTGCTATACCAAGAATGTGTTTAATGTGCATTACATCACTTAATCATTTATTTGACTAATATTTGTAAAGCACTTAGGTCAGTCCCTGGCACATAATAAATGCTATATAGATGTTTTATAAATCAATTCTGAGTTCAACAGTATTATCCAGGTTTTACACAGAAGAAACCAAAGGCGTAGAGAATTTAGATAACCATTTATCTATACATTAATGGAGCAGTTAGTATTATCGTCCTCAGGACAGAGAAGCATATATGGACCAGATAACATAATTTGGTAATAATTAAATTGCAAAAAAGAAAACTTGCTCCGTATCAGTTTCAAATTTACCAAGTAACTAAGGTAAGTTACATGTCCAGAATCCTTAAGCAACAGAGTTTCATCTGTTTGGAATGAAGATGAGAGAGCTTTGCAAGAAGTGTTTTCATTGAGGAATCTTGAGGGTTAGGAGGATCTCTTCAAGAAGAGTGAGTTCCTCCTGAAGTTACTCTTTTATTCAGTAAGTCTTTACCAAGCACCTTCCTAAGAACTGTACTAGATGCTGGAGATTGGGTATTAATTCCCAGTGAAGAAAGGGAGACAGAGAAGCAGGCAATTTCAGTTCAGCATGGTGAGTACTCTGATGGGCCAAAAAGGTTCTCTGGAAACATACAGGGAGTGACCAAACTCATAATGAATCAGGGAAAATTTTTCTGGAAAAAATGAAATGTAGTAGAAAGCTGAAAGATAGATGGTTTACCAGGTTAAGAACCTAAATGAAACCACTCCTATGATCATAAAATTTTAAGTGCAGGGGCTTCCCTGGTGGCGCAGTGGTTGAGAGTCCGCCTGCCAATGCAGGGGACGCAGGTTCGTGCCCCGGTCCAGGAAGATCCCACATGCCGCAGAGCGGCTGGGCCCATGAGCCGTGGCCGCTGGGCCTGCGCGTCCGGAGCCTGTGCTCCACAATGGGAGGGGCCACAACAGTGAGAGGCCCGCGTACCGAAAAAAAAAAAAAAAATTAAGTGCAGCAGAGAATAAAATTTTTGAATTAAATGTTGAATGAAAAGTGGTATGAATAAAAGAAGATGTTACATATCTTTGCTGAAGAGATTCAGTAGTGAGCTTCAGATCAGTGGGATGACCTTAACCTGACAATAGGTAGGTATTTTCAGGAACAGGAAAGCCTGTCCTGAACATACATGCATCGGACAAAATTTTAGAAACCGGAGAATACACTGGGAGAGAGAGAATGCTTGATAGCAAAGGAGGAGCCTCACATGCACATGTCTCTGAGACTTATTGGGGGAGGAAAAACAATGGGATTCATACTACATTTTATGATTAAAATTCTTCAGAAGGAAACACATAGCAGTAATACTATTTTTTAAGTCTTCCCACATCAAGAAAATGCAGTTGACCTAGAACAGTGGGGTGAGGGGGAGCATTAGGGGCACCATCCACCTACGGAGTTGAAAATCCGTATCTAACTTTACAGTCCAGGTACTTGGTTCCGCATCCGTGGATTCAGCCAACTGTGGATCGTGTAGTACTGGAGTACATACTTATTTTTTAAAATATGCGTTTAAGTGGACCCATGCTGTTCAAACAGTATTGTTCAAAGGTCAACTGTAATTTAGAATTTTGTAGGTAGAACTTTATGTAATATTTTATCAGGATTTAGATATGCAAATAATGCTATAAATAGTAATTTAATCTGTTCAAATCTTTATAAATGATCTTTAGAAGAAGGAAAAAATAGTTCCTGGTCTCTTGAAGAAACTTAAATCTAATTACAGAGATAACATACACACAACAGATCACCTGCCAATGCAGGACAGTGTATAATTAAGCCCTAAGTGAGCAAGAATGATTTTGTTTCCTCTAGAAGCTAAAAAAGAATGGTTAAGTGGGGGCTGAGTGGGGTGATCAGAGAAGACTTCCCTAAAGAGGTAGAAGTTAAAGGCATGAAATCAGTGAGTCCCTCAATCCAGCCCCACAAGTATAACCTGGCCAGAGTTACTTCTCTGGTGACCAGTGCCTAATTGTGTAACAGGATTTGCTGATTTCTCAGTAAAGGCCAGCCAGATTTTAAGTGCTGCTGCCTGGGGCCCCTTGACGACCCAGTAAATAGGCCTTTTATTGCTTGAGCAAAAGGAAGGTTAGAGGGGTCTCTCTGGCTGGCCACATTCTTCCCCTTCTATAGGGATGGAGGGACTTGGAAGAGATGGTACTGTAGGATAGCTAACATTTGATGTTTACATGCATTACCTTATTTAAGCCTTACAACTCAATGAGGTCAGTTACCGATATCCCCTTTTGTATATGAGCAGACTGAATTTTGGACATTTAATAGCTTATACAAAGTCACACAAGTGAGTGGTGTAACTGGAATTCAAACCTAGGCAGTCTACTCCAGAGCCATGCTCTTTAAATCTATGCTATAACTTCTATCAGAGTTCATTCCACCCATGACATTCTGTGACACTCATTAACTGGAATTTTACAGATGAAAGTCTGGATAATACGTGGTTGAACAGGACTGACACCATGATACAGACTCCTGGCCCCCTGCCAGCACCACAGCTCACTTCCACTGTACTGCGAGAGAATAGCCGGCCCATGGGAGAGCAGATTCAGGAGCCTGAGTCTGAACATGGTTCTGAACCTGACTTTTTACACAAGTAAGTAGTAAAAAAATTGTTTTCTTGGCATAAAACCTGCAACTGTTAAAGTAAGAAAAATTATTTCTTCTGAGCATATTGTTTTCTCAGTTAATGAAAAAAACAAAACCACAAATAGAGTTTAAATAACTTATATTAGAAGATGTATAATAAGTCTGCAAACACTTGTGGATTTCAGTTCCTCAAAGTCCGGAGACCTGTAAATGCATGGTGTCTAACTAAGTGCTGATTTCATTTGGAGTTTGCAGATTCATTGGGCAGGTCTGTTTCTTCTCAGAGATTTGCCAAGAACACATGCAGGTTTACTTCCTTGGCAAGAGAGCCTAGAAGAGTCTCTGCTAAGGTTGTTCGTAGTCTGAACACCAAATAGACTATTACTTTTATCAGTCATTTAATTAATAGTACTTTGTCTTGGTTAAGTTTATATTTTAAACTTGAACTGCTCATAGACTAAGAATTGTTAAAGCAGTGATAAATTCTGAGAATAGTGGTCCTTTCTGTAGGAGAATCAAGCTCTCTTACCTTTTACCTCAGTAGCGATTAAACTGTTTTCTAGTACCACGGCTCTGAAAATCTTGGAAAAGGTAGGGTGATGGCATGACTTTTGCTTTGAAAACCTTAACTTTTTCTTTATTTTCCATTCAACTTTGAAAGTCTCTAAGCTCCTCACTTGTGCTTCTGTTCATATTAGAGTAATGCTGTGAATTACTCTGATGGATAAGAGAGAATTCTCACTAGAACTCAACAAATTTAGCAGGTTGAAAATAGAAAGGGGCAGTGTTATAATTCAGATTCTGGGTTTTCATAAGGAATCTTTGCTCTGAGGATCTGCCTTTTTCAAAGCTGAAAGGATCATCTTTGTCAGCCACTGCATAACTGGGCCATCTTAGAGGGTAGTTTGCCTTATGACCAGCACTCCCACTCCATTTCCTACTGGGGGAGGGGGGGTATCCTCCTTATTGGAGACTTGCTTCCCTGACCTTACCATGTCAGTCCCTCCTGGCTGTGGTCTGTCATCTTTTTCCTGCTATAGATTTATAGGTTGAATCAAGGTGGTAGCCTAACATGATATAGACAGCTGCTTCCAGAGAACTTTATGTGGCAGATTTTAGCTACCAAAAATCGTTCAAGTTTCCATCCTATAAAATTCCCAAGAGTCATGTTGATTTTATGCAAGTGTCCATGTGCCAGTAAGGATAGAGTACAGGTGAAGATTTGGCTCAGCATGTACCTGACTCCAAACTTCTTCAGAAGGGCTGAGAAAAAATGTGATCTACCCTCCCTTGTTCAACTCTGGAGAGCTCTGAGCCACGAAGCCAGCATCATTCCTGTCCCTTTGGGGACTGAGTGTGCAGCTAGGAACACTTGTAAGTAGGGCAGCAGCTGGATACAGAAGTGTGAGAAGCGCTCTTGTTTAGCAGGGATTTGGGGAAATTTAAGCACCTGTGTGTGAAGAAAAAGTTTTCCTCAACCTTCTTAGGGCTCCTGGCTGAGTCTAAAGATTTAACTGACAAAGACAGATTAACAGGAGAAAAGCATAGAAAGTTTATTAAATTTTTACATGTACATGGGAGCCTTCACAAGAGAATGAAGACCTAAAGAAGTGACCAGAGCAGGAAGCTTTTAAGCCTTTTAGACAAAGAAACAATGAATTGTGAAGAAATGACAAGACAAACGAGTTTGGACTGGGGTAGTCCACCTAGGGCTAGGTAGTCCTCATCTTAACTAGGAAGATAAGCATTAGTTTAACAGGGTTTGTTTGCACGTTCCTCTGCTGCCATCTCTGGGCTGATAAGAGTCTGTCTCCAGTAAAAGGAGAATTTATTTCCTGCCTTTAGGCAGAAAAGGGGGAACTTTTTCTGTGTTTTACTACTTCTTAATTGCTTTCAGCTCAAAACAATTTTTATCTCAAAGAAGCATATTTTGGGGTGACATATTCTGATTGCCTTCACACCTAACAACTAGCTTCCACAGCCAGCTTCTCTTGGAGACTTAGGGATCTCCAGTTTACTGCCATTTCTGCAAAGACAGGTCTTTTGATAATGATCTCAACCTTGACCCTGGAATAAATCCCTCTAACTCCCCTTACATGGGGATTAGGTCAACCAACTATGGCCTTTTTAGCATGGGACTGATTACCTAAATTCCTCATCTGCTGCCACAAAATGAATAATAGTACCCTCTCTTAGTCCTCAGATGCAGATCTCTTGGTTAGGCCAGCCGAAATTAGAAGACTTAAATCGGAAGGACAGAACAGGAATGAACTACATGAAAGTGAGAGCTGGAGTAAGGCATGCCGTGTAAGTGTTACATCAAGTGTCACAAGAACATGATCGCTGTGTGATGGTCATTTTGTGTAACAACTTGGGTTTCTCTGATGTTTGGTCTTAGGAGTTAAAATCATAATTCAGGATATGCTATGCAGTGTAGGACAGGAATGGAGGACATGGGTGCTCGAGGCTTTCAGCATTTAAATCCTAGTGTGACACTTGCCAGCCATGTGGCCTTGGACAAGCTCTAAAACCTCTGTGCCTCTGGTTCCTCATTTGTAAATTTGGGATAATAATGGCACCACTTAGAGTTCTGTGGGAATTGACACATAGCTAGCTAGTAATATTGTTACTGCATTTAAATTATACTTCCTTCTGATGAGTTGAGATGAAATCTTGAGTTAACCAAATGAATGATTCTTAATTACCTTAGAGTTCAGTATCATAATTTGTGCAGTCTACTGGTTGTAACTGGAAGGTGTGCTTTTACTGGTTAGAAGACCCAGTGTAAGAGCCAGAACTCCAGGTTCTATCAGTCTGAACTGTGCTTTTCCTGTATCAGTCGGGGTCTAATGGAGGAAGATGCCGAGCCCATCTTTGAAGATGTAATGATGTCATCCCGGAGCCAGTTAGAAGATATGAATGAAGAATTTGAAGATACTATGGTTATTGACCTGGTAAGGAAGTTCAATACATTTTTCTTCTGTTAAAATATGTGAAGGTATTGGTGTAAGATGATGCTCTTGTTTTCAGAACCCTGTGAAAGGAAGAGGAGGAGGAGGTAACATTGACCGACAGTGGGCAGGGCCCGTGTAGTGCTTGTAGCACTTGTGGGCATTTGGATGAGCTTATGTTTTTCAAGCCTGTTTTCAAAGCAGTCAGATTTTCAATTCTGGCAATAACAGGAACTGGCTCCTTCTTATTTACCTTCATGAAAAACAGCTTACACTAGATCTTTCAGTATAGCATGTTCATCTGGCCTCTTGTACTTTAAATTGGAGTCTATGTACACTGCACTCCAACATAGCAACCAAATGCAGAATATGGACCTTATTTGTTCAATGTGAAGAGACATGTTTAAAATAAGGAAATCTGAATATGGACTAAGTGTAGGTGATATTAAGAAATTTTCTTTGTCAGAAATAGTAATACATGTTGGTTATGTTTTTTTAAAAGTTTCCATCTGTTAAGAGATACATACTGAAGTAGTCATAGGTGAAATGACATGGAGAAGAAAAAAACAGGAATTCAATGGAACAAGATTGGCCAAATGTTTGAAAATTGTTTAAGCTGGGCGCTGGGTGTATGGGAGTTCATCATACTGCTTTCCCTATGTATTAATTTGCTAGACTGCCATAACAAATACCATTGACTGGGTGGCTTCAACAGAAATGTATTTTCTCACAGTTCTGGAGGCTAGACGTCAGAGAGCAAGGTGTCAGCAAGATTGATTTCATTCTGAGGCCTCTCTCCTTGACTTGTAAATGGCCATCTTCTCCCTTTGTCTTCACTCCTCTGTGCGTGTCTCCTCTTCTTATAAGAACATGGATCACATTGGATTAGAACCCACCCATACGATCTCCTTTTACTTACCTCTTTAAATGCCCTGTCTCCAAATATGGTCACATTCTGTGGTCTAGGGGTTAGGAGTTCAACATATTAATTTGGGGGGACATAATTTACCCCATAGCATTCTGCTTTGTATGTTCTGAATTTTCCATGATGAAAAGGTTTAGTAAGAAATGTAAATGAGACCACATCCAATCTGTAACCTCCCTCAACCTACCCACCAGTAGCTCTCCATCTACCTGCTTTGGGGAATTTAGTGAAGTTTTGTCACCTAGTGTTTGATCAGTCTTATAATTATTCCACGATTGAGAGGTATGTTCTTTGTTTATAGGCCCAAAAATTATTTCTATGCATTTACACATTCATTGTAATTTGAAAGCCTTTTTCTATCTAAGTGATAATTAAAAGCCAAATACTGTTACATTTTTCTTTAATGTATGCTCCTGTAAAAGCCAGATTCTTTTCCTTTCAAACTGACCCTTAACAGTTCTTTATATTTATGATACTATTAGAAATATTAGCTGCTTATCACAGTTCATTGTCTTAATGTATCTCAGGAAAAAATTAAGTATCTGGCTTCTCTTTCCAGCCCCCATCAAGAAATCGGCGAGAGAGAGCTGAGCTGAGGCCAGATTTCTTTGATTCTGCAGCTATCATAGAAGATGATTCAGTAAATGTTAAATTATTACTGTTCTGTATTATGGTTTCTGGGTCTTGTTTATGCATGAATTTAATAATTGTGTTTCACTTTTTCTAGGGATTTGGAATGCCTATGTTCTGAAGTCTGAAGAAAATTTACAAATCTGGAACTCTATTATTTAGAGCTAGAGGCCTATATACTGTGATAGCTTGTATGGGGAAAAAAACACTTTTGATGTGATCTGATTTGTTTTTTAATCAAATGATTGAGGTCAATCCCTTTTTGCAGTGACAGAAGAAGAGCATGTAAATTACCCAAGCGAATGCTGGTGAATGTCACCTCAGAAAGACTGACCTGAAAAATCATTTGTGTCCTATTATTGGACTTATCCCAATACAGATGTGTGTGTTTTTCTGGAGGGAGGAAGAAATTTTAAATTTTTAAAACAGCTGTCAAGATAAACACTGTAATACACCTGTTTTATGAAAACTCAGCATTGAGTAAAAAAAAATATTTTTAACTTTATTTTCCTGTTGTACAATTTAAAAACCGTTTTAACATTTTGCCTTTTTATGTTTTAAAAGCTAACCATTTTTATTAAACCTATGAGTAAAGCAGCTCATCCTAATTGCCGAAGAGTGTTTTGGAGCTCACTGGATTTTGGTTGGACCTTGTGGAATACAGAAATATGGAGGAGCAGAATACTGACAAGCTAAGATGAAACTCTGACAGTGCATCTCTGCCAAAAACCATACACCCTCTGTGGACATGGCTATGAATTCCCCGATTTTATATACTCTTGAATAAAAAGGTTTATTTTTATTTATAAGGGGGCATAAAATAAGACATGTCCAAGCAGCCGTTTTTCCAACAGATGCTGTACACCATTCATTTTATATAGATTAGGGAGATTCAAATACAGTACATTTTCTATTGGTATTTGTTCTGTGCGTTTTTAGCAACTTCTACCAGCAAATAAAGTATTCTCAGTAAAACAAAAATGGTTCTCAAGTTATCAGTTTGCTGTTTTTGCCACTTATTTCATGCCCTGCCAAATTCAAGTTACATGGACTTCCATTTTCTTAAAAAGATAATCATGAAGAACTCCTTCGTCATTCAAACGTAATTTTAAGTGTAACATAACCGTGTCTACTTCCCATGCACTTAATACCCTTATGCACTAATTTTGTGAATTAAGTTTACCGATTATAGAAGTATGTGCTGCATAGAAGTCTGTGCTTAGAGGGTGAAGTTCTTAAGCTTACCTTGAAATACAGCAACATTTCAGTGTTAAATGTGCATATTAAGGATAATTCTTTGGGGGAAAGAAATTACGAATCTTCAGGACAGCCTTTAACGGTTTAGAGTTACATTCTGCTTAGACTTTTATGACTTGCTGCTACTGTTGTTTTAAAAAGCCCACTTACTTTCTTCCTTTCTGATTTTTCAAGTAAGCCTCAGAACCTCCAAACCAATCCATCCACAGCTGTTTCTGGGCTGGTTTTTAAAGTAAAGTAGCTGCAACAGAGTGATGAGGCTTTTCCCTTTTTACCAAAAAACAAAAGCATTTAAAAAAAAAAAAATCTGTGCACCCAGTGACTATGTGGGAAAGCAAAATGGATTATTTTATTCATCCTTTTAGTAAACAGACAAGCTTTTCTCAACATTTGTACAGTTCTGAAAAAAACTTGGTCACCAAAAATGTTTTATCTGATAATTGAGCAATTCCTGGGCTCTAGTTGGGGCTGGGGGTCTCACTTTCCTCCAGAAATGTGGGTTTCACTGGAAGTGAAGGGGCGGGGATGATTGGACTGTCCACCACGCCAGCCCTGCCCGCCTGTGGTTCTGGCCAGGGAGCAGGCTAGGAAGTGCCCTGGCACCTGCACAGATTGATCCTTGGCTTGACAGTTTCACGTGGAAAACAAAACAGATGCTGACTTAGAATTGTGGACTACTGTGAAACAGAAAAGGCGTAACATCGACTCCAATGGGTTTCCAGTTCAGTTTGAAGTCAATTGAATTTTTGTATTTTCAGTGTCTCCTTGATTGGTTTTGCTAGTAATTCTGTAAATTGTACATTTGCAATATGAGGTTTTTTTCCTTTTGTACAATTTGAAACTGATGCTTCACCTTTCCTTTAATAAACTATTCAAAATCAGGCTTGTGGTAGTCATCCTATTGTTCCTACTAGGTAAAGCTTTAAAGAAAGAGGTGATTTCTTGTCCTGTCGACAGAATGATGAAGCTTTCCTTTTTTACCAAACACTGAGAGTTTGCTCTTTCAGATCATTTGTTAAATGATGGCAAAATTCCTGTATCAATGAGGCTTTACTTTTTTAAGCAAGCAGAATCTTAGGACTAGCTCATCAGTTTTCTTTCATTCTTTGTATTTCCTTGGAGAGAGTGAGAGACGAGCTAGGCCAAGTGGCCTCTGGTTCAAGAGGAAGCCTCTCGTGGGCTGCATTTTGGAGGAGGTATTCAGGGATTATCAACTGGTCTGAAGCCTGGGTCCTTCCGCCACCTGAGATCCAGACCCAGCACTTCTGCACGGTCGCCCCCTAGCAGTGCCCTGTAAAGATCACTTGTGTTCTACATGGCTGCTGAAGTGACGGTTTCTCTTGACATTGCTGCCAGGTGTCACTCTGAACAAAATTGTATCCTATACTTCATGGGCCTGACCGTGTTCTTTGGGCTGTGTTCATTAGATGGCCTAAGATGGCTGTGCAGAAGAGGCAGGAATGCAGGGAATAAATCAGCAGGTGAGCTCTCCAGGCAGCCCAGGAGGGAAGGTGATGAGGACGGGTCTCTGTAGCAGGTCATCTTGAAGGTTATGTGCTTATGAGATTAGACCAGGGCTTTGCCCATGTGTGACTCTACCTTCGGACAAGTTGCAGACCTCCCAGATGTGACTTGACTGTGACTCTCTATTGGACCTGCTCTCAGAAAAGAATATCAAACAAGGAGCAGTGTCTTCATGGGAAACAAAGGCTTAGTGCCTGCTCAGGCTCCACATCAGACCAAACTCAGGTAAGGTTCCATCCATGCTCTCCTAAGTGCCTAGCTCTGTAGGGGCCTACACTGGGCATCACATCTTGAAGGATAGCTTTCTGCTCCCAAGGACACAAATGAGGCATTTCTCATCACCAGGACAGTAGGGATATGGTCAGTACCTACCTACTAAGGCTGCCACATCTGCCCAGATGTGCTGGCTGGATTCCACACAGGCCCCAGACTGAGGCTCCGCCCACTGAGTAGCCACAGCTTCTGCTTGGAATGGTGGAGATCCCATGCTGACAGGGAAGCAAGAGCATGAGGACCTGTAGTTTCACTAAAATATATATAATAAAGCCACAGCTCTCCAGAAATCCTTTGAAACCAGAAGGACTTAAAGTTCACATCTGTCAAACAGGTGGATCAAGGGTGTTAAGTCAGTGTACTGGGTGAGTGTCCTTCACAGGCTTCTCTGACTCTGGGCAAACCACATCTCAAGTGCCAGCAAAAAGCATCAGTGCATCCAGAAGCAGAGAATTGGGCTGGGAAGACCAAGACATGGTCAGAAGAGAAGCTGGAAAGACTACAGAAACAGAAGGACTGGAAGGCTGCTCGTGGATGTGCGTGCTCCCATTATTCCAGCAACTCCAAAAGATGCCATCATGTATAAGGTAGGAAAGTTTTCCAAATTTAGTAGCTCTTTGGGTTGATACAATCCCAAGTGGAGCAGACCACCACCTTTCTCACTCCAACCCTTTGGGATTCAGACAGTACTGTCTGGGTTCAAATCCCAGCTTCACCACTCATTAGCTGTGTGGTTCAGGACAAATTAGTTTACATATTTAGGGCAGGGACACTTACAGCAGGACACACAGAGCCTCCTACCTCCACCACAACTCGCTGTATTATCTGCTTTCAGTCTAAACACTTATTTGCCAGCACTCCACTCAGTACACCCAAGTCCTGTCTGGTTACAAGATTCAGCATTTTTCTCTGTCCCTTTAAGACGAGACCACAGTTGGGAAAGGCATCCCTAAGAGCAGCTGATGAGAAAACTGACTGCTGCTCTGCAATACAGAGGCTGGTCTACTTGACAGAGCTTCCAAGATCTTGCAGCTCCGTGTCTCCACCACCAGCTTGGTTTTCAGATAGGCCAAATCCTAGTTTGGCAGACCCCAGAAATTGGATTGGCCAGGCAACTTTAAGCTACTGATCCACATGCTAACCAACTAGTATGGTTCTTCCTTAGCCAGGAGGCCTCTAAAAGACCAGGAGTCTGCCACCACCCCTTTCCCAGCTCCAATGGCTTACAGTCTTACTGCTGGTGCCAAAGAGAAGTACAAGGAGCCTCTGGCCAAACATCTCTGCCCCCTAGGAACTAACCACCTAGTTAGGAAGACAAAAATATGTTTCAGGCCACATGTTTGCTTCTAAATTTCATCTACTAAAAGAAACCACGGCTCTTAGAGAAATCACTGAATCCGGAGCTGGGTGAGGAAAATATAAGATGAACCTGGTACATTACCCTGTGTCAAAAAATAAGGAAGTGCACAAAAAATTATTGTGACATCAAAAGGACTGAGGAACCAGCTTGAAAGAGCGCCCCTCTGGCCATATCAGGAAATTCTGAGCATCAAAATGAGTAACATTAAATTTTTAAAGAACCCATGAGTCTCTATTTTTTCTTGATTGAATGACTGAATATATTCATTCACTAAAACATTTATGAAACACCTACTATATACTATGCCCATTTCAGTTATGAATAATAATATATGATTCTCAATAAACTAGTATAATGTGCATTAGAAAATTTGATAGGGTGATAGCATAGTAAGAAAAATATATTATTTCAGAAAAAAATGTTTAAAAATGAAAAAATAATTTATGCATCTAAATTGATACTAAAAACTTAAGAAAAAGCTCTTTCTTCCTTCCTTGTGGATATAATGACAGGGTTAGAAATACAGTATTTTACCACCAACATAGAACAGCTGATTGAGGCAAGAATCATAATGGATACTAAAAAGTAGTGGACGAAAGTGTGCTGACAGGCTTAAAGAATGCCGATCAGACTCAATTTCATCAATAATGGAAAAACCTAACGTGTTTCCTAATGTAATACAAGGAAAGAACACTCTTGTGTATTACTCCGATCTGGATCTAAATGTCTGTAAACAATCAGACAAACCCAAACTGAGGGACATTCTACAAAATAATTGGCGAACATGCTTCAAAAATGTCAGTGTCATTAAAGACTATGTAAGACAATGAGCCTTGTTTCATATGAAATAAGCATTGACATTTGGGGGGACAAAGGGTCATGATTCTGCAACTTACTCTCAAATAGGTCAGTAAAAATAGTAATTATATATTTATATAAAAGATGAAGCAAATGTAGAAAATGTTAAGAACTGGATAATCTAGGTGAAGGGTATACAACTCTTGCAACATTTCCACAGGTTAGAAATTTTCCAAAATAAGTTTTTTAAAATGTGAGAACACGTTTCTGGAAAGAAGTTAATATAAGGTAAGAAATTAATATAGGGTATATGCCTTACTGAGCATCTATTCTGGTAGACAGACACACACACACACAATTACAAACATCTCCTTTAATCCTTAACAATTCCTGAAGGAATTGAAAGGATAGGACATATCATTTAACTGTTATATTATTTAAAAGTAAGAAAACTAAAAGCCTAAGCAGACAAGTACTTCACCCTAAAAGATTATCTCACCTTTAGAGAAAAAAATTAATTCTTGGGAAAAGAAAGGAAAACAATACACAGAGGTGTCAAATAAGGGTCAGCTCTAAGTGATAATACTATAGTGTTTTCTTTAGTTTTCTTGATTTTTCAGATTTTTACCACAAAAAAGTAAGATTTATGCTCAAAAACTGTTAGGATTTTTAATAAAATAATTTTATAGCAAGGCACAAATGAAATCTCTCTAGAATGTAATAAACTTAGCCAAGTTATTATTGGTATTTATATTCCCAGGTTTCATGACTGCAAAAGGCAGGGATGGGTGCAAATGGCCAGGTAGTCATTACCCTCGGTACATTTACAATGGAATATTTGCATGTTTCCTCCATGGGCGCTGTACCTTCTTGCTGGCCAAGACATCCAGGTCACAGCAGATTCGGGCACGTGTAGAGGCAGGCTGGATGATGTCGTCCACAAACCCTGGGGAAGCACAGAAAAGGAAGCAGATCATCTGCAGCCCCAGATGCTGCCACCCATCCAACACCCACATGGTGCTCAGCCAGGGCACTATCTTCTGCGGCCAACAGTGTGAGCAGGGCCCAAGCTGACACAAGAGGAGCTGGGTCCTGTGAACCTTCCCCTGATCCCAGGAGCCCCCTGTTCCTCTGGCAGGTCCCAAACTTCTGGCCTAGAAACACTCGGCAAAAAAAGGAAAATGTGACCCCCTCCCCACCACGATGGGAATCCAATTAAGAAAGTGTACTTTCATTTTTTTTTTTAATCACTACAACAATTCCTCCCATCCTGTACATAAACCCCTCTGCAATGTTACTATGCAACTCCTCCCATCAGGAAGTGGATTGTATTTCTCCACCTGGCTTTGTAACTTGCCTTGGCCAACAGAATGTGGCAAAAGTAACACTGCAACTTCCAAACCTAGGCCTCAAGGAACCTTGCAGCTTCCCTGCTCTCCCTCTTGCCCTCAGGACACCATGTAAAGCAGTGTGGACTAGCCTCCCTAAGAATAAGAGACCACGTGGAGAGAGTCTACCTGACAGCCGGCACCAGCCATGTGAGTGAGGCCATTGTAGACTAGCCCCAGTCAGACTGCCAGCTGCATGACTGATCCCAGGCCCAGCCAGCAGAAGAGCCAGCCAGCTCAGCCCAGACCAAACTGCTGACCCTAAGAACTATGAGGGAAAACAAAACAAAACAAAAGGTGGTGGTTTTAAGTCACTGTTTTGGGTAGATTTTTCACAGCACTGGGGTGACTGGGATTCAGCCATTTCAGCAATGTTGTTTTGATTCTGGTGACAAAGCAGTGTCCTTAAGTGATGACTGCTCAGGGACAAGCCAGCCCTCACTGGTCTCCAGATTAGACAAAGGCAGACGTTCTGGAGTAAAATAAGAAGCAAGTGACCCAAGAAACGAACAGAGCTGCCCTCCCCACCACAGGCCCTACCTCTCACGGCTGCAGGAAAAGGGTTGGCAAACTTCTCGACGTACTCTGCCTGCGCAGCCTCCACATTCTCGTGCCCTTTGAAGATGATCTCCACAGCGCCCTGTCACGAGAGGAGTTAGTGAACGCCCCTGGAGGCCCCTGGAGACCTGGGCAGGCCTCCCTCAGCTCATCATCATGGGCATGGTTGCCAGTGTCCTGGTAAATCAAAGTGTACCAGAGACAAGGGCCAGCTCCAGGTGCCTGGAGTTGACCTCCGTGACTCCAGGGGCTGTGATGGCTGCTCAGCTGTGGCCCCGATGACGAGCAGCCCAGGCTAAGCCAGGTGTTTGCCTCCCCAGATTCTGTCCTGCTCTCTCCAACTGCATTTATCCTTCTCTGAGGCCAAGATATTTGGCCCAGTTTCCACCGTTAAATCCACAGTTCCCTCACTGAGGGAAGCAGAGTGCTGTTTTCCTTTTTCATGATTCTGAGCCCTGAGCACACAATTCAATGGCCAGAGGTGGAAAGGCTGAAATGCAAATGTAGAAAAATGAAGACTGAAAGATGAGCCTTCACATCAGAACCCTTGAAAGTCAGCTTGGAGAGGCAAGGGCATGGGAATTACCTGGTTCAACTGCAACAGCTGTTTTGAAGCAGAAAAGGAGTGGGGAGCAGGCTCAGCAACAGGAAGCACCTGCCCTAAGGCAGCAGCTTGGGGCTGGGGGAAATGTCCAGTCCTCCAAAGGCCAGTCCAGCTGACTGAGCCCTCTCCCCTTTACTGACGTCTCAAAACCCACTCTAGGCTCCTCCCACCCGGGCACACGGAGATGGCAGCACACGCCTCAAGTAAAAGGGTAGGAGGCAAGCTTGCCAGGGTCTAGACCCCAACCCCCTGAAGCCCTGGCCCCTCTCCAACATTTCCCAGACGCAGAAGGGAAAGCCAGAGGGCCTCACCTTTGCTCCCATGACTGCAATCTCTGCTGTGGGCCAGGCGTAGTTGGTGTCACCACAAAGGTGCTTGGAGCTCATGACATCGTAAGCGCCACCATAGGCCTAGAACAGACCCAAATGCTGAATATTAGTGCCTGAGTCACCCATGTCACATCCCTGCAAGACCCCAGGAAGTCAAGGAGAATGAGGACAAAAGGCAAGAAGAGCCCTCCTGGGCTGCTAAAGGCCCAGTGCCTGTGAGGCCAGGGAGCCGGAACACAAGGGCACAGCCCACAGGCCTTTCACGGTTCATGGTCACGGTCTTTCCCGGCTGCTTTTTCCCACTGCTGCTTTCAGTTCCCAGATGACCAGGGACACCTCTGCAGGGCGTGCCTGCAGGGCTGTCCACGCTGTGCTGTCCTCCAGAACTTTTTAAGGGGAGCGAGGCGTAGTCTCCCTCCAGCACTGCTGAACCTCTCCCCCAGACTTCCAGCCATGGCCCTGCCGTGGGAGTGAGTGAGCTCACAGCCTCCAGCGTGAGTTCCTCACCTTCCTGGTGATGACTGTCACTTTGGGCACAGTTGCCTCGGCAAACGCGTAGAGAAGCTTGGCGCCGTGCCGGATGATGCCTCCGTACTCCTGCGCGGTGCCTGGGTCATGAGGAAGAGTTACTAGATACCCACAGAATCCTCAGGAGGTCAGCCTCTGCTCTCAGCTGGGAGGCCTTCCCCCTCCCCAAAGGGCCACCCCTCACACAGCCACACATCCAGACACCCAGAATATGGAGACATCACAAATCCTGAGGGAATTTTGCAAGAAGATCTCCAAATAAAGTGGGTGCCTCGCTGGGCAAAACTGCCTCTCCTGGCCCCCACCTCTGCCAATGACTCACCAGGGAGAAAGCCAGGGACATCCACAAACGTGATGAGTGGAATATTGAACGCATCACAGAATCGGACAAAACGAGCCCCTTTCACAGATGAATTAATGTCCAAGCATCCTAGAAAAAGACAGATCATCCAGGCTGAGCTTCTGGGCAATTCCCAGTCCCACCCACACTGGGAATGTGCCCTCAGCAACAATTCAGAGCTGGTTACTAAGGAGGCACCAAAGTTACCTCCTCAGAAAACGGCTAAGGGGATCCTCACACTCCAGTAAAAACTGGGAAGACAGGAGAACCCATCTGTCACTGGCCAGAGGGCCAAGGAGTGGCGCCACCCCTGAGGGTCTGGCAGCAAAGCCCAGGGCAGGCAGCCAGTCTCAGCCTCATAAACTGAAGGGCTGCTTGCTGCCACCTGACGCACAGCCTGCCTCGCCCCTGCAGCCAGTCGTGGGAGGTGACACTCAGGGACTGGTCTTAGAGAATCCCTGTACCCTGGAATCGGATTCTGGCTTCACCAGCTATAGCCATGTGTCAGGTTAATTACTTCACTTTCTGAGCCTGAGATTCGCCACCTGAAAGGCAGGGGTGTTTTCCCCCTCCTACCACAGCTATAAGGATTACAGGAGATGGTATTTGTGAAAGGGCACAGAATGAGAGCTCAGTTACTAGTAAACCCTCTCCTACCACACTCTGCAAAGTATTTTATGAAGCCAGCATTGCCCCGATACCAAAACAAGAAAAGGACATTACAAGAAAATGCAGACCAAAATCCCTCATGAACATAGATATAAACAGTCCTAAGATATTACCAAATCAAATCCAGCATTAGATAAAAACACTGATGCATCATGACCATGACCAAGTGCAGTTCTACCCAGGAATTTGGACTTGATTTAATGTGTGAAAAGCAATGAAATTATTAAAGGAGAACAAACATATGGTAATTTCAATAGATATAAACATCTGAGAAAATCCAACATTCGTAATTAAAAACTAGCAGTAAGGGCTTCCCTGGTGGCGCAGTGGTTGAGAGTCCGCCTGCCGATGCAGGGGACACAGGTTCATGCCCTGGTCCGGGAAGATCCCACATGCCGCGGAGCGGCTGGGCCCGTGAGCCATGGCCGCTGGGCCTGCGTGTCCAGAGCCTGTGCTCCGCAACGGGAGAGGCCACAACAGTGAGAGGCCCGCGTACCACAAAAAAAAAAGAAAAAAAAAAACTAGCAGTAAACTACGAGTACAATTGAACTTCCATTATCTGATAAAGAATATCTACAAAAAAACGTATATATTCATGGATTAGAAGAATAAATAAATCCCCAAACTGATCTATACCAGTGCTTCCCGAAAGAGCTTTCTATGATGATGAAAATGTTCTCTGGCTCTGCTATTTGTCGACATAGTAGACACTAGCCACATGTGGCTACCAAATACTTGAAACATGACTAGTAAAAGTGAGAGACTAAGTTCCTAATTGTATTTAATTTTAATTACTTATACTATTTTAATTATTTTAGATTTAAAGTTTAGTAACAAGTATAGTGGAGAAATCTGTATTTTTCAAGCAATTCCTATCAAATTCATAGGAATTTCTGATAAGCGGACTCTAAGATTCACATGGTTAATACAAAGGAGACAGAATGGTCAAAACGGTATTTTTTTTTTTTAATATCAGTATAGGAAGACTTATACTAACTGACTTGAAGACTCACAAAAACAGGGTTTCTCAGTCTTGGTATTATCAACAATTT
Organism: Kogia breviceps; assembly: GCF_026419965.1. Classification (NCBI taxonomy): domain Eukaryota; kingdom Metazoa; phylum Chordata; class Mammalia; order Artiodactyla; family Physeteridae; genus Kogia; species Kogia breviceps. Next base: position 17,900,833 of record NC_081314.1, read on the forward strand.
GGACAGGATAATTCTTTGCTGTGGGTGTTTGACTTCTGCACGTAGGATGTAGAGCAGCATCTCTGGCCTGCACCCACTAGATGCCAGTAGCACACCCCTCCACCCCTCATCCCCACTATGACAACCAAAAGTGTTTCCAACACTGCCACATGTTCCCAGGATATTGAAACTGTCCCTGGTGAGAACCACCAAGAACTACAAAGCTACAGTCATCAAGACAGTATGGCAGAGGCATAGAGGTAGGCAAAAACAGCAATGAAACACGATAGATTGTGAAGAAACAGGCCCACACAACTGATTTTAGACCAGGTACCAAAACAATTCAGTGTGGAAAGTAAGTCTTGTTAACTAATGGTGATGGAACAATTAAATATCTGTATGGAAAAAAACAGAAGTAGACTCCTGTTTCACTCTATACCCTACACACAAAAATTAGCCCAAAATAGATTGTAGATCTTAACATAACCCACAACTACAAAGCTCCTAGAAGATGATGTGGACTATCTTTGAAACCTTGTAGTAGGCAAAGATTTCCTGGACAGGACACAAAAAGTTCTAATCAGAAGTAATAACACTGATAAATGGGATTTTACCAAGTTTTTTAAATAATGTGAATCAAAAGACACCATTAATTAAATGAATAAACAAGTCACAGACCAGGAAAAAAATATTTAAAATACACATATCTGACAAAGGATTCACATCCAGAATATATAAAGAACACTACAAATCAACAATAAAAAGACAACTCAAAAAATAATAGCAATAGGCAAAACTTCCCTTTTGCCTAATGCATTTTCTGAGATGATAGAAATGTTCCATATCTTGTTTTGAATGATGAATACAAAGTTGGATAAGCTGCCAAAACCCATCCCAATGAACATGTAATTTACTGTGCCTAAATTGTAACTCAATAAAAGAAAAATCTATGTCAATGACTTGAAATAAAGAATGTGAGTGATGAGTCCTGGGATGAAGGCAATTCTAAATTAAGAAACCACAAGTACAAAGAGGCCAGAATAAAAATCAAAATGAAGAAAAATACCAGCAATGACAACCAAACAAGATAAAATCACTGGGGAAATGAAAACAGTCAGAAATGGAAAACCTGTGGCCCTGAGCTGCCAAGAGTGGGCCCCAGGTCCACTAAGATGATGGCCTCATCATCTTAGGCCCTAGTCCAGGCCTGACAGAGCACCTGGCACCCAGAGAGCCCAATGAGCCCTGGCTAATTCCTACAAGGAAGAAATGAGAACCAGTGTCAAGGGGGAGGAGGAGTGGGGGAGGGAAGGATAAGGAGTTTGGGATTAGCAGATGCAAACTAGTATTATAGGTTGGATAAACAACAAGGTCATAGGGTACAGCACAGGGAACTGTATTCAGTATCCAGTGATAAACCATAATGGAAAAGAATATATATACGTATAACTGAGTGACTTTGCTGTACAGCAGAAATTAACACAACACTGTAAATCAACTATACTTCAATAAAAAAGAAAAAGAAATGAGAACCAGAAAAGAGGCCTCCTCTGTGAGCCTCTAAAGCTGTCTTTTTTGACACCCCATAAACATCACAAAGAATTACTGAGTCAAGAAGGAGGGAAGCTGAGGAACCACAATGGAACCAAGTATTCAGACTCCAGCCAGGGCTAGGGCAGGCCCCTGGGATAGACATTCTAAGTATTTGTAGATAAAGTTTCCACAATGAGCCAAGCAGTTTCTTAAAAAGTGAGCTTGTGAAAGTGCACCTGTACTGGAGGGCATCAGAACCTGCAGACATAGTCACGGGACAAGTATCTTTGGGCAGACACAGAAAATCACATGAAGTCCACACCAGGGACAGAGACAGTGAAGAGGAGGAACTAAAGAGATATGTGAACAGCCAAGAACTTACTGTAGGAACAAAATGCATTTTCAGTATGTGTAAATTCCTGACTTTAAACACTATTTCTAGACAACAAAATGGTGGAATAGGCAGCTCCAAGCTCCTGTCTGCAAACAGAAACATCAAAACACATGCAGAAACTGTCAGAACCAACTTTGTCAAAACTCTGGAACAGGCAAAAGTTTACAACTAAGTAAAAGCTGAATCAGGAAAAAGGCAACTTAGAAACTGTAGGAAAGCTCTGTGGCGTTTTGAATTACACTTGCCCCACACTCTTCCTGGTTCTAGAGGAAGCAAAGAAGACCTGAGGCACAAATCACTATGTAGGTCTGTTCTAACTTGTCTGGGGGCTACCTGAAAGATGGATGCAAGCCTTTCATCACTTCACCTAACTCAGAACTCACTCAGGCCAGAAAAGTGGCAGGCATTGCTCACTGTAAGACAAAAGAACCACCTATAGACATCTGGGGTGAAAGATTACGGTTGAGATTCCCTAAGGGCTGGGAGGGAAAAAACAGGGAGAGAGAGGGCTTGGTGGGGGTAGGAATTAGGGTATTCAAGATCTCCTGGGTATACAAGGGACTTCAGAAAGACGCAGATATGCCTAGAGCCAGATGCGTGTTCAGAAAAGACCTAAGAAGGGAAATTAGAAAATACCTTGAACGGATCAGTGGAACGGAATAGAGAGCCCAGAAATAAACCCACATACCTAGGGACAATTAATCTTTGACAAAGAAGGCAAGAATATACAATGGGAAAAGACAGTCCTTCAGGAAGTGGCATTAAGAAAGTTGTACAGCCACATATAAATCAATGAAGTTAGAACACATCCTCACACCATACACAAAAGTAAACTCAAAATGGCTTAAAGACTTAAATATACGACAAGACACCATAAATGTCCTAGAAGAGAACATAGGCAAAACATTCTCTGACATAAATTGTACCAATGTTTTCTTAGGTCAGTCTCCCAGGGCAACAGAAATAAAAGCAAAAATAAAAAATGGGACCTAATCAAGTTTATAAGCTTTCACACAGCAAAGGAAACCATAAACAAAATGAAAAGACAACCTACAGACTGGGAGAAAATATTTGCGAATGATGCAACCAACAAGGGCTTAATTTCCAAAATATACAAAGAGCTACAATTCAATAAAAACAACAACAAAAAACCAATTGAAAAATGGGCAGAAGACCTAAATAGACATTTCTCCAAAGAAGACATACAGATGGCCAATAGGCACATGAATAGATGCTCATCATTGCTAATTACTAGAGAAATGCAAATCAAAACAATAATGAGGCACCACCTCACACCAGTCAGAATGGATATCATTGAAAAGTCTACAAGTAATAAATGCTGGAGAGGGTTTGGAGAAAAGGAAATCCTCCTACACAGGTGGTTGCCATATGATCCAGCAATCCCACTCCTGGGCATATACCCAGACAAAATTATAATTCAAAAAGATGCATGCACCCCTATGTTCACAGAAGCACTATTTACAATAGCCAAGACATGGAAACAACCTAAATGTCCAGTGACAGACGAATGGATAAAGATGATGTGGTATATATATAATGGAATATTATTCAGTCACTAAAAAGAATGAAATAATGCCATTTGCAGCAACATGGATGGACCCAGAGATGATCATACCAAGTGAATTAAGTCAGGCAGAGAAAGACAAATACCATATGATATCACTTATATGTGGAATCTAAAATATGACACAAATGAACTTGTCTAAAAACAGAAACAGACTCATAGACATAGAAAACACACTTGTGATTGCCAAGGGTGGGGGAGGATTGGGAGTTTGGGATTCGCAAACTATTATATATAGAATGGATAAACAACAAGGTCCTGCCGTACAGCACAGGGAACTAACAATATATTCAATATCCTGTGATAAACCAGAATGGAAAAGAATATGAAAAAGAATATATGTGTATAACTGAGTCACTCTGCTGTACAGCAGAAATTAACACAACACTGTAAATCAACTATACTTCAATAAAAAAATTTTTAGGGCTTCCCTGGTGGCGCAGTGGTTGAGAGTCCACCTGCCGATGCAGGGGACACGGGTTTGTTCCCCGGTCCGCGAAGATCCCACGTGCCGCGGAGCGGCTGGGCCCGTGAGCCATGGCTGCTGAGCCTGTGCATCCGGAGCCTGTGCTCCGCAGCGGGAGAGGCCACAACAGCGATAGGCCCGCGTACCACAAAAAAAAAAAAAAAAAAATTTAAAGAAAATACCTTGAGATGAATTAAAATGAAAACATAACATTACAAAAGACCTGAGAAGACCTTAGGCTTTAACCTTGGGCTGATACCTAAACTCAGCTTAAGTCTGGCTACGTGTTGAAGGACAGCCTCAGTACAGAGCCAATTTGTAAAGACTAGGAGAGATGTTTTCTTATTTGTCTGTTTTGGCACCTGTTGTTCAAGGTAATCTCTGTTAGAACAATAGCTGGACACAAGCTAAGGAAAACAACAAGGAATATAGCCTCTGCAAAAACAGTTGGGAAAAGTCACTAGATAATGGACTACTAAAGCGTTCAACAATCAAAAAAACAACAAACTCTGGAAAAAGGGGAGAATATGATTTCCAGAGTTACCGCATTATAATATTCAAATGTTCAGTTTCCAACAAAAAATAGCAAAGCATACAAAGAAACGGGAAAGTACAGCCATTCAATGAGCAAAATAAATTAAAAGACTCCATCCCGCAGAAGCCCAGACAATAAACTTACTAACCAAAGATTTTAAATCAACTGTCTTAAATATGCTCAAGGAGGTAAAGGAAAACATGAAGAACTAAAAAAATCAGGGAAAAAAAGTATGAACAAAATGAGAATATCAATAAAGAGAAATTATAAAAAGGAACCAAACAGAAATTCTATGGCTGAAAAGTACAATAACTGAAATGAAAAGCTCACTACAGGGGTTCAACAACAGACCTGAGTAAACAAGAAGGATAAGGAAACTTGAAGAAAACTTAAATAATCCTGTCTGAGGAGCAAAAAGAAAAGAAAAAAAATGAAGTGAATAGAGACTAAGGGACCTATGGAATATCATCAAGTGAACTGACATATATACCGCATGGCAGTACCAGAAGGAAGAGAGAGAAAGGGGCAGAGAGATTATTTGAAGAAATAATGTCCAAAAACTTCTCAATTTTGGCACAAGACGTGAAGCTACAAATTCAAGAAACTCGAAGTAGGACAAAAGTCATACACACACATACTGAGACACATTATAGTCAAATTATTAAAAGACAAAGACAGAATCTTGAAAGTAGCAAGAGAGAAGTGACTCATCATACACAAAGAATCTTCAATAAGATTACCAAATGGGATACATATTTAAAGTGCTGAAAGTTCTATTTTTTATGGTAGTTCTATTTTTAGTTTTATGAGAAACCTCCATACCGTTTTGCATAGTGGCTGCACCAATCTACATTCCCACCAACAGTGTACAGGGTTCCCTTTTCTCCACATCCTTGCCAACATTTGTTATTTGTGTTCTTTTTGATGATAGCCATTCTGACAGGTGTGATGTGATATCTCATTGTGGTTTTGATTTGTATTGCCCTGATGATCAGCAAGGTTGAACATCTTTTCATGTGCCTATTGGTTATATGCATTTCCTGTTTGGAAAAATGCCTATTCAGTTCTTCTGCCACAGTAATTCCACTCCTAGGAATACATCCAAAACACCCAAAAACACTAATTTGAAAAAATACATGCACCCCAATGTTCATAGCAGCATTATTTATAATTGCCAAGATATGTAAGCAACCTAAGTGTCCATCAACAGATGAATGGATACAGAAGATGTGGTGTATACATACAATGGAATACTACTCAGACATAAAAAGAACAAAATTTTGCCATTTGCAGCAATATGGATGGACTTGGAAGGCATTATGCTAATTGAAATACAGTAAGTCCCCTACATACAAACGAGTTCCGTTCAAGTGCGGTCATAAGTCCAGTTTGTTCGTTAAGTCCAGAAAAGTTAGCCTAGGTACCCAACTAACACTATCAGCTATATAGTAATTGTGGTAATAAGTTTATAATACTTTTCACACAAATAATACATAAAAAACAAACACGAAAACATCTTTAATCTTACAGTACAGTACCTTGAAAAGCACAGTAGTACAGTATAACAGCTGGCATATGGGACTGGCATCAAGTGAACAGGCAAGGAGAGTTGCTGACCGGAGGAGGGAAAGGAGGTGGGAGATGGTAGAGCTGAAGGACTGTCAGCAACAGGAGATGGAAGGCAAGCTGCAATTTCACTCATGTCTGACGCTGATGGCACAGATTCTGGTTCCTTGCTGGATTCAATTCCATCTACCCTTTTGAAAAAATGATCCAGTGATGTCTGGGTAGTAGCTCTTTTTTTCTCGTGATAGATGACACAGTAGCACTGGATTGCATTCTGTACGGCTGCTGCAACCTTCGTGTACCATTCTACATTCGGGTCCTGTGCCTCAAAAACTAACAGTGCCTTCTCAAATAAAGAAAATCCCCTTGCTATTTCCAGCATCATGAATCTCTTAGGTTCTTCAATTACTTGTTCTTCTTCTTTTCTCTCTTCATCGTTTCTCTGGGCCTCCAATTCCATCAGGTCTTTATCAGTAAACTCCCATGTTGCACAGCAAGGAGTTCAATGAAGTCGTCCTCTTGCAGATCTAGCTCCAGCTTCTTGCTGAGGATCACTAAGTTGCTGAAGACCTCTTTGGACTCCTCATCCACCTTCTCAAATCCATGAAAATTGTGAACAAACTGCGGGCAAACGTTCTTCCAAACCCCATTCACAGTGATGGCCGTAACCTCATGCCAAGCAAAGTCAATGATTTTTATGGCCTTGTAGATGTTATAGTCCTTCCAAAATTGTTGCAAGTTTGCTCCTGATTCGTCACTCATCTTTACTGCCTGATGAAAAGTGTGACATAAATAATACTTCTTGAAAGTCGCTATAACCCCTGGTCCATAGGTTGGATGAGCAACATAGTACTTGGTGGCAGATGCACTACAGGACATTGGAATGAAAGTTGTCCATGAATGGGGGATGGCCCAGAGCATTGTCGAGCAGCAAAAGAATGTTGAATGGGACATCCTTCTCCAAGCAATATTTCTCCACATCCGGGATAAAGTGGTGGAAAAAACAGTCCTGGAAAATGGCCTGTGTAACCAGGCTTTGGGGTTACTCTTCCACACAACAGGAAGAGAGCCCTTGGCTATGTTTTTAAGGGCTCCTGGGTTCTCTGAATGATAAACTAAGAGAGACTTCAGCTTTATATCACTGGAAGCATTGCCACCAGACAACAGAGTTAGCTGATCCTTTGCTGCCTTATAGGCTGGCATCAACTTTTCCTCCTTACTGATGTAACTTCAGTCTGGCATCCTCTTCCAGTACAGTCCTGTCTCGTCCACATTAAAAACATGCTTGGGTGAATACACGCCTTCATCAATAATTTCTCAAAGCATTTCAGGAAATTCCTGGGCAGCTACCATATTGTGAAGGTTGGCTCTAGTCTTGAAGCAATGAAACCAGCCATGGCTGGCATTAAAAGATGCACCCTCTGATTCTACGCCATGTTTCTTCGTCAAGTCTTCATAAAGGCTTTTAGCTTTCTCTTGAATCAGCATTAAGCTGAACAGGACATGACACTGGTGCTGATCCTGCATCCACACACTGAGAAGTTTCTCATCTCCTCCATCACTTTTCCACGCTTCTTCAATAGTACTGTTGACATCATTAGCATAGCAGACTTCATGTTCCATGATCGTCTCCTTGTTCTTTAGAATTGTGCCGGCGGTTGAACAATTCATGTTATAAGAATGAGTGATGGGGCTTCCCTGGTGGCGCAGTGGTTGAGAGTCCGCCTGCTGATGCAGGGGACACGGGTTCGTGCCCCGGTCCGGGAAGATCGCACATGCCGCGGAGCGGCTGGGCCCGTGAGCCATGGCCGCTGAGCCTGCGCGTCCGGAGCCTGTGCTCCGCAATGGGAGAGGCCACAACAGTGAGAGGCCCGCAAACCACAAAAAAAAAAAAAAAAAAAAAAAAGAATGAGTGATGTCTACCATCTTTTTGCCTTGCTCCACTTTCTCAATTATTTTCATTTTTCTTTCCACCGTTATCGCTTGGCACTTCTTAGCAGTACCCACTGAATCACCGCTGCTTTTACACTTACTTCCGGACATCCTGGGCTTGAAATAAAGATACTGTACTACTGTACTCTATACCGTACTGTAAAGTATACAAAAGCACAATCACTTGTAGATGATGCACGCATGTGACAATGTACGCCAGGCACGTGAACTAACTTACGTGATTAGACAGGCGAACACAAGTTCGCATCTTTGAAAGTTCACAACTTGAAGATTTGTATGTAGCGGACTTACTGTAAGTCAGAGAAAGACAAATACTGTATGGTATTACTTATATATGGAATTTTAAAAATACAACAAATGAGTATATATAACAAAAAAGAAGTAGACTCACAGATATAGAGAATAAACTACAGATTACCAGTGAGGAGCAATAAGGGGGGAGAGGCAATATAGGGGTAGAGGAGTAAAGGACACAAACTACTAGGCATAAAATAAGATACAAAGATATATGTAAAACATGAGGAATACAGCCAATATTTTATAATAACTATAAATAGAGTATAACCTTTAAAAATTCTGAATCATTATTTTGTACACCTGTAACATATAATACTATACAGCAACTATACTTCAATTAAAAATTAAAAAACAAGATGCTGAAATAATAAAACTCAACCAACAACTCTATACTTGGCAAACTGTCCTTCAAAAATAAGGGACAGGGCTTCCCTGGTGGCGCAGTGGTTGAGAATCCGCCTGCCGATGCAGGGGACATGGGTTCGTGCCCAGGTCTGGGAAGATCCCACATGCCACGGAGCGGCTGGGCCCGTGAGCCATGGCCGCTGAGCCTGCATGTCCGGAGCCTGTGCTCTGCAATGGGAGAGGCCACAACAGTGAGAGGCCCACATACCGCAAAAAAAAAAAAAAAAAAGAGGGATTTCTAGATTAACAAAAGCTGAGGAGTTCGTTACCACTAGGGCTGCCCTACAAGAAATGGTAAAGGGAGCCCATCATGTTGAAATAAAAGGGTAGTAGATGGTATCACAGAACTGTATGAAGAAGTAAAGATCTCCAGTAAAGATGGGGAAATATAAAAAAGCCAGTATTATTGTATTTTTGGTTTGTAACACCACTTTTTATTTCTTACATGATTTAAAAAACAAATGCAGGGAATTCCCTGGTGGTCCAGTGGTTAGGACTCCACACTGTCACTGACAGGGCCTGGGTTCAGTCCCTGGTTGGGAAACTAAGATCCTGCAAGCTGAGTGGCATGGCCAAACAAAAAACAAAAAAAAAAACAAAAAAAAATGAAGCCCACAAAGGTTCACTGGTGGAACACTACAAAACCTTTAAAAATGAAATTACACCAATTCTCTACAATCTCTTCTAGAAGATAGAATCAGAGGGAATACTTCCTAACTCATTCTATGAGGCCATCATCACCCTAATACCCAAACCAGGCAAAAACATCACAAGAAAACTACAGACTAGTGTCTCTCACAAACATAAATGCAATAATCCTCAACAAAACATTTAACAAATCAAACCCAGTAACATACAAAAATAATTATACACCACCTCCAAGTGGGATTTATCCCAGGTATGCAAGGCTGATTCAACATTTGAAAAACAATTCATGTACTCCATTACAACAACAGGCTAAAGAAAAAAAAATCACACGAACATATCAACAGATGCAGAAAAGCATTCACAAAATCCAACACCTACTCATGATGAAAACTCTCAGCAGGACTTCCCTGGTGGCGCAGTGGCTGAGAGTCCACCTGCCAATGCGGCAGACACAGGTTTGTGCCCCGGTCCGGTAGGATCCCACATGCCGCAGAGCGGCTGGGCCCGTGAGCCGTGGCTGCTGAGCCTGCGCATCCGGAGCCTGTGCTCCACAACAGGAGAGCACAGCAGTGAGAGGCCTGCGTACCACAAAAAAAAAAAAAAAAAAAAAAAAAAAACTCTCAGCAAACTAGAAATACAGGGGAACTTCCTCAGCTTCATAAAGAACATCTGCAAAAACCTATAGCTAACACCATATGTAATGGTGAAAAACTAGAAGCTTTCCCACTAAGATCAGGTATAATGCAAGAAAGTGGCCTCTCACAACTCCTTTTCAAAAATATACTGGAAGTCCTAGCTAATATAATGAAACAAGGAAAGGAAATATATAAAAGGCATACAGATTGGGAAGGAAGAAATCAAACTTTCTTTGTTTACAGATAACATGACTATCTATGTAGAAAATCCTAAAGAACAAAAGTACTGCTGAAACTAATAATTATAGCAAAGCTGCAGGACACAACGTGAATTTATTAAAGTCAACCGCTTTCCTGTATACCAGCAATGAATTTGAAACTAACAACAGAATACTGTTTACATTAGCACACCCCCACACTCCCCAAAAAATACGTAGGCATAAATCTAACAAAACAAGATCTATATGAGGAAAATTACAAAACTCTGATGAACAAAATGAAAAAGCTAAATAAGTAGAGAGATATTCCATGTTCATGGATAGAAAGACTCAATATCATCAAGAGGTATAGTATTGGTGAAATAAATCAATGGAACAGAATAAAGAGCCCAGAAATAGACCTACATAAATATAATCAACTGATCTTTGACAAAGGACCAAAAGTAATACAATGGAAGAAAAACAGTCTTTTTAACAAATGATGCTGGAACTACTGGACATCCACATCCAAAAAACTGATGTAGACAAACCTTATACCTTTAACAAAAATTAACTCAAAATGGATCCACAGACCTAAATGTAAAACACAAAACTATAAAACTCACAGAAGATAACATGGGAGAATACCTAGATGACCTTGGATATGGGAGTAAGTTTTTAGATACACTACTTTCAAAGGCATGATCTATGAAAGAAATAATTGGTAAGCTGGACTTCACTAAAATTAAAAACTTCTCCTCTGTGAAAGACACTATCTAGAGAATGAGAAGACAACCACCGACTGGGAGAAAATATCTGCAAAACACACAATCTGATAAAGGACTGCTATCTAACATAAACAAAGAACTCTCAAAACTTGTGAAAGAATTTCAATCTAAAATAGAACTGGAGGATGTAATTGGAAAATCTCACACATGTGCCCTCAGGAAGACAAAACTTAAGGACTAAGAAACTGATTTCCGCTAAAGGCCTGATTTACAGAACACTGATAGTGCCAAAATTTTCTCAGATGACAGGGGGTTGATCAGGGGTTATCTCATATCAAAGATTCATGAATGGGAGATGACCCAGGTCAAGATGGACTCACAAAGTGGGCTGAATTGAGTTTTGTTTCTGTGACTGGACTGATTTTATCTGCTCAGGAAGTTTTCAAGGCTGGTCTCCATTTGTTGTTTATTTTAACTGACTCTAACTGGACTCTCCCCTCTTTACATTTCCTGTCCATAAATACAACCTGCCCCAAACCCTCAATGGACTCACCTGTAGCTTGCTACAGTTTGCTTGTCCTGAATTACAGTTCCTCTGCTATTCCTGAATAAACTCATCTTTTTGAGTTTACCTCTTTGTTTAGGTCAAACAAACACAACAATAAGAAAACGACCCAATTAAAAACTGGCCAAAGACCTGAACAGATACCTCACCAAAGAAAACACAGACAGGGCAAATAAGCATATGAAAAGATGCTCCACATCATACGTCATCAGGGAAATGCAAATTAAAGTAAGATACCACTACACACTTAACAGAATAGCCAAAATGCAGAACACTGAGAACACCAAAAGCTGACAAGGATGTGGAGCAATAGGATGTCTCCTTCATTGCTGGTGGGGATGCAAATTAGTACAGCCACTCTGGAAGACAGTTTGGCAGTTTCTTACAAACTAAACATACTCTTACCATTTGAGCCAGCAATCATGCTCCTCCATATTTACCCAAATGAGTTGAAAACTTACATCCACATAAAAACCTGCACATGAATGTTTTTAGCAGCTTTATTAATAACTGCCAAAACTTAAAAGTAGCCAGGACGTCTTTCAGTAGGTGAATGGATAAATGAACTGTGATATATCCAGACAATGTAATATTAACATTAAAAAGAAATCAGCTATCAAGCTGTGAAAAGACACAGAGGAAACGTGAATCATAGAGTATGTGGCCTTATCAGACCAGCTTCCTCCATATAACTAACTGGAAGAGGCTAATCTGAAAAAGCTACATACTGTATGATTCCACCTATATGACATTTTGGAAAAGGAAAACTATGGAAACAGTAGAAGGATGAGTGGTTGCCAGGGGTTTATCCGGCTATCAGGGTTAGGGGGAAGGAGTGATGAATAGGTGGACCACAGAGGATTTTTAGGGCAAGTAAAACTATTTTATATGATGCTGCAAATGGTGGATACATATCATTACACATTTATCCAAACCTACAGAATTTCCAACGCCAAGAGTCAACCCTACAGTAAACCATGGACTTGTAATGATGTGTCAATGTACATTCCATAATTGTAACAGACATACTGCTCTGGTTCAGAATACTGATAGTGGGGTAGGCTGTACATGTGTGAAAACAGAGTATATATGGGAATGCTCTGTTGTTTCCACTCAATTTTACTGTGAACCTAAAAGAAGCTCTAAAAAATAAAGTTTCTTTAAAAAAAAAAAAAAAAAAAAGATTAGACACCATGACCAACTGGGATATATCCCAGGAATGCAAAAGTGGTTCAATATACCAAAAAAATCAATCTGTATAATACACCACATTAATAGAACAAAGGACAAAAGCTAAATGATCAACTCAATCGACATAGAAAAGGCATTTGGCAAAATCTATCACCTTTCATGATCAAACACTCAGAAAAGTACAAATAGAAGGAAATTTCCCCAACATGATATAGACCATATATGAAAAACCCACAGCTAACATCATATTCTATAGTGAAACATAAAGTTCTCTCCCTAAGATCAGGAACAAGACAAGGATGCCCACTGGCACCATTGCTATTCAACACTGTGCTGGAAGTTCCAGCCAGAGCAATTAGACAAGAAAAAATAATAATAAAAGACATCTAAATTGGAGAAGAAGAAGTAAAACTATCTTTACATGCATTAAATATTATCTTATATGTAGAAAATTCCAGAGACTCTACAAGAAAGGTACTAAAGCTAATAAATTCAGAAAAGTTGCAGGTTACAAGATCAGCAAACAAACAGCAGTTGCATAGTTGTCTTTCTATATACCTATAATGAACAATTCAAAAAAGAAATTGAGAAAGGTATTCCATTTACAATAGCAACTAAAAGAATAAAACAGGAGTAAATTTAACCAAGACGTTAAAGACCTGTGCAGTAAAAACTACAAAACACTGCAGAAGAAATAAAAGAAGACCAAAATAAATGGAAAGGGGACTTCCCTTTTGGCGCAGTGGTTAAGAATCCACCTAACAATGCAGGGGACGTGAGTTAGATCCCTGGGCTGGGAAGATCTCACATGCCACGGAGCAACTAAGCCTGTGCACCACAACTACTGAGTCTGTGCTCTAAAGCCTGAGAGCCACAACTACTGAGCCCACACACCGCAACTACTGAAGCCCGCACACTCTGGGACCTGCATGTCGTAACTACTGAGCCCATGTGCTGCAACTACTGAAGTCCGTGCACCTACAGCCCACGCTCAGCAACAAGAGAAGCCACTGCAATAAGAAGACCATGCACTGCAGCAAAGAGTAGCCCCCGCTCATCACAACTAGAGAAAACCCGTGTGTAGCAATGAAGACCCAACACAGCCAAAAATTTAAAATAAGTAAATAAATAAATAATAAATGGAAAGATATCCTGTGTTCACGAGTTAGAAAACTTTACATTGTTAAACTGTCAATACTTCATAAAGTCATCAGCAGATGCAATGCAATCACTACCAAAATTCCAACAACCTTTTTTGCAGAAATGGAAAGGCCAATGTCAAATTCATATGGAATTGCAAGGGGCCCGAAAAAGCAAAAATAATCTGAAAAGGAAGAACATGAGAAGACTCACACTTCCCAATATTAAAACTTACTACAGGAGAAGATGGCAGAAGAGTAAGACGCGGGGATCACCTTCCTCCTCACAGATACATCAGAAATACATCTACACGTGGAAATTCTCCTATAGAACACCCACCGAACACTGGCAGAAGACCTCAGACCTCCCCAAAGGCAAGAAACTCCCCACGTACCTGGGTAGGGCAAAAGAAAAAAGAATAAACAGAGACAAAAGAATAGGGACGAGACCTGGACCAGTGGGAGGGAGCCGTAAAGGAGGAAAGGTTCCCACACACTAAGAGCCCCTTCACAGGCAAAGACTGCGGGTGGCGGAGGGGAAAGTTTCGGAGCCGCGGAGGAGAGCGCAGCAACAGGGTGCGGAGGGCAAAGCGGAGAGATTCCCAAAGAGGATCGGTGCGGACCAGCACTCACCAGCCCGAGAGGCTTGTCTGCTCACCCACCACCGGGGCGGGCGGGGCTGGGAACTGAGCCTCGGGCGGATCCCAGGGAAGGGTCTGGAGTTGGCAGGGCTTAGTGCACCACGGCTAGCCTGGAGGGAGTCCAGTTGAAGTCTGGAGCTGCCGAAGAGGCAAGAGACCTTTTCTTCCCTATTTGCCTCTTGGTGAGCGAGGAGAGGGGTTTAAGCGCGCCGCTTAAAGGAGCTCCAAAAACGGGCGCGGAGCTGCCGAAGAGACAAGAGACTTTTTCTTGCCTCTTCGCTTCCTGGGGCGCGAAGAGAGGGGATTAAGGGCACCGCGTAAAGGAACTCCAGAAACGGGCGCAAGCCGCGGCTGTCCGCACGGACAACAGAGACAGGTGTGGGACGCTAGGGTTGCTACTGCCGCCACCAAGAAGCCTGTGTTGGAGCACAGGTCACTCTCCACACCGCCCCTCCCGGGAGCCTGTCCAGCCCGCCACTGCCGGGGTCCTGGGATCCAGGGACAGCTTCCCCGGGACAATGCACGGTGCGCCTCGGGCCGGTGCAGCGTCACGCAGGCCTCTGACATCGCAGGCTCGACCCGCATCCGTGCCCCTCCCTCCCCCTGGCCTGAGTGAGCCAGAGCCCCCGAATCAGCTGATCTTTTAACCCCGTCCTGTCTGAGCGAAGGGCAGACGCCCTCGGACGACCTACGCGCAGAGGCGGGTCCAAGTCCAAAGCTGAACCCCAGGAGCTGTGCGAACAAAGAGAGGGGGAGGTCTCTCCCAGCAACTTCAGAAGCAGCGGGTTAAAGCTCCACAGTCAACCTGAAGTGCCCTGCAGCTGTGGAAAACCTGAATAGACAGCGAAATATCCCAAGTTGAGGAGGTGGACTTTGGGAGCAAGATATACTATTATTTTCCCCTTTTTTCTTTTTGTGAGTGTGTATGTGTGCGCTGCTGCGTGAGATTTTGTCTGTATAGCTTTGTTTTCACCATTTGTCCTAGAGTTAGACCGACCCGTGTTTTTTTTTGCTTTTTTTTTGCTTTTTTCTTTAATAGAAATTTTTCTTCTTAATAATTATTTTTTATTTTGATAACTGTATTTTATCCTACTTTATTTACTCTTCTCCCTTTCTTTCTTCCTTGCTTTCCTCCTTTCTTTCCTACTTCCTTCCTTCTTTCCTTCCTCCCTCCCTTCCTTCCTTTATTCCATCCTTCCTTCCTTTCTTTCTCCCTCCCTTCCTTTCTTCCTTCCTTCCCTCCCTTCCTCCTTCCTTCCTTCCTTCCTTTCTTGCCTTTCTATTTTTTTTCTCCCTTTTATTTTGAGCCTTGTGGATTAAAGGTTCTTGGCACTCCAGCCAGGTGTCAAGGCTGTGTCTCTGAGGTGGGAGAACCAACCTCAGGACACTGGTCCACAAGAGACCTCCCACCTCCATGTAATATCAAACGACGAAAATCTCCCAGAGATCTCCATCTCAACACCAAGACCCAGCTTCACTCAAGGACCAGCAACAAACAGTGCTGGACACCCTATACCCAACAAAGAGCAAGACAGGTCTACAGCCTCATACATTAGCAGAGAGGCGGCCTAAAATCATAATAAGGCTACCAACATCCCCATACACACCACCAGACGTGGACCTGCCCACCAGAAAGACAAGATCCAGCCTCATCCACCAGAACAGAGGCACTAGTCCCCCCAACCAGGAAACCTACTCAACCCACTGAACCAACCTCAGCCACTGGGGACAGCCACCAAAAACAGAGGGAACTACGAACCTGCAGCCTGCAAAAAGGAGACCCCAAACACAGTAAGATAAGCAAAACGAGAAGACAGAAAAACACAGCAGATGAAGGAGCAAGATAAAAACACACCAGACCTAACAAATGAAGAGGTATTTTTAGCCAGTCTACCTGAAAGAGAATTCAGAATAATGATGGTGAAGATGATTCAAAATCTTAGAAATAGAATAGACAAATTGCAAGAAACACTTAACAAGGACCTAGAAGAAATAAAGACGAAGCAAGTAACGATGAGCAACACAATAAATGAAATGAAAATACTCTAGATGGGATCAATAGCAGAATAACTGAGGCAGAAGGACGGATAAGTGACCTGGAAGATAAAATAGTGGAAATAACTACTGCAGAGCAGAAGAAAGAAAAAAGAATGAAAAGAACTGAGGACAGTCTCAGAGACCTCTGGGACAACATTAAACGCACCAACATTCGAATCATAGGAGTCCCAGAAGAAGAGACAAAGAAAGGGACAGAGAAAATATTTGAAGAGATTATAGTTGAAAACTTCCCTAATATAGGAAAGGAAATAGTCAATCAAGTCCAGGAAGCACAGAGTCCCATACAGGATAAACCTAAGGATAAACACACCAAAACACATAATAATCAAACTGTCAAAAATTAAATACAAAGAAAACATATTAAAGCAGCAAGGGAAAAACAACAAATAACACACAAGGGAATCCCCATAAGGTTAACAGCTGATCTTTCAGTAGAAACTCTACAAGCCAGAAGGGAGTGGCAGGACATATTTAAAGTGATGAAGGAAAAAAACCTACAACCAAGATTACTCTACCCAGCAAGGATCTCATTCAGATTTGATGGAGAAATTAAAACCTTTACAGACAAGCAAAAGCTGAGAGAGTTCAGCACCACCAAACCAGCTCTACAACAAATGCTAAAGGAACTTCTCTAAGCAAGAAACACAAGAGAAGGAAAAGACCTACAAGAACAACTTGAAACAATTAAGTAAATGGTAATAGGAACACACATATCAATAATTTCCTTGAATGTAAATGGATTAAATGCTCCCACCAAAAGACACAGACTGGCTGAATGGATACAAAAACAAGACCCATATATATGCTGTCTACAAGAGACCCACTTCAGACCTAGGGACACTTACAGACTGAAAGTGAGGGGATGGAAAAAGATATTCCATGCAAATGGAAATCAGAAGAAAGCTGGAGTAGCAATTCTCATATCAGACAAAATAGACTTTAAAATAAAAACTATTACAAGAGACAACGAAGGACACTACATAATGATCAAGGGATCGATCCATGAAGAAGATATAACAATTGTAAATATTTATGCACCCAACATAGGAGCACCTCAATACATAAGGCAAATACTAACAGCCATAAAAGGGGAAATCGACAGTAACACAATCATAGTAGGGGACTTTTAACACCCCACTGTCACCAATGGACAGATCATCCAAAATGAAAATAAATAAGGAAACACAAGCTTTAAATGATACATTCATTACACAAGATGGATTTACTTGATATTTATAGGACATTCCATCCAAAAACAACAGAATACACATTTTTCGCAAGTGCCCATGGAACATTCTCCAGGATAGGGCATATCTTGGGTCACAAATCTAGCCTTGGCAAATTTAAGAAAATTGAAATCGTATCAAGTATCTTTTCTGACCACAACGTTATGAGACTAGATATCAACTACAGGAAAAGATCTGTAAAAAATACAAACACATGGAGGCTAAACAATACACTACTTAATAACGAAGTGATCACTGAAGAAATCAAAGAGGAAATCAAAAAGTACTTAGAAACAAATGACAATGGAGACACGACGACCCAAAACCTATGGGATACAGCAAAAGCAGTTCGAAGAGGGAAGTTTATAGCAATACAATCATACCTTAAGAAACAGGAAACATCTCGAATAAACAACCTAACTTTGCATCTAAAGCAATTAGAGAAGGAAGAACAAAAAAACCCCAAATTTAGCAGAAGGAAAGAAATCATAAAGATCAGATCAGAAATAAATGAAACAGAAATGAAGGAAACAATAGCAAAGATCAATAAAAGTAAAAGCGGGTTCTTTGAGAAAATAAATAAAATAAAATTGATAAATAAATAAATAAAATTGATAAACCATTAGCCAGACTCATCAAGAAAAAAAGGAAGAAGACTCAAATCAATAGAATTAGAAATGAAAAAGGAGATGTAACAACTGACTCTGCAGAACTACAAAAGATTATCAGAGATTACTACAAGCAACTCTATGCCAACAAAATGGACAACCTGGAAGAAATGGACAAATTCTTAGAAATGCACACCCTGCCAAGACAGAACCAGGAAGAAATAGAAAATATGAACAGACCAATCACAAGCACTGAAATTGAAACTGTGATTAAAAATCTTCCAACAAACAAAAGCCCAGGACCAGATGGCTTCACAGGCGAATTCTATCAAACATTGAGAGAAGAGCTAACACCTATCCTTCTCAAACTCTTCCAAAAGATAGCAGAGGAGGAACACTCCCAAACTCATTCTATGAGGCCACCATCACCCTGATACCAAAACCAGACAAAGACCTCATAAAGAAAGAAAACTACAGGCCAGTATCACTGATGAACATAGATGCAAAAATCCTCAACAAAATACTAGCAAACAGAATCCAACAGCACATTAAAAGGATCATACACCATGATCAAGTGGGGTTTATTCCAGGAATGCAAGGATTCTTCAATATATGCAAATCAATCAACGTGATACACCATATTAACAAATTGAAGGAGGAAAACCATATGATCATCTCAATAGATGCAGAGAAAGCTTTGGACAAAATTCAACACCCATTTATGATAAAAACCCTGCAGAAAGTAGGCATAGAGGGAACTTTCCTCAACATAATAAAGGCCATATATGACAAACCCACAGCCAGCATTGTTCTCAATGGTGAAAAACTGAAACCATTTCCACTAAGATCAGGAACAAGACAAGGTTGCCCACTCTCACCACTCTTATTCAACCTAGTTTTGGAAGTTCTAGCCACAGCAATCAGAGAAAATAAAGAAAAAAAAGGAAGCCAAATAGGAAAAGAAGAAGTAAAGCTGTCACTGTTTGCAGATGACATGATACTATACATAGAGAATACTAAGAATGCTACCAGAAAACCACTAGAACTAATTAATGAATTTGGTAAAGTAGCAGGATACAAAATTAATGCACAGAAATCTCTGGCATTCTTATACACTAATGATGAAAAATCTGAGAGTGAAATGAAGAAAACACTCCCATTTACCACTGCAACCAAAAGAATAAAATATCTAGGAATAAACCTACCTAAGGAGACAAAAGACTTGTATGCAGAAAACTATAAGACACTGATGAAAGAAATTAAAGATGATACAAATAGGTGGAGAGATATACCATGTTCTTGGATTGGAAGAATCAACATTGTGAAAATGACTCTACTACCCAAAGCAATCTACAGATTCAATGAAATCCCTATCAAACTACCACTGGCATTTTTTACAGAACTAGAACAAAGAATTTCACAATTTGTATGGAAACACAAAAGACCCCGAATAGCCAAAGCAATATTGAGAACGAAAAATGGAGCTGGAGGAATCAGGCTCCCTGACTTCAGATTATACTACAAGGCTACAGTAATCAAGACAGTATGGTACTGGCACAAAAACAGAAATATAGATCAATGGAACAGGATAGAAAGCCCAGAAGATAAACCCACACACATATGGTCACCTTATCTTTGATAAAGGAGGGAAGGATATACAGTGGAGAAAAGACAGCCTCTTCAATAAGTGGTGCTGGGAAAACTGGACAGCTACCTGTAAAAGTATGAAATTAGAACACTCTCTAACACCACACACAAAAATAAACTCAAAATGGGTTAAAGACCTAAATGTAAGGCCAGACACTATCAAACTCTTAGAGGAAAACACAGGCAGAACACTCTATGACATAAATCACAGCAAGATCCTTTTTGACCCATCTCCTAGAGAATGGAAATAAAAACAAAAATAAACAAATGGGATCTAATGAAACTTAAAAGCTTTTGCACAGCAAAGGATACCATAAACAAGACCAAAAGACAACCCTCAGAATGGGAGAAAATAGTTGCAAATGAAGCAACTGACAAAGGATTAATCTCCAAAATTCATAAGCAACTCAGGCAGCTCAATAACAAAAAAAACAAACAACCCAATCCAAAAATGGGCAGAAGAACTAGATAGACACATCTCCAAAGAAGATATACAGAATGCCAACAAACGCATGAAAGAATGCTCAACATCATTAATCATTAGAGAAATGCAAATCAAAACTACAATGAGATATCATCTCACACTGGTCAGATTGGCCATCATCAAAAACTCTAGAAACAATAAATGCTGGAGAAGGTGTGGAGAAAAGGGAACCCTCTTGCACTGCTGGTGGGAATGTAAATTGATACAGCCACTATGGCGAACAGTATGGAGGTTCCTTAAAAAACTACAAATAGAACTACCATATGACCCCACAATCCCACTACTAGGCATATACCCTGAGAAAACCATAATTCAAAAAGATTCATGTACCAAAATGTTTATTGCAGCTCTATTTACGATAGCCAGGACATGGAAGCAACCTAAGTGTCCATCAACAGATGAATGGATAAAGAAGATGTGGCACATATATACAATGGAATATTACTCAGCCATAAAAAGAAATGAAACTGAGTTATTTGTAATGAGGTGGATAGACCTGGAGTCTGTCATACAGAGTGAAGTCAGTCAGAAGGAGAAAAACAAATACCGTATGCTAACACATATATATGGAATCTAAGAAAAAAAAATGTCATGAAGAGATTAGTGGTAGGACGGGAATAAAACACAGACCTACTAGAGCATGGACTTGAGGATATGGGGAGGGGGAAGGGTAAGCGGTGACGATGTGAGAGAGTGGCAGGGACACATACACACTACCAAACGTAAATTAGATAGCTAGTGGGAAGCTGCTGCATAGCACAGGGCGTTCACCTCTGTGCTTTGTGACCACCTAGAGGGGTGGGATAGGGAGGGTGGGAGGGAGGGTGATGCAAGAGGGAAGAGATATGGGAACATATGTATATGTATAACTGATTCACTCTGTTGTAAAGGAGAAACTAACACACTATTGTAAAACAGTTATACTCAAATAAAGATGTTAAAAAAATAAATAAATAAAATAAAATAAATAAATAAAACTTACTACAAACCTACAGTAATCAAAACAGTGCGATACTAGAACATGGATAGACTTGCAGACCAAAGGAATAGTATTGAGACCCCAGAAATAAACTCATACATCTACAGTCCACTGATGTTTGACAAAAATGCCAAGTCCATTCAAAAGGGAAAGAATAGTTTATTCAACAAATGGTGCTGGGATAACTGAATTTCTACATGCAAAAGAATGAAGCTCACTACAAATGCTAATGCATATATATGGAATATTTTTTTTTAATGGTACTAATGAACCTAATTGCAGGGCAGGAATAAAGATGTAGACATAGAGAATGGACTTGAAGACATGGGGTGGGAGGGGGAAGCTGGGGTGAAGTGAGAGTAGCATCAACATATATACACTACCAAATGTAAAATAATTAGCTAGTGGGAAGCAGCAGCATAGCACAGGGAGATCAGCTCTGTGCTTTGTGATGATCTAGAGGGGTGGGATAGGGAGGATAGGGGGGAGGCTCAAGAGGAAAGGCATATGGGGACATACGTATGCAAATGGCTGACTCACTTTGGTGTACAACAGAAACTAACACAGTATTGTGAATCAATTATACTCCAATAAAGATCTATTTTTAAAAAAGACGAAGCTTTACTCCTAACTTACACTATATGTAAAAATTAACTCAAAACTGATCAAACCTAAATGTGAAAACTAAAAGCATAAAACTCCTAAAAGAAAACATAGAGGAAAAGCTCTATGACATTGGATTTGCAAATAAGTTCTTATATATGACTCCAAAAGCACAAGCAACCAAAAACAAAGAGAGAGAGAAAGAGAATTAGACTTCATCAAACTTTATAACTTTTGTATATCAAATGACGTTATCTAGAAAGTGTAAAGACAACCTACAGAATGGAAGAAAATATTTACAAATCATTTATCTGATATGGGTTTAATATCCAGAATATACAAAGAATGCTTGTAATCAACAACAAAAAAACTCTAAGTAATTAAAAATAGGCAAAGGACTTGAATAGACATTTCTCCAAAGATATGCAAATAGCCAATAAGCCTAAGAAAAGATGTTCAACACCCCTAATCATTAGGGAAATAAAAATGAAAACCACAATGGGATAATACATCACACCCATTAGGACTGGCTATTATCAAAATATACCAGAAAATAACAAGTGTTGACGAGTATGAAGAAATTGGAACCCTGTCCATTGCTAATGAGAATGTAAAACAGTGCAGCCACTGTGGAAAACAGTGTGATGTTTCCCCAAAAAAGTAATCCTAAAATTACCATATTACTCTGTAATTCCACAACTAGGTGTATACCCAAAAGAATTGAAAACAGGGTTTCAAACAAATACTTGTACACCAACGTTCACTGTGACATTATTCACAATAGCAAAAACATGGAAACAACCCAAGTGTCCATCAACAGATAAATGATTAAACAAAATGCAGTTATACACATGCAATGGAATATTATATAGACATGAAAAGTTAAAATGAAGTTCTGATACATGCAACAATATGAATGAACCTTGAAAACATTATGCTAAGTAAAACAAGCCAGACGCAAAGGAACAAATATTGTATGATTCCACTTATATGGCATATCTAGAATAGGTAAATTCACAGAGAGTAGATTAAGATTACCAAGGGTGGGAGGTAGGATGAAGTGTCTATTTGCGATGATTTGAAATTTTGGGGGGAAAGTTAGTGGTAATGGGCTCACACATTGTGAATGCAATTGACACCACTGCACTGTACCCTTAAAAATGTTAAAATAATATCAAAAAAGCAAACAACCCAATCAAAAAATAGGCAGAAGACCTAAATACACATTTCTCCAAAGAAGACATATAGATGGCCAACAGGAACATGAAAAGATGCTCAACATCACTAATTATTAGAGAAATGCAAATCAAAACTACAATGAGGCAACATTTCACACCAGTCAGAATGGCCATCATCAAAAAGTCTACAAATAATAAATGCTGAAGAGGGTGTGGAGAAAAGGGAACCCTCTTGCACTGTTGGTGGGAATGTAAGTTGGTGCAGCCACTGCAGAAAACACTATGGAGGTTCCTAAGAAAACTAAAAATACAGCTACCATATGATCCAGCAACCCCACTTCTGGGTATACATACAGAAAAGACAAAAACTCTAATTCGAAAAGATACATGCATACCAATATTCATAACAGGACCATTTAAAATAGCCAAGATATGGAAGCAACCTAAGTGTCCATCGACAGATGAATGGACAAAGAAGATATGGTATATATATATACAATATATACGGTGGAATATTACTCACCCATAAGAAAGAATGAAATATTGCCATCTGAAGCAACATAGATGGACCTAGAGATTATCATACTGAGTGAAGTCAAACAGAGAAAGACTAATATTATATGTTATCACTTATATGTAGAATCTAAAAACTAATACAACTGAACTTATTTACGAAACAGATTCACAGACATAAAAAACAAACTTATGGTTACCAAAGAGGAAAGGGGAGGGGGTAAGGGATAAATTAGGAGTATGGGAATAACAGATACACACTACTATATATAAAATGAACAATAAGGATTTACTGTATAGCACAGGGAACTATATTCAATATCTTGTAATAACCTATAATGGAAAAGAATCCGAAGAAGTTATACGTGTGTGTGTGTGTGTATATATACACACACACACACACACACACATACATATGGCTGAATCACTTTGCTATACACCTGAAACTAATACTATACAGCAAATCGACCATAGTTTAGTAACAAAAAACAGGTTAAAATGGCAAATTTTATGTTATATATTTTACCACAATAAAAAACATTTTTACAAACCTTTTTCTAAAGACAAGGAGAAACTGCCACAGCAGAAATAAAAGATGAGGCTAGGTCAAAAAGGGAGGGTGTATGCGTCCCACATAGGGATTCAAAGGAAACCTAAGAAGGAAAATAGTAAGGAGGGAAGCAGTATCCAGAGTCCCCAACCCCACCCAGAGCACAACCATGGAAGAGTCCCCACACCCTGGCTGTGACTCAAGTCTGACCATCTCACCAGAAAGCTGTGGAGTACAGACACAGCAAGATGCTGTGAATTTGTCATGGATCAGGGATTTCCCTGGTGGCACAGAGGTTAAGAATCTGCCTGCCAATGCAGGTGACACGGGTTCGAGCCCTGGTCTGGGAAGATCCCACATGCCATGGAGCAACTAAGCCCGTGCACCACAACTACTGAGCCTGTATGCCACAACTACTGAAGCCCATGCGCCTAGAGCCCGTGCTCCACAACAAGAGAAGCCACCAAAATGAGAAGCCCATGCACCTCAACAAAGAATAGCCCCTGCTCGCTGCAACTAGAGAAAGCCTGTGTGCAGCAACGAAGACCCAACGCAGCCAAATTAATTAATTCATTTTTTAAAAAAGAGTATATAACTTGTCACGGACCAACTGTTCTCCTGGCACCATCAAAGGCACTAAAGAGAAAACTGTGAATAAGACACTAACACCCCTGGCCTCATGGGGCTCATAGTTTAGTGGGTGAGTCATAATGTAACTAGGGGGAGAGAAAGCAGGCCTCTGAAAAAGTAAAGACCTTAAAAGTTGAGGAGGAAAGTTATCTATAAACCCTTAAAAAATTAGAGAAGCATGAAAGAAGCATTTTCAGATGCTTATGTTAATTTTGAGAAATTAAGAGACAAAGGAGCTTTTGCAACTTCAGCTATTGATATTTGAGTGTTTTTCTCTGGCCACTGAAGGCCGTGTCTGAGGAAAAGGCAGAAGATGGGCACCTTGGGCCCAGGCAGCCCTGGCTCCCAACCACCCCCCAAGGTCTCTGAGAGTGTCTCCCTCCTACCTGAAGCCACTTTAGGTTGGTTGCCAACAATTCCAACAGTCCTCCCATTCATTCTTGCAAAACCAACAATGATGTTCTTGGCATAACTGGGCATGATCTCAAAAAATTCTCGCTCATCAACAACCTGCAGGGATAAATTTATTCCTGAGCTCAAAATGATAAACAAGATCCAACTCCATTATAGAATGACAGACATTTACAGAATTACAGGCTGGATAGCTACTCCCTACCACAGGTTCTCCCAGGAAGCAGGACAATAGGCAGAGGCAGTACCTCCTCTCTGCTGGAAGGGAAAACACTCTCGCACACAACTGGAAGAGGATAAACCAGTACGGTCTTTTTTAAAGATTCTATCTGAACTTGGCATATTTAATACACTTTTTTTTTTTTACCTTACCTTGAAATCATTTCAAACTTGCATAACAATTTCCAGAATACAAAAAAATTTAAATATCCTTCACCCAGATTCCCCATTTATTAACATTTTACCATGTAAGCGTCATAGTTCCCTCTCCCAACCTGCCTACCCTGCTTTTTCTCTCTGTCTCTTAAGTATGTGTCTGTATATATATTCTCTAACTATATATATGTCCATACACACATCTTTTTTCCTGAACTGTTTGAGAATAAGTTACAGACACAACGCCTCTTCACCTGTAAGTACCTATCTAAGTGTCTATCTCCTAAGAACAGGACATTCTCTTCTATAACTTCAGTGATATTATCAAAATCAGGAAATTAACATTAATATATTATCTATTATAAAACCTTATTCAAATTTCACCAGTTATTCCAATAACATCCCTTATAGCAACAAAAATCTGGTTCTAGAACCTGACCCAAGATCACCTGGTACTCTGAGTGGAGATGTGGTCTCTTTAGCCTGCCTTGATTCTTTCCCCTCAATCTTTGTCTTTCATGTTCATAACATCTTTGAAGACTACAGATCAGTTGCTTGGTTATTTGGGTTTCATGTTTGTTCATGTTTAATTTCAGGTAAAGCGTTTTTGGCAGAATATCACAGAAGTGACCCTCTCAAGTGCATCACATCAAAAGGCACATGATGTTAAGTTGTCCATTAATGGTGGTGATATATGTCAGGTTTCTCCCCTGTAAAGGGAGAGAAGCTTAAAGAAGTTTGCTTCATCAAGATTTTACCTAGTAGGTTTAGTTAGCATTCATGGATGATCCTTGCTTATTAACCCAATTACTGCCATGATAATTGCCAAACAATTTTTCTAACTCTATTTTTCCTTCTCCATTTATTACTTGGTATTCTATTGTCAAAAATGCCTTTCCCATTTACTTATGGGAAATCCACAGTATGAAGGTATAGATTTTTGTTTCATTATGTGGATTGTAATTTTTACTACCAACATTATCTATTTTATGTTCAAAGTGCTCCATATTTGACAGTGAGAGCTCATTCAAGGTGGATCCTATGCCCTTTTGATGCTTCTCCATCATTCTTTGAGCATTACCTTACATTCTGGAATTACCTTACTTTCAGGTTCATCTTGTATTTTTTTTCCTGCCCCAAGCCCTAGAATCAGCCATTTCTCCAAGGGACCCAGGTCCCAAGGGTGGGGGGTAGAATAAATGGCTGCTCCTACGAAGCTAGCCCAGAGCACAGAGCTAGGAGATCTACACACACACACACACACACACACACACACTTATTTCTATAAGTAATATGAAAACCAGGAGTTCATACTGATAACTCCAATTCCAACTTCCAATTCAACTACAGGGTTCATTCTAGTATCCCCCTTCCCATACTATAACTCCTCTCTCCTATAGTGGACATCTAACTCCCTGTATCCTCAAAACGTACTTATTATTCAATCCTCAAATGTAAATGAAATGGTTTCAGAATTGCTAACCCATATGACAGCAAAAAAAAAAAAAAAACCAACGTAATATTCAGTATTTCTATATAACTATTTATGTCATTAGACTAAAGGTATAGTCAAAATACTGCATTCAAAAGTTATTCATTTGAGACACAGTTTCATTTGTTTTTATTTCAAAGGTTTACCCCCACCCCGTCTTGATTTTATTTTCAGTATGTAAACATTAATATAGGTTAACAGTGTCACTCCCCATCCCTTCCACTCACCCTGTTTTTGTTTTCGGGGTTTTTTTGCAGTGC
This sequence comes from Kogia breviceps, assembly GCF_026419965.1. Lineage (NCBI taxonomy): Eukaryota > Metazoa > Chordata > Mammalia > Artiodactyla > Physeteridae > Kogia > Kogia breviceps. The sequence continues at coordinate 17,928,304 of NC_081314.1, forward strand.
TGCACAGCTTTCGGGATCTTAGTTCCCTGACCAGGAATCGAACCCAGGCCCACAGCAGTGAAGGTGCTGAGTCCTAACCACTGGACTGCCAGGGAACTCCCTCACCCTATTATTAATGTCATCACTTTCTGATTTATCCTTTGTGTGTGCACTGCAAAAATGAGTAGATACATTTATAGCTTTTTAATTCCCCTTCCACCTTAGAAGGAAAGTAACAAACTATAGATACTTTCTCACACTCTGAGTTTCTCTCTTGCACTCTGAGTTTCTTCACTTAACAATATATACTGGAAATCACTCCATATCAGTCCATAGAGCTTTTCCTTACTCTTTTTCACTCCTGCATAGTACTCCATTTTGTGGACGTACCAAAGTTTATTCAACCAATCTCCTATGTGTTGTGTACATTATTTTGACACTTACATTCAGGTTGTTTAGAATATTTTGCAATTATAAATAACACTGTTAACAGTAGGAACCTTGTGCATCTATAATTGTGTAAAGTGGGAAGTGTATCTTCAGGGTAAATTCCTAGAAGTGGGACTGCCAGGGCAAACTCTCAGATATTACCATAGCTCTTACATGCAACACATGACAGTGTCTGCTTCCCCATAGACTTACCATGGAAAGTATTTTCAAGTTTTGAATCACTGGCCAATCTGACAAAGGAGGAATAGCTCAGTATAATTTTAAGTTGCATTTCTAGCATTATGAGTAAAGCTGAACATCTTTCCAATGTTTAAGGTCCATTTTATATTTTCTTTTGTGAGCTATCTATTCATGATTTTTGCCTGCTTTTCTACCAGTTTTAGTCTCTATGCCTTCAATTTTTTAAAAAGTTATTTACGCATTAGGGATATTGGTCCTTTACTTGTGATATATGTTGCAAATATTTTCTCCCAGTTTGTTGGTTGTCTTTTTTGTTGTTGTTGTTGTTTGGGGGGAGGCCACACCACGGGGCATGCAGGATCTTAGTTCCCCAACAAGGGATTGAACCTGTGCCCTCTGCACTAGAAGTATGGAGCCCTAACCACTGGACCACCAGGGAATTCCTGGTTGTCATTCATTCATTCATTTATGGCTGCGCTGGGTCTTCGTTGCTGTGCGCGGGCTTTCTCTAGTTGTGGCGAGCAGGGGCTACTCTTTGTTGCGGTGCATGGGCTTCTCGCTGTGGTGGCTTCTCTTTGTTGCAGAGCATGGGCTCTAGGTGCTCAGGCTTCAGTAGTTGTGGCATGCAGGCTTCAGCAGTTGTGCCACACAGGCTCAGTAGTTGTGGCTCACAGGCTCTAGAGTGCAAGCTCAGTCGTGACGCATGGGCTTAGCTGCTCAACGGCATGTGGGATCTTCCCGGACCAGGGCTCAAACCTGTGTGCCTTGCAATGGCAGGTGGATTCTTAACCAGAGTGCCACCAGGGAAGTCCCCCTGGTTGTCTTTTAACTTCATGTATTTTTTTGCTATGCATAGTGCAATTTTTAAATGTTTATATAGTCATATTTATCAATTTTTTAACTGAAACTGAATTTTAAATCATAGTTCAAAATCCTTTACCTTCTCTTAAAATTAGAGAAATTCATCTACGCCTTCTTTAAATATTTAACTTATTATGTTTAGTTCTCTGATCTATTTGTAGTTTATTTTTGTATATGGTATAAACTACAAATAAAATTTTACATTTTCCTAGCCAGCTATCCAGGTGTCTAGCACCATTTTTTTTGTTTGTTTTTGTTGGGGGTTTTTTTGTGGGTTTTTTTGCGGTACGCGGGCCTCTCACTGTTGTGGCCTCTCCCGTGGCGGAGCACAGGCTCCGGGTGTGCGGCTCAGCAGCCACGGCTCACGGGCCCAGCCGCTCCGCGGCACGTGGGATCCTCCCAGACCGGGGCACGAACCCGCGTCCCCTGCACCGGCAGGCGGACTCTCAACCACTGCGCCACCAGGGAAGCCCTAGCACCATTTTTTAATTTATTTTTTTTGCATTGCAGGGAGCCACACTGCACGGCTTGTGGGATCTTAGTACCCTAACCAGGGATTGAACCCGGGCCCTCGTCAGTGAGAGTGCAGAGTCCTAACCGCTGGACTGCCAGGCAATTCCCTAGCACCATTTATTAAAAAGCTAATTTTTGCCCCTGGAATTTGACATAATACCTTTATCATATGTACCAGAATTCTATATGTACTTGAATCAACTTCCAGCTTTTCTATTCTATTCCATTGATCTATTTATGTGCCAGGACTACACTATTTTAACTATAGCATGCTTTAATAAAGGATATGACCATAGCTTTTCTTTTGATGTTCTTATATTAACTCAATATTCAGGAACAAGGGATGTCTCTGCATCTGTTCAAGTCTATTTTCATGTTTTTCAGAAGTTTTAAAATTTGCCCCCTAAGTTCATTACTAAATATTTTATGTTTATTGCTATGCATAAAGAGTTTTTACATTACCACAATATAATTGGTTACTGTTTGTATACATGAAGACTATTCATATACACAAACAGCAACCAATTATATTGGTTAGGTTAATTTTATATCCTGTTCCCTATTTATTGTTTCAGTTCTATCACGTATTCCCTAGGATTTTTAGCATATTATGTCATACACAAGCATAGGTCAACTTTTGCAAAGCTTTTTGCCTCTAATTGATCTTCTTCTTTATCTAATTGCATTGGCTAATACCTCCAGTACAATGTTAAATAATAGTGGAGATAGAGAGCACCCTTGCCTTGTCCCAGATCTTAGTGTAAGCATTTCCATATTAAGTAAGATGCTTGGTTTTGAAAAAGTGTATATTAAACTCTATCATGTTAAGTATTCATCAATTCCTACTTTCTTGAGTGTTCCTATTAGAAATGGGTGTTGACCTTTCTTAAAGCCTTTTCTCAGCATGTATGAAAACAACCATATAATCTTTCTCCTATCTATTAATGCAGTACATTATAGATTTTCTGCAACCAACCTTGCATTCCTACAATAAATCTCACTTGCTTATGGTATATAATTTTAACATGGTATTGGAGTCTGTTAGCTAACATTTATTTGGTATTGTTGCATCAATATTGGTAAGTGATGCCAATCTGAAATCTTTTTCAGTTCTATATCAGGTTCAGGGATATCAATATCATACTTGTTTCATAAAAATAATTTGTAAAGGGTGTGTGTGTGTGTGTGTGTGTGTGTGTGTGTGTGTGTGTGTGTGTTTACTGTCTATGATCTGAAATAATTTATGTAGCACTGTGATTCTTCGGTCTTTGAAGGTTTCATAGAATTCCCACATGAAACTATCTGGGCCTAGTGCTATTTTTGTGAAATAACTACTATGTAATTTGGCCCACTTAGGCTTTCTACCTCTAATGGGGTCAATTTCGGGTAAAACATTATTTTCCAAATAAAATGTCCAGTTCATCTAACCTCTTATGATTTTTATATTTCTTCTACCTCTATCATTTCTCCTTTCCACTTTTTACTTGTGCCTTTTTTTAAGTTAGCTAGTAGTTACTCTATTCCATTAGTTACAGCTCTTTTTCTATTTCCCAAGTCATAAAATTTCTGCTTTTATCCTTATTAAATCCTGTCTTGTTATTCTTTAGAATATTTTTCCCCAGATTTTTGAGTGGAGAATTTAGTTTCTTTTCCTTCTTTCATTTTTTTACTAAGCAATTAAGGCTATAAATTTTCCTCCTCTCATAGATAGTATTCCATAGATTTTGATATGTAGTGCTTTCATTATCTTTATTCTCTTAGAATTCTGTCATTTGGCTTATATTTTCTCCTTTTATTCAAGAATTAACAGAAGATTTATTGTTAAACGAGACAGTGCTTTTATTGTTGTAGCTATAAATTTCTAGTCTTAATCATTGTTTTTTTGTAATATTTTTGCTTTATGGACTGCTAGGATGCTTTCTTTCTGACCAAATATGTGATCAACTTTTGTGAATGTTCCATGTGCACTTGAGAATAAGATTCATTGCCTATTACCAGCCTGTAAAGTCTGAAATAGATCTTTAATATCTATCTGTGATGTTACTGAGATCTTCTATATCTTACTTATTTTTGTCCATTTGACCTACTTTGTACTAATTATGGTGCATTTAAATCTATTATTATTTGTTTCTACCTATGTCTCCTTGGACATCCTATAGTTTCTCCTTTTTAAAGATGGTAGTTGTATCATTTAGGGCATAGATCTTTTACATCATCACTGTGAATTATGGCTTTTAGCATTTGAAAATGTCTTTCCTTGTCACAGTAAATACTTGAATTTCACATCACCCAATATTAGGCTCACACACACTGCATTGTTTCTGTTCTCCTGACATACCTATCCCCATCCCTTACGTTTAACTTTTCAGAATCACTTTGTCTCTTGTACACCACATATAGGTGATCTTGCTTTATGAGGGAACTTGAACATCCTTTTCTTTTAATAAATGAGATAAATAAGTTTAATAAGTAAGTTAGGCCATTCATATATATTGGTATTTCAGCGGTTTCCTTTGTAATTATACTTTTTTAATGCCCTTAGTCTGTTTCCTCATTTAATGTCTTATAAACTGGATTGTCTACTATTAATATCTGTTGAGTCACAACAATCAGTATACTTATTCTGTTATACTCTTTCATTCTTCCTTCCCTCCCATCTTTCAGTGGCATTTTTTCTGCAACTGAAACATAGCATTTATACATTGTTCTCTACCCTCATTCCCAACCTTATTTAGTCTTATAATTAAATAAGCACCATCGATCCTTTTCTGAAAATTTGTCCAGTAACCTCTTGGTTGGATGAAACCCATCCTCTAGTAGCTTCCTCAAGAAGAGCCTGGGAACACATAATTCCCTCGGTTTTAGCTGGTTTTCTTTAGTCTTAATACATGAACATCAGCTTGGCCAGATATAAAATCCTTAGTCCTTCCTAGAGTCTCCAAGAAGTGCTTCTCTATTGTTACCTTGCTTTGTTGATACTTTTGAAACGTTTGATGCTACTCTAATTCTCCCATCCTTGTAAGTTATTTGATTTTTCTTGCCTCAAAGTCTTGAGGATTTTTCTTTTCAAAATCTAATAGTGGGAGGGGAGCGAGAAGATGGCGGAAGAGTAAGACGCGGGGATCACCTTCCTCCTCACAGATACATCAGAAATACATCTACACATGGAACTTCTCCTATACAACACCCACCGAACGCTGGCAGAAGACCTCAGACCTCCCCAAATGCAAGAAACTCCCCACGTATCTGGGTAGGGCCAAAGAAAAAAGAATAAACAGAGAAAAAAGAATAGGGACAGGACCTGCACCAGTGGGAGGGAGCCGTGAAGGAGGAAAGGTTCCCACACACGAGGAGCCCCTTCACGGGCAGAGACTGCGGGTGGCGGAGGGGGAAGCTTCGGAGCCGGAGCCGCGGAGGAGAGCGCAGCAACAGGGTGCGGAGGGCAAAGCGGAGAGATTCCGCAGAGGATCCGTGCTGATCAGCACTCACCAGCCCGAGAGGCTTGTCTGCTCACCCACCGCCTGGGGCGGGCAGGGCTGAGAGCTGAGCCTCAGGCTTCAGTTGGATCCCAGGGAAAGGTCTGGAGTTGGCAGAGTGAAAACAGCCTGAGGGCTTAGTGCACCACAGCTGGCCGGGAGGGAGTCCGGTTGAAGACTGGAGCTGCCAAACAGGCAAGAGACCTTTTGTTCCCTATTTGCCTCCTGGTGCCCGAGGAAAGGGGTTTAAGCGTGTCACGTAAAGGAGCTCCAGAAACGGGCGTGGCTACCGAAAGAGACAAGAGACTTTTTCTTGCCTTTTCGCTTCCTGGCGTGCGAGGAGAGGGGATTAAGGGCACCACCTAAAGGAGCTCCAGAAACAGGCGCAAGCCACGGCTGTCGGCACGGACAACAGAGACGGGTGTGGGACGCTAGGGTTGCTACTGCCGCCACCAAGAGGCCTGTGTGCGAGCAGAGGTCACTCTCCACACCGCCCCTCCCGGGAGCCTGTGCAGCCCGCCACTGCCGGGGTCCCAGGATCCAGGGACAGCTTCCCTGGGAAAACGCACAGTGCGCCTCGAGCCGGTGCAGCATCACATCACGCTGGCCTCTGACCTTGCAGGCTCGCCCTGCATCCGAGCCCCTCCCTGCCCCGCCCCCCGCCTGAGTGAGCCAGAGACCACGAATCAGCTGCTCCTTTAACCTTGTCCTGTCTGAACGAAGGGCAGACAACCTCGGACAACCTACGCGCAGAGGCGGGTCCAAGTCCAAAGCTGAACCCCAGGAGCTGTGCGAACAAAGAGAGGGGGAGGTCTCTCGCAGCAACTTCAGAAGCAGCGGGTTAAAGCTCCACAGTCAACCTGAAGTGCCCTGCAGCTGTGGAAAACCTGAATAGACAGCGAAATATCCCAAGTTGAGGAGGTGGACTTTGGGAGCAAGAAATACTATTATTTTCCCCCTTTTTCTTTTTGTGAGTGTGTATGTGTGTGCTGCTGCATGAGATTTTGTCTGTATAGCTTTGTTTTCACCATTTGTCATAGGGTAAGACCGACCCATGGTTTTTTTTGCTTTTTTTTTGCTCTTTTCTTTAATAGAAATTTTTCTTCTTAATAATTTTTTTATTTTAATAACTGTATTTTACCCTACTTTATTTTGTCTTCTCCCCTTTCTTTCTTCCTTTCTTCCCTCCTTTCTTTCCTATTTCCCTCCTTCTTTCCTTCCTCCCTTCCTATCTTTATTCCCTCCTTCCTTCCTCCCTTCCTTTCTTCCTCCCTCCCTACCATTCTTTATTCCCTCCTTCCTTCCTCCCTTCCTTTCTTCCTCCCTCCCTTCCTTTCTTCCACCCTCCCTTCCTTTCTTCCTTCCTTCCCTCCCTTCCTCCTTCCTTCCTTGCCTTTCTATTTTTTTCTCCCTTTTATTTTGAGCCGTGTGGATTAAAGGTTCTTGGCACTCCAGCCAGGTGTCAAGGCTGTGTCTCTGAGGTGGGAGAACCAACCTCAGGACACTGGTCCACAAGAGACCTCTCGGCTCCATGTAACATCAAACGACGAAAATCTCCCAGAGATCTCCATCTCAACACCAAGACCCAGCTTCACTCAAGGACCAGCAACGAACAGTGCTGGACACCCTATACCCAACAAAGAGCAAGACAGGTCCTACAGCCTCATCCATTAGCAGAGAGGCGGCCTAAAATCATAATAAGGCTACCAACATCCCCATACACACCACCAGACGTGGACCTGCCCACCAGAAAGACAAGATCCAGCCTCATCCACCAGAACAGAAGCACTGGTCCCCCCAACCAGGAAACCTGCTCAACCCACTGAACCAACCTCAGCCACTGGGGACAGCCACCAAAAACAGAGAGAACTACGAACCAGCAGCCTGCAAAAAGGAGACCCCAAACACAGTAAGATAAGCAAAATGAGAAGACAGAAAAACACACAGCAGATGAAAGAGCAAGATAAAAACACACCAGACCTAACAAATGAAGAGGTAATAGCCAGTCTACCTGAAAAAGAATTCAGAATAATGATAGTAAAGATGATTCAAAATCTTGGAAATAGAATAGACAAATTGCAAGAAACAGTTAACAAGGACCTAGAAGAAATAAAGAGGAAGCAAGTAATGATGAGCAACACAATAAATGAAATGAAAATACTCTAGATGGGATCAATAACAGAGTAACTGAGGCAGAAGGACGGATAAGTGACCTGGAAGATAAAATAGTGGAAATAACTACTGCAGAGCAGAAGAAAGAAAAAAGAATGAAAAGAACTGAGGACAGTCTCAGAGACCTCTGGGACAACATTAAACGCACCAACATTCGAATCATAGGGGTCCCAGAAGAAGAAGAGAAAAAGAAAGGGACTGAGAAAATATTTGAAGAGATTATAGTTGAAAACTTCCCTAATATAGGAAAGGAAATAGTCAATCAAGCCCAGGAAGCACAGAGAGTCCCATACAGGATAAACCCAAGGATAAACAAGCCAAGACACATAATAATCAAACTGTCAAAAATTAAATACAAAGAAAACATATTAAAAGCAGCAAAGGAAAAACAACAAATAACACACAAGAGAATCCCCATAAGTTTAACATCTGATGTTTCAGCAGAAACTCTACCAGCCAGAAGGGAGTGGCAGGACATATTTAAAGTGATGAAGGAAAAAAACTTACAACCAAGATTACTCTACCCAGCAAGGATCTCATTCAGATTTGATGGAGAAATTAAAACCTTTACAGACAAGCAAAAGCTGAGAGAGTTCAGCACCACCAAATCAGCTTTATAGCAAATGCTAAAGGAACTTCTCTAAGCAAGAAACACAAGAGAAGGAAAAGACCTACAAGAACAACCCGAAACAAGTAAGTAAATAGTAATAGGAACACACATATCAATAATTACCTTAAATGTAAATGGATTAAATGCTCCCACCAAAAGACACAGACTGGCTGAATGGATACAAAAACAGGACCCATATATATGCTGTCTACAAGAGACCCACTTCAGGGGAGCGAGAAGATGGCGGAAGAGTAAGGCGCGGGGATCACCTTCCTCCTCACAGATACATCAGAAATACATCTACACGTGGAACTTCTCCTATAGAACACCCACCGAATGATGGCAGAAGACCTCAGACCTCCCCAAAGGCAAGAAACTCCCCACGTACCTGGGTAGGGCAAAAGAAAAAAGAATAAACAGAGACAAAAGAATAGGGACGGGACCCGCACCAGTGGTAGGGAGCTGTGAAGGAGGAAAGGTTCCCACACACTAGAAGTCCCTTCGCGGGAGGAGACTGCAGGTGGCAGAGGGGGAAGCTTCAGAGCCACGGAGGAGAGCGCAGCAACAGGGTGCGGAGGGCAAAGCAGAGAGATTCCCAAAGAGGATCCGTGCTGAGCAGCACTCACCAGCCCGAGAGGCTTGTCTGCTCACCTGCAGGGGTGGGCGGGGCTGGGAACTGAGCCTCGGGCAGATCCCAGGGAAAGGTCTGGAGTTGGCAGAGTGAAAACAGCCTGAAGGGGTTAGTGCACCGCGGCTGGCCGGGAGGGAGTTCGGGAGAAGTCTGGAGCTGCCGAAGAGGCAAGAGACCTTTTCTTCCCTCTTTACCTCCTGCTGCGCGAGGAGAGGGGTTTAAGCGCGCCGCTTGGAGGAGCTCCAGGGACGGGCAGGCGCAGAGCTGCCGAAGAGACAAGAGACTTTTTCTTGCCTCTTCGCTTCCTGGGGCGCGAGGAAAGGGAATTAAGGGCACCACATAAAGGAGCTCCAGAAACGGACGCGAGCTGCGGCTGTCGGCACGGACCACAGAGATGGGTGGGGGACGCTAGGGTTGCTACTGCTGCCACCAAGAGGCCTGTGTGCAAGCACAGGTCACTCTCCACACCGGCCCTCACGGGAGCCCGTCCAGCCCGCCACCGCCAGGGTCCCGGGATCCAGGGACAGCTTCCCCGGGAAAACGCGCGGTGCGCCTCAGGCTGGTACAGCGTCACGCGGGCCTCTGCCGCCACGGACTCGCCCCACATCCGTGCCCCCCACCTCCACCTGAGTGAGCCAGAGACCACGAATCAGCTGCTCCGTTCACGCTGCTCCTTTGACCCTGCCCTCTCTGAGCGAAGGGCAGACACCCTCGGACAACCTGCGCACAGAGGCGGGGCCAGGTCCAGGGCTGAGCCCCAGGAGCTGTGCGAACAAAGAGAGGGGGAGGTCCCTCCCAGCAGCCTCAGAAACAGCGGGTTAAAGCTCCACAGTCAGCTTGAAGTGCCCTGCATCTGTGGAAAACCTGAATAGACAGCGAAATATCCCAGGTTGAGGAGCTGGAATTTGGGAGCAAGATATACTATTATTATCCACTTTTTTCTTTTTGTGAGTGTGTATGTGGGTGCTGCTATGTGAGATTTTGTCAGTGTAGCTTTGTTTTCACCATTTGTCCTGGGGTTAGACCGACCCCCTTTTTTTTTTCTTTAATAGAAATTTTTCTTCTTAATAGTTATTTTTTTATTTTAATAACTGTATTTTACCCTACTTTATTTTGTCTTCTCCCCTTTCTTTCTTCCTTTCTTCCCTCCTTTCTTTCCTATTTCCCTCCTTCTTTCCTTCCTCCCTTCCTTCCTTTATTCCCTCCTTCTTTCCTCCCTTCCTTTCTTCCGCCCTCCCTTCCTTTCTTCCTTCCTTCCCTCCCTTCCTCCTTCCTTCCTTGCCTTTCTATTTTTTTATCCCTTTTGTTTTGAGCCGTGTGGATTAAAGGCTCTTGGCACTCCAGCCAGGTGTCAAGGCTGTGTCTCTGAGGTGGGAGAACCAACCTCAGGACACTGGTCCACAAGAGACCTCTCGGCTCCACGTAATATCAAACGGCGAAAACCTCCCAGAGATCTCCATCTCAACACCAAGACCCAGCTTCACTCAAGGACCAGCAACGAACACTGCTGGACACACTATACCAAACAAAGAGTGAGACAGGTCTACAGCCCCATCCATTAGCAGAGAGGCTGCCTAGAATCATAGTAAGGCTACCATCATCCCCATACACACCACCAGATGTGGACCTGCCCACCAGAAAGACAAGATCCAGCCTCATCCACCAGAAGAGAAGCACTGGTCCCCCCAACCAGGAAACCTGCTCAACCCACTGAACCAACCTCAGCCACTGGGGACAGCCACCAAAAATAGATAAAACTACGAACTGCAGCCTGCAAAAGGGAGACCCCAAACACAGTAAGATAAGCAAAATGAGAAGACAGAAAAACACACAGCAGATGAAGGAACAAGATAAAAACACACCAGACCTAACAAATGAAGAGGTAATAGCCAGTTTACCTGAAAGAGAATTCAGAATAATGATGGTGAAGATGATTCAAAATCTTAGAAATAGAATAGACAAATTGCAAGAAACAGTTAACAAGGACCTAAAAGAAATAAAGAGGAAGCAAGTAACAATGAGCAACACAATAAATGAAATGAAAAATACTCTAGACGGGATCAGTAGCAGAATAACTGAGGCAGAAGGACGGATAAGTGACCTGGAAGATAAAATAGTGGAAATAACTACTGCAGAGCAGAAGAAAGAAAAAAGAATGAAAAGAACTGAGGACAGTCTCAGAGACCTCTGGGACAACATCAAACGCACCAACATTCGAATCATAGGGGTCCCAGAAGAAGAAGAGAAAAAGAAAGGGACTGAGAAAATATTTGAAGAGATTATAGTTGAAAACTTCCCTAATATAGGAAAGGAAATAGTCAATCAAGCCCAGGAAGCACAGAGAGTCCCATACAGGATAAACCCAAAGAGAAACACGCCAAGACACATAATAATCAAACTGTCAAAAATTAAATACAAAGAAAACATATTAAAAGCAGCAAGGGAAAAACAACAAATAACACACAAGGGAATCCCCATAAGGCTAACATCTGATCTTTCAGCAGAAACTCTACAAGCCAGAAGGGAGTGGCAGGACATATTTAAAGTGATGAAGGAAAAAAACCTACAACCAAGATTACTCTACCCAGCAAGGATCTCATTCAGATTTGATGGAGAAATTAAAACCTTTACAGACAAGCAAAAGCTGAGAGAGTTCAGCACCACCAAACCAGCTCTACAACAAATACTAAAGGAACTTCTCTAGGCAAGAAACATAAGAGAAGGAAAAGACCTACAAGAACAACCCGAAACAAGTAAGTAAATGGTAATAGGAACGCACATATCAATAATTACCTTAAATGTAAATGGATTAAATGCTCCCACCAAAAGACACAGACTGGCTGAATGGATACAAAAACAGGACCCATATATATGCTGTCTACAAGAGACCCACTTCAGACCTAGGGACACTTACAGACTGAAAGTGAGGGGATGGAAAAAGATATTCCATGCAAATCGAAATCAGAAGAAAGCTGGAGTAGCAATTCTCATATCAGACAAAATAGACTTTAAAATAAAAACTATTACAAGAGACAAAGAAGGACACTACATAATGATCAAGGGATCGATCCATGAAGAAGATATAACAATTGTAAATATTTATGCACCCAACATAGGAGCACCTCAATACATAAGGCAAATACTAACAGCCATAAAAGGGGAAATCGACAGTAACACAATCATAGTAAGGGACTTTAACACCCCAGTGTCACCAATGGACAGATCATCCAAAATGAAAATAAATAAGGAAACACAAGCTTTAAATGATACATTATACAAGATGGATTTACTTGATATTTATAGGACATTCCATCCAAAAACAACAGAATACACATTTTTCTCAAGTGCCCATGGAACATTCTCCAGGATTGATCATATCTTGGGTCACAAATCTAGCCTTGGCAAATTTAAGAAAATTGAAATCGTATCAAGTATCTTTTCTGACCACAACGCTATGAGACTAGATATCAATTACAGGAAAGGATCTGTAAAAAATACATACACATGGAGGCTAAACAATACACTACTTAATAACGAAGTGATCACTGAAGAAATCAAAGAGGAAATCAAAAAGTACTTAGAAACAAATGACAATGGAGACACGACGACCCAAAACCTATGGGATACAGCAAAAGCAGTTCGAAGAGGGAAGTTTATAGCAATACAATCATACCTTAAGAAACAGGAAGCATCTCGAATAAACAACCTAACTTTGCACCTAAAGCAATTAGAGAAGGAAGAACAAAAAAAACACAAATTTAGCAGAAGGAAAGAAATCATAAAGATCAGATCAGAAATAAATGAAAAAGAAATGAAGGAAACAATAGCAAAGATCAATAAAAGTAAAAGCGGGTTCTTTGAGAAGATAAATAAAATTGATAAACCATTAGCCAGACTCATCAAGAAAAAAAGGGAGAAGACTCAAATCAATAGAATTAGAAATGAAAAAGGAGATGTAACAACTGACACTGCAGAAATACAAAAGATTATTAGAGATTACTACAAGCAACTCTATGCCAATAAAATGGACAACCTGGAAGAAATGGACAAATTCTTAGAAATGCACACCCTGCCAAGACAGAACCAGGAAGAAATAGAAAATATGAACAGACCAATCACAAGCACTGAAATTGAAACTGTGATTAAAAATCTTCCAACAAACAAAAGCCCAGGACCAGATGGCTTCACACAGGCGAATTCTATCAAACATTTAGAGAAGAGCTAACACCTATCCTTCTCAAACTCTTCCAAAAGATAGCAGAGGGAGGAACACTCCCAAACTCATTCTATGAGGCCACCATCACCCTGATACCAAAACCAGACAAAGATGTCACAAAGAAAGAAAACTATAGGCCAATATCACTGATGAACATAGATGCAAAAATCCTCAACAAAATACTAGCAAACAGAATCCAACAGCACATTAAAAGGATCATACACCATGATCAAGTGGGGTTTATTCCAGGAATGCAAGGATTCTTCAATATATGCAAATCAATCAACGTGATACACCATATCAACAAACTGAAGGAGAAAAACCATAGGATCATCTCAATAGATGCAGAGAAAGCTTTTGACAAAATTCAACACCCATTTATGATAAAAACCCTGCAGAAAGTAGGCATAGAGGGAACTTTCCTCAACATAATAAAGGCCATATATGACAAACCTACAGCCAGCATTGTTCTCAATGGTGAAAAACTGAAACCATTTCCACTAAGATCAGGAACAAGGCAAGGTTGCCCACTCTCACCACTCTTATTCAACATAGTTTTGGAAGTTCTAGCCACAGCAATCAGAGAATAAAAAGAAATAAAAGGAATCCAAATAGGAAAAGAAGAAGTAAAGCTGTCACTGTTTGCAGATGACATGATACTATACATAGAGAATACTAAGGATGCTACCAGAAAACTACTAGAACTAATCAATGAATTTGGTAAAGTAGCAGGATACAAAATTAATGCACTGAAATCTCTGGCATTCTTATACACTAATGATGAAAAATCTGAGAATGAAATTAAGAAAACACTCCCATTTACCATTGCAACAAAAAGAATAAAATATCTAGGAATAAACCTACCTAAGGAGACAAAAGACTTGTATGCAGAAAACTATAAGACACTGACGAAAGAAATTAAAGATGATACAAATAGGTGGACAAATATACCATGTTCTTGGATTGGAAGAATCAACATTGTGAAAATAACTCTACTACCCAAAGCAATCCACAGATTCAATGCAATCCCTATCAAATTACCACTGGCATTTTTTACAGAACTAGAACAAAGAATTTCACAATTTGTATGGAAACACAAAAGACCCCGAATAGCCAAAGCAATATTGAGAACGAAAAATGGAGCTGGAGGAATCAGGCTCCCTGACTTCAGACTCTACTACAAGGCCACAGTAATCAAGACAGTATGGTACTGGCACAAAAACAGAAATATAGATCAATGGAACAGGATAGAAAGCCCAGAGATAAACCCACATGTGGTCACCTTATCTTTGATAAAGGAGGGAAGGATATACAGTGGAGAAAAGACAGCCTCTTCAATAAGTGGTGCTGGGAAAACTGGACAGCTACCTGTAAAAGTATGAAATTAGAACACTCCTTAACACCATTCACAAAAATAAACTCAAAACGGGTTAGAAACCTACATGTAAGGCCAGACACTATCAAACTCTTAGAGGAAAACATAGGCAGAACACTCTATGACATAAATCACAGCAAGATCCTTTTTGACCCATCTCCTAGAGAAATGGAAATAAAAACAAAAATAAACAAATGGGATCTAATGAAACTTAAAAGCTTTTGCACAGCAAAGGATACCATAAACAAGACCAAAAGACAACCCTCAGAATGGGAGAAAATATTTGCAAATGAAGCAACTGACAAAGGATTAATATCTAAAATTTATAAGCAACTCAGGCAGCTCAATAACAAAAAAACAAACAACCCAATCCAAAAATGGGCAGAAGAACTAAATAGACATTTCTCCAAAGAAGATATACAGATTGCCAACAAACACATGAAAGAATGCTCAACATCATTAATCATTAGAGAAATGCAAATCAAAACTACAATGAGATATCACCTCATACCGGTCAGATTGGCCATCATCAAAAACTCTAGAAACAATAAATGCTGGAGAAGGTGTGGAGAAAAGGGAACCCTCTTGCACTGCCGGTGGGAATGTAAATTGATACAGCCACTATGGAGAACAGTATGGAGGTTCCTTAAAAAACTACAAATAGAACTACCATATGACCCTGCAATCCCACTACTAGGCATATGCCCTGAGAAAACCATAATTCAAAAAGATTCATGTACCAAAATGTTTATTGCAGCTCTATTTACGATAGCCAGGACATGGAAGCAACCTAAGTGTCCATCAACAGATGAATGGATAAAGAAGGTGTGGCACATATATACAATGGAATATTACTCAGCCATAAAAAGAAATGAAACTGAGTTATTTGTAATGAGGTGGATAGACCTGGAATCTGTCATACAGAGTGAAGTCAGTCAGAAGGAGAAAAACAAATATCGTATACTAACACATATATATGAAATCTAAGATAAAAAATGTCAAGAAGAGATTAGTGGTAGGACGGGAATAAAACACAGACCTACTAGAGCATGGACTTGAGGATATGGGGAGGGGGAAGGGTAAGCTGTGACGACGTGAGAGAGTGGCAGGGACATATACACACTACCAAATGTAAATTAGATAGCTAGTGGGAAGCTGCAGCATAGCACAGGGAGTTCACCTCTGTGCTTTGTGACCACCTAGAGGGGTGGGATAGGGAGTGTGGAAGGGAGGGTGACGCAAGAGGGGAGAGATATGGGAACATATGTATATGTATAACTGATTCACTTTGTTGTAAAGGAGAAACTAACACACTATTGTAAAACAGTTATACTCAAATAAAGATGTTAAAAAAAAAAAAAATCTAATAGTGGGACTTCCCTGGTGGTCCAGTGGGTACGACTCCCCGCTCCCAATGCAGGGGGCCTGGGTTCAATCCCTGGTCGGAGAACAAGATCCCGCATGCATGCTGCAACTAACAGTCCACATGCCACAACTAAGAAGTCTGCATGCCGCGACTAAAGGTCTCACATGCCACAACAAAGATCCCACATGCCACAACAAAGATCCCACATGCCACAATGAAAACCCGGTGCAGCCAAAAAAAAAAAAAAAACTAATAGTTATAAGTGGATATTTACTCGCGTTTGATCATTCTTGGTTAATTTTCCCATACACTCAGTGAGCTCTTTCATTATGTAGCTCTGGGTCTTTTTCTGTGATGTCTTCTTAGATTACAGTTTTAACCATTACTTCTCTTCCTGTTTGTCCTTCATCAGACACTCCAGTTATATGTATGTTCAGTCTTCTTTGTCTATCTTCCATTTTAGTCACTTTTTTCTGATTTTTTTACACTTTTCTTTATGCTTTTGGTTGTTTTCC
This sequence comes from Kogia breviceps, assembly GCF_026419965.1. NCBI lineage: Eukaryota > Metazoa > Chordata > Mammalia > Artiodactyla > Physeteridae > Kogia > Kogia breviceps. The sequence goes on from NC_081314.1 coordinate 17,944,648, forward strand.
CACTTTTCTTCAACATTCCTTATTAAATGTCATTCAAATACACTCTCCCTAGAGCACTTTAAAATTCTGTCTCCATTTCTCATATATGATTTTGTCCCCTCCCATTTTAATTCAGTCACCTCTAACTTTACTTCTTCCTATTTTATGTCCATTCTGTCATTAGTTTCTTTTTTTTTTTTAAAGCAACCCTAGGGGTTGAGCTATTATGGATTGATTGATTGATTGCTTGGTTGTGTTGGGTCTTCCGTTGCTGCGTGTGGGCTTTCTCTAGTTGCAGCGAGCGGTGGCTACTCTTCATTGCGGTGCGAGGGCTTCTCATTGCGGTGGCTTCTCTTGTTGCGGAAAACAGGCTCTAGGCATGCAGGCTTCAGTAGTTGTGGCACATGGGCTTCAGTAGTTATGGCTCACGGGCTCAAGAGCACAGGCTCAGTAGTTGTGGCACACGGGCTTAGTTGCTCCACGGCATGTGGGATCTTCCTGGACCAGGGTTCGAACCCATGTCCCCTGCATGGGCAGGCAGATTCTTAACCACTGCACCACCAGGGAAGCCCTGTAATTAGTTTCTGAATTTGATTTTCATAACTCAGGTGATGAGTTGAGGCTACTGAACTCAACTGCAGTGTGATCATCTGCTGAATGACTAACTTTTACAATGAAGGGAGTCTTGTCAAGTGAAGTTTTTTGTTCTCATTTTTGGTTTTCTTATCTTAGTAGCTCTGTATAGATAAACTACTTGTATCTGCATTTTGTGGACAGGGTTGACAGTTTGGGATGGTGAACAAGATTCCCAGTTCAAGAGCGCCCTCTTCTGTCAGTATAACGAATTGCCACTTAGTTAATGGGTGTCTTGATATTAGAGAGGATGGTAGGGAAAGGGGTAGTATGACCTTAATTTTTTTTTTACTCTTGCAGACACATAAATTTACCTCTTTCTTCATTTTTCCTTCACTTCACAATTTCGAAAGGTGCCTCTCTCTTCCTTTTTAATCTTATCTTCCCTACAAGGAATGCCCTTCCATGCTTTCTTGATTCTTGTGCATGTTTAAGTCCCTCCCCTTAAGTCACTCTTCTGACCTAACAGAACTCTTTCCCAGTATTTTCACTCTTATAGTGAAAAGAGTGAACTTTCTCTCCCTGAGTGATTTCTTCTAAATTCCTTTCTCTTTCTTCTGAGCAGTGTCTCAACACTTCTTCCAGCTCTCCACAGAGACTCGTTGCCAAAATTCAAGAAACAGTCCTACTAGAAAGTGGTGTTCAGGGACTTCTAGGGTGGTCCAGTGGTTAAGACTCTGAGCTTCCAATGCATGGGGCCTGAGTTCGATCCCTGGTCAGGAAACTAGATCCCCCATGCATGCGACAACTAAGAAGTCTGCATGCTGCAACTAAGAGTTCACATGCCGCGACTAAAGATCCCGCGTGCCACAACTAAGACTCAGCACAGCCAAAAATAACAATTTTTTTAAAGTGGTATTTATTGTTCTACTTATTGTTATACGAAGTTTGTAGTTTCCTATCTTACAATTATGATAAAGGAATGGAAATGGTAGTTTTATTTTTTCTTCTTATTGGCCTACATACAGTTTTTCAAGTATGTGTAGAGTTTCAGATTCAGGAGACTTTGACTACCCAGAAATACCACCTTCCCCCTCTTTTTTTTTTTTTAAAACAATTTTAAGAATTCATGCTCACTGACAAAATTCCATTACTGAGTTCTGATCCAACAGATATAGTCACAAAAACATACTAATACACACAGATGTTTACTGCAGCACTGCTATAACAAAAACTGTAAAAGATCTAAACGTCCATCAGTACGGTAATGTTTAAATAACGTTCCATCCATACAGTGGAGTACTATACAGTCATTATAATGAATAAGGTAGACCTGTATGCCATAATAGGGAAAGAAAGTGAAAAAAGAGTAAGGTGTGAAAGTGTCTATAATATAATCTTTTTTCAGTTAAAAGTAAATATATTGATATATATTTGACATATAAATTTTTTTCTGGAAAGATACACAAGAAACTTAATAGTGCTTAACTCTGGGAAAGACAGATAAAAAGGAAAAAGAAAATATTTGCATTTCATTTTACATGTTTCTATACTTAAGTTTTTTTGTTTGTACATACTATTTGTTTCTATTTAAAAAGGATTTAGAGAGTGTAGCAGAGACTCCTAAGTATCCACCAACAATCCAGCTTCTGTTTCTACCACTGTAAAGAAACGATGGGCAAATGGCTATCATATTTCCTAACCTCCCCTACAGTTAGATGTGGCTATTTGACTATGTTTTCTACAGTGGACTTAAATACAGTATTAAAAATGAAACAATATATTTATTACACTTCTAGCTCAAAAGTTCGAGAAGGAAAAAAGATGATTAACTGAAAGAAAGCACAAAAGGAATTAATCAATAAAAATGCAGAAAAGACATAGCTTTAAAAAGAAACAAAAATTAAACAAAAAGTTGATTCTCTGAAACACATCAATAAAATATTTCAACTACTAGGTAACTATCAAGAAAATATAAAACAAGAAATGTCAGAGAAAACCACTGAAACAGATTTTGCTAATCTTCTAAGACTATATAACCCTGCATAATCCTATGCAGGTAAAATTTAAAATCTGGAATAGGTAATTCATAGAAAAAATACATATAGTTTACCAAAACTGGCTCAGTAGTTGTGGCACACGGGCTTAGCTGCTCCACGGCATGTGGGATCTTCCTGGACCAGGGTTCGAACACATGTCGCCTGCATTGGCAGGTGGACTCTTAACCACTGTGCCACCAGGAAAATCCCAACAGATCTTTAAAGAGCAGATAATCCCAATACTATTTCAATTGTTCCAAAGCATAGAAAACTTGCAAATTCTCATTATGGCACTTTATGAACTGAACTATGTACCCCCACCCCCAAAATTCATACATTGAAGCCTAACCCCCAATGTGATTATGTTTGGAGACAGAGCCTTTAAGGAGATAAAGTAAACGAGGTCATAAAGGTTGGGGTCCTAATTTGAAAGGACTGGTGTCCTTTTAAGAGGAAAAGACACCAGAGATCTCTCTTTCTTGTGCACAGAGAAGAAAGGCCACATTGGGACAGTGAGAAGGCAGCTATCTGCAAACCAGAAGAGAGGGCTCACCAGAAACCAACTCTGCTGGCACCTCAATCCTGGACTTCTAGCCTTCAGAACCGTGAGAAAATTAATTTTTGTTTAAGCAATTCAGTCTGCGGTATTTTGTTATGGCAGCCCTAGCAAACTAATAAATGATGCAAGAGCACTGACACCAAAACCTGATTTTAAAATACACCACCTCCCCATAGAAGAGATAGTCAGGGAGTTTAGGATTGACATGTAAATACTGCTATACTTAAAATGGATAACCAACAAGGCCCTACTGTATAGCACAGGGAACTCTGCTCAATGTTATGTGGCAGCCTGGATGGGAGGGGAGTTTGGGGGAGAATGAATACATGCATATGTATGGCTGAGTCATATGTATACACATACGTATGCTGAGTCACAGCATATGTATTGCTGTGCACCTGAAACTATCAAAACATTGTTAATCGGCTGTACTCCAATATAAAATTAAAAGTTTAAAATAAATAAAATACCCCCATAATCAGCTAACATTCCATGATATTGATGTAAACATTCAAAATAAAACATTTATAAAATATAACAAGTATTAAGATATATTTACAAATAGAACTAAGAAAAATCATGTGATTATCTCTATAAATGCTGAAAGGGCACTTAACAATATTCAATACCCACCCATGATTTAAAAATAAAACAAGTAGGCAACAACAAAAATTAAAATAGGAACCAGTGTGGGATAGGGAGGGTGGGAGGGAGACGCAAGAGGGAGGGGATATATGTAGACATATAGCTGATTCACTTTGTTATACAGCAGACACCAACACAACACTGTAAAGCAATTATACTCCAGTAAAGATGTTAAAAAAAATAGGAAGAAGTGGTAGCTTTCTTAACATGAGAAAAATATATAAAATTAGGAAACACTAGTGACAGTCTCTCTAAAGTTAGGAACAAAACAAAGATGCCCACTATGACAACCACTGCTTATCACTGCATTTGATAAAATATGGAGATACATCAATGCAACTGAACAAGAGAAAGAAATGATATAACATAACTGGGAAAGAAAAAACTATTTGTATTAGGCAATATACTAATATACTTGAAAAAGTCAAAAGAATTAACAATGAAAACCTATAACAAATAATAAGAGAACTTAATAGGTAATTGGATATAAAATTGATAAACAGAATCAAAAGCTTTCATATATACCTAAAAAACAACAGAAGATAGAAAAGACCCCATCTACAATAAAAAGATACTTAGGAATAAACAAGGAAATCTTTAAAACAGTCAAGGAGAACAAAGTACACTTTAACAAATAAAAATGCAAACTGTGTTTTTAGATTGTTTCAGATTCATAAGGATGTCAATTTTCCCTAGTTAGTGCATAAATTTAATGGGATCCCAAAAAAAACAACAAAAGGATGCCCTACTTCCACCCCCGGCTTTCACTCTAAAACAAGACGAACTGATTTCTAAATTTCATATGGAAAAAGAAACAAGACTAGGCAAGAAAACTCCAAGAAAAGAATAATCAAGAGGAGCTATCTCTACCAGATGTGAATGCATACTATCAACTGAATAATTAAGGCAGTATGGTATTGTTCAAGAGTTGGTGATAAGGTTAAGGCACCAGAACTCTCAAATGCTGCTGGTGGGAGTGAAAACTGACACAGCCTTTGAAGAACGCTTGGTCAGGGTCCACTAAGGCTCTATGTATGCCTGGCTATGAGGCGGTACTTCCACTCCTCACTACAGATTCAACAGAAACGTGGAAGTTTGTTTATTTGTTTATTTACCAAAATCACATAACAGAATGATTATATCAGAACTATCTGTAATAATCCCAAACTAGAAATTACCCAAATGCCCACCAACAGTAGATAAACTGTGGTCTGTTCATACAAAAGACTAAGGAGAGCAGAGGGCAGACAGCAGAAGCAAGAAGAACTACAATCCTGCAGCCTGCGGAATAAGAACCACATTCACAGAAAGACACACAAGATTAAAAGGCAGAGGGCTATGTACCAGATGAAGGAACAAGATAAAACCCCAGAAACACAATAAATGAAGTGGAGATAGGCAACCTTCCAGAAAAAGAATTCAGAATGATGATAGTGAAGATGATCCAGGACCTTGGAAACAGAACGGAGGCAAAGATCGAGAAGATGCAAGAAATGTTTAACAAAGACCTAGATGAATTAAAGAACAAACAAACAGAGGTGAACAACACAATAACTGAAATGAAAAATACACTAGAAGGAATCAATACAAGAATAACTAAGGAAGAAGAACAGATAAGACACCTGGAAGACAGAATTGGTGGAATTCACTGCCATGGAAGAAAATAAAGAAAAAAGAATGAAAATATATGAAGACAGGGCTTCCCTGGTGGTGCAGTGGTTGAGAATCTGCCTGCTAATGCAGGGGACATGGGTTCCATCCCTGGTCTGGGAAGATCCCACCTGCCATGGAGCAACTAGGCCCGTGAGCCACAACTACTGAGCCTGCACGTCGGAGCCTGTGCTCCACAACAAGAGAGGCCGCGATAGTGAGAGGCCCGAGCACCTAGATGAAGAGTGGCCCCCGCTTGCCACAACTAGAGAAAGCCCTCGCACAGAAATGAAGACCCAACACAGCAAAAATTAATTAATTAATTAATTAACTCCTACCCCCAACATCTAAAAAAAAAAGATAGGAAGACAGCCTAAGAGACCCCTGGGACAACAATAAACGCAAAAACATTCGCATTATAGGGGTCCCAGAAGGAGAAGACAAAGAGAAAATACCCAAGAAAATATTTGAAAAGATTAAGTCAAAAACTTCCCTAACATGGGAAAGGAAATAGCCACCCAAGTCCATGAAGCACAGAGAGTCCCAGGCAAGATAAACCCAAGGAGAATCACACCGAAACACATAGTAATCAAAGTGACAAAAATTAAAGACAAAAAAAAATTATTGAAAGCAACAAGGGAAAAACAACAAATAACATACATGGGACTCCCATAATGTTAACAGCTGTTTCTCAGCAGAAACTCTACAAGCCAGAAAGGAGTGGCATGATATATTTAAAGTGATGAAAGGGAAGAACCTACAACCAAGATTACTCTACCCAGCAAGGAACTCATTCAGATTCGACGGAGAAATCAAAAGCTTTACAGACGAGCAAAAGCTAAGAGAATTCAGCACCATCAAACCTGACCTACAACAAATGCTGAAGGAACTTCTATCAGCAGGAAACACAAGAGAAAAAAAAGACCTACAAAAACAAACTCATAGGGCTTCCCTGGTGGCGCAGTGGTTAAGAACCCGCCTGCCACTTCAGGGGACACAGGTTCAAGCCCTGGCCCGGGAAGATCCCACATGCCGTGGAGCAACTAGGCCCATGTGCCACAACTACTGAGTCTGTGCTCTAGAGCCTGCAAGCCACAACTACTGAGCCCATATGCCACAACCACTGAAGCCCGTGCGCCTAGAGCCCGTGCTCCACAACAAGAGAAGCCACGACAATGAGAAGCCCGTGCACCGCAACAAAGAGTAGCGCCCGCTCACAACTAGAGAAAGCCTGCACACAGCAACAAAGACCCAACACAGCCCAAAATAAATAAATAGATAAATTTATTTTAAAAGAAAAAACAAACTCATGACAATTAAGAAAATGGTAATAGGAACATACATATCAATAGTTACCTTAAACGTGAATGGATTAAATACGCCAACCAAAAGACACAGGCTTGCTGAATGGATACAAAAACAAGACCCATAAATATGCTGTCTACAAGAGACCCACTTCAGACCTAGGGACACATACCAACTGAAAGTGAGGGCATGGCAAAAGATATTACATGCAAATGGAAATCAAAAGAAACCTGGAGTAGCAATACTCATATCAGATAAAATAGACTTTAAAATAAAGAATGTTACAAGAGACAAAGAAGGACACTACATAATGATCAAGGGATCAATCCAAGAAGAAGATATAACAATTATAAATATATATGCACCCAACATACGAGCATCTCAATACATAAAGCAACTGCTAACAGCTATAAAAGAGGAAATCGGCAGTAACACAATAATAGTGAAGAACTTTAACACCTCACTTACACCAATGGACAGATCATCCAAACAGAAAATTAGGAAACACAAGCTTTAAATGACACAAAAGACCAGATAGATTTAATTGATATTTATAGGACATTCCAACCAAAAAGAGCAGATTACACTTTCTTCTCAAGTGTACATGGAACATTCTCCAGGATAGATCACACCTTGGGGCACAAATCATGCCTCAGTATATTTAAGGAAATTGAAATCATATCAAGCATCTTTTCTGACCACAATGCTATGAGATTAGAAATCAATTACACAGAAAAAAATGTAAAAAACACAAATACATGAAGGCTAAACAATACGTTACTAAATAACCAAGAGATCACCCATTTATGATAAAAACTCTCCAGAAAGTGGGCAGAGAGGGAACCTACCTCAACATAATAAAGGCCATATACAACACACCCACAGCAAACATCATTTTCAATGGTGAAAAACTGAAAGCATTTCCTCTAAGATAAGGAACAAAACAACGATGTCCACTCTCACCACTACTATTCAACATAGTTTTCGAAGTCCTAGCCACAGCAATCAGAGAAGTAAAAGAAATAAAAGGAATACAAATTGGGAAAGAAGAAGTAAAACTGTCACTGTTTGCAGATGACATGATACTATACATAGAGAATCCTAAAGATGCTACCAGAAAACTACTAGAGCTAATCAATGAATCTGGTAAAGTAGCAGGATACAAAATTAATGCACGAAATCTCTTGCATTCGTATACACTAATGATGAAAAATCTGAAAGAGAAATTAAGGAAACACTCCCATGTACCACTGAAACAAAAAGAATAAAATACCTAGGAATAAACCTACTTAGGGAAACAAAAGACCTGTATGCAGAAAACTATAAGACACTGTTGAAATTAAAGATGATACAAACAGATGGAGAGATATACCATACTCCTGGACTGCAAGAATCAATATTGTGAAAATGACTATACTATCCAAAGCAATCTGCAGATTCAATGCAATCCCTATCAAATTACCAACGGTGGGCTTCCCTGATGGCACAGTGGTTGAGAGTCCACCTGCTGATGCAGGGGACACGGGTTCGTGCCCCGGTCCGGGAAGATCCCACATGCCGTGGAGCAGCTAGGCCTGTGAGCCATGGCCGCTGAGCCTGCGCATCCAGAGCCTGTGCTCCTCAACGGGAGAGGCCACAACAGTGAGAGGCCCGCGTACCGCAAAAAAAAAAAAAAAAAAAAAAAAAAAAAAAAAATTACCAATGGCATTTTTTTCCAGAACTAGAAAAATCTTAAAATCTAGACACAAAACACCCCGAATAGCCAAAGCAGTCTTAAGGGAAAAAACGGAGCTGAAGGACTTCAGACTATACTACAAAGCTACAGTAATCAAGACAGTATGGTACTGGCACAAAAACAGAAATATAGATCAATGGAACAGGACAGAAAGCCCAGAGATAAAACCACATAGCTACGGTCAACTAATCTATGACAAAGGAAGCAAGGATATAAAATGGAGAAAAGACAGTCTCTTCAGTAAGTGGTGCTGGGAAAACTGGACAGCTACATGTAAAAGAATGAAATTAGAACAGTTTCTAACACCATACACAAAAATAAACTCAAAATGGATTAAAGACCTAAATGTAAGGCCAGAAACTATAAAACTCTTAGAGGAAAACATAGGCAGAACACTCTATGACGTAAGTCACAGCATGATCCTTTTTGCCCTACCTCCTAGAGAAATGGAAATAAAAACAAAAATAAACAAATGGGACCTAATGAAACTTAAAAGCTTTTGCACAGCAAAGGAAACCATAAACAAGACAAAAAGACAACCCTCAGAATGAGAGAAAATATTTGCAAATGAATCAACGGACAAAGGATAAATCTCCAAAATATATAAACAGCTCATGCAGGTCAATATTTAAAAAACAAACAACCCAATCAAAAAATGGTCAGAAGACCTAAATAGACATTTCTCCAAAGAAGACATACAGATGGCAAGAAGCACATGAAAAGCTGCTCAATGTCACTAATTATTAGAGAAATGCAAATCAAAACTACAATGAGGTATCACCTCACACCAGTTAGAATGGTCATCATCACAAAATCTACAAACAACAAATGCTGGAGAGGGTGTGGAGAAAAGGGAACCCTCTTGTACTGTTGGTGAGAATGTAAATTGATACAGCCACTATGGAGAACAGTATGGAGATTCCTTAAAAAACTAAAAACAGAATTACCATATGACCCAGCAATCCCACTACTGGGCATATACCCAGAGAAAACCATAATTCGAAAAAACACATGCACCCCAATGTTCACTGCAGCCCTATTTATAATAGCTAGGTCATGGAAGCAACCTAAATGCCCATCGACAGGCAAATGGATAAAGAAGTTGTGGTACATATACACAATGGAATATTACTCAGCCATAAAAAGGAATGAAATTGGGTCATTTGTAGAGACGTGGATGAATGTGGAGACTGTCATAAAGAGTGAAGTAAGTCAGAAAGAGAAAAACAAATATCGTATATTAGCACATATATGTGGAACCTAGAAAAATGGTACAGATGAACCAGTTTGCAGGGTAGAAATAGAGACACAGACGTAGAGAACAAACGTATGGACACCAAGAGGGGGGAAAGTGGTGGTGGGGAGTGTTGCTGGTGGGATGAACTGGGAGATTGGGATTGACATGTATACACCAATATGTATAAAATGGATAACTAATAAGAACCTGCTGTGTAAAAAAATAAAATTCTAAAATTTAAAAAAAAAAGCATCAAAAAAAAAAAAAGCCTAAGGAGAACCACGAGAATAACACACATTGCAACAATATGGAAAAATTTCAGTAGTCTCGTTGAATGAAAGCAGCCAGACAGAAAAGACCACACGCTATATGATTCCATTTATATAGTATACAAAACCAAGAAAAACTAATTTATGCTGTTAAAGGTCAAGATGGTGGTTTCCCTCAGGGGCTTGGTGGGAAAACAGTGCCTGGCAGAGAACATTGGGGAGGCTTGTCTGTTTCTCTATGTGATGCGTTTATTTGATCTATTCTATGTAAATGTTTCTGTTATTTAGGCGGATTTATATTTATTTTAATAATGGTTATCTCTGTTACTATACCTCTTTAATGCCCTTAATTCCCTGGATTTAGCAATTTGGAGAGGTCATTAGGAGAGCTGTCATTCAACAGAGGGAGAAAAGCAGAAGCCAGATTCCAGAGAGGAATAAAGGAAGAAGAGACAAGAGGAGTTTAAGGGAAAAGGTAGAAAAGACTGTGGACATCAGTTAAACAGAGATTCAGGTTAAGAAAGGTTTGGTTTAGCAGACAAGAAGTCCATACATGTTCAAACAGTTACTGCCCAGAGGAAGGACTTAAGAGAGGGAGAAGTTAAACCAGTCAAGAAAGCAAGATGCCAGATAGGAAGCAATGGAGTGAGGAGCCCAGGTGAAGCACCTCATTCTTTGAGCCTGGGGAGACACGGAGAGACGGTGGGGAGGGAGAAACAGGCACCTATGGAGAGAGATGAACCTGATGCTCTCAATTTTCTCCACGAAGAAAATGCTGATGTCATCTGATCAGAGTGGGGACTAGAGAAGTAAGTTAAGGTTTCGATCAGGGAAAGTGAAGAAGATAAAAACAGGAGCTGAGGGGAGGTTCACAGCATATATTCAAGCCAGAGACCAGAGGTGAACTGAGGGCCCAGCTCAGGCTGGAGCAAGGCTCCAGGGCTTTCCTCTAGCAGGCTCAGGCCCCACTGGCAACATGGGTGGGTGGATGAATAAGTGACTCGATGGATGAGTGGATGGATGGATGGATGGATGGACAGATGGATGGATGGATGGATGGATGGATGGATGGACGGATGGACGGATGGGTGTGTGGATGGATGGATGGATGGATGGATGGATGGATGGATGGATGGATGGACGGACGGACGGATGGACGGCTGCAGCCTTGAACCAGGGATGGGACTCCCCAGGGCAAAAGGAGAATTGGAGCAAGGATGACACAGACCCCATTTTGCCTTCTTCACACTACTTTTGGACCTAAAACTACCCATGCCGTGTATGCTTTTGTTCTCTGAATCTCTCACCCAAATGTGAGGTCGCCAAGGCAGGGTTTTTGTCCATCACAGTGTCATACAGCACCAACACTGAGAACAGTGCCTGGCTGTTAACATCTGGCATAATGGCAAAGTCCAAGCTGGGACAGGAAGGCAGAGGCCAGTGGGGGGAGAGGGCTCCAGAGGAATGGGATGATTGAGGGCTGGAGAGTCCAGGAGCAGAGGTGGTGAGAGACGGACAGGACAACTGTGAGGGTGTACAGAGTACTGAAGGCTAAGGCCAGAGAAGGGCATGCTGGTAGAATCGGGCTCAAATGGTGCTCAGTAGGCTAAGAACCCAGCAATGAGGAGGGGCAGAGCCCGGCCACGGCTGCTGACTCACGCTGACTCCCCACAGTACAGGAACGAGGAACAGGGCACTGAGAGAGCCAGGGCCCCGGGAGAGGCTGTGCCCACAGAGCCGTCTGGGTTCAGTTAAGCGAGAAGAGCTAAGAGCACAGTGCACGTAGGAAAGTGTGAGGGAGACAATGGCCATCGACAGATGCCCCCAGTTCACCCCAACACTGTCCTCTTCACTTAATGACCCACGAACCTGCTACAGCAAGAAAAAGGTACAAACGACTCCCGTCCTCCTCCGACCTACACACACACACACCCCTCAACCCTGTCACAGGACACCTTGTGTACTCTCCTTTCTCTAGAGAAAAAAAAAAATGCCCTCTGAACATGAGGCTCCAAACAGAGGTACATGAAGAGTCATCCTACCTCAACTCCAGGCTCTGGAGACACGGCCCTTTCTCTATGGGCCTTAGAGTGCCAGCTCAAGAGCCCTGAGCTCTGCGGACCCAACTGCCACACCCCCAAGCCCATCCAAGCCAGTAGGGCGGCCACAGCCACTAGCTCTTCCCACACTACTCAGTGCCCTTGTTCTGTGCCACCCCGTGCCCTGCCTGTGTTGCCCGGTGGTAAGGGCCTGTGCGCAAAGCACTTCCTCACTGAGCCAAAGCACAATGACATGCATGTGGCTGAGCCAGCGCAGACAAGACAGACAGACGTGGCACTTACAGAGTGTATGATGTCCACCATGTTGTAGGCTTTGGTAGATTCCAAAGGGACAATTGTATCAAGCTCAGGAACCGGACGGTCACTTTGGATAGAAAAAGAAGCAGATATAATCAACATGGAAGAGCCCGTTGCTTTCTGTGGGTGGGGAATGGGAGAGGAAATGGGGGAGACACAGCATGGGGGCTGGACTGATTCTGCCCCTGCTGGGCTTGCAAAGCAGTCCCCAAAGATACATTCCTTTGTTACCACCATACTAAACTGAACCTGAGCTTGTTATTAACCCAGAAGATCTTTCTGTTTTCATTTAGAGGAAAAAAAAAATGAGCTCATTCCCCAGAGTGTGGAGATTTCTTTATTTATCCTCTCTGAACACCTCCTACATTCTAGGTATCGTATGGAGCACCAAAGGACATTGTAGTGAACAAGCCACTGTACCATCAAGCCCAGCTTCCCAGAGAGCTTGGCACCAGCATCTTGGGTACAGCCTCACCCAGTAACAAGGTCCTCCCTTAATTTTCATGTGCTGTTTACACATATGTATACAGCTTCCCTGGGACCGAATAAAGAGGAGGTGTGGCTGGGCCAAAGCAGGCTGTTCAGACATGCCTGGGCCCTCGGACCATAACACCTTCAAATGATGTCCTAAACCTTTCAAGAACCCCAAACAGTACAGCAGCTCAGAAAAGGAGGCTGTGCCCATCGCTTCTGGGCCTTGTGACCACCCTCCCTCTCATGACTACACAGAGTGGGCCACTGACTGTATCCCCTGAGGAGTCAGGCAGAGGCAGGGACATGACTCTTCAGAGCATCCCTGGCCCAGACACGGCCCCATAGGTAGAAGCCCAGGGCAGTGTCTGCAAATGGCTTCTCCCCAAGGGACGGCTTCTTCCCGAGGGACACAATTTCAAGTCCTTCTGCAGAAGTATTGCAGGCCAAGTGAGTGCTTCAAAATCAGAGAGGAAACAAAATGGAGAAGACAGCAGCCAGTGGTCTGGAGTTATAGCTCCCCAGCTGGGCTTCTGGCTTATTCTGTGGTGCTCCCCACATCAGGCAGTGGCCGGAATAGCAAAAAGGAAAAAGGGTCTTCACTAGGTGGGTCAGCAACACACCCTTCCCCAGGAATGCCCCAGCTTCTGGCCACAAGCAGGTGTGCATAAGCACATTTCCTAAAGGGCATGCTGCCTGAATCATTTCACACTGATTTATTTCATGTTAAGACAAAAAAAGAAAACCTCTCTCAGTTCTGGACAAAGACTCAGAAATAATATTTTTTTTTTTTGGCCACTTTTTACTCCCAAGCTACTTGTCAGATATTACAGAGAGGAAAAAACATGAATAAAAATAAAATCTCTTGGGATTTCCCTGGCAGTCCAGTGGTTAAAACTGTCTGAGCTTCCACTGCAGGGGCCACGGATTTGATCCCTGGTGGGGGAACTAAGATCCCGCATGCCACATAGCGTGGCCAGAAATATTTTTTTAAATTTCTTTTTAAATAAGTAAATAAAATCCTTCGTGGCTCCTATACCCAGACATGCCACCACCATGCCTCCACCTGACTCCACTGCACAATCTACTCCAAGCTTCCCACCAGGGCACACCCTGGAGGTCCCACCAGGGCACAGGGGCCAGAGAAGGACAAGCCAACCTGAAAAATGAGAGAAGGAGCTCCGGCCTGCAACTCACCTGGGATCATGGCACTCACGGACGGGGGCCGGGTCCTGATTGCTGAGAGGCAAGTAGTTGAAGAACTCCCGGAGATTACACAAGGCGTCAACGTCGTTTTCAAAAGCTCTGTGGGCCACGCCTGAGAAAACAGGGAGTATATAATGGGCCAGGGTGCCTGTCAGCCTGGAGACGCAGCTCCATGCCCACCTGCGCCCTCTAGGGCGGGTCTGCAGCAGACTGTGCCGACAGCCCTGTCGCCGCCCCCTCCACTGAGGATGGTACCACACCACACACCTTCAGGCTGACCCTCAGTCCATGCAGCCTGTTCCCTCTGCAAGGGTCACTCCTTTCATTATCCAGGTCTTTGACCTAGTGTCGCCTTCTTGCTGAGGCTTTCCCTGCCCCTCTCCAGAGCACAACTTTCCCCACACCCCTCACTCTCCATCCCTGGACCAGGTGGGAATTCTGTCACACTTTTCCCTGCAGCACCTATTTCCCTGTTTACTGCCTGACATCTCCCAGAGAGTATGAGCTCCAACGGGGTAGAGGCCAGGCCTGTCTTATCACTGCAGCCCAGCAACTGGAATAATGCCTGGTTATATGTCCATTAACACTCAAGAAAGCTGGGCAATAAAAAATAAAAGGAAAACGGCTGGCACATGTCATGGTACTCAGCAATGGCAGAACAAAGGAGGAAAGAAGGGGAATCACGTGGCCCTGGTAAGGAATCAAGCCACCATTCCTCAAGAATACTCTGAAATCACAGAAGAGCCAAACAGGACCATAGACATGACAGAGAAAGTGGGGCAGGAAACTCCCTCTCAGGTTCACCCCACCAGACTCCCTGCTTCTACCGCTGCCCCCAGAGTCTCTTCTCTACCAGGTAGCCCAACTGAGCTGTTAAAGTCAGATCATGTCATGTCTCTAATCCAACCACCCTCCTTGCCACTCACCAAGCACACCAGCCCCTCTCCTTCCTCAGAAGCCTCTGCCTGCGATGCTTCTCCCCTAGGTATGCACGCAGTCCACTCCTTCAAATCTGCTGAACTACTGCCCAGTGAGGCCTGTCCTTAGCACCCTCATTAAAACTGCAACAATCCCAACCCCCTTTACCCTGTGCTACTTTTCCCATAGCACACATACTTTTATGAATCATAATTCTTCTAACCATCATTCTAGTTAGCTCAAAAATTTCAAAGACTATGAAAGCATTAGTAGTAGCCTGTAATTTAATTTCACGAGTTTGAGATATAAATCCACCTTTATTACTATATCTGTAGACAATACATGACCCTACAGTCCATTCAAAGAAATTCTGTCGGTGAAGTGGTATCTGTAACAGACTGTCCCTTCTAGCAATTCCTCTTCTCAGTGTCTGACAACAGCAAGGTGAGCCTCGAGGCCTCTAACCTGACATGCTGGTGTGGGTCCTGGCGCCCCCAAGCTCCTCCTGGGTAACCTCCTCATTGGTGACAGACTTCACAACATCAGGGCCAGTGATGAACAAGTAGGAGGTGTCCTGAAACCAGAGAATTCCAGGAAGTTCAATCTCAGAGCACCAGAACTCAATGGAGCCACAGAGTTCACACAGCCAAGATGACAAACGCAGAGAAGACAGTGACGTGGTGGCAAAAACAGGTTAGGACGCAGCTCACAGACGCGTATCCAAACTAAAGACCCACGTTTTCCCTGCCTCGCTGTCTATCAAAAAATCTTCATTGCCTGGTTCTCTCTCAGCAAAATGGCCTGCAGGGTGGCTACCAGTCACTCATCTGTAGAACACCCTAACAGGTGACCCTTATTCAGAGCTTGCTGCACACCAAGAATTTTTCTAAGCATTTCATGGGATTGTGTCCTTAAAGCCTAGGTACTATTATCACCCCATTTATAGATCAGGAAACTGAGGCACTGTGATAGTGTGCAGCTTGCCTAAAATTAATCAGTCACTTTAAGTGAAGCCATCTGGAGACAATGATAATCCATGTTTGGTGTTTTGAGAGAGTGACAGGCTTTAATTTTTAGTTTCTAACTTAAAGATAATAAAGACATATTGTAAAAAATTTAATCAGAATAGGAGATACAGTAGAAGGTAAGTCTACATGCAGCCCTTATTTCCAGCCCTCTAATCTCCATCCCCAAAGGTGACCACTGTCAGTTTCTCTGACATCCATGCATATGAGCATTTATATACTTTTTCCCTCTTATTTTCCCTCTAGCACATTGTCCTACACACACTGTTCTCAAACTTCTTGAAGATTATTCCGTATCTGTGCAGTAGGACATGTATCACAACTTACTTGTCACCTGCTGATGGTCCTTTAGACTGCTGCCCGTGTTTTACTTATAACAAGCAATGCTGCAATAAGTATCTGACTACAATCATTTCTGTCAGCTCGCTGTTCATGTTCTTTGCCCATTCTCCTACTAGATAGTTGTTTTTATATACTAAGGACATTAGTCCCTAGACTATTATCTGTGTTTTATCAGTCTTTATTTTATGGCTCCTTGGTTTGGAATCTTGCTAGAATGGCCTAGCTAGAGAGGTCTACCTTCCCCACTCCACACAAAGACTCAAACAAATGTTCATAAGAGCATTACTTGTAACAATCAAAACCTAGAAACAGAGACTTCCCTGGTGGCGCAGTGGTTAAGAATCTGCCTGCCAATGCGGGGGACGTGGGTTCAATCCCTGGTCTGGGAAGATCCCACATAAGCCCATGCACCACAACTACTGAGCCTATGCTCTACAGCCTGCATGCCACAACTACTGAGCCCGAGTGCTGCAACTACTGAAGCCCACGTGCCTAGAGCCTGTGCTCTGCAGCAAGAGAAGCTACCACAATAAGAAGACCACGCGCTACAACAAAGAGTAGCCCCCGCTCACTGCAACTAGAGAAAGCATGCACGCAGCAACAAAGATCTAACACAGCCCAAAACAAAAAAACTAGAAACAGCCCAATTCCATCAACAAGTGAATCTCAAAATAATTATCCTAAGTGAAAGAAACCGGCCCCATCAAAAAAATTAAAAAAGAATACATATTTTTTGTATATATTTTGTACATACAAAATGTCATTTTGTATGGTTCCGTTTATATAACATTCTAGAAAATGCAAATTAATCCTGTGTGATAAAAGCAGATGAGGGCTTCCCTGGTGGCACAGTGGTTAAGAATCCGCCTGCCAATGCAGGAGACATGGGTTCAATCCCTGGTCCAGGAAGATCCCACATGCCGCGGAGCAACTAAGCCCGTGCACCACAACTAGTGAGCCCATGTGCTGCAACTACTGAAGCCCATGCACCTAGAGCCCATGCTCCGCAGCAAGAAAAGCCACTGCAATGAGAAGCCCACGCACCGCAATGAAGAGTAGCCTCCACTCGCCACAGCAAGAGAAAGCCCACATGCAGCAACGAACACCCAGCAAGCCAAAAATAAAAAAATAAAATTTTTTAAAAAATTTTTAATTAAAAAAAAAAAAGCAGATGAAGAGTTACCGAAAGACAGGGCTGGGAGGTAGGAAAGAATGAATTACAACAATACATGAGGAAGCTTTGGGAAGTGATGGTTATGTTCATTATCTTAATTGTGGTCATGGCTTCATGGTTGTATACACGCATCAAAGCTCTAATTGCACAACTTAAAGTGTGTGCAGTTCACTGTACATCAGTTATATCTCAAAGTTGTAAAAATTGTGGAAATGCAAAGGGTCAAGAATATCCCATATCCATACCACTTAAAGAAAATACCAGGGCTTCCCTGGTGGCGCAGTGGTTGAGAGTCCGCCTGTCGATGCAGGGGACACGGGTTCGTGCCCCAGTCCGGGAAGATCTCACGTGCCGCGGAGCGGCTGGGCCCATGGGCCATGGCTGCTGAGCCTGCGCGTCCGGAGCCTGTGCTCCACAATGGGAGAGGCCACAACAGTGAGAGGCCCGCGTACCACAAAAAAAAAAAAAAGAAAAAAGAAAATACAGAAGGACAACTTGCTGTACCAGGTATCAGCATTTGTCATAAAGCCATTGTAATTGATAGTATGGTACTGACTGGCACAGACACAAGCAAACAGACCAAGAAAGCTCAGCAAAACACTAGATATATGGACACTTGATTCACAATATAGATGACATCACAGAGCAGGAAAGATTGTTCTTTTCAATAAAAGGCTCTAGGTCAATTAGGTGTCTATACTGGAAAAAAAAATTTTTTTTAATCAAACTAGCCTATATTTCATACCATGTGTAAAAATCAACTCCAACTTTAGATGCAAACATAAAAGGCAAAATAATAAAACTTTTAGAAAATAGAAAGTATCTTCATGACTTCAGGGTAGGAAAAAGTTCAAGACCTAAAACACACTACCTATAAAGTATACATTTGACATTGGTTCTCCTATCAAAAGAGCACAGAAGCCAGCTTACAGGGACTCCCATTGGCTAAAGGAAGGACAATTTGAGCGTCAAAATAATGATAGTACTGTAATGGAATATAAACCACTGAATAAAATAGGAAATCCATGAACCCATATTAAGTCAATGAAATAAACAAATGCCCAAGAAAAGCAGGGCTCTTCCTTAGAGTAGATCACCAACTAATATGAAGCAAGCAGTGAAGCTGGAAAATAACCATCTTGTAAAGATTGGTTTGGATAAGAATCATCAATAGATACTAAATCAAGGAAAAAAAGTATAATGTAGAACAGCATACTTGTATGGTCTCAAAGCAACTCCCCAGTGAGTATCAGTTACAAAGAAAGAACGGTAACTACACAGTGGAGAAACCAGACAACACCTCAACAATGATCAAATTAATGTCACCAATGAAGGGCAGATGGCCATCACTTGCCTCCAGATGTGATCATTTGAGCAGGATACAACATCACTAATGTAGAGGACAGGCTGGGATACCTAAACTGATTCTGATCATGAGGAAATACCAGATAAACCCAAATTGAGCAACAATCTATGAAATAATTCATTCTGTAGCCTTCAAAATGTCATGACAAAGAGTCTGAGGAATTGTCGCAGAGTAAAGGAAATTAATGCAACATGACAACTAAATGCAATATGTGATCCTGAAATGGATCCTGTACTGGAGAAAGAAAATGCCATTAAGGACATTTTGGGGACAAGTGACCAAACTGGAATCTAGATGGTGGAGTAGACAACAGTATTATATCAGATAGACTACGTTAGGCATATGTGAAACAAGTCATAATAAATTTTAAAAGACTGAAATCATACAAACTATCTTGTTTGATTGCAATGGAATGAAACTAGAAACAAGAAAAGCTGGAAACTTACAAATATGTGGAAATTAAACATCACACATTTTTAAAATAAATTTATTTATTTTTGGCTGCGTTGGGTCTTCCTTGCTGCGCACAGGCTTTCTCTACCTGTGGTGAGTGGGGGCTACTCTTCGTTGTGGTGCACGGGCTCCTCATTTCGGTGGCTTCTCTTACTGCAGAGCATGGGCTCTAGGCGTGCAGGCTTCAGTTGCTGTGGCACACAGGCTCAGCAGTTGTGGCTTGCAGGCTCTAGAGCCCAGGCTCAGTAGTTGCGGTGCACGGGCTTAGTTGCTCCGCAGCATGTGGGATCTTCCTGGACCAGGGCTCAAACACGTGTCCCCCGCACTGGCAGGTGGATTCTTAACCACTGCACCACCAGGGAAGTCCCAAACACCACACTCTTAAAACAGCCAATGGACCAAAGATAAATCAAGGGAAATTAGAAAATATTGAGAAATGAAAACGTACAAAAACAGTGCTAAGAGGGGAATTTAAAGCTGTTAAACACACTAAGAAAGTAAGTTCTCAGGGCTTCCCTCATGGCTCAGTGGTTAAGAATCCGCCTGCCAATGCAGGGGACACAGGCTTGAGCCCTGGTCTGGGAAGACCCACATGCCGCCGAGCAACTAAGCCCGTGCAACAGCAACTACTGAGCCTGCGCTCTAGAGCCTGTAAGCCACAACTACTGAGCCTATGTGCCACAACTTCTGAACCCCATGCGCCTAAAGCCCATGTTCTACAATGAGAGAAGCCACCAAAATGAGAAGTCCATGCACCGCAACGAAGAGCAACCCACGCTCACCGCAACTAGAGAAAGCCTGTGTGTAGCAAGAAAGACCCAATGCAGCCAAAAAATTCAAATAAGCAAAAAAAAATACCAGAAAGTTCTCAACCTAACTTTACACCTAAGGAACTAAAAAAAAAAAAAAAAAAAAAGGAAAAGAAAAGAAAAGAAAAAGAACTAAACCCAAAGTTAGCAAAAGAAAGAAAATAAAGATTAGAGCCAAGATAAGTGAAAAATAGAAAAAATAGAGGGAGGAAAAAAAAAATCAGCAAAACCAGAACTTGGTACCTCAAAAAGATCAATAAAATTGACAAATATTTAGCTAGATGGACTAAGAAAAAATAGACTCAAATTACTAAGATCAGAAATGAAAGTGGGGACATCACTACCAATTCCACAGAAATAAAAAGATTATAGGAGTACTATGAACAATTCTATACAACAAATTGGATAACCTGGATGATACGGACAAATTCCTAGAAACACACAACCTACCACCAAGACTGAATCATGAAAAAATAGAAAATCTGAATAGACCTGTAACTAGTAAGGAGACTGAATCAGTAATCAAAAACCTCCCAAAGAAAAGCCCAAGACCAAATGGCTTCACCAGTGAATTCTACCAAACATTTTAAGAAAGATTAAACACCAATCTTTCTCAAGCTCTTCCCAAAAAATTAAAGAGAAGGAAATACCTCCTAATTCATTCTGAGACCCAGCATTACCTTAATACCAAAGCCAGACAAAGACACTACAAGAAAAGTACACATCAATATCCCATATAAATATTGATGCAAAAATGCTCAACAAAATACTAGCGGATCTAATTCAACATTTTATAAGGAATTATACACCAAGACCAAGAGGAATTCTTTCCTGAAATGCAAGGATGGTTGAACACACCTATATCAATACACCACATTAAAAGAACAAAGGGAAGAAAATACATGATCATCTCAATGCAGAAAAAGCATGACAAAATTCAATACTCTTTCATGATAAACATACTCAGAAAACTAGAAAGAAACTACTTCAACATGATTAAGGCCACATATGAAAAACCCACAGCTAACATTATACTCAATGGTTAAAGACTGGAAGCTTTTCCTCTAAGATCAGGGACAAGGCAAGGATGCCCGCTTTCTCCACTTCCATTCAACACAGTATTGGAAATCCTAGCCACAGCAATTAGTCAAGAAAAAGAAAAAGGCACCCAAATCAGAAAGGAAGAAGTAAAATATCTGTTTGCAGATGACATGGATTTTACATGTAGGTAATCCCAAAGATTCCACACATGCACAAACTTAGAATAAACAAATTAAGTTGCAGGATACAAAATTAACACATCAAAATCAGTTGCATTTCTGTATGCTAACAATGACCAATCTGAAAAGGAAGTTACAAAAACAATTTCATTTACAATAGTTTCTAAAAGGATAAAGTACTTAGGTATAACTTAGCCAAAAAGGCAAAAAAAAAACTTGTACAGTGAAAATTATAAAACATTTCTGAAAGAAATAAAATAAGACATAATGGAAAAGATATCTTCTATTTATGGATTGAAAGACTCAATACTGTTAAGATGTAAAAACTACCAGGAAGATCCCACATGCCACGGAGCGGCTGGGCCCATGAGCCATAGCCGCTGAGCCTGCGCGTCCAGAGCCTGTGCTCCACAACAGGACAGGCCACAACAGTAAGAGGCCCGCGTACTGCAAAAAAAAAAAAAAAACTACTGAAAGCAATGTACAGATTCAACATTATCCCTATCAAAATCTCAATGACATTTTTACAGAAATAGAAAAATCCATCCTAAAGTTGATGTGGAATCTCAAGGGACTCTGGGTACAGCCAAAACAATTCTGAAACAGAACAAGGTTGGAGGTCTCACACTTCCTGACTTTAAAACCTACTAAAAAGCTACAGAAATCAAAACAGTGTGGTACTGGCATAAAGAAAGACATATAGACCAATGGAACAGAATAGAGAACCCAGAAATAAACCCTTCCATGCCTGGTCAAATGGTTTTCAACAATAATACTTAGACCATTGAATGGAGAAAGAACAGTCTTTTCAACAAATGGTGCCGGATCCCACTCCTGGGCATATATGCACAGAAAACTCTAATTCAAAAAAAACAGGTGCACCTCAGTATTCATATTTATAGCACTATTTACAATAGCCAAGACATGGAACCAACCTAAATGTCCATCAACAGATGAATGAATAAAGAGTGGTATATATATACACAATGGAATACTACTCAGCCATAAAAAAGAATGAAATAATGCCATTTGCAGCAACATGGATGGACCTAGAGATTATCATACTAACTGAACCAAGTCAGAAAGAGAAAGACAAATATCATATGATACCACTTATATATGGAATCTAAAATATGATACAAATGAACTTATTTACAAAAGAGAAACAGACTCCCAGACACAGAAAACTTATGGTTATCAAAGAGGAAGGGGTGGAGACAGGAATAAATTAGGAGTTTGGGATTGACAGATACACACTACTATATATAAAATAGGAAAACAAGGACCTACTGTATAGCACAGGGAACTATATTCAATACCCTGTAATAAACTATAATGGAAAAGAAAAAAAATAGTGCTAGGAAAACTGGATATCCATGTGCAAAAACATGAAGTTGGACCTTATGTTACATCATATACAAAAATTAACTCAAAATGGATCAAAGGACTAAACATAAGAGCTAAAACTACAAAACTTAGAAGGAAACATACAGGGAAAGTATGTGACACTGGATTTGGCAAGATTTCTTGGGTATGATAACAATAGCAGAGATTACAAAAATAGACAAACTGGACTTCATCAGAATTAAAATCTTCTGTGCAAAGAACACTAACAGAATGGGAGAAAATATTTTCAAATCATGATCTGTTAAGGGATTAATATCAGAATATATGAAGAACCTACAACTCAACAACAATAAAATGATCCAATCAAAAAATGAACGGGGGGGGTGGGATAGGGAGGGTGGGAGAGAGGGTGATGCAAGAGGGAGGAGATGTGGGAGCATGTGTGTATGTATAACTGATTTAGTTTGTTGTAGAGGGAAAACTAACACACTATTGTAAAACAATTATACTCCAATAAAGATGTTAAAAAAAAAAAAAAAAAAAAAAAAAAAAATGAACAGAAGACTTGCACAGACATGTCTCCAAAAAAGATATACCAGTGGCAAATAATATGAAAAGAGGCTCAACATCACTAATCATTTGGGAAATATAAATGAAAACCACAGTGAGATACCACTTCACACACATTAGGATAGTTATTATCAAAACAGAAAACAAACACTGGCAAGGATGTAGAGAAATTGGAACCCTTTGTGCAATGCTGGTGGGAATGTTAAATGGTGAAGCCACTATGGAAAACAGTATGATGTTTCTTCAAAATATTAAACAGAATTACCATAATACCCAGTAACTCCACTCCTAGGTGTATGCCCAAAAGAACTGAAAACAGGGATTCAAACAGATACATGTACACCAACGTTTATTACAGCATTAATCACAGTAGCCAAAAGGTGGAAACAACTCAAGTGTTCATTGGCAGATGAATGAATAAACAAAATGTAGTATTACATACAAAGGTATATTAATCAGTCTAAAAAAGGAAGGCAATTCTGACACATGGTACCATATGGATGAACCTTGAAGACATTATGCTAAGTGAAATAAGCCAGTCACAAATGTACAAATATTGTATGAGTCCACAACTTCTGCAACAGGAAGGGCCTGGGAGTAGGGAATGGAGAACTCATGTTTAATGAGTACAGAGTTTCAACTGGGGTAGATGAAAAAGTTCTGGAGATGACTGGTGATGATGGTTGCACAAAAAATGCAAAGGTACCTAAGGCCACAGAACTGTAACTTACATCTTACCACTTAACCACTTATGTATATTCTACAATTTTTTTTTAAATGTACTGTATCAGTGTTAAACTTCTGGAATTTAACAACTGGTTATGTAAGAAAACATCCTAGTTCTTAATTATATACTGGGGACTTCCCTAGCGGCCCAGTGGCTAAGACTCCACACTCATAATGGAGGGGGCCCAGGTTCAATCCCTGGTCAGGGAACTAGATCCCACATGCTGCAACTAAGAGTTCGCATGCCACAACTAAAGATCCAGCATGCCACAGCAAAGATCCCACAAGCGGCAATGAAGATCCTGCGTGCCGCAACTAAGACCCGGCACAGCCTAATTAATTAATTTTTTTTAAAAAATTATATACTGAAGCATTAAAAGGTAAAGGGACATGATATATATAACCCACTCTCAAACAGTTAAGAATTCTGTAAATTAGAAATTTCAAGATAAAAAGATTTTTTAAAAATTCTGCTCAAAGGATAGCATTGAGAAGAAAAAACTGAAGTCACAGAGTGGGAGAAGACAGGTGCCATATATATAATTGATAAAGAACTTACATCCAGAATATACAAAGAACTGCTAAAGATCAGTAAGAAGAAAACAAAAGCCTCAATTTTTAAAAAGGGGTAAAATAGATGAACAGCCATGCCATGAAAGAAACAAGAGGGAATTCCCTGGCGATCCAATGGTTAGGACTCAGCGCTTTCACTGCTGAGGCCCAGGTTCAATCCCTGGTCAGGCAGTTAAGAGCCTGCAAGCTGCGCAGCACAACCGAAAAAAAAAGAAAAAAGAAACATATGAAAAGGTGTTCAACCTCATTAGTCATGGAAATGCAGATTAAAACAATGAGAGGGCTTCCCTGGTGGTGCAGTGGTTAAGAATCCACCTGCCAATGCAGGAGACATGGGTTCGAGCCCTGGTCCGGGTAGATCCCACATGCCACGGAGCGGCTGGGCCCATGACCCATGGATAAATCTTATAAACATGCATCACAGTCATGCACAAAAGAATGCATATTGTGTTTCACTTTACATTAAAGGTAAAATAGGCAGCATTAACCCCATTGTTTAGTGAGACATAATTAAAATTTTAAACTGTAGAGCAAAACAAATTTTAAAATTACCATAAAAGTTGAGACCAATACTTCTAGACAGGATGGATGGAGACAATACTGATTACGAGGGTAATGGGGGCAGGCTCCTGGAGGGCCATTTCTTGATCTGGGTGTCATTTACATGGATCTGTACTTTATAATAATTGTTAAACTTCACATATTTTATGTACTTCCCCAAGTATGTATTACATTAGAAATTTTAAATTGTTTAAAATTTTTTAATTAACTGGGAGAGGAGGCAGAGACAGAAGCAGGAAGACCAGTTAGAAGGATTATGCAATAATCCAGGTGAGGTGCTTGAATCAAAGTAATAGCAGTGTAAGTAATAATAAGTACATAGGAATTTTATTATATTTTAGATTATATCCTAAAATAGAGCAAATATTATTTTAGACTGATTGAACTCGGAATGTAACAGAAAAATGAGTCAATGTTTTTGACCTGAGCCACTGGAAGGCTGGTCTTGCCATTTATTGAGATGGGGAAGGCTATAAAAGAGCACTCTGGGAGGGGCTCATTAGAGATCAAAACCTATCAATTTTGTGAAACCCATTAAAGTCCAAATGGAAATGTTGATAGGCAACTGAATGTTTAATCCTGGAGTTCAGGAGACAGTTCCATACTGAAGAAATAGGATTGAGAGTTGTCAGCATATACAAGATGGATATTTAAAGTCTTGAGGTAGGATAAGATCACCAAGGGAATGAGAGAATTGCTAGAAGAAAACCAAGGGAGTATAGTGCCCTGATGTTTCAAAGAGGAAGAAGTGATGACATAGGTCAAATGCTGCTGGAAGGTCAAGTAAGATAGGACTGAGAAATGTCAATTGGATTTAATGATATAGAAATCATTGGTGTCTTTGATACAAGAAACTGCCATTATCAGTGACCCTGAATAGAACAATATCCTTTCCATCATAAATTAAATGTCTAAATACATTTAGATCTATCTGTCAATTCTGTTTCTCAATTCTGTTCTGTTCCCTGGTCTATTTATTTACAAATTGAACAAATAGTTTTAGTTATTTTAGCTTTATAACATTTTCTCACCTGGCAAGGCTAGCCCTTCATTGCACTTCCTTCATGGAATGTCTACTCTTACATTGTAGTTTTCTTGTTAATATGAACTTGTCTAGACCTTTAAGAAAGAATCTGTTAGAATTTTATTGTACTCTCATTAAACACATGGAATAGTTAGGATGTAGAATGGTTAAGGCTTAATGATTAGTTGCAGAGGACAAGAAAGAGGAGGTGGTGCCAATATGCAGATATTAATTAAAATTCTGCAAGTGGAGGATGGGACTGCTTAGAATGAAAACACAGGATTAAAAGATACAGTGTACAAAAAGTCAACAGACAGAAATCAGTTGTATTTCTATACACTATGTACAAAATATACACTATATAGAAAATATCTGAAAAAGAAATAAAACCTGCCCATTCATGATAGCATCAAACATTACAAAATACCTATGTATAAATTTAACCAAGGAGGTGAAAGATCTAAACACTGAAAATTATAGGACTGATGAAAAACACCAAAGATGACAGAAGTGGGAAAAAAATCCCATGTTTATAAAAATATTGTTAAAATGTCTGTACTACCCAAAGCCATCTATAGATTCAATGCAACTCCTATCAAAATTCCAATATCATTTTTCTACAGAAATATGGCGTCACATAAAAAGAAACACAGACCAATGGAACAGAATCAAGAGCCCAGAAACAAACTCTCATGTATACAATCAACAAATACTTGACAAGGGAGTCAAGAACACTAAATGGGGAAAAGACAGTCTCTTCAATAAATGATGGTGGAAAAACTGGATAACTACATGCAGAAGATGAAACTGGACACATATCTATACCACTCACAAAAATTAACTCAAAATAGATTAAAGACTTAAAGACCCGACTCTGTAAAACTCCTAGAAAAAAACATAGGAGAAACACTCCCTGACACTGCTCTTGGCAATAATTTTATGGATGACACCAAAAGCAAATGCAATAGAAACAAAAATTAGTAAGTGGGACTACTGCAAACTAAAAAGTTTCTACACAGCAAAAGCAACAATCAACAAAATGAAAAGGCAACCTACTGAATAGGAGAAAATATTTGCAAATCATATATCTGATAAGGGATTAATATCCAAAATATATAGAGAACTCATAAAACTTAACAGCAAAAAAAAATTTTTTGATTAAAAAATGGGTAGAGGATCTGAATAGACATTTTCCAAAGAAAACATACAAATGGCTAATGAAAAGATGCTCAACATCACTCATCAGAGAAATGCAAATCAAAACCACAATGAGGTTTTAGCCTCACACCTCTTAGAATGGCTATTATCAAAAAGACAAGAAATAACAAGTGCTAGTAAAGTTCTGGAGAAAAGGGAACACTTGTGCACTCTCGGTAGGAATGTAAATTGACACAGCCACTATGGAAAACAGTATGGAGGTTCCTCAAAAAACTAAAAGTAGAACTACTAAATAATCCAGCAATGCCACTTCTGGGTATATATCCAAAGGAAATAAAATCAGGACCTCAAACAGATGACTGCATTCCCATTTCATTGCAGCATTATTCACAGTAGCCAAGATATGGAAACAACCTAAGTGTCCATCAATGGATGAATGGATTTTAAAAAATGTGACATGCAAATACACATATACACACAGAATTATCCACTGGATATCCATATCAATTAAAAAAATGACACATACATACACACAGACAAACACAGAGAAATATTATTCAGCCATGAGAAAGAAGGAAATCCTGCCATTCGTGACATGAATGGATCTTTAGGGCATTTCATTTAGCATATGCTAAGTAAAATAAGTCAGACAGAGGAAGAGAAATACCGTATGATCTCACTTATACGTGGAACCTAAAACAGCTGAACTCACAGAAAAAGAATAGTGGTTACTAAGAGCGGGGCTGGTGTTGGAGTGAGGGGAGATGTTGGTCAAAATATACAAACTTCCAGGTATAAGATGAAGTTCTGGGGATCTAATGTACAACATGGAGATTATAGTTAACAGTACTGTACCAAATACTTGAAAACTGCTAAGAGAGTAGATCTTAAACGTTAATCACCACAAAAAAGAAATGGTAATTATGAGAGCACTATGGGGGTAATCATTTTACAATATGTAAGTATCAAATCAACACGTACACCTTAAGGGGGTTTCCCTGGTGGCACAGTGGTTAAGAATCGCCTGCCAATGCAGGAGACACGGGTTCAAGCCCTGATCCGGGAAGATCCCACATGCAGCAGAGCAACTAATACAGTGTGCCACAACTACTGAGCCTGCGCTCTAGAGCCTTCAACCCACAGCTACTGAAGCCTGTGCGCCTAGAGCCTGTGCTCCGCAACAAGAGAAGCCACCGCAATGAGAAGCCCGTGCACTGCAACGAAGAGTAGCCCCCGCTGACCGCAACTAGAGAAAGCCTGCGCACAGCAATGAAGACCCAACGCAGCCAAAAATAAATTAATTAATGAATTTTTTTTAATGTACACCTTAAACTTAAACAATGTTATATGTCAATTATATCTCAATAAAACTGGGAAAAAGTGTTTTTAAAATAAGACAAAGCAGGGCTTTCCTGGTGGTGCAGTGGTTAAGAATCCTCCTGCCAATGCAGGGAACATGGGTTCGAGCCCTGGTCTGGGTAGATCCCACATGCCGCGGAGCAACTAAGCCCATGCACCACAACTACTGACGCTGTGCTCTAGAGTCTGCAAGCCACAACTACTGAAGCCCACGAGCCTAGAGCCCGTGCTCCACAACGAGAAGCCACCGCAGTGAGAACCCAGTGCACTGCAATGAAGAGTAGCCCCCACTCGCCTCAACTAAAGAAAGCCCACGTGCAGCAGTGAAGACCCGACACAGCTAAAAAAAAAAAAAAAAAAAAAAGAATAAATTAATTTTTTAAAAAAATAAGAGAAAGCAGTTTAGATTTTCCAGCATGTATGTAGGGAGAGGAGGAAGGAATGGCCTTAGCCAGAGGAATTGATCCCATACCTCCATTCCTGCCAGGTAGGAAGACAGCTGGGGTAGCACCACATAGGTATGGCATATACAGATTTAGTGGGCAAAGTTCAAGGAATCCTGCTTTGCTCAGGAAATAAGAGATGTGGTCATCTTAATTGTTAAAGTCCACCCTAAACTGAACACTGAACATTTAGGTTGCTTTTAATCTGTCACCAAGAAAGAATAGTTGAATCAAGGAGTAAGCACTTCGCTAAACTTTAATTCCTACCGCCAAAGAGAAAAGTGTTTCCTATCTACGTTCCCTCTATTTACACTGTTTTCATACTGAATGACTCTCTTTCCTTTTTGCCCCCTCATTTTTTTTTTTTTTTTTTTTTTTTTTTTTTTTTTTTTTTTTTTTTTTTGCGGTATGCGGGCCTCTCACTGCTGTGGCCTCTCCCGTTGCGGAGCACAGGCCCAGCGGCCATGGCTCACGGGCTTAGTTGCTCCGCGGCACGTGGGATCCTCCCGGACCAGGGCACGAACCCGTGTCCCCTGCATCGGCGGGCGGACTCCCAACCACTGCGCCACCAGGGAAGCCCTTGTCCCCTCATTTGTCTTGACATTTATTGCTCATTATGGTTAAAAATATTTAAGAGGAAAAGACTGATTTTTTTTTTAAGTATCATGTTAAAGGTAATTACCCATGTATGATATCAAATAGGCTTCTTTTAAAAATCATTTTAAAATATCATTTCATATAAATCATGTAATAAAGATATGTACCTCTTTACAATGAAGTTGGAGATCAGATTTACCATGACCATCATAGACAAAATGTAATAAAATGGCAAACAGCTGAAGAAATAAAGGTGGGACATAAGAAACAACCTCCTAGTGAAGCAGTTTACAGAAAAGCTTTCCATGAGAAACTTTCTGAATAGGATTCAGTAAACGATCATCTGTCTGGGCAGAGGATAGGACCTTTGATTACCTGAAAATCATTTGCAATTCAGATCAACAAGTAAAATCACCCACCAATGAAGCAGACAAGCACATTCTGCCACCGAACCCACACAAGCTACAGTTTTCATGCCAAAACCTTCTCTCCACCAAGACCTTATCAGCACTGCATTGAAATCCAATAAGCGTGCAGATAACAACCCAGATCTGGGTCAGGAATTATTGTTATTGCAGGTGAGGTACTGCACAACTTTCAAAGGGCAGGAGAACCAGGTCCTTCTTTCTTACCTTTACCATGAACGTGAAGTCTGTTAGGGCCGGGGAGTAGACAGCCCCACCGGCACATGGGCCCATGATCAGAGAAATCTGAGGGATGACTCCGGATGCCGTGACATTCCTCTGCCAAAAGAGAAAGGCAAAGGCATCTGGTTACAGAGGTGTTCAAGGCATTACCTGCAGAAAGACAGAGGCAACAATAAAAGTACATTTGGCTTTTATTCACAGAAATTCTGTCCTAGAGACAAGAGGCCTAATCTGTACAGTTTCTTCCAGAATTGTATATGCAACTTTTCCCCATAACTGGTGGGATGGTTGGCATATTACTTTCTGGGCCAAGTAACCTCTTCTCTCCTTGGCAGGGCAGTAGTTCCCCAAAAGCTCCATCAGGACATGAGCTCAGAGAGAATCCTACCACTCTCACCCCAGCTCTAAACACACTTCAGGCCAGGACCCCTGTCTGTACAAAGCTGGCTGGAAGAATGAATGAAAATCTTAGGTGGAATATACAGGGCCAACACTCACCCTGGATCCATGACCTGTACTTGGAGCCCCTTCACACCCTCCACAGAGGATGCCCAACAGTTACAAGGCAAGGCTAAGAGGCAGGTGCTACTTTATTCAGTCTTCAATGTCTGCCCACCCCTACACAGGGCAGATGGGCAATACGGAGGTGGCAGAAGGCAAAAAGGTTCCATAGGGACAAAGGTGTTGTGAAGAGCCAAGCCTCAGGCCACCTTCTAGGAAAAACAAGATTTCCCAGGGGGCTAGAAGACCCTGGAAAGATAAGAGCCCAATGACTCCTTGCCCATCCCCCAGCTTCTATCCTTTCCTGAGCCCCATCAGCTTAAGAGAAGTATGTCTACTTTTAGCCCTGCCCTGGGTCTGAGACTAATTTCTATAATTCACAGGAGATAGCTCAGGACAGCACAAAAAGGCATCCACAGAGAGGATTCTGAGAAGATAGTAGAACGGTAAGCACCAGGAATCTGTCTCCCCACCTGGACAAAAATTACACTGGCAGAATCTGTCTGATGTAACTTTTTGAAACTCTGTTAAGCCTACTGAAGGCTTAACATCCATAGGAAGATTTGGAGGGCAAATTGCGGTTAATTTCAGTCAATTTCAACTGGTGGCACAGTAGCGGCTACCCTTACCCACCCGCTACCCCCAGCCATGAGGCATGCAGCTGTGCATGTGTTCCTGGAGTGGCTTACACAGAGGCAGACAAAAAGGACCCTGCCCTCCAAATATCACAGATCTATGCTCCAACAGCTGATTGTTGATTCTGATCAGAGGTGAAGTTAGGCAGCCATTGTTGTTGCACCTCACCTCATTGTTGCAAGCTCCTCCCCCTCCAGCTCAAAATCACTTGCATTAGGGAAATGCAAATCAAAACTAGAATGAGATACCACATCACACACATTAGGATGACTACTATCAAAAAAACAGAAAACAAGTGGTGTTGGTAAGGATGTAGAGAAAGTAGAACCCTTGTGCACTGTTGGTAAGAATATAAAATGGTACAGCCGCTATGAAAAACAGCATGGTGGTTCCTCAAAAAATTTTAAATAAAATTACCAAATGATCCAGAAATTCTACTTCTGGGGATATACCAAAAAGAATGGAAAACAGGGTCTCAAGGAGATAACCTGTACACCCACATTCATAGCAGCATTACTGACAATAGGTGAAATGTGGAATCAACCCAAATGCCCATCAACGGAAAAATGAATAAACAAAATGTGGTATATCTATACAATGGAATATTATTCATCCTTAAAAAGGAAGGAAATCCTGTCACATGTTACAACATAGATGAAACTTGAGGACATTGTGCTAAGTGAAATAATAAGGCAGTCACAAAAAGACAAACACTGTACAATTTTACTTAAGTTATTTAGTCAAAACAATAGAGACAAAGTAGAATGGTGGTTACCAGGTGCAGGGTGAGGGGATAATGGGGGAGTGACTGTTTAATGGGTACAGAGTTTCAGTTTTGCAAGACAAAAAGTTATGGAGATGGCCCCTGTCCACCTCCCTGCGGCTGCCCCACTGGCTGAAAAGTTTCTCCAGGTGTGTAATTCCAGGCTACCACCAGCACAGAGTGTGCACGCCAGCCAGGAACCAGCCCACCTGATGGCCCGGGGGCAACAGATATGTCAGAAACTGAAGCAAGAAAGTACTCAGCAGAGGGAAGAGTCAAGATGGCAGACTAGGAGGACACAGAATTCATGTCTCTGCACACCTAGGGCACCTACTAGGCACCGGTGGGGGACCACAGACACCTAAGGGGATGGGAGGAACCTCCAGCGACAGGGTCCTAAGCAAAGGCCCTGTCCCCTGCTCAGACATCACCCCCCCCACCGGCCTAGGTTCCACCCCACTCTAAACCCCGCCCCTGCCTAAGTTCCACCCCTCCTAAACTCCGCCCCCAGAGCCAAGGCTTTTTT
This sequence comes from Kogia breviceps, assembly GCF_026419965.1. Lineage (NCBI taxonomy): Eukaryota > Metazoa > Chordata > Mammalia > Artiodactyla > Physeteridae > Kogia > Kogia breviceps. The sequence continues at coordinate 17,977,411 of NC_081314.1, forward strand.
TTTTTTCTTTTTCTTTTTTCCTCTTTTAGATTGGGGTTCTGTTTTACCTTGTTGATTCACCATTGTTGATTCATTTATATTTTTATTTTTCCTAATAAATTTTTTATTTTCCAATTTTATTTTATTCTTCATACATTGTTACTGTTCTCTCCTTTTGGCTTGTCCCCCCCACCGCCCCACTTTTTTTCTCTTTTTTCTGTTGTGGTTTTATTTTACCTTGTTGCAATTGTTTCAATTATATTTTTATTTTTCCTAATATATTTTTTATCTTTCTAATTTTATTTTGTTTTTTATTCTTTGATATTGTACTGCTCCTTTTCTTTTTTTTTTTTTCTTTTTTTTTTTGCCACAACACACAGCTTGTGGATATTGGTTCCCAGACCAGAGGCTGGACCCAAGCTCCTGTGGTGGGATCTCTAAGTCCAAACTGCTAGACTAACAGAGAACCTCAGACCCCAGGGAGTACTAATCAGAGTGAGGTCTCCTGGAGGTATTAATCTCAGCACCAAGACCCAGATCTATCCAACTGCCTGCAAACTCCAATGCTGGATGCCTCAAGCCAAACAACCAGTAAGACAGGAATACCGCCCCACCTATCCAAAAAGAAAAAACAAAAATGAAACAACAAAAAAATACGTTACAGACGAAGGAGCAAGGTAAAAACCTAAAAAATCTAATAAATGAAGACAAAATAGGCAACCTATCTGAAAAAGAATTGAATATAATGACAGTAAAGATGTTCAAAAACCTCAGGAACAGAATGAAGGAAATACAAGAAACACTTAACAAGGATCTAGAAGAACTAAAGAGCAAACAGTGATGAACAAAATAACTGAAATTAATAATACTCTAGAAGAAATCAATAGCAAAATAACTGAGGCAGAAGAATGGATAAGTGACCTGCAAGATACAATAGTGGAAAGAACTGCCAAGGAGCAGAATAAAGAAAAAATAATGAAAAGAATTGAGGACAGTCTAAGAGACCTGTGGGACAACATTAAACACACCAACATTCGAATTATAACAGTCTCAGAAGAATAGAAAAAGAAAGGGTCTGAGAAAATACTTGAAGAGATTATAATCGAAAACTCCCTAACATGGGAAAGGAAACAGTCAATCAAGTCCAGAAGCAGAGTCCCATACAGGATAAACCCAAAGAGAAACACACTGAGACACATATTAAGGAAACTATCAAAAACTGAATACAAAGAAAAAATATTAAAAGCAGAAATGGAAAAGCAACAAGTAATATACAAGGAAATACCCATAAGGTTAACAGCTGATTTTTCAGCAGAAACTCCACAAGGAAGAAGGGAGTGGCAGGACATATTTAAAGTGATAGAAGGGAAAAACCTACAAGCAAGATTACTCCACCCAGCAAGGATCTCATTCAGATTCAACGGAGAAGTTAAAACTTTTACAGACAAGCAAAAGGTAAGAGAATTCAGCACCACCAAACCAGCATTACAAAAAATGCTAAAGGAACTTTTCTAGGCAGGAAACACAAGAGAAGGAAAAGACCTACAATAACAAACCCAAAACAATTAAGAAAATGATAACAGAAACATACATCTCGATAACTACCTTAAATATAAATGGATTAAATGCTGCAACCAAAAGACATAGACTGGCTGAATGGATACAAAAACAAGACCCATATATATGCTGCCTACAAGAGACCCACTTCAGACCTAGGGACACAGACAGACTGAAAGTGAGGGCATGGAAAAACACACCCCATGCAAATGGAAATCAAAAGAAAGCTGGAGCAGCAATTCTCATGTCAGATAAAATAGACTTTAAAATAAAGACTATTACAAGAGACAAAGAAAGACACTACATAATGATCAACAGATCAATCCAAGAAGAAGATATAACAATTGTAAATATTTATGCACTCGACATAGGAGCACCTCAATTATAGGGCAAATGCTAACAGCCATAAAAGGGGAAACTGACAGTAACACAGTCATAGTAGGGGACTTTAACATCACACTTTCACCAATGGACAGATCACCCAAAATGAAAATAAATAAGGAAACACAAGCTTTAAATGATACATTAAACAAGAGAGACTTGATTGATATCTATAGGACATTCCATCCAAAAACAACAGAATACACTTTCTTCTCAAGTGCTCATGGAACATTCTCCAGGATAGACCTATCTTTGGTCACAAATCAAGCCTTGGTAAATTTAAGAAAAGTGAAATTGTATCAAGTATCTTTTCCAACCACAACACTATGAGACTAGATATCAATTCCAGGAAAAAAACCTAAAAACAAAAAATACCTAGAAACAAATGACAATGGGAACACGACAAACAAAAACCTATGGGATGCAGCAAAAGCAGTTCTAAGAGGGAAGTTCATAACAATACAATCCTACCTCAAGAAACCTCTCAAGGACTTCCCTGGTGGCGCAGTGGTTGAGAGTCCGCCTGCCGATGCAGGGGATACGGGTTCATACCCTGGTCCGGGAAGATCCCACATGCCGCGGAGCAACTAAGCCTGTGTGCCACAACTACTGAGCCTGCACTCTAGAGCCTGCAAGTCACAACTACTGAGCCCACACACCACAACTATCGAAGCCCCTGCGCCTAGAGCTCGAGCTCTGCAACGAAGAGTAGCCTCCACTCGCCGCAACTAGAGAGAAAGCCCATGTGCAGCAACGAAGACCCAACACAGCCAAATATAAATAAATAAATTTAAAAAAAAAAAAGAAAGAAACATCTCAAATAAACAAACTAACCTTACATCTAAAGCAATTAGAGAAACAACAACAAAAAAAACCCAAAGTTAGCAGAAGGAAAGAAACCAAAAAGATCAGATCAGAAGTAAATGACAAAGAAATGAAGGAAACAATAGTAAAGATCAATAAAACTGAAAGCTGGTTCTTTAAGAAGATAAACAAAATTCATAAACCATTAGTCAGACTCATCAAGAAAAAAAGGGAGAAGACTCAAGTCAACAGAATTAGAAATGAAAAAGGTAAAGTAACAAATGACACTGCAGAAATACGAAGGATCATAAGAGATTACTACAAGCAACTATATGCCAATAAAATAGACAACCTGGAAGAAATGGACAAATTCTTAGAAAAGTACAACCTTCTGAGACTGAACCAGGAAGAAATAGAAAATATAAACAGACCAATCACAGGCACTGGAATTGAAACTGTGATTAAAAATCTTCCAACAAACAAAAGCTCAGGACCAGATGGCTTCACAGGCAAATTCTGTCACACATTTAGAGAAGAGCTAACACCTACACTTCTCAAACTCCTCCAAAATATAGTAGAGGAACACTCCCAAACTCATTCAACGAGGCCACCATCACCCTGATACCAAAACCAGACAAAGACCTCATAAAGAAAGAAAACTACAGGCCAGTATCACTGATGAACATAGATGCAAAAATCCTCAACAAAATACTAGCAAACAGAATCCAACAGCACATTAAAAGGATCATACACCATGATCAAGTGGGGTTTATTCCAGGAATGCAAGGATTCTTCAATATACGCAAATCAATCAACGTGATACACCATATTAACAAATTGAAGGAGAAAAAACATATGATCATCTCAATAGATGCAGAGAAAGCTTTGGACAAAATTCAACACCCATTTATGATAAAAACCCTGCAGAAAGTAGGCATAGAGGGAACTTTCCTCAACATAATAAAGGCCATATATGACAAACCCACAGCCAGCATTGTTCTCAATGGTGAAAAACTGAAACCATTTCCACTAAGATCAGGAACAAGGCAAGGTTACCCACTCTCACCACTCTTATTCAACCTAGTTTTGGAAGTTCTAGCCACAGCAATCAGAGAAAATAAAGAAATAAAAGGAAACCAAATAGGAAAAGAAGAAGTAAAGCTGTCACTGTTTGCAGATGACATGATACTATACATAGAGAATCCTAAAGATGCTACCAGAAAACTACTAGAGCTGATCAATGAATTTGGTAAAGTAGCAAGATACAAAATTAATGCACAGAAATCTCTTGCATTCCTATACACTAATGATGAAAAATCTGAAAGAGAAATTAAGGAAACAATCCCATTTACCATTGCAACAAAAAGAATAAAATACCCAGGAATAAACCTACCTAAGGAGACAAAAAACCTGTATGCAGAAAACTATAAGACACTGATCAAAGAAATTAAAGATGATACAAACAGATGGAGCGATATACCATGTTCTTGGATTGGAAGAATCAACATTGTGAAAATGACTCTATTACCCAAAGCAATCTACAGATTCAATGCAATCCCTCTCAAACTACCAATGGCATTTTTTTACAGAACTAGAACAAAAAATTTCACAATTTGTATGGAAACACAAAAGATCCCGAATAGCCAAAGCAATCTTGAGAAAGAAAAACAGAGCTGGAGGAATCAGGACTTCAGACTATACTGCAATGCTACAGTAATCAAGACAGTATGGTACTGGCACAAAAACAGAAATATAGATCAATGGAACAGGATAGAACGCCCAGAGATAAACCCACACACATACAGTCACCTTATCTTTGATAAAGGAGGCAAGAATATACAGTGGAGAAAAGACAGCCTCTTCAGTAAGTGGTGCTGGGAAAACTGGACAAGTACATGTAAAAGTATGAAGTTAGAACACTCCCTAACACCATACACAAAAATAAACTCAAAATGGATTAAAGACCTAAGTGTAAGGCCAGACACTATCAAACTCTTAGAGGAAAACATAGGCAGAACACTCTATGACATAAATCACAGCAAGATCCTTTTTGACCCACCTTCTAGAGAAATGGAAATAAAAACAAAAATAAACAAATGGGATGTAAAGAAACTTAAAAGCTTTTGCCCAGCAAAGGAAACCATAAACAAGACGAAAAGACAACCCTCAGAATGGGAGAAAATAGTTGCAAATGAAGCAACTGACCACGGATTAATCTCCAAAATTTATAAGCAGCTCAGGCAGCTCAATATCAAAAAAAAAAAAAAAAAAAAAACGAAAAACCCAATCCAAAAATGCACAGAAGTCCTAAATAGACATTTCTCCAAAGAAGATTGCCAACAAACACATGAAAGGATGCTCAACATCACTAATCATTAGAGAAATGCAAATCAAAACTACAATGAGATATCACCTCACACCAGTCAGAATGGCCATCATCAAAAAATCTATAAACAATAAATGCTGGAGAGGGTGTGCAGAAAAGGGAACCCTCCTGCACTGGTGGTGGGAATGTAAATTGATACAGCCACTATGGAGAACAGTGTGGGGTTCCTTAAAAAATAAAAATAGAACTACCATATGACCCAGCAATCCCACTATTGGGCATATACCCTGAGAAAACCATTATTCAAAAAGAGTCATGTACCACAATGTTCACTGCAGCACTATTTACAATTGCCAGAACATGGAAGCAACCTAAGTGTCCATCAACAGATGAACGGATAAAGAAGATGTGGCACATATATACAATGGAATATTACTCAGCCATAAAAAGAAACGAAACTGAGTTATTTGTAGTGAGGTGGATGGACCTAGAATTTGTCATACAGAGTGAAGTAAGTCAGAAAGAGAAAAACAAATACCATATGCTAACACATATATATGGAATCTAAAAAAAATGGTTCTGAAGAGCCTAGGGGCAGAACAGGAATAGAGATGCAGATGTAGAGAATGGACTTGAGGACACGGGGAGGGGGAAGGGTAAGCTGGGACGAAATGAGAGAATAGCATCGACATATACACACTACCAAATGTAAACTAGATAGCTTGTGGGAAGCAGTCGCATAGCACAGGGAGATCAGCTCGGTGCTTTTTGACCACCTAGAGGGGTGGGATAGGGAGGGTGGGAGGGAATGCAAGAGGGAGGGGATATGGGAACATATGTATGCATATGGCTAATTCACTTTGCTGTGCAGTGCAAACTAGCACAACACTGTGAAGCAATTATACTCCAATAAAGATGTTAAAAAACATTAAAAAAAAGAATTGACACTTTAAAAAAAGTTATGGAGATGGACAATGGTGATAGGTGCATAAAATTATGAATGTATTCAATACCACTGAACTGTACATTTTAGAATGTCTAAGTTTAGGGACTTCCCTGGTGGCACAGTGGATAAGACTCTGTGCTCCCAATGCAGGGGGCCTGGGTTCAGTCCCTGGGCAGGGAACTAGGTCCCACATGTATGCTGCAACTAAGAGGTCGCATGCCACAACTAAGGAGCCTGCATGCCACCACTAAGACCTGGTGCAACCAAAATAAACAAATTTTTTTTTTAATGTCAACTACAATTGGCACTTGCCATCTACCTCTACAAGGATTAAATCTTGTGCATTTGCAGCTGCTGACTTTGAACACCCCCCACCCCCCGAAAGGAGTTCAGGGTGGAGAGCTGAAATTAGGAACTCTCGTGCTCTGGGAAAAACTGGCAGAACAGGTCTTCAGAAAGTTAGATATTTTCAGGAGCCAATTTTATGAGCCCAATTCTTGTATCTCCTCATATCTAGAAAAACACTAAAATACTTCATGGTGACATCTGCTCCTCGTGACTAGCAGTAACTTTCATGAGACTAGCAGAAACCTTCTACAAAAAATATGTGCTTGATTACATGTTTTCCCCCTTCACCAAAATCACATATATACAGACCTTCCCTCCTAGCTCTTTGGAGCAGTTTCTCAGAGCTATCTGGGATATTGTCCCCCAAACTGCAGTCCTCATTTTGCCCCAAATAAAACTTAACTCACAACTCTCACATTGTGCATTTTTTTTTAAGTTGACACAACTTTTAGTTTGTGAACAGTCTTTAAAGTCCACAACTCTGAGGAACAGCAAAAAAAAAAAAAAAAAAAAAAAGGAAAAAAACAGAGGCTGAGGGACCTGTGGGAAATCAAATGTACCAACATACACACTATAAGACTATCAGAGAAGAAAGTGTGCTTCTGATGTAAGGATAAGCATATACATCAATGGAAAAAAACTGAGTCCAGAAATAAACCCTTATATTTATGGTCAATTGATTTTCTTTCCACCAAATTGCCAGGACCATTCAGTAGGGAAAGAATGGTCATGTGAATTAATGGTGGTGGGACAAGGATGAATTTGGACCCTGACCTCACACCATACTCAAAAATTAACTCAAGAGGGATCACAGACCTAATATGAAGGCCAAAAACCTATAAAACCCCCATGAAAAAAAACTGAGACAGGCAGGGAGCTGGGACCCTTTGCTGCAGTGCTGCAGTGCTTGCACCTGGACACACCTCTCCTCCAGCAACAAAATACAAGGAAACTACATGGGACTAAAAATAACTGCATGCAGGTGCAATCAGGGCAATTTCTGGACAAAAGATACAAAGAGACCAAAAAACGCAACTGCCACTTTTGAAGAGCCCAGAGCTAAAGCAGGCCACTGCACATGCCCCCTGCACACCACACCACCTAAGGGGTGGGCAGACCACCTAAGCCACCCCTCCAGCCCGACTGCTGGACACACCCCTACCCTCACTCCATGTAATGAAAAAGCTCACCTGCACCCCCCTCAGTCAGCAAGCAAGCAAGGGAAACTGTTGTTTGTTCTCGCTCCCTCCTGCTGCAGCAGGTGCCCCAATAAAGCCTTGCCTGAATTTCCTGTCTGGTGTCTGACCGATTTCTATTGATTAAGGAGGCCAAGAACCCTGGTTGGTAACAAAACCACTAGACAAAATCTTCATGACTTTGTATTGGGCACAGCTCTTATATGAGAATAAAAGCATGATCTACAAAAGAAAAAAAACTGATAAACTGGACTTTAAGATTTAAAACTTTTGCACTTAAAACGCCACCATTAAGAAATAAAAAGCCACAGGGACTTCCCTGGTGGCGCAGTGGTTAAGAATCTGCCTGCCAATGCAGAGGACACGGGTTCAAGCCCTGGTCCGGGAAGATCCCACATACCGTGTAGCAACTAAGCCCGTGTGCCACAACTACTAAGCCTACGCCTAGAGCCCACGAGCTACAACCACTGAGCACACATGCCACAACTACTGAAGCCCGCATGCCTAGAGCCCATGCTCCACAACAAGAGAAGGCACCATAATGAGAAGCCTGCACACCACAACGAAGAGTAGCCCCCGCTCCCTGAAACTAGAGAAAGGCCACACGTATCAATGAAGACCCAACACAGCCAAACATAAATGATAAATTAATTTTTTTAAAAAAAGGTAAGAGGGCTTCCCTGGTGGCGCAGTGGTTGAGAATCCGCCTGCTGATGCAGGGGACGCGGGTTCGTGCCCCAGTCCGAGAAGATCCTACGTGCCGTGGAGCGGCTGGGCCCGTGAGCCATGGCCGCTGAGCCTGCGCATCCGGAGCCTGTGCTCCTCAACGGGTGAGGCCACAACAGTGAGAGGCCTGCGTACCGCAAAAAAAAAAAAAAAAAAAGATAAGAAATAAAAAGCCACAGACTAGTAAAAAAAATGTTTGAAAATCATATATCTGATAGAGGACTTGTATCCTGAATATATAAAGAACTCTTACCCAAAATCCAATTATAAAATGAGCAAAAGATCTGAACAAACATTTCAGCAAAGAAGATACACAAATGACTACCATGTACATAAAAAGATACTCAACAGGATTAGTCAGATGGGAAATGCAAATTAAAACCACAGAGAGATACCACTACTTACCACTGAAATGGCTACAATGGCAAAGACTGACAATGCCACGTGTCAACAAGGATGCCGAGAACCTGAAACCCTCAATTACACTGCCTGTGGTACTACAAAAGGGTACAGTCATTTTGGAAAAAATTTGTCAGTTATATAAAAAGTTATACATAAACTTATAATGAAACCGAGCAGGACCCTGTGAGGCCCTCCCAAGTACAAAAGCCTTTCTGTGACCCCCATTTCTTGTTTGTAGGAAAAAGGTTTTAGCCTCCTAGACCTTCCCTGAGTTCCAAAGGGCAGACTCAAATAGTTACTAATTAGGGGATTGAAGGAATGCAGCAAGAAATAATAGTGCAGCATGGGGCCTGGGCCGGGTTCCTCCTCAGAGGATGTGTGTAACAATTTGATACATATCTCTGAGTTCTTCTATAGGAACTCAGGCCCCCTAAGCACAAGCATGTGGACCCCAGACTGGTTGGAACCCGAAAGCTGAGGACTGAGATTCCTGAAACACCACCCTGCTACCTCACCACCAACCAATCAGACATACACACCCTCCTACTCCCTTCCCTCACCTTCCCCTTAAAAACTCTTCCCTGAAACCCATGGAAGAGTTCAGGTCTTTGCTTGGCCCTAAAATAAACTTTTCTCCACTCCAATCTCTGACATTTCCATTTGTTTGGCTTCACTGTGCATTGGGCACGAGAACTTGGGTTCAATAATTTGATCCAACAATTTCACTCTTAGGAATCTACTCAAGGGTTATGAAAACATATGTCCACACAATGAGTTATAAACAAATGTCCATAACAGCATTATTTATGATATTCAAAATGTAAAAACTACCCAAATGTCCATCAACTAGTGGATGGATAAAATATGGTATATCTATATAATATTGTTCAGCAATAAAAACAAACCACTGATACACAGTACAATATGAATGAACCTCAAAAACATTATGTTAAGTGAAGAGAGATGAAAAAACTGTAGAGGCAGAAAACTGATCAGTGGCTACCTAGGGCTGGGTAGGAATTGACTGAAAACAGGCAGGAAGGATCTTTCTGGAGGGAAAGATTCTCAATTGTAGACTGTGGTGATGGCTGCACAAGTTTCTTAAAAATCGTTGAAATGTATGCTTACAATGGATGGATTTTATGCTTCGTAAATTATACCTCAATAAAGCTGTTTTAAAAAATATCAAATTCATAGAAGACAAAGAGAAATTGAGGAAATGCTCCAGATTGAAGGAGATTAAAGATATATGACAACTAAAGGCAGTACTTAATCCTGGATTGGGGGACGGGGGGATAACTATAAAGGCCGTTACTGGGATCATTTGATGAAATATGAATAAGAATAATACTGATGAATCAATATTAAGTTTCCCAATTACTGTACTCTGTTTATATAAGAATGTCCTTATTCTTAGAAAACATACAATGAAGGATTTAAGAGATACAGGAGGCACAATCTCCACTTTACTCTCAAATGTTTCAGAAAAATATAATATGTGCAAATATGTGTATACAGAGAGAAAATGATAGAGCAAACAGGCACAATGTAAACAACTGGTGAATGTGGGTAAAAGACATACAGGAATGCCTTTACTCCCCAGTGCGCTAGCCCTAGAGCTCAAGTTTAAAGATTAAAAAGTAGGTTTAAGATCTACAAAGTGGCTTCTCAACAAACACAAGTGCTGCCACGACCACCAGAGTATCGTACACAAAGTAAACACACATTTTTCTGACTGATCACAAAGGGCAGTGGCAGGGAATAAAAACCCTCGTAAGCCTGCAGGCCAGGGGCTGACAAGAACAGCTGGCCTGATTAGAAACAATGTCTGCCTGTCTCTGTCCTTTCTTTCCTCCCCTCCCTGGAAATGCTGATCTGTCCCTTCTCTCAAGTTTACATCTGGCAGTTATCTCTCCCTCACCCCAACCTCCCTTACTATACTCTCACAATGCACTTCCTACTTCAAATAATGCATCTAATGTTTGTGTTTCTTTTCATTTCTTTCTCTTTTAGTCTGTAAGAAAGCAGATAGCTGAAATGATGTTCACCAAATGCTTCTGAATGGTGGGATCTCGGCTGATGGTGGGATTTCTTTCTTCTCTCTACTACAGCTTGAACTTTGTATAATGATCTTGTAATGTCTTAACCAAAAAACAAAAAACACTGCTTTTTTTAAAACTGTTAATTCTATAGATACATGTTTATGTATAACTGAATCACTTTGCTGTGCATCTGAAACTAACATAACATTGTTCATCAACTATACTCTGATATAAAATAAAGTTAAAATAATGATAAAATTCCTAATTTTGAGCAAGTCAGTTCATTTTAATCTTTTACATTCCCTCCTCCTTGCTTTTGAAAAAAAAAATATTTAAGTGACTTTCCCTTCTGAATAATCCTTAATTTTGTTTTCCCCTATAAGTATCAGTGGCCTCCATGAAAGAAAAAGAAAGATAACACTGCCCACCTTATCAGTTCCCCCGACCAGGGATTGAACTGGGGCCACAGCAGAGTCCTAACCACTAGGCCACCAGGAACCCCCATTTCTCTTGCTTTTCATCCACCCTTCATGCCACCCCAATGACACAGGAAGGAGCTACAGGACACAATGAGGTAAGATGGGGAAGCTCTGACCAGGACACAGCTTAGAGAACTCCCTGTACTCTTCCATTCTCTATTAACGGTTTCTCACCAGAAAGATGTCTGCGTAGCCAGCCAAAGACTCTACTCCCTCTTGGATCCGTGCTCCCCCAGAGTCATTCAGTCCAATCACTGGAGCCCCCACTGTCATGGCTTGGTCCATGATCTGAGATAGCAGAAAAATCTTTTGTGAGACAACTGATCCTGCTATGAAAAACAGCATTTACAAAGCACCATGGTGGTTTTCTGGAAAATGTTCTGAGTGTACTTTTCAAAACAGGAGTCCATAACACTGGCTCCATTCCACATGATGATTGGGTACCTTGTGGAAGACAGAAAATCAGATATTTAAACCACTGACTAAAGCCCCCCAAGCAGCCAAGAGCCAAAGCACTTCCCATTTGCAGGGGTGAAGACTGTTCATGGCAACCATTTCTAGAGTCTCAGGCCCAGGCTGTAATATTTTTTCAGCCTGGGCCTGAACAAAATAATATTTTGAACTGATAGACAGAATGGCAAAGCAGTATTTTTGTGAAAGTAAATGTGGACCCATCTATTACCTGGAGGCCAGGCCCAGGCCTTTTACTTCTAAGACAGATTTTCCTCATGGGTCAGTAGTTGACAGCCTAATGAGCAACATTTCTAATAGTCCTCAAGAATTTACAAAGCACTTTCACTTCCATTATCTCATTTAGCAATCACAACAGAGGCAATAAGAGGAAATTAGGAAGGTTTAAAAGTTTAGTGATTGGCCCAAGGTCTCAGGAGTAACACATGACAGGACCACACCGAGAAGCCAGGTATTCCATTACACAGGGAGGCCCTGCCCAGCTACTAAAAGGCAACTCTACCTTTATTCCAAAACTCCCCAAATATGATCTACACTTTTATTCACCACCAGAGCATCTCATTTGTAGCAGCATTTTTTAAATACCATCACATAATCCTTGCACTGCTTTTTAAGTACCTGGATTCTCCACCTAGACCATGGGTTCTTTACTTGGGGTCCTCCGAACCATAAGAAGCCTGTGAGTAGATTTCAGGGAGTCCATGAACTTGGAAAAATTTACATTTTATTAACTACAGCAGTATTAGAAATACCTGTGACTTTGTCATTAATAGAAGCCACAGACTTTTTATGCCACATTAGAGTTGCTTGCAAATATCTTTTTTTTTCTTGGCCACACCGCACGGCATATGGGATCTTAGTTCCCCAACCAGGGATCGAACCCGTGTCCCCTGCAGTGGAAGTGTGGAATCTTAACCTCCGGACCACCAGGAAAGTCCCACTTTCTGGTGGGTCCCACTTTCTGGCAGATATCTTGAAATATCATTTTCAACTCATGCCAACTTTGAAATTACAGCAGTTTATCCACTGCTAAATCTCATTATTTAATTCATTAATAAGGAAGCATATATATTACAAATGTGATTTTTAAATTTTCAATCTCTTGTAATCCTACATTTTACTTTATGCATGTGTAAAAATGCGGGTCCAGGGACTTCCCTAGCAGTCCAGTGGTTAAGACTTCACCTTCCAGTGCAAGGGGTGCAGGTTCAATCCCTGGTCTGGGAGCTAATATCCCACATGCCTTGTGCCAAAAAACCAAAACATAAAACAGAAGCAATATTGTAACAAATTCCATAAAGACTTTAAATTTTTAAAAAGTATAAAAAATGTGGGTCCGGCTTCACCAGCCTGCCAAAGGGATCCATGCTACAAAAAATGTTAAGACCTCCTGCCCTGGACTGAAGGCACCTTCAGGTCAGCACCACATCCTGCACACCTCTGCCCCACCCCATGTGACTGATGAAAGTATTGAGTTTGTTTTCAATATTACATACTTACTTTGGGGGCTTCCCTGGTGGTGCAGTGGTTAAGAATCCGCCTGCCAATGCAGGGAACACAGGTTTGAGCCCTGGTCCAGGAAGATCCCACATGCCGCGGAACAACTAAGCCTGTGCGCCACAGCTACTGAGCCTGCGCTCTAGAGACCGTGAGCCACAACTACTGAGCCCGTGTGCCACAACTACTGAAGCCCATGCGCATAGAGCCCGTGCTCCACAACAAGAGAAGCCACCACAATGAGAAGCCCGCGCACCACAATGAAGAGTAGTCCCTGCTCACCATAGTTAGAGAAAGCCCACATGCAGCAATGGAGACCCAACGCAGCCAAAACTAAAATAAAAAAAAAATTTTTTTAAGAAAATTTATAAAAAATAAATACTTACTTTGCAGATCTTTTGGGCATGTGCTCCCGACAGGCTGCCTCCAAAAACTGTAAAATCCTAAAAAGAAAACAAATCAAAAAATAATATGGAGCGACTAGCCAGAGATGAAGACCCAATAGGAGGAGGAAATGGAAAATTCATAGATAAAAGGATTTTAAAGGATTTTCAGAAGTGAAAAGTGTGACATAAAGTATTCCATAGAATGAATAGTGAATGTCTTAAAAGGAGTTCATGTAATGTGAAGAGCAAAAGACCTAGTCTTTGTATACAAAAATGACTTGTAGCTCAAGTCACAATTGTTAACAATTGTTAAGGCACAATTAACCCAAAAAAATCAGATTCTATGGAGGTCAAACAGACATTTCTATTACTAGGAAATATCTGCTGTTTTGATAAAGGAGGTGAAAGAAGTGAATCAGAGTCCTCACTGATTCTTCTTGCTTCTGGATTTTCATTACCTTCTGATATAAAAAGCTTCTTGTAGGAATGACCTCCTTCCTAAACCCCCATCAAAAAGATAGTAGGGAATTAAAAACACATTCAGCCCATGAGGACAAAAAAGGAAGAGGAAACAACAGCAGAAGAGAGAGTGAACAAATGAGGGAAGTGAAAGCACAAGAATATCCGACTTGGAGCAAATGGAAGCCTTTACACCTGCAGAGGGAGTAACCACAGGAGGGGACAGCCCAGGAACCACGGAAAGTGCGGTGGAAAGCAGACGGACAGGAAGTCTGTGTTGGGAGCCGTTAGACCCCACAGGGCCTCTTCTTCACCTGAAGAGGAGAAAGGAGGTTTACTCTCTAAAGAAACTTAACCAGAGGCCTTCTGGAGTCATAATCCCCAGCCACAAAAGGCAGCAAAGGCAAGGCTGAAAACAGGTGAGATGCCTAATCTGTATAGTGAATGATGAGTCACTGTTGGCCCCTCCTTCCCCCCACCGCCCTCCCCCAGAACACACCTAAAGCCAATTATCACGCAAAAGACTGCGACCGCTTCTCTGGAAAAACAGAAGCTCCCACAGAAAAAAAATGTCTGCAGATATTAACATTTGGGGAATCACTACAAAAAAGGTGACCCATCACTCCTCCCCCTCACTATCCCTCAGGGCCTACTTCACATGCCCCATTTTCCCTAAAGCTTTCCTGGATCCGGATGTGATCTTCCCTTGTCCTGAGCCCATGGCACTTGCCCAGAACCTGTCACCGGCTATTGGTAACTGTAGCCACTCCTGTTCTGCCCCATTCTACCCACAAAATGATTAGCTTCTCCAGGGCAAGAACTGTCTTGGTCATCTCCACCTCCCCCCTCACTCCCACCCAAACCCACAGGCATAAGAGGTGCTCCAAAGCATCAATTCAATGAATTTGTGTTATCTCCTTAATAGTTAAGGGAACATTGTGCCCAGAAACACAATAGCCTTCTTTGTTCTAGCTATCTTACTAATGGTTCCTTCTATACAATTCTTTGCCTAGCTCTCATAAATTACAAAACAAGAGAGATGATCCCTTCTAGTTAGGCATTCGGCAGACCCATTTATAACACAGTTTTAAAATATTTTAAAAGTAATTCTATTAGCAAATGAGTACTGTCTAAATAACTCTTAAAATAATCAAGTATAATTATTTTACTCTCAAACCCGGAAAACATTCTAGGTTCCTAAATAAGCTCTATGCCTTTAAGATCTGTAAAAGAAAGTAAATATTTAGAATTATATACATATTTCCTTCTCTTAGTGGAGGAAAAAAATAATCAAACAAAAAATAGTATACAACATGTTCTTTGTGTTAGCTTTCTACTGCTGCTGTAACAAATTACCACAAATTCAGTGGCTTGAAACAACACACATTCATTATCTTACAGTTCTGTAATTCAGAAGTCCTACATGGGTCTCAGTGAGCTAAAATCAAGGTTAGCAGGGCTATGCTCCTTTCTGGAGGCTCCAGAGGAGAATCTTTGTCTTATCTTTTCCAGCTTCTAGAGACCATCTATTTACATTACTCACCTCATGACCTCCTTCCTCCCTCTTCTAAGCCAGCAATGGCAGTCTCACATAGAATTACTCTGACCTCCCCTTCGCCCTCTCTCCCACTTTTAAGGGCCCTTGTGATTACACTGGGCCCACCTGGATAACCCAAGCTATTCTATTTTAAGGTCAACTGATTAGTAACATTAATTCCATCTGCAAGCTTAATTCCCCTTTGTCAGGTAAAATTACATATTCACGGGTTTCAGGGATTAGGATTTGGATATATTTGCAGGCCATTATTCTGCCTACTACATTCTCCTATGGTGTCCGTGTGAAGAAACTGTATGTCTTGATGCAGCCTAACAAAAATTGTTTGAACTCTTTCATGAAAGCCTAAAACTCAAGGGGCCTGTGGCTCTGAGAGTCAAATCCCCTCTGCCCAAGCTGCATCCATTGCACTCCCTCAGGTCCACACAATCTGCCCAGGACACAGCTGCCCTCCCGGCACACACCCAACCTGCCAAGAGGAATCTCACTCACTTGGATAAACTCCTGGTTCCTGCGACTTCTTAGATGACTACTGTCCTGTGATCCTCCCCCAAACCGACTAAGGAGTCTTCCTCCCTAATTAAAAACACCCTATTACATTATAATAGTGTAATACTCTGGACATATGCACTAAGAAACAAAGTAGGGCTTCCCTGGTGGCGCAGTGGTTGAGAATCCGCCTGCCAATGCAGGAGACACGGGTTCGTGCCCGGGTCCGGGAAGATCCCACATGCCGCGGAGCGGCTGGGCCCGTGAGCCATGGCCGCTGAGCCTGCGCGTCCGGAGCCTGTGCTCCGCAACGGGAGAGGCCACAACAGTGAGAGGCCCACGTACCGCAAAAAAAAAGAAACAAAGTAATTCCCTCACTTGCCCCAATTACAGGCAAGTTTTCATTCCCCAGGACTGTTATCTTCTCACATATTTTGTTCCTGGCTCTGCCTCGAGGAAACCTCAGCCAATTAGAGTATGAAATACCTGACTGAAGACATAAACCAATCTTCCATTGATTCGGCCCCGTCCAGTGACCACACTGTCTCCAGGAAACTAGCAGAAAAATAGAAAAATAAAAGTTAAGAAAACCCAATACTTCTCTTAATTAATTTTGCAGTTATGCCCCAAGGAAAGACTCCCCCCTAAAAAAAAAAAAAAAAAAACCACACCCAAATTCCTTAAAATTCAATATGAATAAAGAACATGAAGGAATCCCCGCTTCCCCCCTCAGCTCTGCAACAGCAAGCTCTGGGCTACTGCTTCATCAACAGAACACTGTAGTCTTGGGCCTCACCCTCCTTCCTAAAAGCAGAATAATCAGGGGACCCCCTAGGGATGCCACTACCGAATGCTCACAGGAGGAAGGAGAATATATAACAAAACATGGCAACTTCTACAGAGCCACACATCCCACCCCCAAACCTTAAAAAGGCAAACCTATCATTTTGTTTGGAATTCTGACAGTCACTGTGTGGCCCATAATGGCTCAAATGGAGCCAGCTAGTGCCAAGGTTACAAATCTTTGATCATAGTCTTGAAAATAAATGGACCAAAAGAGTCCAAAGAACTCTGTGCACCATGGAGAACACCCAACTGAAGGAACAAGTGTTGTTAACTCTGACCTCCAAAACTCCAAGGCATAAACTTAAAGAGGCGACTGGTTAGCCTTTAGGGGTCCCTGGTGCCTAGGCAGACCAGAACACAATCAAAAAAATTCTCAACTCTCCTTCTAAGTTTGTCATTCTATACCAGTGAGAACTGTGAACCCACACCGGAGCCCTGGGAGTTGGGCCAGAGTCACCCTGCCCGAGGTATGAGTAGTGCACCCACATTCCTTCATCTGTAGACAAAGGTGAGTGGGGAACCTGGAGGCCCCAGCAGTGCTTCTCAAGAGGCACTTCTGCAATTCCAGGGCCCCACACTTGGAAATGTTTCAATGCATCCTGAATCCTGAAAGGACTTCATTAATCTAGTGTGTCGAACAGCAGGGCCACAGCTGATAAGTGAAACCTGGGGCTTGCACCACCACTGTGAACAGATACCTTATTCTTATCAGCAGCCATTCCAAAATCTGCACATCTGTGTTCCACAAACATGTCGCTCTCAACAAAACTGCCAGGGTCCAGCAAGAGACTGATCCGCTCTCTGGCTGTTAGCTTTCCCTAAAATGCAAAAAAATCGCTCAGTGATGTCATCATAGGCAAAAGTCAGTAAGCAAGGAGTGCTCATGGGAGGGCCAGGAGGACTAGTTTCTGCCATCACCCCATGTGAAAGCCTCTATTCCATAAACCTGCCCAAGAGAAAGGTGTTATCAGTAGAATTCAGCCAGTAAGGAAATCAGGGCAGACCGGCTGTTCCAGGAGCCACTAACTGTGGAAGCAAATTAAGGGAGTAGGAGGAAAAAGCAGAGAGGAGAAGTGGGGGTAAGGACAGCCTGACCCTGGAACAAGACAACGAGTTCTACAAACATTTACTGAAGACCCAAGGAGGAGTAAAAAGGAGAATGGAGAAGCAGGAGATAGAAAACTAAAGCAGGCTTCACGAAGGGTCTAAGGCTACACCCCCAGGTTCACAAGCTTCTTCTAAGGAACCCCACAGAAGCTCACCTCACTAGGGTCCAGCCCCAAGGACACTTCCTGGTTCTTCTCTTGCCTCCTCCAGGGTCTTCTCCTACATTGGGGGCCCTGCTTAGGGACCCTACCCCGACAGTGACTCTGTGATACACAGACAACCCCACAGCAGAGAGTGGCTTAGTAGAAAAAGAGTTGGACAGAGAGTGCTAAAGAGCTCACTTGAGGGGGGGTGAGGTTGGAGACCTCAACCTGTCAAGAGCCTCCATTGCTTGGGCTCCCAAGCCCTTAGACCAAGACCAATAAGCGGGCCCATTGTCCATCCCCGAACCCCGTTAAAAAAAACAAACAAACAAAAAAAAACCTCTAACTAGCTTTATTTTCCCCTTAAGAAGGAAGCCAAAGCCAGTGGGGTGGTATTAAAACAAAAAGGTAATCCTCTACACTACTGTGTAAAATAAAATAAGTTTTCAAGAAAGCAATTTGGCAATATATATCAGTGTTAAAAATATTCGTATCTTTTGACCCAGTAATTCAATTTCTGGGAATCTATCCTATGGAAGTAGTCCAAATATTGTGTAAAAGGGTATGGAATAGGAGATTTAAACCAAGTAAGCCTCCTGACCAAGTCAGCCTTGGCTAGAGAAAAACAGTTTCTGGAGGCTGCATCTAAATCCAGTAAGATCTGCCTGGAAATGGGTGGGATGATGTTCCAGGGAGGGATATTGAGCCATGGGCCCCAACAGGAAGAGCGCAGGGAGCACTGACAGGCCTTTCCAGAGGATAATCTAAAGTTCCCTCCCAGAACTTCCCTGGAGGTCCAGTGGTTAAGAATCCCCGCTTCCACTGCAGGGGGCACCCATTCGATCCCTGGTTGGGAAACTAACATCCCGCATGCTGCTCAATGCAGCCAAAAACTAATAATAATAAAGTTCCCTCACCCCAGACACTGCCACCCAGAGACACTGCCACCCCAGGGACCTCAGAGGAGGGAGGAAAAGCACTCTGGGCACCACACACTGTCAACCAAATTTACATCTCACTCCCAAATGGCAAAAAAGAACTGTCACCTTCAGGCTCTTGTCAAATGGGCATTTACAACATTTAAATTAACACTCAAATTAGGGTTAATAAAGGGCCAGTGCAAATGTCCTCACTAAAGACCCCACTACCCCCACGCCTGTAAATTTATGCCTCAGTGTCCTTCGCCTCTAAAAATTTCACTTTTGCATCTTCCAGGTTGGTTATTTAACCCATCCAGCACATCAGGCCAGACTCACACGTGTCCGGGACGCACTGAGCGAGCCTCGTTTCAAGTCCCAAGTCACCGATCTGGGCCTCGCAGTACCCCGGGCAGTGGGTGGCAGTGCCTCAGCTGCTCACTCCAGCCAAACTCTCAGAGTAACCTGAGCACCCCCAGGAAAAAACAACTGCTTCCGAAGGTGTCTTTCCTACCCAGCAAGCACGCTGATCCCTAAAGGAGGTTCGGCTGGCATTCGGGGGGCAGAGTTTCCACAAGTTCCCTGCGCACACCACACAGCCACCCCAGGTGAATGTGAGTTTGCCCATGTAACTTCCCCTTCCAAACGCCTTAATTTTTCTGCTTCCGTAATGGAGCAAGAACCTATCACCACTCTTTCATGCGGCATGAGAAGAACAAGGTTTTTTTTTTTTAATTAAGTGCCTATCATTGCTTCACTATCTTATTCCAGTAAGATTACAAGGGGAGAATTATTACCATCTTCTATTTAGAATAAATTGACTCCAAAGGAGTAACTTGTCCAAAAGTTCATAGTTGTTAACTGGTAAGCCGCTGGAGCCCAGCCAGACCCGTCTAAAATTCCAAAGTGAAAGCAGACAGTCACAAAGCACAACGGTGCTTGTCCTGATTTTACCTGCCCCAGTGAAAGGCAACAAGCTCACAAGGTGAACGTCCTCGGCTCCGCCCCTCCCCTCGCGGCATCGCGCGGATTGGCTGGGAGGCCCCGTACGCCGCGAGCCACGCACGCTGTGATAGGTCGCGACCGCCGGAAGCGGGCTGGTCTGGGCCCCTTTAGGACTCACTCGCTTATGCTGCGCGTCGATGCGGCGCTGCCCTCCTCCCAGTAGTGCGGCTTGACGCTTGTTCTCGATGCGCTCATTAACGGACACAGGCTGAGTGCACACGCTGCGCACCGCGGCCCGGAGACTTCTCACCACAGCACTGAGCCTGATTGCAGGTGCCGCCACGCGTATCGCCGCCGCCGCCATTTTTGCTTTACCAGCGCACCTGAGTGCGCATGTGCGTTTTGTGCGCATCGCGGGGTCTGCGCCTGCGCAGCGTCGGCGGGAGGTAGGGAGCCTGTGGGCTGGAATGCGGAGCGCGTTTAGCAGAAAGGCCGGAGAGCTCGAGACCCGGGGCAGCGCTAGGGCGTCACCCTGAGATGTGTGGGACTGGTCAACCGATGTTGTGCCCGCCGGGCTGCACAGAGGAGCGACTTAGCCCTTGCTTTTCTCTGGCTACCTAGACCCCTAGTTTTGTCCTCCCAGTTTCTTTAGAAAATAAAGTTAACCAACGTTTGTTGAACACTGTACCAAGTGTTGTTTAAGCATTTACCTGCATTAGCTTACTATCCTGATTTCACAGATGTAGCAAATGAAGCCCAGAGAGGTAGAGTGATTTGATCAGCCAAGACTAGAGATGCAGTGAAACCAGGATTCAAACACAGACGTATTATGTACCACTTAGCACCAGGCTTCAGCATCACCTGAAAGCGAGTTGGAAATGCAAACTTTCAAATTCTCAGGCTCCATCTAAGACCTACTGAATCAGAAATTCTGGGGGTGTTGCCAGCAATCTGTTTCAACAGATGGCCTGTAGGTGATTTTGATGCTTGCTCGAGTTTGAGAACCACTGCTCTAGGGATTTAGAACTGAACTGTTGGGAGCTTGTCCATCTGTTTCCCCAGCTAACAGCTCTTCAAAGCAAAGAACAAGGTGTATATTTCACATCCTTAGCCACAGAAAACTGATAAAGTTGATCATTAACCCCGCCGAGCTCCAGCTCACAGCGAGAGCCTTCGTAAAGTCCAAACTCTGGCCTGAGACTTTAACGTTAATAGAACTCAATTTAGCAAACATTTTTGAGCAGCTGCTATGTGCCAAGAATTAACCACTAGTACTTAATTACTTTCCTGGAGTAGGAATTGTTCACCTACATATGCAGTGAAGCTGAGGGTCTAAGGCTTGAAGGCATGTGGCTGGACAAAGCCCACCTGCATCTCTCTGACTCCGTAGTAGATGCTCTTGGCCCTGCATCTGGGTCCCTGCTGTAAGGACCTTTCCAATCTAGAGAGGTAGACAAAGGAGCAGCCTGGTAGCACAGGGGAGAATTTAGGCAAGGCTGGGCGTGTAAAGGAGAGTTATCTCTGAGAAGGTAGCTGCATGCCAGGAATAATGGCCTGTTCAGATTCACACACATGGTTGAGGCCCCAGCTTTGGGGAGAATGGTGGTACATGAGCCTGAAAAGCAAGGATGTAGTTACAGTGTGAAGAATTTTGCCATATTCAGACATTGGGACTTGATCCGGTTTGGGGCATTGGAACTCCTTTGTCCTAAGATGCTCTGCAGATCCCTCTCCTGTGGCACATCTCACATGGTGTTAACATTGTTTAGAACTCTTCCCAATTAAATTCCCAAGCCAGAGGGCAGGGACTGTGGCAGCTTGCTCACCACTGTGGCCCTTGCACCTGGAACAAGGCGCAACACACAGGAAGCCTTCAGAATGTATTTGTGGAATTGAACTGGGTTAGCAAATAGACAATAGCATGTTTTCTCCTATGCCTATTCATCCTTCCAGGCTCTACTCAGGTTATTTCCTCAAGGCAGTCTACACTGATCCTCCGTCTGCCTGGGTTAGGGAAACTATCAGTCCCTCAGGAAGCAAGGAAGATTTTGTTCTTATTTAACTTTGAGTAACCAGCATTTAGCAGAAAGCCCAGCACAGAAGGGATCCAGAAACAACTCTTAGACCGAACCTAAGTGCTCCCTCCAGGTAGTTCTCTTTCCCTCCCCTTCTTTCTCCTCCCAGTCTTCTTTTTTGCTGTACTAGTGCCCCACCCATGGTTGCTCAATACAGAATTCTAAAGATCTATCATGTTATTTCTCCTACTTCAGATGCAAGACCCAGCCTAGGGTAGGTGGGAGGAGGAGGAGGAGGATTTATTTACCCAACAATTGCCCTTTGGAATCCTTACATGCTCTGGCCTATTTTCCTGTCCCTAGTGCCCCTTCACTGAATTACTATGTCTGAGTTATTTCTACACTTCAAGACAGGAGTCACCCTGATCTGGCCATCCTATTCTTGTCAGTGACCACTGTCAGCAAAAATGGGTGAAATAGAAGGAAGGAGTAAAATTTGGAAGAGATGCCATATTTAGGAGAGTGTGTTAGTCTGAATCTTCAGAGAAGTAGCTGCCAAGAAGGGAATTAAACATGTAAGAAATCAGTTAGGGGACCACCTGTGAGAGAAAACAGAGCAAAACCTGGGAGAGGCTGGGAGAACTATCAGTCAGGTTGCAATCCAACTCTGAACCCCAATCAAGGAGAAAGAGAAGGAAGAAGGGTGACTAGGAGCTTTTTAGACTACTATGCAGTTTTAAGGAAAGTTCAACAAGGCTGTTAAGTCCTGGAGCCAAAATATTTCTGCCCCTGATTGGATGGGAGCAGCCTGTGAGAGTCGTGGCCTCAGTGCAAATTCAGCAGTTAATTTCAGAATAAAGGCCAGAGCTCTCCGTCAATTAGGTGTAGTGCAGTACTGGTGTCTTCTCACCTTAGTGAGGTTTGCGTGGTAGGAATAAAGAGTGTTAGAGGAAATTTTGGAGAGCAGCTACCATCCACGTGGGGAGAGAGGATTTTTTAAACGTTTCTTGTGCGTTATGAATGCACTTCTCCTTCTGAAGGAAAAAAAAAGAAGTATTTTAAATTCACATTTTTTTCCCCTGAACTGTGTTTCTTTGGCTACTAAGATTGGGTTACAAGAGACCTGGCTTAAATTCCAGTTAAAATTGTTATCGAGATGTGGAACCTGGTTTTCCCCAGACCACACACATTTTTCACACCATCTTGGAAAATCTTTGTCTTTTCTGGCTCCTTGGGCTCTGTGGGAAATGAACAGAACTGCCCTATCCTTTTTTCCAGAGGCAATTCCAGACATCCCTTCCACCCTTGCTGAGCTGCTCTTGCTTTGAAGTTTTTTTTTTGGGGGGGGGGCTGCATCAGGTCTTAGTTGCAGCATGCGGGCTTCTCTAGTTGCGGCGTGCAGGTTTCTCTAGTTGTGGCTCAAGGACTTCTCTCTAGTTGCGGCACATGGGCTTCTCTCTAGTTGTGGCGCATGGGCTCCAGAGTACATGGGCTCTGTAGTTGTGGCACGTGGGTTCTCTAGTTGTGTGTCGGCTCAGTAGTTGTGGTGTGTGGGCTTAGTTGCCCTGTGGCATGTGGGATCTTAGTTCCCTGACCAGGGATCAAACCCACGTCCCCTGCATTGGAAGGTGGATTCTTAACCACTGGACCACCAGGGAAGTCCCCCTTTGAAGTTTTTGCCATCTGTTGGTACCAGCTTCAGCATTCCCTGACCTCCACAACACACCCTCCTCTCCCTTCTCTCATGATGTCTATGTCGGGCTCACTTTTTCCCTCTTTCCTGCTGTATTAGTCAGGGTTAGGGTTCTCCAAAGAAACAGAACTTTTAGGTGATAAATGATAGATGATAGATAGATAGATAGATAGAGAGGTTTATTATAAGAATGGCTCAAAACAGCAATGAGGTACCACCTCACACCAGTCAGAATGGCCATCATTAAAAGTCTACAAATAACAAATGCTGGAAAGGGTGTGGAGAAAAAGGAACCCTCTTACACTGTTGATGGGAATGTGAGTTAGTACAGCCACTATGGAGAACAATTTGGAGGTTCCTCAAAAAACTAAAAATAAAGTTGCCATGTGATCCAACAATCCCACTCCTGGGCATATACCCAGACAAAACTATAATCTGAAAAGATACATACACCCCTATGTTCATAGAAGCACTATTTACAATAGCCAAGACATGGAAACAACCTAAATGTTTCGTGACAGATGAATGGATAAAGAAGATGTGGGGCTTCCCTGGTGGTGCAGTGGTTGAGAGTCCACCTGCCGATGCAGGGGACACGGGTTTGTGCCCCTGTCTGGGAAGATCCCACATACCACGGAGTGGCTGGGCCCGTGAGCCATGGCCGCTGAGCCTGCGCGTTCGGAGCCTGTGCTCCACAAGGGGAGAGGCCACAACAATAAGAGGCCCACATACCGAAAACAAACAAAAAAAAGATGTGGTGTATATATACACAATGGAATATTACTCAGCCATTAAAAAGAATGGAATAAAAAAATAAATAAATAAAATAAAAAGAATGAAATAATGTCATTTGCAGCAACAAGGATGGACCTAGAGATTATCATATTAAGTGATGTAAGTCAGAAAGAGAAAGACAAATACCATATGATATCACTTATATGTGGAATCTAAAATATGACACAAATGAACATATCTATGAAACAAAAACAGACTCACAAATATAGAGAACAGACTTGTGGTTGCCAAGGGTATGGGTGGCAGAGGGAAGGATTGGTAGTTTGAGATTAGCAAATGCAAACTATTATATTTAGAATGGATAAACAACAAGGTCCTGCTGTATAGCACAGGGAACTATCAATATATTCAATATCCTGTGATAAACCATAATGGAAAAGAATATGAAAAAGAATACATGTATGCATAACTGAGTCACTTTAGTGTACAGCAGAAATTAAACATGACATTGTAAATGTACTACAATAAAATTAATTTTTAAAAAAAGAATTGGCTCATGTGGTTATGGAGGAGAAGTCCCACTATCTACTGTCTGCAAGATGGACCAGAGCAATTAGGCAAGAAAAAAAAAAGGCATCCAAATTAGAAAGGAAGTAAAGCTGTCACTATTTGCAAATAAAATATTATATATGGAAAACACTAAAGACTCAACCAGAAAAACGTTAGAGCTAATAAATGAATTCAGCAAAGTTGAAAGGTACAAAATCAATGTGCAAAAATGTGTTGCATTTCTTTAAACTAATAAGTTATCAGAAAGAAAAATTAAGATAACAACCCATTTACAATTGCATCAAAAAGAATAAAATACCTGGAAATAGGATTTCCCTGGTGGTCCAGTGTTTAAGACTCTGCACTTCTACTGCAGGGGGCACGAGTTCGATCCCGGGTCAGGGAAAATCCCACATGCTGTGTGCTGCAGCCAATAAATAAATAAATAAATACGTACATATATACATACATACATACATAGATACCTGGGAATAAATTTAACCAAGGAGGTAAAAGACCTGTACATTGAAAAAGATAAGATATTAATGAAAGAAACTGAAAAAGACACAAATTAATGGAAAGATATTCCACACTCATAGATTGAAAGAATTAATGTTGTTAAAATATTCATACTACCCAAAGCAATCTATAGATTCAACACAATCCCTATCAAAATTCCAATTACATTTTTCACAGAAATAGAACAAACAATCCTAAAATTTGCATGGAACCACAAAAGACCCCAGTAGCCAAAGCAATCTTGAGAAAGAAGAGCAAAGCTGGAGTCATTGTGCTCCTGACTTCAAACTTTATTAAAAAGCTATAGTAATCAAAACAGTATAGTATTGACTTAAAAACAAACGTGTAGGGCTTCCCTGGTGGCACAGTGGTTGAGAATCCGCCTGCCGATGCAGGGGACACTGGTTCTTGCCCCGGTCTGGGAAGATCCCACATGCCGCGGAGCGGCTGGGCCCGTGAGCCATGGCCGCTGAGCCTGCGCCTCCGGAGCCTGTGCTCCGCAACGGGAGAGGCCACAACAGTGAGAGGGCCGCGTATCGCAAAAAAAAAAAAAAAAAAAAAAAAAAAAGTGTAGATAAATGGAACAGAATCAACAGCCAACAAATAAACCCCACATATGTGATCAATTAATTTATAATAAAGGAACCAAGAATATGCAATGGGGAAAGAACAGTCTCTTCAATAAACAGTGTTGGGAAAACTGGATACCCACATGCAAAAGAATGAAACTAGACCACTACCTTACACCATACACAAAAATTAACTCTAAATGGATTCAAGACTTCACTGTAAGAACTGAAACCACAATACTTCTAAAAGAAAACATAGGCAGTAAGCTCCTTGACATTGATCTTGGCAATGATTTTTTGGATTTGACACAAAATACAAAGGCAACTAAAGCAAAAATAAACAGGTGGGGCTACGTCAGACTAAAAAGCTTCTGCACTGAAAAAGAAATCAACAAAATGAAAAGGCAACCAACTGAATGAGAGAAAATATTTGCAAAACATATATCTGATAAGGGGTTAACATCCAAAATATATAGAGAGGGACTTCCCTGGTGGCACAGTGGTTAAGAATCCGCCTGCCATGGGCTTCCCTGGTGGCGCAGTGGTTGAGAGTCCGCCTGCCGATGCAGGGGACGCGGGTTCGTGCCCCGATCCGGGAGGATCCCACATGCCGCGGAGCGGCTGGGCCCGTGAGCCATGGCCGCTGGGCCTGCGCCTCCGGAGCCTGCGCTCCGCAGCGGGAGAGGCCCGCGTACCAAAAAAAAAAAAAAAAAGAATCCGCCTGCCAATGCAGGGAAGACAGGTTTGATCCCTGTTCCGGGAAGATCCCACATGCTGCAGAGTAACTAAGCCCCTGAGCCACAATTACTGAGCCTGCGCTCTAGAGCCCGTGAGCCAGAACTGCTAAAGCCCATGCACCTAGAGCCTGTGCTTCGCAACAAGAGAAGCCACTGCAATGAGAAGCCCACGCACCGCAACAAAGAGTAGCCCCCACTCGCCACAACTAGAAAAAGCCCGCGCACAACAACAAAGACCCAATGCAGCCAAAAATAAATAAATAAAATAAATAATTTTTTTTTAAAAAATGGAGGAGTCGGGCTTCCCTGGTGGCGCAGTGTTTGAGAGTCCGCCTGCCGATGCAGCGGATTCGGGTTCGTGCCCCGGTCCGGGATGATCCCATGTGCCGTGGAGCGGCTAGGCCCGTGAACCTTGGCCGCTAAGCCTGCGCGTCCGGAGCCTGTGCTCCGCAACACGAGAGGCCACACCAGTGAGGGGCCCGTGTACAGCAAAAAAAAAAAAAAAAAAATGGAGGAGTCAGTATTTGCAATGAATATTAAAGGATGGATGGAATTTTTAAACAATAAAATAACATGAATATTAAAAAAATAGAGAGCAAGAACTCATAACTCAACAGCAAAATAATAATAATCTGATTAAAAAATGGACAGAGGATCTGAATAGACATTTTTTCAAAGAAAACATACAAATGATTAATGGGTACATGGAAGGATGCTCAACGTCACTAATCATCAGGGAAATGCAAATCAAAGCCACAATGAGGTTTTAGCCTCACACCTGTTAGAACGGCTATTACCAAAAAGTTAAGAAATAACAAGTGTTAGTGAGGATGTGGAGAAAAGGGAACACTTGTGCACTCTTGGTAGGAATGTAAATTGATACAGCCACTATGGAAAACAGTATGGAGATTCCTCAAAAAACTAAAAATAGAACTGCCACGTGATCTAGCAATTCCACTTCTGGGTATTTATCCAGAGAAAATGAAAACACTAATTTGAAAAGGTATATGTACCACCATGTTCAATGAAGCATCATTTACAATAGCCAAACTACCTTAGGCAGATGGAAACTGCCTAAGTGTCTACCAATTGATAAATGGATAAATAAAATATTATATTATATATGTATATTATATATATATGTGAATATTATTCAGGCATGAGGAAGAACGAAATCTTGCAATGGGTGGACCTTAAGGGTTTTATGCTAAGTGAAATAAGTCAGTCAGAGAAAGACAAATACTGTTTGATCTCATTTATATGTGGAATCTTAAAAAAAAAAAAAGTTCAGATAGGTGGTTGCCAGAGACAGAAGGGGGGGCAAAATTGGTGAAGGCTGTCAAAAGGTACAAATTTCCAGGAATAAAATAAATAAGTCATGGGAATGTAATGTCCAGTATGGTGATTATAGTTAATAATACTGTATTTCATATTTGAAAGTTGCTAAGAGAGTAGATCTTAAAAGTTCTCATCATAAGAAAAAAAAATTGTGACTATGTATGGTGATGTATGTTAACTAGATTTGTTGTGGTGACCATTCTACAATATATACAAATATAGAATCATTATGTTGTACACCTGAAAATAATATAATGTTATATGTCAATTATATCTCAATTGAAAAAGAAAACACTCTATAATATTCATAGTTTATAGCATGTTTACACGTGTATCAATGAATATTAAAGATTATATGGTCTTATTTTTAAAAAAAGAAAGAAAGATGGAGAACCATGAAAGCCTGTTGTGCAATTCAGTTTGAGTCCAAAAGTCTGAGAAAAGGAGGCTGGAGTGTGAATGATGTAAGTCTCCATCTGAGTCCAAAAGCCCTAGAATCAGGAACGCAGATGTCCTAGGGCAGGAGAAAATGGATGTCTCAGCTCAAACAGAGACAGGGAATTTGGCCTTCCTCTGCCTTTTTGACCTACTCAGGCCCCCAATGGATTGGACTATCCTCACCCACATTGGTGAAGATGGTCCTTTTTTACCCAGTATACTCAATCAAATACAAACCTCTTCTAGAGACACCCTCACAGACACACCCAGAAATCATGTTTAGCAGCTCTCTGGGCATCCCTTAGCCTAAACATAATTAGGTTCACGCATCAAATTAACCATCACACCTGCCTTCCACCACTATTCTCAGAGAGTTCATTCAGCCTTTATACCAATATCTTCTGGCTACCTGGCCTGAGAATGCCTCAGCTTCCTCAACAAGAAGGGCCTTCAGCTCTGTCCCACTTCAGCCACCCACAAGCTGGGCCTTGTAATCACCAAGAATTGCTCCACTTCCAGAACCTGGAACCCGGAGGTTCTCTCTACCACCCCTTTCCTCCTACCTTCCCCCAACACCCATTCTTCATACTGAATCTGGTCCATTCCCTCAATAGAACCTTTTAATTCCCACAGTATAACTATTTAAACTCTACCTACTCTAGCCTCCCTCAACTCCTTTCCATCACGATCACCATGTCAGGACCTCCCTGGTGGTCCAGTGGCTAAGACTCTGCACTGCCAATGCAGGGCACCAGGGTTCCATCCCTGATCAGGGAAATAGATCCCACATGCCGCAAGATCCTGCATGCCACAGTGAAGATCCCACGTGTTGCAACTAAGATTCGGCACAGCAAAATAAATAAATATTTATTTTAAAATTTAGAAAAAGATCACCATGCCAAGGCCCAACCCTGGGTCACTGCTTCCTTTGGGTCACTCTGATTCTGCCCACAGACTGCCCACAGTTGCCGGAAGAAGTCAGAAAAATCATACCAGGTACATTAGTTTCCTAGAGCTGCCGCAACCTATTGCCACAAAATTGGTGCCTTAAAACAACAGAAATTTGTTTTCTCACAGTTCTGGAGGACAAGAGACCAAAATTATGGTGTCAGCAGGGACAATCTGCCTTCAAAGGCTCTAGAGGAGAATCTTTTCTTGTCTCTCCCAGCTTCTGGTGGTTCCTGGTTGTTCCACTTCCAGGACCTGGAACCCGGAGGTTCTCTCTACCACCCCTTTCCTCCTACATTTCCCATACCCTTTCTTCATAATGAATCTGGTCCATGCCCTGGTGTTCCTAAGGTTGTGGTAGCATCACTCCAATCTCCATCTTCACATGGGCTTCTTCCCTGTGTCTCCTTGTCTGTGATCTCCCTCTTCCTTTTCTTGTTAGGGTACCAGTCATTGGATTTAGGGCCCACCCTAAATCCAGGATGACTTCATCTCCAGATCAATAACAAGATTACATATGCAAAGATCTATTTCCAAGTAAGGTCACATTCACAAAGGTGCCAGGAGTTAGGGCTTGGACATACCTTTTGGGGGGACATCATTCCCAACACTACACTAGGTCACTGAAGATTCTTGCCTTGCTGTTCTCAATGCTATCTCTGCATGTCCAAATCTAATGCCTCCAGTTTCAAACACCATTTCTTCCACAAAACATTTCCACAATTTCCCATTATAAGCAACCTCTTCTTTCTCTAAACTCCCATCTGCTTTTTGTTCCTAATTTATAGCTTTTATCAATTTCTACCTTTTATTGGTGATATCTGTGTAAGAGAGCCTTACACTTTCTCTGGTTACCTGGGTTGCAGAAAGTGTCCCATTAGCAGACTTCAGTTTGGAATCTTAGCTCTGGCTTGAATCATTTATGTTGTTCCTGCCGCCATTGAACATGCTGCCCTGGTCCCTCTATCCTAAAGGTCCTTGTCTTTCTCAACAAAAAGAGGCTTATGATTCTTAGTGATTCTTATTCCCTAACCAGTTCTCTGTCTTCTTACCTCTTTGCTTCTGCTTTCCCTCAGTGCTCCGCTCAGCAACCTGTCCCTTTTGTACTTCCACCTCTCAATCTCCCACCTTGTTCAGCCCTGTGAAGCAAAAATCTGCCACTTAGGCTGCTGATGGCTTTCCCTTTTCTCTCCTCTACCAGTTCAGTCTTTTGCTTGGGGCTTTCTCCTACCCCCTCCACCTGGCCCACTAGATAGCCTTAACTTTCTCTAAGAACACTCCCTTCCCCTTCTTGCTTTTCCTGATGGCCTTAGTTCCCTTCCTTCTAATATCCAACATGATTTCCATCCCACAAAATTACTACATTTTTCTTTTGTGTTCCCATGGTTTGTCCCTACTTCTATGACAGTACCTTCTTGATCAGTTGCATTAAAATTATTTATTCAGGTTTCGCTAACTTCGCCCTTCCCACCCACATTACACTCCAATTCTATCTGCATTTATACCTGGCAATGGGTTTGGGATGTATGTGTTCAGAGCTATGGTATACTGGGTACAGACATCCAACTGGAATGGTAGAAGATAAGAAAAATGATGTAGATTCGAAGAAAGAGTCCTTGAGCTCACAAGAACAGTTCCAGTATTGCTTTCTGAGTATACTGATTCTACTACCCTTGAGGATGGCCTTTTCCATTTCAAACAAAAGAGTCTTAATGATTCTCCCCATTTCTGGATACTGGGTTGCATTTAAATTAAAATGTAGCCATGATACAAGAAATATTCTTTCATTTCCCCTCATCCTCCTCCTTTCTAGCCCTCTTCCAACTGTTCAGAAAATTCTAAGACAAGAGTCATGGTACTGGAGTAAGAAATATTTCTTTTAATTAGTGGCTTCTCCTCACTTCTTTTTCTTTTATAATTCCTGCTATAATTCTAACAGGTTATATGATTTATGCTAATTTCACAATTATTTCTATTATAATGGATGGTTTAAAGCATTTGGTATGAATTATGCTGTTCTAAAGCAATTAAAGTTAACATCTAGAAACTGGAAAAGATAACTATTAATATATGACTCTCCACTGGACTATAAGGTTGTTTAGGGTAAGGATTCTATAATTTTTATTTCTATGTTTCTAGGACCAATAGTGCCTAATACAGGGGAGGTAGTCAATCACTGAAAGACTTCATCTCTCCCTACTCCATTTTCTCTGGGAAAATGGAACTATCTGACCCTCAGCTCCATCATTAGAGGCAGGTTCTTTCTCGTGGGGCACAGGAAACCTATACAGTTTCCCAAGGGTGGTGTTGATATTTGAGACATACTTAGTGAAGAATATCAAAAGTAATAAAGACAATCACTTTCCATTAGGGTATGGTGCACCCAACCTTATGATTGATGCAAGTGTGAGTGACCCTAAGTGAATGAGAGAAACAAGGAAGGAAGGTTGGGAAGAAGCATCTTAGATTGCAGTGCATTCTAAGGAAAATCAGCTCCCCTGGAGCTGACTGAAGTGATGCCACCATGTACTATCTGCTATCCCACATGATTTGTTGTTTTGTCAAGGAGGAAGGAAGGAAGGAAGGAAGGAAGGAAGGAAGGAAGGAAGGAAGGAAGGAAGGAAGGAAGGAAGGAAGGAAGGAAAGGAAGGGAGGGAGGGTAAGAGAAAGAGAAAATAAGGAAGGATGAAAGGGAAGGGAAGGAAAAGGAAGAAAAGAGAAGGGAAGGAAAAGAAAGGAAAAGAAGAACACATACTCTTTGAAGCCTTAGAAAACAGCTGCAACAAGAAAATTTTCTTTACAATTGCTTCTATGTATAGGAAAGGATTAAGTAAATATTGATATTATTCCATACTTCCAGAATCAGATGATCATAGGCTATAAGAGGCCCTAGAAAGAAGCACTGCAATAATTAGGAGTTGGTGAAGGATTTCTGGTGCAATGGAAAAACATGCTCTGATGCCATCAAAATTGAATTCCAAGTAACACTCACAAGCACTGAAAAAATCAGTTAATCTCTTTGAGCTGCAATTTTCCCATTTATTAACAGCAATAATAATATTGACCCTATAGAAGAAATGGAAGGATTAAATTGTGAGACAGCATATTTAGAGTGCCTTTCACAGTGCTGGGTGCTTAATAAATGGTCATCCTGTTGACTCTAGCTTGGGAGGAGAGGCCAGTGTAGATAGGAAAGATAGTGTAGATGAAACAAATTCTGGAGCTTTGAAAAAGATAATTAATTATTGCAAGGAAGGAATTGTCAAGAAGGACGAAGAAAAGTGAAAAAGCAAGTGACTCTAGAAGCAGGAAAACACAGCGAAGGTCATGCCACATGAACAGTCTTGTTAGGACTTTGACCTAAAAAACATTGTTGCCAGGCCTTGCTGCCACTGCCCCTGGATTCTCAAGGCCATACCACCACTGTGAACGGTTTCTATATTGTCATGTATCTTTGCATTACTCCCACACTCAGAGTCTTGAGTGGGAATGTGTCAGCTTGTCAGAGACTAAGTAACATGCCCACACCCTAGCATGAGAAGAATCTAATCCATTTGTCCTCAAGAGTCCCATAAAAAGACACTCCCTCTAAATAAAAGGGAGTTAAGATGGTGAGTGGCCAAGAAAAGGACAAATGATTTCTAAATTGTTTAGAATAATGCTAGCAACTGTGAAAAACCAACCCCCAAATTTCAGTGACCTAACATAATAGAAGCTTATTGTTCACTCATCCAACATTCCAGTGTAGGTGTTCCTCCACATGGTGGGCAGCTTTCCTCCACATGGTGATTCAGGGACCCAGGCCTCTTCCATTTTGTGGCCTTACCATCCCTACCCGTATTCTACTGGAGAATGGGGAAGGAGACAAGTGGAAGAGGAGTCCTGCCTCTTAAAGATCCCAGCTACCCCTGGATACAGGAGCAAGTTTGGCAGTGTGGTCCCTGCCTGGCCAGCCTCTTTTTAGCAACAGCTCCACACTACAGAAAGGGGGTCACAAAAATTTGGTTGCCAGGTAGCTGTCTATGCCACATCCTCTACTGAGTCTGCTGGTAAAATGTATGGGGGTTTGGGACAGGAAACTAAAGATGAAACCACCCTGAAAAGATGGGGAACTCTTTGAGTAGGGGATTTGGAGAGTGGAGAAAGATATAGTACACCAGGAACTTGAAGTAAGTGTGGAACATCAATCCTGGGGTGCAAGATAGTCTGAACAACTCAGCACCCCTGACAACCTCTTTCCTATGACCATTGCACTGAGTTCTTTCTAGGTATAGGGCACTTGGTGCAGTGCAGAGGTTGACAAGTGTGACATAATGGTAGCTATCTCCAAGAGACTTCTAAACTAATTGGGAAGATGTGGGCATGGAAAGATAAATTTTGTTTTCTAGGTAGCATTTGGGAAGTGTCAGGTGAGCAGTGGGGGCAAGTGCTATAAAAGTTCAAATAGGAAGTTATCACTGACTGCTGAGGGCTTAGGGCAGGGGTTTAGTCCAGGTCCTCCAACAAATTTACACCCAGACAGGATTGAATATGTAAGAAATGTATTAAGGTGATGCCTGTGAGAGAAAAGGGGAGGGAGCCAGGGGAGTCTGGGAGAGACTCTAGATAGTGAGCATAAGGTAAATCTGACCCTGAGTGCAGGAGAGAGGAAAGGAACAGAGGTGGGCTGGGTGGAAGCATCTTAAACTACAGAGTAGGTTAAGGAAAGTGAAGCAAGATCATCAGGGAGTCCTTAAGCAAAGTCACCCTCCAGATGAGTCCCACATCTCCCAGGAACTTCAGTTTCTCTGCCACACTCAGTCATTGGCTGGGAGCAGCCTGCAAGATGTGTGGCCTCAGAGTGAATCCAGCCATGGTTTCAGAGAGCAGTAGCTGGGGCCCTTGGTCGGTTATACTCCTTGCAGTTGGAGATCTGAAAGGTACATTCTCACAGCCACCACAGTCTACCCTTAGCCTCACATGGATCTGCCTCTTCCCACAGATTTGGGAAGCAGTTCCTCTCTGTTCCTGTGGGCCTTTCTTCCTGAGAGGAAACTCAGAAGAGGGCATTTAGTAGCACAAGCTATAGTCTCTGTTGCTAGAGTTGATCTCAGAGCCACAACTGGTATTCATCCTCTCCCTCCTTTACCATCCATTCACAAATCCCCTCATCCTCAGCAATCACCTCGGCTGGTCTTGTTGACTTACCTGGTGATGTGACCCAAACTTTCATTCTGGAAGGGTCTGAACCATTGGTAATCATACGTTTCCCAGGCCGTGTTGCATTGTATGTCCATACATGGCTACAACAGAGAGCACCAGGAGGCACCCAAGTGGATCGCTGGCTTCCACATGTGTTCCTCCTTGTCCCTATCGTGTAAAAGCAGCCCCCCTGCTGATCAAGGTCAACTACTCTTGATGGATAGTGATTCTTCTCACTTGCTGGTGCCTGGACACACCGAACTCAGTGCCCTGGCAGCAGCTGCAGCTTGTAATTCAATGGGGTCCTTGTTATATCCTCTGGCACAAGTGTGCCCTCTTTGGGGACTTGGACGTCTAACCTGCAGAGTCAAGAGTTGTGGGTACAGGAAGCACAAAATTCCTCGGTGGGGCATTGGGTGTCATAGTAAGTGGGGTCACTTCTGCTTGGTTCCCAGACCCATCTATTCTTCCTAATGAGGACACAGCACCATATAGAGGTCTCTGATTTAATACATACACTGTGTCTTGAAGGCAGGCGCCCCATCCACCCAAACCCTGTACTGTACTTGCTGCCTCTATCCAGTACTTCAGTGCCCTTGGAAGGCTATTGCAGACCTGCCTTAGCTGAGCATTTTAATGTCTCTGGAGCTCTGCTACTCTAACAATTAGGTCTTCATCCTGCCACTCAGCTGTGTATTCCCTTCCCCTGATGGAGATAAAGGTCTCTTTGTAAGCTATCCCAAAGGCCTATGGCTCTCTCACTTAACCAAAAATTGCTTGTTGTTAATGGCCTTCAGTCTCTCATGATTTCTCTGCAGGCATCAATACAACTTGGTAGTAACTATCCAATTTTACTATCTTTGTAGGCATTGTTCCTTCCCATGTTTTTCAAATGCCTGTGTCATCACATCTGCCACAGCATTCCCCTCCACTGGGCCATTTTCCCAGGTTAACACTGGTGGAATCTTTAGCAACTGAGCTACCATCTTGCGCCAGGAACTACCTATGCCCCACCTACAAACCAGGTTGGCATTTTCTTTGGATGGCAGTAGATGAGTCAGTCCAAGTTTCTATCTTAGCACCTGTTTTCTTGGACCACTTCTGGTACCACTTGTGTAAGTCCAGGTCCCTGAGAAGTGATGCAAAACAAGATTAATCATGCAAGAAATGTTCTAGAGTAAATGACTATTGGAGAAAACGGGGAGGCAAAAAAGGGAGACCAGGAGAGCCATCAGATTACAATGCAAGTCTGATTCTGAGTGAAAGAATGAGGGAAGGAAGATTGGATGTAAGCATCTTACACCCCAGTGCAATTCTAAGGACAGCTTGGATGGTTGTTTTAGTATTTCTCAGAGTCATCTGTCAGAGGAGTCTGGCATCTCCCAGGAATGGGCCTGCCTTAGTATCTGTGCCATGCTCAGTCACTGTCTGGGAGCAGTCCATGGGAAGCAAAACCTTGGTGCAAACAGTGATGAATTGCAGAGGGCAATAGCTGGTGCCCTCATTCAATTATGCTCACTGCAATCAGAGATCTGAGAGGTACATTCTAGTGGCCTCCACGGCAATCTTCGTAGAGGAGGTGAAATAGGGTCAGGGCCTAGAAAATAGGTAGTAATTAGATAAGTAACAGTGGGCAGAAGATACATCCAATGGTGATTGGTAGTCAGAGTGTTCTAGATAAAATAAATGGAGCACTTTACCTGAAGAGCACCATGTCTAAAAGGCTCATTTTAGCGATGTCATGGGAAAAATGATGGAAGTGTACGTAAAAATAAAATTGTTGTGGGCCTTGAATACCGAGGTAAGAAATTCAGACTCTATCTTATTGGCATTGGGAAGTGATGGACATATTAAATTTACATTTTACCCACCTTCTCAGTAGCCTTGAATACTAATGATCACTCTCTCCTTTTTCACTTCCTCCTTCATGAAAAATTCTCTTGGCTTCTTTGACATCATATACTCCTAGTTTTTCTCCTGTATCATTGGCCACTCATTCTCAGTCTCCCTTGTGCAGTTACTCATGACTTGAAATTGGGTGGTTTGCCCAGAGGAGAATATAAATGGGGAAGAGCAAAAGTCTAAGGGTAGAATTAGCTAGTTAGTTAGTTAGTTAATCCATCTAAGCAACTATTTCATGATTATGCCATTCTTAAACCTAAACTCTTCAATGGATTCTCAATGTTCATATGATAAAGACAAACATTCTTTTTTACAATATTTATTTATGGCTGCATTGGGTCTTAGTTGTGGCACGTGGGATTTTTCGTTGCAGTGTGCGGGCTTCTCTCTAGCTGTGGTGCGTGGGCTCCAGAGTGCATGGACTCTGTAGTTGCGGCACGCGGCTCTCTAGTTGTGGTGTGTGGGCTCAGTAGTTGTGGCACACGGGCTTAGTTGCCCCACGGCATGTGGGATCTTAGTTCCCCGACCAGGGATCGAACCCATGTCTCCTGCATTGGAAGGCATATTCTTAACCACTGGACCACCAGGGAAGTCCGGACAAACATTCTTAACTTTGTCTCTAAGACCCTGCATGGCCTAGATCCTACCAATCTCTATGACTCATCTAGTACCATCCCCCCATCTCTCTGCTCCAGCCAAACTGGTCTTCTGTCAACTCCTCAAAATCACCATGCTTCTCTTCTGCAGGGTCTTTGCCTTCACTGGGTAGAAGGTTCATCTCTTCCCTTTTCAATACTTAAGGTCTACTCATCCTTAAATTTCAGTTTGACACTTCCTTAGAGAAGCCTTCCCTGACTTCTTTAAATCAAATGTTTCTGTTATATGTCTCTTATATCCTCTCCTCTTATTTGTAATTATCAAAGTTGTCATTTTATATTTATTTGTGTGAATGTTTGATTAATGTCCGTTTTGTCAAAGTCTCCAACAATACTATAAAGGTACATGAGGGTAAGGACTGTGTCCATGTTATTTTTCTAATATCACTTAGGACAGTGACTGAAATATATTTAACACAGTACCTTAAATAATGAA
Source organism: Kogia breviceps (assembly GCF_026419965.1). Lineage (NCBI taxonomy): Eukaryota > Metazoa > Chordata > Mammalia > Artiodactyla > Physeteridae > Kogia > Kogia breviceps. The sequence goes on from NC_081314.1 coordinate 18,015,128, forward strand.
TGCATGAATGAATAAACAGTAGTAGTTCTTGAGCAGAGGTGGGTGGTGAGATTTGTGCAAATTAGAGACTTAAATAGCTTAATAAGTCAATACTGAGTAAGATAAATTATCGGTCTAGGAGGCTTACATTAAAGGGTCTGGCTAGAAGTCAACTGTAAGTTTGAGGTAAAGAAGGTACACTGGGGCAAAGGCTAAGATGCTGTATAAAAGGACCCCTAGATACAATGACCTAAATAAAATAGCAGTTTATTTCCCTCCCAGGGATGTCTCCAAAGTTTACTTGCAGCAACATTCACTGAGTGTTATTTAAATAGTGGAAAATTAATAACCTCAATGTCCAACAATAGCAGGATACTTAAGTAGATTGCAGTATTACTATTCAATGGAATATCATGAGCTGTTAAAAAGTCATATTGTAGAACAGTGACTCTCACACTTCTGTGTACATTAGAATTACCTGGAGGGCTTGTCAAAATACAGCCTGCTGGGCTCACCCTCAGAGTTACTGATTCAGTAAGCATGGGGTAGTGTGTGAGAATTTGCACCTACAAGTCCTTAGGTGATGCTGATGCTGCCAGGGACCATAATTTGAGAAAATTATGGTTGTTGTAGAAGAAAATTTCACAAAACGAGAAAAAGCTTATGGCATATTGTTAAGTGAAAAAAATAGATTCCAAAAACAGTTTCCAAAATAGAATTGCATTCATGATCTCATTTTGGTGGAAAATATATATGTATTTGTGTACATATAGAGACTGTAAAGACATGCAAATTGTTAACAGGTGGATTTACAGGTGATCTTTTTTGTTTGCATTTATAAATTGTTTGCAAGACTTCCCTGGTGGTGCAGTGGTTAAGAATCCATCTACCAGGGCTCCCCTGGTGGCGCAGTGGTTGGGGGTCCGCCTGCTGATGCGGGGGACGCAGGTTCATGTCCCGGTCCGGGAGGATCCCACATGCCGCGGAGCGGCTGGGCCCGTGAGCCATGGCCGCTGAGCCTGCGCTTCCGGAGCCTGTGCTCCGCAACGGGAGAGGCCACAGTAGTGAGAAGCCCGTGTACCGCAAAAAAAAAAAAAAAAAAAAAAAAGAATCTGTCTACCAATGCGGAGGACACGGGTTTGATCCCTGGTTGGGGAAGATTCCGCATGCCACGGAGCAACTAAGCCCATGCGCCACCACTACTGAGCCTGCACTCTAGAGCCTGTGAGCCACAACTACTGAGTCCACATGCTGCAACTACTGAAGCCGGCATGCCTAGAGCCTGTGTTCCACAACAAGAGAAGCTACCACAATGAGAAGCCCACGCACTGCAACAAAGAGTAGCCCTCACTCGCTGCAACTAGAGAAACCCCACACACAGCAGTGAAGACCCAACACAACCAAATAAAATAAAAATTTTTAACATTTAAAAAAATAATAGTTTGCAGATGTATAACATCTGTAATAAGGGAGTTTGTTCTCATTGCTTTTAATTTTTTTATCGTGGTAAATAAAACACATAACATTTACCAGCTTAACCATTTTTAAGTGTACAGTTCAGTGGTATTAAATATATTCACATTGTTGTGCAACCATCACCACCATCCATCTTCATAACTCTTTTCATCTTGTAAAACTGAAACTCTATGCCCATTAAATATAATAATGCTCCATTATCCCCTCCCTCAGTCCCTGGCAACCACCATTATATTTTTGGTTTTTATGAGTTTGGCTATTCTAAGTACCCCATAAAAATAGAATCATAATAATCGTAATAAGCTGGTTTGTTATTGTTTTTAAGAAAAAGAGTTGATAAGACTTGTTGGGGGAAGTGGTAACCCCAAGGTTATAAGCTTTAGAGAAAGAGAAAACAATGGCATAATGAAAGAATAAAGAAGAGCAACGCGAGACCTGAATATTGGGGAAATGATGTATTCAGTTTTGGATATATACATTTTAAGGTGACTACAGCACATCTACGTGAAGAAGAAAGCAAGAAGCTAGAGATGTGAAACTGAAGCTCGAAGAGATGTCAAAGTAGAGATACAGATACAACAATTACTCAAGAAGAAGGGGTCGCTTAATCCATTAGAGAGAATGAGTTGCCAGAGCGGGGATATGAAATAAGAAGAGCTAACAACTGTGCCCTGAATTCATTCATTCAACCACTCATGTGTCCATTCAAAAATAAATGAATACTTCAGGCCCTCAAAAAACTTATGGTCTGATAAGTGAGAGATGTAAATAGCTGATTTCAATTTAAGAGTATCTTAAATGTCAAACTGAAATAGGAGGAAATAATCCACTAGTGAAAAAGAGAATACACAGATATAGGAACGCTCAGACAGTGCAAAATCACGGAACAATGGAGAAAGAATGTTTTCAGAAGAAAGATGTAATAAATGATAAAAAAAAATTTTCAGAGCGGTCAAGGAAAAGAAGGGTTAAGATTTAGTAAAGTAGGTTGATATTGTTGAATTGTACCTTTCCTTTGTTCCAGAAGTGGGACTGAGGGCCCATAGCTGAGGAAAATGAAGCACAGGACCTCAAATGTTGCAGCCATTTTCCTCAGGACTGAGGCAACAAAACCAGTCCTGCTACTACCAGACACCACCCCAACCTTCTCTCTCTTCCCAGTTCATAGGAAAAGAGAGAAGAAATAAGAGATCAGAGTCTAGTCTTGTGGTTGTGTGTTTATGGCAAGAGGCTTTTTGTTCCCCTCCCAGCAAAACATGCTTTTCCTCTATTCTCACCACCAGGTGAGATTGGAGTCGGGGTATGTGGGAAAGGGAAGCTGATTTCCTGGTTGAATGTATTCTTGAGTAGGAGATGATGTAAGCAAAGGGAAAGGAACAGAAGAGAGATGTCAAATGGGCATTGGAGGTAGGCTATGGAGTAGTCTGAACTCCCACCATTTTTCATAGCAAGAATGAGTAATTCCTGTTAGATGGGCCCTGAGGAAAGTAGCCACGACTGAACCATTTTGGCTGTACCCCACTTCAGGAAGCTATCGCCAGGCCAGGGGGTGCTGGCAGTAGGAGACTATGGGATAGAATGCTGGGAGTGTGAACCAAAGAGGTCCTGGAAGTGGCCAACCCAGAGATATTCTCCCATGAATATCTGGGCGCATGTGAGTGGACACCCAGAAGTAGTCCTAGAAAAATACAAACACATACCCAAGAGAGACCTTGAACTTGGATGCCTGCCACTCAGAACGTCAGTTGCCAGTTAATGTTAGCCAGAGAAGTAGTGGCAACCGTCAGGGTAAGAACTTCGATCCTTCCCAGTTGGGAAGACCCTCGTCCAGACCCACCCCAACCATTAGCAGGGCCCAGGACAAGAGTACAAATGGCAGCTTACATACCACATGTCTAAATATTTATAAGTTATAAATCAAACTAACAAAAAACTTTTAAATAAAATATGTTTCATCTTCCTACTTTGACGACTATATTTTCAAAACAGCATGGAAGGCCAGGTTACAATTTAGAATTTTTGAAGTCCTTGACATTTCACACCAGAATGTGGCATCACAGGTAGAGTTGGTCTCCCAAATATGGCTCCTGGCCCACCTCCCTTCTCTTTTTACTTTGGCTCTTCCTCATTCTTCAAGGTTCCTAACATGCTCACCTCAATCCAAACATCCAATTTCTATTACCAACTGCTGTCCCTTGGCCATTTCTTAGACTCTTGGGCAAATCTCCTTGGCTCTGTGGACCCCTCTACCTGACAGAAGGAGAGGTTTCCCTAGAGTTGCCCTTGCTAGTCTGGGTTTAAGGGTGCTACTGCCCTGTCCCTCTTTCTCTCCTATTTGTACCTACACACCAAGAGAAACTAGACCTTAAAGACTGAAGGGAGAGGAAGAGATAAGATTTTAAAACATTTTGAGGTTCTAGTTTGTGGCAGAAACTTCTAGTTGCCATCCAAAGTCTATTCTCTCCTTCTTCCCTGATAGTAGAACTTCCATTTTACTTGGCAAGTTCATGCCCCTACTAAAAGACTATTTCCAGACTCCCTTCCAAATGGGCATGGCAAAGTGACTAAGTTATGGCCAAAGAAACATAAGAGAAATGTTATGCAGGCTGCTTAAAATTGGAGACTGCTTAAAAGGCTCTGACTCAGCTGGGAAGTGGGCCCTTTTGTTTTCTGAAATGCTGAAGCTTCAGTAGCCATCTTGGACTATAAGATAATCTTGAAGGTAGATGTATTTGCATGGTAGGGTATAAAGACAGAGGCTGAGTCTCGGATGACAGTGGAACTACCATGTCAACTGTGAGTGGCCTACCTCTGGACTGTTTCTAAACATGAAAGACATAAAATTTCTATGTTGTTTAACCATAGTTATTTCAGGTTTTCTGTGATTTCAGTCAAACCCACTCTTGATTCAAAGTTTTAAACTAGACTGGACTTTATTAACCAGAAAGTTATGGGCTCTACTTAAGATGTAATACAAGGACAAGAAAGGACAATTTAATATAGCATTGTTGAAAGTAGTGATTGGACAATAAATAAGTCAAACAGTAGGGGCCCTCTGTGAATAAAGCTTCATTAGAATGGTGGGGGCATAAATCTGATTTCAAGAGATGAAAAAATTAATGGTTAATGAAAAATTGAAATAAGGTTGAATTCTACCAAAAGTTTGACAGATTAAAGGAAGAGAGAGAAGATGAGAGGTCTGAAAGAAGCATATGGCATAGCTAGATAGAACTGAGAAATATAGCAATGAGGGACAGAGGGCTGAAGAAGTAAAACTTGGTAAAACCATGGAGCAAAGTCCTGGAGGAAGCCAGAAAGAGAAGGGAAGAATGAAGGCTGGGGAATTATGGAATATTTTGATGTAGAGAAGAAGGAGATCTTGATTTTCTCCTTAAAGTAGATGTAAGGTCTGCTGCTAAGAATTGGAAGGCAAGGAGGGATGGGAGCTCAACGACATGAGAATGTGGAAAAGGTTTGGAACTGCCCCGTACTGTGGCTAAGAAAGAGCTAGAACTTTCAAATGAGACTTCAATAGTAAAAGGAGCTACCATTTGTGATGCCTACTGTATGCTGGTTGTTACGCTAGTACTTACATAGACCACCCGACTAAAAATGAAAAATCTTTCCAGTTTGCTGCTTATCTCTATAACTACTCCTTCTCAGTCATTTTTTGTGGGATGCTCTTCTCTACTCTTTGTTTAAATATTGGTGGTCCTCAGGGTTTCATTCTTAGCCCTTCTCTCTTCTTATTTCCCCTGGGTAATCTCTATCTCTTCCATGCTTGCTCTTGCCATCTGACTCCCAAGTCTATATCTGCAACCAAGATCCTTCCCTCCTACACCCAGAACACCAGATTCATTTATCCAACTGCCTATAGGACATTTAATTTGGAAGTTCCACAGCCACTTTAAACTGCATATGTCTAAAACCTGCATTCATCATTTCCCTTCAAACCCATTTTTCCTGCTGAGCCCCCTATTCTGAACTTATAGAATAATCTTAAGAGTAGAGACTGGGGAACTAGACAGCCTGGATTCAATTCTCACCTCACATTAACTGTGTGACCTTGAACAAATTACTGGACCTCTGTGCCTCAGCTTCCTCATATGTGAAATGGGGGGGATAAAAATAATACTCCATAGTGTTGTTGAACAGATTAATGAGTTAATATACTTAAATGACTTAGATCAGTACCCGGCACATGGTAAGGCCATGTAAGTGTTTGTTATTATGGTTGGCAAAATAAGAGAACTTGGACATCACCTGTGATTCTCATTCTCACATTCCACCATTCATCAACTCCTATTGATTCAGTCTCCTAATATCTCTCATCCCTCACTGACACGACCCTAGCTTAATGCCCAAGATCAAGGGTCAGTAAATTTTTAAAGTAAGAGGCCAGCTAGGAACTTCCCTGGTGGCCCAGTGGGTAGGACTCCACGCTCCCAATGCAGGGGGCCCGTGTTCAATCCCTGGTCGGGAAACTGGATCCCACATGCATGCTGCAACTAAGAGTTCACACGCCGCAACAAAGTCCACATGCTGCAACGAAAAGATCCTGTATGCCGCAATTAAGACCCAGTGCAGCCGCCCCTCCCCCCCAAAAAAAAGAGGCCAGCTAGTAAATATTTCAGGCTTTGCAGGTCACAACTACTCAAATCTCCTGTAGCAGTGCAAAAGAAACTCTAGACAATTCATAAATGATTGAGTGTGGCTGTGTTCCAACAAGAATGTATTTATGGACACTGAAATTTGAATTTCATATAAATTTCATGTGTCATAAAATATTATTATTATTTTTAAAAATTTAAAAGAGTAAAAAAATTCTTAACTTGTAGGCCATACAAAAATAGGCCTTTGGCCTTCAGACTGTAATTGACGACCCCTGGGCAAGATCCTTTTTTGGTGAAATACTGCAGTGGCTTCTTAATTGGTCTCTCAGCTTCTAATCTTGCACCTCCACCCGAAATCTATTTTCTATTTTCTATGATGTCCCATTACTCTTAGGATGACCCTTATAATGTCCATAAAATCCTTCATATCTCATCACTTTTCCTCTTATAATATATATGCTTTAGCCCTACTCAACTACATGAAATTTCCCAAATATGCAAGCTTCTTCCTCTAGGCCTTACTACATTCTCTTCCTGCCCTTCCCCTGTTTCTCCTACTTGTCCTTCAGGTAACATTTTATATATCACTTCCTCTATATTTTCCTGAGCTTTGATGTCTGGTTAGGTGTCCCTTCTCATGTTTTTACAGCACCATATTGAAATACTTGTCTCATTGTGTTATAACTATGTTCATTTCTGTCTTAGCTGGTAGACTGGAACTCCTTGAGGCTGTTTTTTTCACCTGTGTACCCATAGTGCCTGTGTTAGAAACACATTTGATGAATATATGACTCTCCATGGTAACCCTTCAAGGAAAGTATTTTTATCCCCACTCTACAGTTGAGAAAACTAAGGCTCAGAAAGCTTGAATATTTTCCTGAAATCTACATAGTATGTATTGGAATAAAGATTTGTTCATACTAATTCCACTACTCCATGTTACCTCCCAAAGCTCAGGAATAACAAGAAGGACAACGTGGCCCACAAAGTCTAGTTTGTTCAACTTCAGGTTAGAAATATTTTTTTAACCATTTTTAAAAGTTGAAATATAGTTAATTTACAATGTTGTGTTAGTTTCAGGTGTACAGCAAATATATATATATATATATATACACACATATATATGTCAGGTTAGAAATCTTCATTCTTAGCTTGTAGTCTGTCTCTGAGTTGCAAATACCATGCTTTTCCGGTTTTATAGAGAAATAATTGACCCATATGACTGTATAAGTTTAAAGCATACATCATGATGGTTTGATGTACATATATTACAAAATGATTACAATAGGTTCAGCTATCATTCATCTTCTCATACAGGTACAATAAGAAGAAAATAAAGAAAAGAAAAAAGGAAAATATTTTCTCCTTGTGATGAAAAATCTTAGGGTTTACTCTCTTCGTAACTTTCCTGTTTATCACATATCAGCGTTAGTTATAGTCATCATGTTGTACATTATATACCTAGTACTTATTTATCTTATAACTGAAAGTTTGTACCTTTTGACCACCTTTCTCCAATATTTCCTTCCATCACCCATCGCCTCTAGTACCACAAGTCTGATCTCTTTTTCTATGAGTTCGTTTGTTTTTATTTTCAGAAATTCCACATATAAATGAGATCATATAGTATTTGTCTCTCTCTGACTTATTTCACTTAGCATAATGCTTTCAGGGTCTATCCATGTTGTCACAAATGGTAGGACTTCCTTGTTTATTTTTTTAAATGGCTGAATAATATTGCATTGTATACATGTGCCACAACTTCTTTATCCATTTATCCATGGATGGACACTTAGATTGTTTCCACGTCTTGGCTATTGTAATTAAAGCTGCAGTGAACATGTGGGTGCAGTTATCTTTTTGAGCTAGTGTTTTCATTCCCTTTGGATATATTCCCAGAAGTGAGATTGCTGGATCATATGGTAGTTCTAATTTTAATTTTTTAAGGATCCTCCATATTGTTTTCCACAGGGGCTGTACAAATTTAGAATCCCACCAACAGTGCATCAGGGTTTCCTTTCCCCCCCCGCCATCCACACCAGCATTTGTTATCTCTCATCTTTTTGTTGATGGCCATTCTAACAGATGTGAGGTGATATCTCATTGTGGTTTCAATTTGCATTTCTCTGACTAGTGATGTTGAGCATCTTTTCATGTACCTCTTGGCTTTCTGTATATCTTCTTTGGAGAAATATCTATTCAGGTCCTTTGATCATTTTTAAATTGGATTTTTTTTCTATTGTGTTATGAGAGTTCTTTTTATATTTTGGATATTAACCCCTTATCAGATATATGGTTTGCAAATACTTTTTCCCATTCCACAGGTTGTCTTTTCACTTTATGATGGTTTTCTTCTTCTGTGCAGAGCTTTTTAGTTTGGTATAGTCCCACTTGTTTATTTATTTTTATTATTATTATTTTAAATATTTATTTATTTATTTATTTTTGGCTTAGTTGGGTCGTCCTAGTTGTGTTAGGCGGGATCTTTCATTGCGGCACACAGGCTCTTCGTTGCAGTGTGCGGGCTTCTCTCTAGTTGTGGCACGTGGGCTCCAGAGCACATGGGCTCCAGAGGGCATGGTCTCTGTAGCTGTGGCCCATGGGCTTAGTTACCCTGTGGCATCTGGGATCTTATTTCCCTGACCAGGGATCGAACCTGCATCCCCTGTATTGGAAGGTGGATCCTTAACCACTGGATCACCGAGGAAGTCCTCCCACTGTTTATTTTTGATTTTGTTGCTTGTGACTTAAATGTTATATCCAAAAAAATCATTGCTAAGACTCATGTCAAGGAGTTTTATTCCTATATTTTCTTCTAGGAGCTTCATGATTTCTGGTGTTACATTTAAGTCTTTAATCCATTTTGAGTTAATTTTTGTTAAGTGTTGTAAGATATGGGTTCAATTTCATTTTTCACATGTGAATATCCAGTTATCTCAGCACCATTTGTTGAAGAGACTTGTCTTTTCTCTACTGAGTATTCTTGGCTCCCTTGTCAAATATTAGTTGACCATATATGCTTAGGTTTATTTCTTGGCCCTCAATTCTGTTCCATTCATCTATTTGTCTGTTTTTATGCCAGTGCCATACTGTTTTGATGACTATAGCTTTATAGTACAGCTTGAAATCAGGAAGTGTGATGCCTCCTGCTTTGTTCTTCTTCCTCAAGAGTTCTTTGGCTCATTGGGGTCTTTCGTGGTTCAAAGATCATTTTTTTAAGCCTTTATTGTCCAGGAGTGTCTATTAAGATATCTTTACAGATCCTATTTTATCCAAGAGGTATACCCTTTTGGAAACCATTTTTGCAATCCCTTTTTCTGTCCCTAAGCAGTTCCTGCTCTCATTTCACATAGCAGTGATTCCAAACTCTCATCACTCTCTTGATGAACTTTTCTCACTACCTTCCCTAATAGAAAAATTTTGAACAGTCAAATTTAGGACTGAGACTCTTTTAGTCCTACCTTGACTCAACTTGCTTGACCAGAGAACTGTCTCAGTCATGTAGTGCTGAACCCTGTAGAGTAAGTTGGTGGCCCTGAGACTAGCAACCTTCAGGTAGTACCATAGGCCATATGGAACAGGTGGGGATTGTAAAGAGATACAAATTGTCCTAAGACAAATAGGGAATCTTAGATAATGGCCACATAGACAGCCCCCAGGGACAAACAGGCTGTGTTCCAAAAATTCAATTTTAAATTGACTGTTTGGAATGCAGAACACATTTTCTCTTAGAAACAATGCTGTGAATAATTGCAGTTATTTTCCCAGGAAAGTCTACACAAGCTGTTTAACCCTTAGTGTAACAGAAATATCTACTAAGATACTTTAGATTTGCATCAAGTGCATCCTTAAATCCTTACCACTCTGAATTATAAATTAGCTGTTTACATAGCTGCCACTGCAACTAGACTGTGAACTCTTTGAGGGCTGGAAACTGTTGAATTATTCATTTTTGTATTCTGAATGCCTGGCATATAAATGGCAATAAATGTTGGTTGCATAAATGAATGGACAAATTTAATAGGCATTTGAATAGTGTTGAAAGTGTCTAATGGAATAAAAACAGTAACATTTAGTAGGTACCTTAGTATGTGTCTGGCACTCTGCTAGGCGGATGACCAACAAAGCAGCTGCTTTATCTAGGCTGGAGTTAGGGATGAAAAAGCTGAAGGCAATTTTAATATTTGAGATATAAAATAAATAGGTGCTAGATTTGCTAAATAAATGTTCTGGATGAAATGAATGGATATATGTATGGATTTAGAAAAGAATTCATTGAAAAAATATCAACAGGAATTGATAGGCAAAGGGATATGGTTCTTTTGAGGGGCATCTTTTGTGGAGGAGATAGGTATGACCACAGCTAAAGAGCAGAAGATGGAAAATGAAGTTTGGTAACATTCAGAAGGGAGTGGTTGGAAAGAACAGGATTGGTTTGGATTAGGCCCTCATTTAAGTTCATCTGGTTTGCTGTTCCCCAAAAAGAGGTATTTGCTCTGGCCAGTCTTCAGAGATTTGTTGTAAGTTAGATTAAGCTATTATCACTCTCCATAGATTGAGGTTGATTGGATTGATTTCTTTCCAGATGACAGTAGATTAAGCACTTGTTAAAATTTGGTAGGGTAGTGAGCCTGGGCAGCTATAACACAATACCATAAACTGAAACTGAGCTGCTTAGACAATAAATATTTATTTCTGCAATTCTGGATGCTGAAAGTGTGAGTCAAGGTGCCAGCATGATCACCTGGTGAGGGCCCACTTTTGGGTTGAAGATGGCTGACTTCTTGTTGTATCCTCAGATGGCAGAGAGAGTAAGAGCTCTCTGGGGTCCTTTTTATAAGGGCACTAATCCCATTCTTAAGGGTTCCACCCATGACCTAATTATCTCCCAAAGCTCCACCTTGTAATACTATCATATTGGAGGTTAAGATTTCTATATACATATAGGGACTTCCCTGGCGGTCCAGGGTTGAAGACTGTACTTTCTTTCACTGCAGGGGGCATAGGTTCGATCCCTGGTGGGGGAACTAAGATCCCATATGCCAAGGGGCACAGACACACACAAAAAAGATTTCTACATATAAATTTGGGTTTGTGGGGACACAGACAACAGATGGTTATAATGGCAAAGGCACTGGAGTGGAAACCCTAGGTAGTGAGGGAGAATGCAACCTGGGAAGAGGGAACATTATTTCTAGGTAGATTTTGGTGTAGAAAGAAGAAGGAGGGGGCAGAGGAAGGAGTGTGAAAGAGGAGGAGAAAAGAAGGCAAACTATTTCACAATTTTGTAAAGGGCTTAACCCCTCAGAAAATCCCTTTGAGTTGCTGCCAGCCTGATCTTTGTTCTTTGAAAGTATAACTACAACTACTTCTGCATTTATTTTATTATTCCCAAAGTGGTAGAGTACAATCAATAAATACTTATTGATTGATTATTCTGAGTGTTTCAAATCAATCCACACTTCTTGTTTTATTAAGGATCTTAGAATTGACGTTGATCTAGCTGATGTAAGAACCGTCTTTAAATTTGTAAGACATTTTATGTCTTTCCCCAAGGAGAAGCCAATATGTGTCCATGCCTATTATTCACCACACACTGTACTGGGGTGTTTACTTACATTATTGCGTTTCTAGTAATTCACCATTATTTTAACTTAAAAAATCTTTACTATTTTTAAAATCTTTTGGCCACCCCACAGTATGTGGGATCTTAGTTCCCTGACCAGGGATCGAACCCGTGCCCCCTGCATTGGAAGCACAGTCTTAACCACTGGACTGCCAGGGAAGTCCCTGTCATTATTTTAACAATTACCGAGTACTTGTTATATGTCAAACCCTATGCTAGGCAATGACGATAAAAGGCAAAGAGGGAGGGCTTCCCTCGTGGCGCGGTGGTTGAGAGTCCACCTGCCCATGCAGGGAACACGGGTTCGTGCCCCGGTCCGGGAAGATCCCACATGCCTTGGAGCAGCTGGGCCCGTGAGCCACGACCGCTGAGCCTGCGTGTCCAGAGCCTGTGCTCCGCAACGGGAGAGGCCACAACAGTGAGAGGCCCGCGTACCGCAAAAATAAAAAAAAAGAAATAAAAAAAAGAAATAGAACTGTATATTATAACAGTTTTATTTGAAAGTGAGCTTAGAAAAGATCCATTTAAAAAAAAAAAGATGAGACTTTGAAAAAAGTGAATTTTATAGACTGTCATTTTCTAAATAGAAGACGACCAAATATATTTTGCACAGCTTTGTTCGTTTTACAAAATTAGGAAAATAGATTATTTTTGCTTAATACTTACATACTGATTATATGCTAGAACTTGTAAAGAAAATACACCTGTTCTCAAATGGTAATAGAAATTATATATCAGAGGTTACATGGGTTCCCTTAACTCTTCATTTCTACTCTAAGTGGCAAGCCTCTAAAACTAACAGGTATTTGTGCCGCTAAAGATTTACATACGTCATAAATCTTACTTTGCAAACATGTGTAGAGCATTTGCTATGGGCAAAAAATTATGCTGAAGAGCTCTGGTGTATCCAGAGATAATGATTCCTACGCTGTTTCTATTTTTAAAGAAAGTTTTGTCCTTTTGGAGGGGAGGGGAATCGGACGTTAATTTAGGCTTTGTTTATTTATATCTCAGTATCCTTGGTCTCCTGCAAAAACACAAGGCCAAAACTTGTTTAAAAAAAAGATAATACTTTAAAGGACTTGGGTTCTAAAGCAGGACCATGGGTTCTTTAAGAGATCTGTTCACAGAGAGGGGCTAGGTCTCTTAAAGAGCTAAAATAGAGGTTCGTTTTGTTTTTAAATTGTACTCTGTTCTCGTGGAGAGCTCTGTGTGGTCCCAGCCGGTGCCCTAGGAAGGCCGGGCTGCCCGCGTCAGTCGGACTCCAAGGACCAGAGACCGCAGGAAGAGCCCGCTCGGACGGGCAGGAGAGGCAGGTGGGTCCGGGCACCGCCGCTTCAGAGGGCCTTCCTGGGCCTCAGAGGCCTCAGGCCGCCGTCGACGCGGGCAGCGGCCCCAACCAAGAAACTGAAGCTCGAACGCCGGCTGGGCGCACAGCCGCGTCGCTCGTCGCCTCTCTTCTGGGTTGGGCGAGGGGCGGCAGCGCCCTTTCGGCGGCCGGGAAGCGCGGTTCCAGGAGAAAGGCCGCGAGGGCGGGGCTTGGGGCGGTGCGGGGCTTTCTCCTCACTTCGCGGTCAGCCAGGGCGAGGAGAGGCCGCGTTGCGCCAGCGAAGAGAGCCACATGGCGCGACCCAGCGGGGCCTCCGCGTTGGCGGACACCGAGGAAGCAGTGTAGTGCGAGAAGCCTACAGCCCACACTGGGGAAAGATGGGTCAACTAACGAATGTTTCACCACAACCCACACGCCTAAGAGGGAATTTGAGAGCGCATGGGGGAGGGGCAGAAAGAGCAGACGGCTCGCCGGGAGCATGCTCTGTACAGAGAGCCGTAAGTGGAGAGCCAGGCATGCGCAGTGAGCTCAGGGTGGGTTGGCAGCGGGGAGGGGCTGGCGTGAGCGGGCTGATGTGTTTATCCGGTTTTCTGGGTGGGCGGTCAAAGCGCACGCGTAAGGGCGAAAGGCGGTGGAGCTGGGTAGTGGAATGCGCATGCGCAGAGCGAGCCGGTAGCTCTGGGAGGGCGCGGAGGGGGCTCTTAGAGGAGAAGCAGAGGAAAAGGGAAGCGAAGGGAAAGCAAAGGGCGGGGGGGAGGGGTGAGAGTGTGGTCTGCGCATGCGTGCGACCGCTAGCGACGACGGCGGCGGGGGAGTCTCGGGGATGACAGTGGCTTTGCCCGTTGGGGTAACGGTCGTCGTCGCCGGCAGGGCCTGAGGCGTCGCACAGCCCGCGGGATCCATTAAGGCCGCAGCAGCCCGGGCCCTACCGAGCTAGAGTGGCGCGTGGAGTCGGGGTGAGGGCGGCGAGGCACGGGGGGAGGGGCCTGCGGCTGGGCCTTGCTGTGTGCGCTGGGCGGCGGCGGGGCCTGGCGGTGTGAGCGCTCGCCGCAGCCTCTGCCGCGGCCGGGTGGGCGCCGTGGGCGGCGGCGACCGTGGTGCTTGGCGGAGGAGGCGGCCGTGTGTGCCGCGCGGAGAAGATGGCCGGGCAGTGAGGGGGCGGCGCTTGCGCCTGGTGACCTCGGAGTAAGCGACTGAGGAGCGAGGGCCGCCGCCGCGGCCCGGCCAGGCCTGCTCCCCGCCCTCTCCCGCCGCCGCCGGCCCGCGCACTTCCTCCCCAGCCCTCCCCTCTCGGGCGGGGGCCTCTCCTGTCCGCTTCGCCACCTCAGGGAACTGCCGGGCTGTAATCGCCGGGGCGGAGAGCCAGGCGTGTCCGATATGGAGAGAGCGGCGGCGGCCTCCGCCAGCCGCAGCAGCCACGTTCGTCGCCGCCGCGGCTCGGTGCACTAGATCGAGGAATCCGACGACCGCACCGCAGTCCTTGCCGTCGCCGCTGCCTCCGCGCCGGGCGCTGTGATGGAGTAAGGGCCTTGCAGCCCGTGAGAAGCGTGGCCGCCCCTGGACCGGGCCGGGGCCTGCTCCCGCGACCGCCCAGCTCGACCACAGGAGGTGCCTTCGCGTCCCGAGATGCAGCTCGAGCGCAGGCCGCCCGCCGAGCCGCGGGGCTAGACTGAGCGCCGAAGCCGCCGCGTTCTGCGCCCCGCGGCCGCTCGGGACAAACTCGAACGCTGGTTTCTCTCTCTCTTTTTTTTTTCCCCTTGGTCTGAAAATCTCAGGGACGGAGGAGGGGCGCCAAGGCCCCATGTGTGGGAGGACTGCTACAGCTCTACAAACTTGTACGGATTTTGGTTACAACTTTGGCCAGTGGTTCTCCCCCGATTTCCTCCGAATTGTTGCAAATTCGCCATTGTTCCCTGGCTGCTTACAAAGTTGGATCCGGAATTTCTCTTCAACCGAGAGCCAACAGTGTCGAAGTGTCTGCAATGAACCCCGTGAATGCTACTGCTCTCTACATTTCCGCGAGCCGCCTAGTGCTCAACTACGACCCCGGAGACCCCAAGGCGTTTACAGAGATTAACAGGCTCTTGCCTTACTTCCGACAGTCCCTCTCGTGCTGCGTTTGCGGTGAGACGCTTTTTATTGTTCCCCTTTTAGTGCTTGTTTTAAAAAAACTCTGGGCGATGGTAGCAGAAACGGTTTGACGGCGGGTAGTTTGTATTAAACTTTTATTATTTGTGCGGTAGTGTTCGGTCTTTAGTTTTGAAACTCGGCAGAGGACTTTCCCCCGGCATTTCAGAAAGACAGAACCCTTCCAAACCGCTCTGTACAGCGGCCTCAATGTTCAAAGCTGTTAAATTCGCCTTGGGTCATTTCTGGTGTGTGTGTGTGTGTGTGTGTGTGTGTTTTTTAAGAGGTGAAATATGCATCTATGTTGCTGCTCCCCTCTTTTTTTTTTTTTTTTTTTTAAAGCTTTTGATACCAGAGCTGACTTAATACCTACCTTGGTTAAACGTGGTTAAACCTGTTAAAACACCTACATGTGGCGTGTTTGCATTTCCCCAAACGTGTTGTGTGGGTGGTGGTATGGCGGGTGAAGTCGGTGCGGAACTTTTTCCCCCGGATTCTTCTAATGCTTTGACAGTTTGACGATAAACAGTGAGCCAGGGCAGACTGATGGTACTCAGTGCTTTTTAGCTGGTGGGATTTTTTACAGGATTACGTTTCTTTGTGGTTTTACTATATTGTGGCCTGGTAGAGGGTTATTTTGGGTGTTTTTGTTCAAGAAGTATTACTTTGTGCTGTGTAGGATATTTTCAAGTTATTTTTGAGAGATGAAGATATGCTAAATTGTCTAATAAATCCGTGTCTCAGAAGTGATAATTTGTGATTATTATCTCTGATTAATTGTATGCGTTTAATAATAATTTATTTTTGAAAATACTTAGACTGAAAAAGTTAACATAAAGGAAAGGGTAACTGGCAAAACCAAAACTAATACTCCACTTCATATTCTTACTTCGCCAAAACTTTTGAGGTTTTGTTGACCACTTACTTGTTTAGTCAGAATTTGAGAAATTCAGGCATTTCAGTCTTTCACTTTATCTTAAGAGAAATTTTGCGACTGTAGTGGCTGAAGGGAGAAATGATATTCATTTGAGGTTCATTCAGCATTTTCCGTATAGCTCTGGGGCAAAGCCCTGAGGGGGTAAAGAAGAGGTGGAGAGTGGTTTTTTTTTTTTGCACATCGGGTTCTTAATCTCATAAACATTTAAGTAACTCTTACAAGCGATTAAGTGCTACTCTGACTGGTAACCGACACTTAACACCTTTATAGAGAAGCAGTTGGCCCTGGTAAATCACTTAATTGCCCTGGGCCTCAGTTTCTTAGCATGTAAAATGAGAGCTTTGGGCTAGATTCAAAGTTTTTTTCCCGCTTATATTTTACAAATATAGTATAAGAATTTGCTTAGTTTCATCGTACTCCGCCACCCCACTCTCACTTTTTTTTTAAATGGAGTGCTTTTTTTTTTTTTTTTTTTTTTTTTTAATGTCTTCATAGCTTTTGATAGTTTGTGGAATGAGGAGATGGGGCTACTATAACTTCTTTCAACACAAACCTTTATTTTTGTGGGGGAATTGCTACTGTGGTGATGTAGAGGGCATAGACCAGCCCATTCTGGCCTGCTACAACTGCAGTAGAGAGTGATGTCATTATCCAGGTAACACTTGAAGATCTGGAAGGTCTGCTTTTCACATGGTGGACTTAGCTCTCAAAGAGGGAAATGGTAGTTTTGCAGATGCTTGGAATTTTAAGTTCTTATCAGTAGCTTCAGGACAGTTGTGGTCTAATTGAACATTTTCCCAGAATCTAACCTGGATTTTAAAAACTGGTGTTAAAGATAAAGCTACATTAAAAAGTCCTACTGTAGCTTTTTAAAAAAAAAAATCAGTCTTGACAACTCAAAGGAATTTTTCTGACATTGGGGCTTTTAATTATTCCTTCTTGTTCAAGCTTCTCTTCCCTGCCATCGTATGCAAAATACTTGTGGGTTCTACTTCTCCCTTATAATTGAGTAACTGGCATAAAATTTCAGCAATATGGATGTAGGTTCAGTTTTTTCCCCTCATCTCTTTGGACATAAGTCTGTGGTTATGAAGAGATGGGGGAAAAAAACCCAGATATTTGAATTCAGATCCAACTTTTTTCATCTTTGTGTCAGATACTGTCCTGGACTCTTTTTCCTAGCTGGAAAGCATAAACTCCTTCCAGTTAACAGGGCATGTGCAGTCTTATTTCATTAGGATAATAGATGCTGTAAATAGGGAGTTTGTTTCAACAGATCCTTCAGGGTCTGACCCAAACCTCCCCTTTTAGCTTTGTATTTAACTGCCCTCTTAATTTCTAATAATTTCTCAGCTTCAGTCAGTTTGATAGTTTTGTCTTTTCGAACATACATGCCTTATGTCTTCCTTCTCTTTTCCCCACCTTTGCTCTTTGAAGTTCCTTCTGCCTAAAATATATTCTTTTTGTGTATTGTCTAACTCATCAACTCTCTCCCTCCTCAGTGAATTCTTTGTTCTGTCACAGGTGTTTTTTAACTCTTTCAAATTATTCTATCTTAGGGAAAATACTATTTTTTGGGTACATTTCTGTGTTCCTTCTGCCACATTCTCTCCTGTTCAGTGAATAGCATGTAGGTGTTTATGACAGACTCAGAGAAAGAAAGAGGAGGTGAGGGAGGGGAAAAAAGGTCTATGAACTTTGCAGTTAGGTACAAATCTTAACTTCTACTTTCTGTCTAGGGCAGTTATTTTAACTTTTTGCCTAAATTTCTTGTATCTACAAAAGGGGGTAATATCTTCTTTAGGTTTTTCCAAATTTGTGTTATATGTGAGTTTATTTTTAAGTGGGAAAAACCTTTTGAACCCATGAGAACAAGTCTGTGGACTTTGTGCCACCCTTGCGCAGAGGTGGACAAAGGTAGGGGGTAAGTGAGAGAAGAGATTGAACTGTCTGGTCAAATATTGTCAAACCTAGATTATTCACTGGAACTACTGGTTTTGTTATCATTGTTCTTTGAAATGTTAATTAGTTGATTATCACTGCTTGTTTTTCAGTTGCTTTGTATGTTTAAACTTTCTGGTGAATGGGATAGCAATGCTCCAGAGAGTTATTGTACTTTTTAGGCCACAGAAACAGTGACCAAGACAGTATTACTGTGGGTACTATTTCTGTGTCAGTTCGTTCCCCTTGTTCTTAACGTTGGACTTGCTTTATCATTTATCACGAAGTATGTAGAATTAATTTTCTTTTGATGGCATGAAATTCAATAAATTCTGCCCTAGGGATTTTAAGTTTTTTTATTAAGCTTTTATATCCTCAAATGACATAACAAATTTGATATGTAGAATCAAATACTGCTAAAACTGGAAGGACATGTTAAGTGGAAAAATAGTATTCTCTGAGATATTTGGAGTCCTGTAAATTAATCATGGTCAAATCTCAGGGACTTGAATATTTCCCTGATGTTTTAAATTCTAGAAACAAAGTGGTTTTGGCTTTTACTGAAGAGTTGTGGAACTTTTGGATATCCAGTTTCTTATTTATAAAATAGGAAGGAGCTGGAGAATAGTGTTTCCCACTGACCTAAGCTGACCAAGTTTTTGTTTTGTATGTTAAGGACTTAAAAAAGCAAATCCTGTCATCTTTTTTTACTACTGCTACTCTCACATGCCACTACAAGGTACGTGGTTCCCCGAGGGTGAGAGTCTTGCTAGTCTTGTTCACTGTTGTAGCCCTGCACCTGACAGTTTCTGGCTGAACAAGCATTGTTGAATGGGTGAAACTGCTGATAAAAAGAGCAAGGTTCAAAGTAGGAAGGATGTGCTCTCAGAATAAAGTATATGCCTTAAAATTAAATAGATTTAGCTTTATGAAAGACTACTTCATTTTCCTTATTTTTCTCATTTTGGCATTGTTTGTGGGCCCACTTAAGAATTAGTGCAGTAGATTATCTCAAGAATCTCTTCCAGTTCTGGAGTTCTGATTCTTTTAGCAGAAATACTTTGTTTTTGACTGAGCAAACAATTTATAAATAGCAAGAATCTTCTAAAATGAAATTTGAGCATTTAGCATGATTTATTTTAAACTACATATCTTTTAGAGGTTAAATTAAAAGGCCATTTGTTTAATCGTATGTTAAGCATTATACTAATGTTTTATATTTATATTTTTCTCAATTGTGAGTTCATTTGCTACTTAAGATTTTATTTTTCTTGTACTTAAAATCACTATAATTAAATTTTTTATTGTAGTAGCAGATAATGTAAAATTTACCATCTTAATCATTTTTAAGTGTACAATTCAGTAGTGTTGAGTATATTTACATTATTGTGAAACAGGTTACCAGAACTTTTTGATCTTGTAAATCTGAAACTCTGTACCCAACAAGCAACTACCATTTTCTTCCTTCCCCCCCAACCCCTTGTAACCACCATTCTGTTTTTCTGTCTCTCTGAATCTGACTACTGTAGATTCCTCATATAAGTAGAATCATGCAATACTTGTCTTTGTTGACTGGCTTATTTCACTTAGCATAATGTCTTAAAGGTTCATCCGTGTTGTAGCATGAGACAGGATTTCTTTCCTATTTAAGGCTGAATAATATTCTATTGTATGTATACACTATGCTTAGTTTATTCATTCATCCAACGTTGGACATTTGAGTTGCTTCCACCTCTTGGCTGTTGTGAATAGTGTTAAGAACATGGGTGTGTAAACACTATTTGAGACTCTGCTTTTAGTTCTTTTGAATATATACCCAGAAGTAGGATTGCAGGGTTGTGTGGTATTTCTATTTTTATTGTTTGAGGAACTCCATACTGTTTTCCATAGTGGTTGCACCGTTTTACAATCCTACCAGCAGAACAAGGTTTCCAGTTAGTTTTTCCATATCTTTGCCAACACTTGTGTTTCCTGTTTTGGTTTTTGTTATTGGTGTGTGTGTGTTTGTTTTTTGGATAGTAGCCATCCTAATGGGTGTGAGATGATATCGCATTGTGGTTTTGATTTTCATTTCTCTTATGATTAGTGATGTTGGTGATCTTTGCATATGCTTCTTGGCTGTTTGTATATCATCTTTGGAGAATCACTATCATTTTTTTTATCTTGAA
This sequence comes from Kogia breviceps, assembly GCF_026419965.1. Lineage (NCBI taxonomy): Eukaryota > Metazoa > Chordata > Mammalia > Artiodactyla > Physeteridae > Kogia > Kogia breviceps. Next base: position 18,035,325 of record NC_081314.1, read on the forward strand.
AATTTTTTTTTTTTTTGCTCACAAAATCTTTATTAATCACCGTGATGTTCTCAGTGCTGGAATAAAAAGATGAATTAAGACACATGGCCCCTACCCATATGTTGCTCAGTGTTATGGGGAAGACATAAGTAAACCAGCAGTTATTGTGTGTTAGAGGCACTTATGTTATTACCAATATTGATGTAATATTAACTTACTTGTAAGTTAATTTTGTCACATGTGTAAAAATTTCAGAAATTAACAGTAAGTGAGATTTTCCCCCCACGTAACTCATTTTTGAATAACTGTTTGGGTCAAAGTTTGGGCAACCCTCACTGGGGTTAAAGCAGAGTTTAGTTTACTAGTTTTTTCTTGGGACTTAAGTTTACCTGTTCTCTCTGATCTGGGAAGAATTCTTTAGGGAACATTTATCTAGTAGGCTGGTTAAGGAAGAACAATATTTAGTACTGTGTTCTGGCAGATACTCTTCTTTTATGTCAGATATATTAATTTAACTGTTGGTTTCTTTAGTTCTAAAATATTAGTTCCTACTTGGTTATGTTTATGTACAGTGAAATTGCCTTAGGGAAAGGGCTCTAAATGCATTGTTCTGGATACTGAGAGAGAAGAAAAGAGCTTTGATCCGTCAGCCTTTGTTATATGATAAAACCAACTGAAAAGTTAATAATACCAGTTTAAATAATGATTTGGGGCAGACAGTATGGTACTGTAGAATTAGGCAGCAGAAATTGTTGCAATCTAGTGAGAACTAGGAAGTATGGTGCTTGAGCTAGGTCAGGAGGAATGGTGAAAAGTGAACATTTTCAGCAAGGCTTGAGGGAGAGAACATTGGCTTGTTTAGGCTGCAGAAAATCAAGTTTATCTCTAATGAAGAGTCCTTGTAGGAGAGTCCATCCATGCCCTATAGTGGTAACTCAGGGGCCTTTTTGTAGGGAACCTTGATTCAAGGCTAAGGACTTTAACATTTACTTCCTAGACCTGTTCTTTTTCAAAGTGTGCTCTGTAGCCCACCTAAATCAAACCTAAAGGGATTGTTAAAATTCAGATTTCCAATTATCATATTAGGCTGATTGAATTGGAATCTCTGGGCAGGGCCTTGTAATGTGCATTTTATGCCCCCACCCCCCGCCCCTCGTCTTGATATGTGTAGGGGAATTTGCAAATCCCTGTTGTGTTTGAGAAATATTTTAAGTAGGAGAGTGATGTTATATAGATTTTGCTTTAAAAAAGGTTAGTTTAGGAATAGACTGTAGGATTGATTATTGGAGTGTGGTGAAACCCAGTTAGGAAGGATATCAGATGTATCCATATTATAGAAGCTGGAATAGTGGTGGTAGTGAAAAGGAAACAACGTAAGGTAACGCAAAGGGAAAATTTTGTCCTCTTTATGGTTATCGTAACCGTAATTTTTTGGTATACTGTATTACAATTTGTCTTTGGTTAGGCATATTTCACTGTGAATAGATTAAGTATTTTCTATCCTTAAATTTATAAACATGTCTAGTACAGTGCTTTCACAGGGTATATATACTTGATAGAAAGTACTGAGTTGTATGGAAGATCCGATAAAACCTGCTGTGACGATGTGAGAGAGTGGCAGGGACATATACACACTACCAAATGTAAATTAGATAGCTAGTGGGAAGCTACAGCATAGCACAGGGAGTTCACCTCTGTACTTAGTGACCACCTAGAGGGGTGGGATAGGGAGGGTGGGAGGGAGGGTGACAAAAGAGGGAAGAGTTATGGGAACATATGTATATGTATAACTGATTCACTTTGTTGTAAAGGAGAAACTAACCCACTATTGTAAAACAGTTATACCCAAATAAAGATGTTAAAAAAAAAAAAAAAAAAAAAAACCTGGCTTATCAGGTGCTTGGGAGAGGATTCAGTTACGATAGCAAATAGACGGGATCTAGTGTGGGCCTGAGGAGAATGAAGAGAAGGATGAGACAGTGTTTAGTAATTTGATGGTGCCTGGGAGTTGGGATTAGTGAGGAAATGTTATTGGAAATATGTTTAGGAAAGGCTAAAATCTAAAAACTTTAATTTTGTGCGCCTTCCTGGAAACCTTGATTTTAAAATCATAGGATATACTGTTTGATATAGTAAAACAAACAACATATTTTTTGAGTCTTGGGGTTGTGGTTTTCATTCTTTCAAATTAATTTGAACATTTAGTCCTCTTCCTGTGTTTGCACTCCTTGTTTTCATTGCATTGATAGCATTCTATCACTAATTGGTTAATGCCTTATTGTATTAGCTTCTCAGTTGACACCTTCCCTCAGAGTCCACCTGGCTACATTTTAATGTATGGTTTAATCTGTTTTTGTGAGGTCTGATTAAATTTTATCGTTTAATTCAAAAGGTGGTATTTCAGAATCTTTATTTTAATTTATATTTTTCTCTTTGTCTATCATCTTTGACTTTTTTTCTTATCCGTTTAGTTTCTGTTATTGGCTTTCCTCTTTTAAAGATTTCTTTTTGTTATTCCCATGTCAGGAAATTAACTCAGATAATTTTTTTCACCTTAAATAGTGTATGTCTGGCCATTTTCCTCATCTTTTCCTTGTTTTGACCCTGTAATATTTTAACAGAATTATTCTAGTTCATTGCCTTTCTGTTCAGAAATCTTGAATCTTTGCAGATTTGGAATATCTGCTTATCTCACCCTGTTTTTAATCTAGTTTTATAGCCGGCATATTTTTTTGTGTTTTGAATTTAGTTTGTCTTATCAATTAGCATTTGTCCATTTTTATTGTTACAATCCACAGAAAATGCGTGCTTAAAATGTTGCCTGGCGTCAAATTTGGAAATAACTTAGGTTTTCTGGCAAAGTCAAGTAGTTTTAAAATTCTTTTTGCAACAATTAAAGGCATACCTAGGGACTTCCCTGGTTGTCCAGTGGTTAAGACTCCCGCACTTCCATTGCAGGGCGTGTGGGTTCTATCCCTGGTTGGGAAACTAAGATCCTGCATGCCCTGCGGCCAAAAAAAAAAAAAAAAAAAAAAGGCATACCTAAAGTGGAGGGTGGGTGTCAGGGTATAGCTTTTGACCTCCTCTCAATCCTACTAAATGCCATTCCCTTGAAGTTTAAATCTCTGCTGTTCTGAAATTTGGGACTGGCTATATATAATATGGGATTCTAGGGTTAGAAGAGAGCATTCCAATTCAGGTATCTTTGTGTTGGATTTCTGAATCCCCTCTACAGTTTATCAGTTGGTTGTCCAGCTTGTGAGTGAATTTATTCAAGATGTGACATAGGATATGACTAGCATATTCTATCCACCAGAAGCTGTGAGCTGTTTCAGGGATCCTTTTATAGTGTCATTGAGCTTGCCAGCTCAATTTTTACATATGTTTTACAAGGAAGGTATTACTAGGTTATTCTTCATGATGAGAATTTATAAAGCTTTAGACAGAAAGCACCATAAATCATACAGTCATTTCTTCACATCAGATAACTCTTTCTGTGATATTCTTGAAAGTTCACCTAAGCCTTTTCCTTAATACCTCTGGGGTAGGGAGCTAAATTTTACTCTGCAAAATAGCCCTATCTGTTTTTAACCATAGAATTCTAATGTCGTTGGGATCTTGAATTATTTTGTGAAACCTTACCTGGATAAGAATCAGCGTTGCTTTAACTTGTTTGCATTCAGAGTAGTTATTGGTTCACAGTGTGTATGGTCAGTTAAAGCATTTTCATAAGTTGGTGGATGGTGTTGTTTAGATCTTCTGTGTCATTACTGATTTTCTATTGTCAATTTTTGAGAGTTGTTGAAATCTCTAACTGTAATTATGGATTTATTAGTTTCTCTTTGGAATTTCTATCAGTTTTTGCTTCATGTATTTTGAAGTTCTGTTTTTAGGTGTATAAAATAATTCTGAACATATGGAATATAGTGAAAATGTATAATGTAATAGTCACATAGTTAATTTTTACTGTTCTGCTGTAATCCTGTAGAAGTTTTGTTGCCCTTTGGTTTTTCTTCTCTGCATGTGTCATATTTTCCTACTTTTTTGCATACCTAGTTAATTTTGATTGGATGCTAGATATTGTGAATTGTACCTTGTTGGTAAAATTTTACCTTGTGGGTGGGTATTTTTGTACTATAAATATTATTGAGCTTTATTCTTGGAATTTGGTTAAGTTACATGCAGATAGTTTGATCCTTGATCCTTTCAAGGCTTGTTTTTAAGCTTTTTTTTTAGGTGGAACCAGAGCAGCCTTTAGGGGCTATTTTTTTGCGGTACGCGGGCCTCTCACTGTTGTGGCCTCTCCCGTTGTGGAGCACAGGCTCCAGACGCGCAGGCTCAGCGGCCATAGCTCATGGGCCCAGCTGCTTCGCTGCATGTGGGATCTTCCTGGATTGGAGCACGAACCCATGTACTCTGCATGGGCAGGCGGACTCTCAACCACTGTGCCACCAGGGAAGCCTGAGGCAAGAACCTTTTGACTACTTTATCTGATGCCACGTGAATTATGAGGTTTCTCACACTAGGTGGTGGGAATAGGAATTGTTCTGCTGCCTCTGAGTTATAGGGATTGTTTTTTTTTTTCTGTTCCTTTCTGGGGATTCTTTCTCCATCCTGGGGTAATTTCCTCATAAACATGTACTGATCATTCAGTACTCAGCTGAGGATTTGAAAGAGACCATCTAGAAATACCGCGTTCTTTCTCTGTGCAGCTCTGTCATCTCTAGTACTCTGCCCTGAGAAGTCCAGCGGCCTTGTCTTCACTACTTTGTCTTCTCAGCTCAGGGAGACTACTGGGCTTTGTCTTGGTTCTCCCTCCTTGTGCTGTGGCCTGAAGATTATCTCCAGACAGCAAGCTGGGGCAGTTGTAGGGCTTAGCTCATTTGTTCCTCCATGCTGGGATCACTGTGTCTGTTGCCCAGTATATCTGAAAACCATTGTTTTGTCCAGTTTTTGTTTCAGTTGGGAGAGTAAGTCTCCCAACTGAAACAAAAATGAAACAAAATGTAATTATTCCATTTTGTTTGGAAGCAGAATCAGATTATATTCTAAACCTACACTGTCCTATCTAGCAGCCACTTAGTTGTTGTGACAATTTTAAAAACAGTTCTTTAGTTATACTGAGCTACATCTTAAGTGCTCAGTAGCCACATGTGGGTAATAGCTACCTTACTGTAGATATAAAAGATTTCCATCGTTGCATAAAGAAGTTCTACTGGACAGTGCTATAACAACTAAAGAACTTAGATTTGTTCCTGAAAGCTGTGGGAGCATTGAAAGATGCCTTCAGTATTTTCATCTGAGGTTTTGATTTTCAAACATTGAGCTGGATAGGGTTATGAACAGATCACTGGAGCTCACCACTATAGACTTAAAAAACAACTCCCCCAAATCAGTGTTAGTGAATTGGGTTCAAGAAGGTGTTCCATAGTGTTCATGTAGTAAAAGGTTTCCATTATTTAAAAAAGAGAAGATAATTTAACTGTTTTTCTTCCTCTAAAGTGAGGCAATTTGAGATGTCAAATGACTGCTGGACCAAATCACGTGCCATACCAGTTAATAATTCTGCCAAATCCTTTCTGCCATGAGGGTTTTAAATTGTTTTAATAGTATGGCCTTTTATTTTTAGAGAATAAAGACTAACTACACTTGCTGTGTGTTATTTGAAGTGTTTGCAAACACCAGTCTAAAGCCACCCTTAGTTTATCATTTAGTAACAGAACACTAAGAATTTTTTTTTGTAAAAGATACAAGAATTACACATACCAAGTCACATTTACAGCTTTGTCCTTGCATAATATATTCAACTTTAGCCTATATTTTTAACATTCATGAGTTTATAAACAAGAGAGGTCCTTTAAAAATAGATATATTGCCAAAATGCGTTTATTACATTATTTAAGTAAAGCAAGATGTAGCCCTTGTTAGTGGGAAGTCAAAATTTCTCTTTGTATGTTTTATTAAAATGAACTTTATAGTATAATCTTTGATAATATGTTTATTTAAAAAATTTCTTGAAATCTTTTAATCACATTTCTTACTTAACTGATTAGAAAAAAGTCCCAGTTCATCAATGCAAAAAAGGTTAAAGTATCTTTAATCCCAGTTGTGGATGAGAATTTGTTGGGAAGCTTTTTAAAAATACACATTCCTGGGCAGTATCTTCAGTTATTGAGTCAGTCTGAAGCGGGCCATCTAGGTGATTCTAATACTAATCCATGGATGAGAGTAGTGCTGTCTTTGAATACTCCTTATGTGAGGTTTATAGGTGTACTTAAATGAAAATACATGTGCCAATAAATTTAAGTAATGCTGTGTTAAGCGAGTTTCTTGACATTGGTAGTTTTCAATTTTAAGACACTAATGTAAATTTGGGGATGACTCTCCAGGAGGGTATTAAAGCAAACCTGTTAATGTATTCTGGTACAGTGGAACACCAGTTTGGGAAATTTAGATCTAGCTTCATATTGATTTATTCAATTAACGTTTGCTGTTCAGCTGTGAATCGATTTAATTGTGCCTAATTGACTAGCCTGTTTTATCGTGTTGGTAATAATTTAATGAGAGACCGTCATGGCTTTGCTAAAATATGAAAATAACAATATTACAGAAGTGCTCTGTAACCACAAAACACTCTACAAAATCTACCCTGCATAATTATTAAGATAAATGGTGTCTGACATTCTCTTTTAATTCTGACTAGAATGTGAAATGAGGCATGACTTGAGTTTATGAATGTGTTGTGGTTTATATATCATCCATTTAATAATGTATGGTCAGTGTTTGGCTTTTTAGTTATAATAGTACTTGACTGGTGAAGCTTACTTACTTGGTATAAACTGTTGATACATCCAAGAGTATCAGGAAGTAGTTTTCATAGTTGTAGGTTGACCAAAGACATAAAAGTTAAAGAAACTCTGAAATTTAACCATTCAGATGTTCAGTAAACAGCTTGGCTTGAGTAACGTTCATACTTTTAAAATTGCAATATTTAACAGTTGATTTCCACTTTTCTGCAGACTGGTTGTAATCCTTTTCCCAAACTGGAAACACAGATTTTGTCTTTTTTTTTCACCGCCCACTCCCCTGGTGTACTTGTTTAGCTGTCACTGGTCTCTCAGTATAGTAGTGCTTAGTTATTTAAAGTGATGCAATGAACTTTACAATAATTACTGGGTCACGTGGTCAAAATACCTCTATCTGTATCACCATTTTTAGTGACTAATGCACATCTATTATAATATTTCTTTATTTTAAATTAAAATTCACATTTTCTTGTCATACTGCGAAATTATTTGTGCTAGATATTTTAAAGAAAAGTTTATAGGTTTGTGGAATCCAGATGATCAGGGGCTATAGGTGGTTTAGGACATACCTGCCTGAATATTTAATTAGAGAACTAATAATTTCCTTGAAACTTTAGTTGTTGTTTGGACTTGATTTTTTTTTTTTTTTTTGCCGTACGCGGGCCTCTCACTGTTGTGGCCTATCCTGTTGCGGAGCACACGCTCCGGACGCACAGCCTCAGCGGCCGTGGCTCACGGGCCCAGCCACTCCGCGGCATGTGGGATCTTCCCAGACCAGGGCACAAACCTGCGTCCCCTGCATCGGCAGGCGGACCCTCAACCACTGTGCCACCAGAGAAGCCCAGGACTTGTTGATTTTTTTGAGGCATGTATTTGCTTTTTGGTTTACTAAAATAAATTGTGTTAAAGTTTAAAGAAACATATTCTAAGTGCTGCTTAGTCAAAAATTTAAAAAGAACGGACCTGGGTTAGGAAGCTCTGCCAAAAGGAAAATGGTGCTGTCTTCTTAAGAGGGTTCTCTAATTTCAAATTCATTTCTCTTTGATTTGAGCTTATTCTTTTTTAAAAAAAAAAATTTATTTTTTATACAGCAGTTTTTTATTAGTTATATATTTTATACACATTAGTGTATATTTGTCAGACCCAATGAGTAGCATTCATACTCATGAATTTCACCTAATGAAAAGATTTTTAAGAAGTTTAGACTTCAACATATGTCTGCAAAAAAGTATATTGGGACAGGTTTTGTAAAACTAAAAACAAGCTTTAAAAAGGACAGTTTAAATTGTCTAAAACACTTAATTCATCTATGCCCATTTGCTAAGTGATACATAAGATCTTTTTATGGTATTGTCATTTTTGTTCTTAGCTGAATCCAGATTATTATTCCCATGTGTTTCTGTATCTAGGAGATTTCTTACTATTGTTTCAAGACATACTTTACATCTTTAATTTTGGGATGTAATTTTGGTGTTGTAATTCAGTGATGTAAAAAAGGTCCAAGTATCCTTTGTTAAATGCATAGTGCTTGGTATATAGCAGGGCCTCAGAAGTTACTTGCTGAAGTGATTGAGGCAAGAGGAATATTTTCTTAAATGAAGATAGCCTAAACAATTCTTCATTTGGAAAAGTTGGAGTATGGGGATATTTAGATCAGTGGATTGGATTATGGAAGGATTATTGTTCAGGCCCTATGTCAGACTTTGACATCAGTAGAAGTATATTCTCCCAGTCTTTATATGTGCCTTGATAATGCTATTGGAGATTGACTGAATCTAAGCTGAATGGCTATGACTCAGAGTCAGCATAGTTACTCTCACAACACAGGAAGAATAAGGTGTATGTATATATTGGGGTTGATCAGCGTCAGTTTAATGCTGCTACTATTAATAATGCTTTCTAAAGTGATATCACTTATGAAAACCAACTGTACATATTTTACACTTAATATTATATGTTTAACATCCATTTAATATATATGTACATATATGTGTGCATATATACATATATGTACATATATATACACACACAGTTTTTAGTTAAGATTTCTCATGCTGTAAATTCATAGACTGATATGCGGGCTGAGGTTTTTTTTGTTGGGCTGTCTTTACAGAGGAGGTAGTACAATGCTTTATAGCATATATGTTCACTTAAAACATTTAAGATTAACTTTAAAAATTGAGCTTGGTGTGTAGAGAATCCAGGCAGGACACTTGTAGCTCCAATTTCTATGCAGTAAAGATTTCCTGACCCTCACAAAACTATTATTGGTCATCCATTCTTCCCTTCGTTTCACTCTTCCTGACCCACTCACTATTCGTTACTGCCAGTACCTGTTCTTCTGTCTCGTTCCCCCAAAAGGTTTTACATCTTGTGGTTAATATGTTGATTTCTGTTATGGCCCAATTTCAGTGATTATTCTTTTTGGTAAGTGAAAAGAAGCTAAAATTGTTTCAGTGGATGCCATGGACTTAGTAGCGGAAGTAGGGATGCTGCTGGTTAAGTAGAAAGAATACTAGATTGGGAATCAATAGACTAAGCTTCTATTTCTCATTGCTAGTAACTAGCTATGTAATCTTATGAAAGGCCATCTTGGTTAAAATGAGGTCATGGGACAAGTTTATTTCCAAGGTTACTCCCAACTCTAGTGTGCTGTTTATGATTCATTCATTGTACATTTATTAGGTGCTGGCTTATGTGCCAACACTGGTTTAAAGATACAGAGATAAATAAGTTTCTGGCCTTGAGTGAGACCCAGTGAATGGTGACAGTATAATGTGATAGGTGCTATAATAGGAGAATGTGCAAAGTGCTTTTTGAACAAACTGAGGGCTAGGAATTAAGGAAGGCTTCCTCTCCGAGGTCATATTTGAGTCAATTCTTAAAGAGTAAATAGTTTAGTGAATTCCCTGGTGACACTGGTTAAGAATCTGCCTGCCAATGCAGGGGACACGGGTTCAAGCCCTGGTCTGGGAAGATCCTACATGCAGCGGAGCCACTAAGCCCGTGCACAACAACTACTGAGCCTGTGCTCTAGAGCCCAGGAGCCACAACTACTGAGCTGCATGCCACAACTACTAAAGCCCGCGAGCCTAGAGCCCGTGATCCGCAACAAGAGAAGCCACTGCAATGAGAAGCCTGCACACCGCAATGAAGAGTAGCCCCTGTGCACCGCAACTAAAGCCCACTTGCAGCAACGAAGATCCAACGCAGGAAAATAAAAAAAAAAAAGTAAATAGTTTACCATGCAAGGAAGGAAGAAGGACATTCTAGGAAGAGCAAATCACAGAGGAATGAGTAAGCAAGCATTGCTTGTTTTGGAATGGCCAGGTGAGAATGTAGTATGGAGTTTGTAGAGAAAGCTTAATGTTACAAAATTTTGGGGGGAGGGTGGCTGTGGGCTAGATTATGAAAGGCCACATATGTCATTCCAAAGACTTTGTGTTTTAGGGACTTCCTTGGTGGTCCAGCAGTTAATACTCTGTGCTCCAGTGCAGGGGGCCTGGGTTCCATCCCTGGTCAGGGAACTAGATCCTGCATATGCCACAACTTAAAAAAAAAAAAAAAAAAAAAAAAAAAGATCCCACACGCTGCAATGAAGATCCTGCAGCAGCAACTAAGACCTGGCGCAGCCAAACGAATAACTAAATAACTAAATAAATATTTAAAACAAAAATCAAATGAAAGAATTTGGGTTTTAAAGGCTGCTTGAAGGTATTTTTTGTTTTTTGGTTTGTTTGGACAGTTTTTAGTTGTACCTTTAGGAAGGGTTTTGAAAAGAAGAAAGATCATCAGACTTGAGAATATTTAAATATGTTGTCGGTAAGTTTGAAATTATGAAAATATACGGGGAAGTGGAAATATGCAAGCTTTCATTGGATTTTATTTTGAAACTTTTATAGAAAATTTCAGTATACAAGATAGAACTCTAATATATTGATAATACCTATCACCTAAACAATTAATGGTATTCAAATACAAGACTTCTGATACACTGTAGATCTTGCCATAAAATCTTAGCATCATCAAATTTTAGAGTTAGAAAGAACTTAGATATTTAGTCACTTTATAGCTTTAAGGAATGGAGGGCTAGTCATTTTTTTTTCTTTTATTGTGTTTCCCTGATTTTTTTTTAACATCTTTATTGGAGTATAATTGCTTTACAATGGTGTGTTAGTTTCTGCTTTATAACAAAGTGAATCAGTTATACATATACACATGTTCCCATATCTCTTCCCTCTTGCATCTTCCTCCCTCTCACCCTCCCTATCCCACCACTCTAGGTGGTCACAAAGCACCGACCTGATCTCCCTGTGCTATGCGGCTGCTTCCCACTAGCTATCTGTTCTATGTTTGATAGTGTATATATGTCCATGCCACTCTCTCACTTTGTCACAGCCTACCCTTCCCCCTCCCCACATCCTCAAGTCCATTCTCTAGTAGGTCTGCGTCTCCATTCCCATCTTACCCCTAGGTTCTCCATGACCTTTTTTTTTTTTTCTTAGATTCCATATATATGTGTTAGCATACGGTATTAGTTTTTCTCTTTCTGACTTACTTCAGTCTGTATGACAGACTCTGGGTCCATCCACCTCACTACAAATAATTTAATTTTTGTTTTTTATGGCTGAGTAATATTCCATTGTATATATGTGCCACATCTTCTTTATTCATTCATCCGATGATGGACACTTAGGTGGCTTCCATCTCCTGGCTATTGTAAATAGAGCTGCAATAAACATTTTGGTATGGGACTCTTTTTGAATTATGGATTTCTCAGGGTATATGCCCAGTAGTGGGATTGCTGGGTCATATGGTAGTTCTATTTGTAGTTTTTTTAAGGAACCTCCACACTGTTCTCCATAGTGGCTGTATCAATTTACATTCCCACAGGCAGTGCAAGAGTGTTCCCTTTTCTCCACACCCTCTCCAGCATTCATTGTTTCTAGATTGTTTGATGATGGCCATTCTGACCAGTGTGAGATGATACCTCATTGTAATTTTGATTTGCATTTCTCTAATGATTAATGATGTTGATCATTCTTTCATGTGTTTGTTGGCAATCTGTATACCTTCTTTGGAGAAATGTCTATTTAGGTCTTCTGCCCATTTTTGGATTGGGTTGTTTGTTTTTTTTTGATACTGAGCTGCATGAGCTGTTTGTAAATTTTGGAGATAAGTCCTCTGTCAGTTGCTTCATTTGCAACTATTTTCTCCCATTCTGAGGGTTGTCTTTTGGTCTTGTTTCTGGTTTCCTTTGCTGTGCAAAAGCTTTTAAGTTTCATTAGGTCCCATTTGTTTATTTTTGTTTTCATTTCCATTTCTTTAGGAGGTGGGTCAAAAAGGGTCTTGCTGTGATTTATGTCATAGAGTGTCTGCCTATGTTTTCCTCTAAGAGTTTGATAGTGTCTGGCCTTACATTTAGGTCTTTAATCCATTTTGAGTTTATTTTTGTGTGTGGTGTTAGAGAATGTTCTAGTTTCATACTTTTACAGGTAGCTGTCCAGTTTTCCCAGCACCACTTATTGAAGAGGCTGTCTTTTCTCCACTGTATATTCTTGCCTCCTTTATCAAAGAGAAGGTGACCATATGTTTGTGGGTTTATCTCTGGGCTTTCTATCCCGTTCCATTGATCTATATTTCTGTTTTTGTGCCAGTACCATACTGTCTTGATTACTGTAACTTTGTAGTATAGTCTGAAGCCAGGGAGCCTGATTCCTCCAGCTCTGTTTTTTGTTCTCAAGATTGCTTTGGCTATTTGGGGTCTTTTGTGTTTCCATACAAATTGTGAAATTTTTGTTCTAGTTCTGTGAAAAATGCCAGGGGTAGTTTGATAGGAAATGCATTGAATCTGTAGATTGCTTTGGGTAGTAGAGTCATTTTTACAATGTTGATTCTTCCAATCCAAGAACATGGTGTATCTTTCCCATCTATTTGTATCATCTTTAATACCTTTCATCAATGTCTTATAATTTTCTGCATACAGGTCTTTTGTCTCCTTAGTAGGTAGGTTTATTCCTAGATATTTTATTCTTTTGGTTGCAGTGGTAAATGGGAGTGTTTTCTTAATTTCACTATCAGATTTTTCATCATTAGTGTATAGGGCCAGAAATTTCCATGCATTAATTTTGTATCCTGCTACTTTACCAAATTCATTGATTAGTTCTGGTAGTTTTCTGGTAGCATCTTTAAGATTCTCTATGTATAGTATTATGTCACCTACAAACAGTGACAGCTTTACTTCTTCTTTTCCATTTGGATTCCTTTTATTTATTTTTCTTCTCTGATTGCTGTGGCTAAAACTTCCAAAACTACATTGAATAAGAGTAGTGAGAGTGGGCAACCTTGTCTTGTTCCTGATCTTAGTGGAAATGGTTTCAGTTTTTCACCATTGAGAACTATGCTAGCTGTGGGTTTGTCATATATGGCCTTTATTATGTTGAGAGTTTCCTCTATGCCTACTTTCTGCAGTGTTTTTATCATAAATGGGTGTTGAATTTTGTCGAAAGCTTTTTCTGCATCTATTGAGATTATCATATGGTTTTTCTCCTTCAGTTTGTTAATATGGTGTATCACATTGATTGATTTGCGTATATTGAAGAACCCTTGCATTCCTGGAATAAACCCCACTTGATCATGGTGTATGATCCTTTTAATGTGCTGTTGGATTCTGTTTGGTAGTATTTTGTTGAGGATTTTTGCATCTATGTTCATCAGTGATACTGGCCTGTAGTTTTCTTTCTTTGTGACATTTTTGTCTGGTTTTGGTATCAGGATGATGGTGGCCTCGTAGAATGAGTTTGGGAGTGTTCCTCCCTCTGCTATCTTTTGGAAGAGTTTGAGAAGGATAGGTGTTAGCTCTTCTCTAAATGTTTGATAGAATTCGCCTGTGAAGCCATCGGGTCCTGGGCTTTTGTTTGTTGGAAGATTTTTAATCACAGTTTCAATTTCAGTGCTTGTGGGGCTAGTCATTTATAAGGTACATCATCATTATTACATTTTTTTTTTACTCATATTCATCCGATTTGGACAGTTAAAATTACTAATTGTAGTGGATGCTATGTATATACTACCCAAATCCCCATTTCAGGACTGAAGAACTTCATTTTCTTAGTTACTGGGAGTGTTGCTGGGGTTGTCAGACTTCCCTGGGAATTGCTGTTGGCTGAAGAGAGCCACTCAACCAAGCTCACATCCCCTTCCTTGGAGTAGCCTGCATTCAAAGACTAGTCCATTAAAGACCTGGCTCCCGTGTCCCACCATAGGACAACCTTGAAGAGCCATTCCAGCTTCAGAGCTCCCTGTGGGGTCATCTGAGGCCTTTAATGTGATACAACCCAGCCTGATTTGTTCTTCTTCCCCTTCCTTCCTCACCTGATAAACTTTCAGTACGCTAACCTCTCTCCCAAGAGTTTTACTGCCTAGGAACCTGACTTCCAACAGTGATGAACTTTAAAACTTCTTTGATATGTAACAGATTTATAAAGTTTAAAGCAGCGGTCCCCAACACTTTTGGCACCAGGGACTGGCTTCATGGAGGACAGTTTTTCCACGGTTAGGGCCCGGGGGGAATGGTTCAGATGGTAATGCGAGTAATGGGGAGCAGCAGATGAAGCTTCGCTCGCTTGCTGATCACCTTTTGCTGTGTGGCCAGGTTCCTAGCAGGCTGCGAACCCCTGCTTTAAAGGATTTAACATCTACCAGTTTTTCATGTTTATGAGAAATATTCAGGTAAATATTGAAAGAGTCACATAATAATATAATGAAAGAAAATGATCAATTTGTATAGTGCCAAACATACAGAAAAGAATTCTTATTAGAAAGAACAAGTTTTGTTACGGAACAAAAAGGAACCTTCTCAAACATGTTGAACAAAGATCTTGGCATTTAATTGACCCCCCCAATCATTCATTACTAGTGTTTCTGCAGTCTCATTTTTATCACCTTTTGTAAATTAAAGGCCACCCGCTGCCCTCCCCCTTTTGAGATCAGGCTCACACGTTTTCATTGATTTTTTTTTGTTTGTTTTTTGGCCTTGCTGTGCGGCATCTTAGTTCCCTGGCCAGGAATTGAACCCATGCCCCCTGCAGTGGAAGCGTGGAGTCTTAACCACTGGACCACCAGGGAGGTCCCTTTATTGACTTTTCTTGAGAAAATTTAAAATCTGGACAAAGATTTTTTTTTCTTTTTTGGTCATACTGTAGAAAATGGAAACATACGACGTATATTTGAAACAAATTGAGTCAGATTGAGTCTATAAAAAAAAAGTCTTGCCTTTATGGTGCAGGAGAGATTTGCGTAGCAGAAGAATCCAAGACTGCGTTTTTGAACAAAATATTTGAAGTTTTTATGTCTGCAACATTTGAGAGTGCCTTTCCAAGACCAAGTGTACCACTTGTCATCGTTCAGTGAAATGTTTTGTCATTGCTTAAGTTACTGTCCTCTCTTGGATTCAGGTGTTTCACAGCAATGTGATTTGGCTGGCAACAAAATTCTTTTTGCTGCTAATAAAGCTTTTTTTTCCCCCTCCCTCTTCTTTTTCTGTATTTCTTTCTGTCTGTGTGACTGTCTGTATTTAGGTGGTCAGTACAGTTATTTAGGCCATTTGGAAAGGAATGGCTGATGAAAAGTACATTATCTTATTCAGTAGTGATTGCTGAGGAAATCGGCTTTAGAATCAGTAACATAAGTGAACCTAGAAAACTTCTTATTTAAGAATTCTACTTTTTTGAGTATTTTAAGGTAACCAGTTAGTATTATTTTTTTAAAGTTCCTTTACTTTAGTAATGATTTTAAGAAAATCTCATTGAATATAATTATTCTATTTTAGCAAGTGAAATTTTTCATTTTTATTCTTTTCCTCCTTTTTGCCTTAGAGCTTTAATATAAGTATCTGGTAACCTTCAATTTTGCTAATCAGTTTTGATGTGGGTTCATTTGTTGGGAAGCAAATTTAAGCTCTGATGGAAAGCATATTTTATTGAGTTAGTATGTAGAAACGTATCTTTTATGATATCCCTTCTGTTTCATGTTGCTTACATTATCAGTAAAAGCAGAAAAACTGCTTTCTCTCTTTTGTAGGATACCACATATTTTACAGCTGTGGAGTTCTATACTGATTTTTTTTCTCTTTCCAGATACATTTCCATATATACCATATATCTAAGTATCATAAGATTTATTTCTTTTTGTGAATTCCTTGACTGTTTAATACTCTAGTTTCCAAGAATGCTGCTTGGAGAAATGGTATGATGGTTTTAATTATTAACTGACCTGCCTGTGTGCATTTTTTGCTTTCTGATAGTGGTGTCAGGATTTGTTTATGTGAGACTTGGCTAATTTTCCTTGATCCTGAAGTGTCATCTCATCAACAACAAATAAGCCTTATATAAAATTACTTGCATTATCTGAGGTTTTTGATTAGGCATTCCTTGTTGCTGTAATAGAAGCATTACCAGGAGAAGGAATTCTAGACAAGGAGTGGTGGTAAATACAGAATGTTTTGATTCTGATAAATGCTCTTTTTGTGCCTGTTAGAATTATATAATGCTTTTTTTGGTCAAATGACAAAATTAAGCCATTGAGATAGTTTAATTCCTTAAACCATTTTCCACTTTTTTCAGTTTTCATTTTACTGAAATTATTTTCATTGGAATCATTTCTTTTCCATGTAAGCTTTAGAATGAGGAATTGATTTGTAGTCTCTCTCTTGTTGTTCACATCTAATTTGTCCCTGTCAGATTTTAACCTATTGTAGATTTTGTAGATTTTATTTTATGATCATTATTATTGCCAGGTCCAGCAGTGTTCACAAGATCGTTTTTTAGTCATTCACTAAGTTTTGCTAAGCATTTTAGCCATTATTGGTTTTATGTTTTTCTTGTGTCCTCTCTCTGCACCTCTTAAACTTAATTTCCCCCAGTCATCTGGTCAGAATATTAGTGTGGTTAAACACCATCACTGTAAAAAGGAGAATAAAAGATCTTGTTTCAGAAGCAGTTAAGGCATAATTTACTTGGTAGTCTGCGTGTCAGCATAATGGTCCACTTTTACCAATGGTATTCTGAAATGAATGAATTACCAGTGGCTTTGTTTGAAGTTGGAATCAGTTATGCATTTAGAAGAGTTTGCCAAGACTAATCGTATCTTTCTTTGCTTATACTAAGGAGTTGTGCCTATCCCTTGTATGGAGAAAGGGGCAAGCTGATTTGAGACCTACTTACATAGTTTGCTTATTTATTTTGGTGCTGTGGGTCTCTCTTTCAAACTTAGGCTGCTTTGTAATTCTTGATGCTGTCAGTGATTCTTCTCAGGGGTAAGGGTAAAGTGCGTGGCAACCAGTCCAAGTGCTACCTTTGGTGTATTACTACTGTAAAGTAGTGATTTGAATGTCTATGTTAAATCTGTTTAATAGAAGGAACGTTTTATGGCTAAAAAGTATGTTTACTGAGAAGAATATAACTTTTGAAATGTTTTTTTTGATGCCAGAATTAAAGCCCTTTTATAGGGCTTTAAGATTTTTTTCCCTTAAATTAAACCTAAATTTGGTTTAAAATTTATTTAAATAATTGATTTTGTTAGGTGTGATAATGGCATTGCGATTACGTAAGAAAATGTACTTTGTAGTGATATATACTGATGAATTTAGAGGTTTGCTGGGATTTGCTTTGAAATACTTAAGAACAAAAGATGGGTAGATGAAGCAAATGTGGCATAATCTAGATAATTATTGAATCTGGTATATGTAGGTATATGAAGATTAATTATACTACTTTCTGACTTCGTGAAACTACTATAATAAAAAGTTTCACCAAGTTAAGAGTATTAAAAAAATCTGATATTAAATATCTTAGCAAATTTCTTGCCAATAGTTATGTATTCCCAGAAATTCCCAGAATGACTGTTGTGGTAATCTAAAACGAAATTTTAGTCTCAAATTATAATTGGGGGATTTGGGGATGGGAAAAGTGAAGGAGAGTGAGAATAAAAAAGGAATTAGTAACTTCTGTTAAAGTGAAGAGTAAAAATAAAATTTAGTCCTTAGTATTTTTAGGGTCAGTATAGCATCATTTAGTATTATTTAAACAGGGCACATGATATCAAATTCATTTAGTTACAAGACAACTTGTATTAATATTATGTAAAGGAAGATAATTCCTGTGATATATTGCAGATTAAGGATTCAAGGCAGTGCAGTGAGAAAACTTCTTGTCATGAACTATAAATTTTTAAGGTCTGAATATAATGTTCAAAATGTTCACATCTCTAGAGTTCATTTTAAAAAAGGAAAAAAAATCAGATGATAGTGAACCAGCTCATTAGTTTGAAAAGTGGTAAATAAAGAGCAAGAAGTATTTATTCTGATTTACCTTACCTATATATAAGCTAAACCACCATGTGTTTTGAGCAAGTCTTTTCGTACTTGAGTGTGAAACTATAGGGAACATGATGTAAGCTAAAGCAAATTAAACCTTTCCCCAAATACTACCCAGTTTTTATAGTACAGTCTGCCAGTAAGTGATGCACTTTCGCTTGACTAAGGTTGCCCGTCCATTTTACTTTCTAGTATAAGATGTATATTTACAATTTTAAAAGTGTTATCTGACATTTCTTAATTTTGCAGGGAGGAGTTTCCTTAGGGACATGTAGTAAGTATATGGCTAACACTTATCCCAGCTCTAAGAAGCCTCTGAACTTTTTCTTTGTTCCTGTATCACTGGAGCTGCCTTTGTTGTGAGGTGTAAAGAGAACCCTCTGGGAAGCTTTTGAGGGTTAAGATACTTCGCTGAGTGCGTAAAACAAGTTTGCCTATAGGCATCTTTAATGATAGTTTCAAATATTTGTGTTGAGGAATGGGTAGGTAATATGAGGCCACATGGTGGAAGTTCTTAGGAACTCAGTGGTGGTGGAATTATGAATTAAGAATCAATAAGTGATAGTTTTTGTGTTTTCTAGCCTGTTTTCAGTTCTTAGTATTAGGCATAGTCTCCTAAAATCTCATAGAAGAATACAAAGATGTGGAGGTTGTAAGTCCTTCAAAGGTGTTTGGTACCTCCTGGGAGGTTTTGATTGACATGACTGGTGAAAAGAAAATCAGTGATGGAATGAAGGCCAGAAGAGGTAATCCTTACTTATCATTTAGCTTTTACAGTTTGCAGAGCATTAGGGCTTATAAAATGATGACATTCAAATTATGTCATTCTTCATTTATTAGTTACATTATTCCCATAAAGAGAAACTTCTCATCTGTGATTTGGTTATTCGGTGGTTTAGCTTATATATAGGTAAGGTAAATCAGAATAAATACTTCTTGCTTTTTATTTACCAGTTTTCAAACTAATGAGCTGGTTCACTAGCATCTGATTTTTTTTTTTTTTAATGAACTCTAGAGATTTGAACATTTTAGATGTACTTTATATTCCATTGCATTTATGCATGCTCAGATTTTCTCATCTTTGGTTACTGGAAACGGCATAGGTTTGCTCCTCAGTCCCTTTAATGTTATCTGGATCTTTGATAGTTTCTTTGCTTTCCGGCATAGGAAGGTAATCAAAACTCATGTGAGTGCTAGGAAATATGTACTTTTAAGATGAAAACATGAGTTGATACTGATAAATCCAACTGAAATTCAGGACTACAGGATTTTTTGCATTTTACATCTTATGACTTCTTTCCTCCTACCAAAAAAAATATCTAGATTCTCAAGGACATCGGCATTTACTTTATCCTACAATTAGACACTAACACTTTATAATGACTGTCAACACTACCACCAAAAAATGTAATTTCTGAAAACAAAACAGGGATGTAAGGTTAGAGTCAATTTTCTGTTTTAAAGTCATTTGAAGTAGTTAACTGAATAGTTATACCATCAGTTTGATAAGAAATTACAGTTTTGGTACATTTTATTTTTGATTTGTAGGAATTTCCTTTAAATATTTTAGTTTTGTTATATAATTATGTAAAATATTTACATGGTTTAAAAGTTAGCATTACAGATTAAACGCAGAATAGTGTAGTGCTGTCCCTTTTCACTTTGTTCAGTCTCTCCTTCCCAGTAGATAACGTATTTCTTTTTAACCTTACGGTTTATCCTTTTAAGCATGTACACATCTCTCTGCATGTATTAATATCCCCTATAGCCTTCCTTAGATTAAGTCAAGGGTACTTTAAGGGATTCCTGTATTGGGTAGAAAGAAGGTTGGACTCTGTAACTACTGGGGCTTTGTCTTAAGGCGTTTTTATTTATTTTTTTTAAGAGTTGTACAAGCATCACCACAATATGATGTTAGAACATTTTAATCACGCCCAAAAGTTCCATTGTGCCCATTTACAATTAACCCCTGCTCCTGCCCCCAGACCTAGGCAATCACTATTTCTGCTTTTCTGTCATTTTTAGACATTTTATGTAAATGGGATAAAACAATAATGTACTCTTTTGCATCTGGCTTTTCACTTAACACAGTGTTTCATGCACTTCATCATGATTTGGCATGTACCAATAGTTCTTTTAATTGCTGAGCAGTATTCTTTTGTATGAATATACTACATTTTGTTTATTCACTAGTTGATGGACATTTGGATTATTTTTGTCTATTATGAATAATGCTGTTATGCATATTCACAAACATCTCTTTATATGGATGTATATTTTCATTTGTCTTCGAGTAGGCTCCTAGGAGTAGAGTTGCTGGTTTGTGTGGTAAATGTATGTTTAACTTCTTAAAACAATAAATTTTTATTTTATTTATTTATTTTTGGCTGCATTGGGTCTTCGTTGCTGTGCGTGGGCTTTCTCTGGTTGTGGCGAGTGGGGGCTTCTCTTTGTTGTGATGCATGGGCTTCTCATTGCGGTGGCTTCTCTTGTCGTGGAGCATGGGCTCTAGGCGCGCAGGCTTCAGTAGTTGTGGCACCCGGGCTTAGTTGCTCTGTGGCATGTGGGATCTTCCCGGACCAGGGCTTGAACCAGTGTCCCCTGCATTGGTAGGCGGATTCTTAACCACTGCGCCACCAGGGAAAGCCCTGATTAACTTTTAAAGAAACTACCAAACTGTTTCCCAGTGTGATTTTCCATTTTCCATTCTCACCAGTAATATAGAAGGGTTCTGATTTCTCCACATTTTTGCCAACTCCTGGTATTATTCCTCATTTTGAGTTTATCCGTACTAGTAGGTGTGTAGCAGTATGCCATAGTTTCACTTTCCTTAATAACTAATTATACTGGCATATTTTCATGTGCTTATTATATATTTTCTTTGGTGGAATGTTTATTCAAATCTTTTGTTCAATTTTTAAATTGAGTTGTCTTTTTATTGATTTGCATAAAGTGTTTTTTTGTTTGTTTGTTTTTTGTTTTTGCGGTATTCGGGCCTCTCACTGTTGTGGCCTCTCCCTTTGCGGAGCACAGGCTCCGGACGCGCAGGCTCAGTGGCCATGGCTCACGGGCCCAGCCGCTCCGCGGCATGTGGGATCCTCCCGGACCTGGGCACGAATCCGTGTCCCCTGCATCGGCAGGCGGACTACCAACCACTGTGCCACCAGGGAAGCCCGCATAAAGTGTTTTTAATGTATCATGTTGTAAGCCCTTTATCAGATATACAGTTTGCAAATATTTTTTCTCAGCCTACGGATTATCTTGTCATTTTCTTAATGGTGACTTTTGAAGCACAAGTTTTTTATTTTGTGAATATCCATTTTACAATTTTCTTTCCCTTTTGTGCATTTGATGATGCATCTAATACTGCCCAGCCCAAAGTCATGGTTTTTTCCTGCATTTTGCTTTGCTTCTGAATTTTAGCTCTTAGATTTATGTGTGTATGATATACTTTAATATTTTTGTATATTGTATATGTTTATTTTTTGGCATTGGGATACCAAAGTGTCTCACAGTGTGTTGAAAATACTCTCTTTTCCCCTATTGAATTATTTGGACAATCTTGTCAAATAGATCAGTTGACCATAAATGTAATAAATTTCTTTCTGGACTCTGTTCTGTTCCATTGATTTATGTACCTATCCTTTTGTCATTACCATACTGTCTTGATTACTATGGTTATGGAAGATTGTAAAGTTAGTAGTGTAAGTCCTCCAACTTTTTTGTTCTTTTTCAAAATTGTTTTGGCTGTCCCAGGTCCTCCGTGATTCCATATGAATTTTGGAATCATTCTGTTAATTTCTTAAAAAAGAAAAAGCCACCTAGGATTCTCAAAGGGATTACATTGAATTTATAGAACAACTTAGGGGAAAATTGCCATCTTGTGTGAGGCCTCTCTGTCTAACCTGAGCTTGTGTAACCTCCGGCTAGTAAGAGCTGAGCCATTTGTCCTCCCTAACTGGCCAGCTTCTGACAAGTCACTTCCAGTGATAATGCCTCCATGTTTATGCATTGTCTTCTGTACTAAGTGGAATGAGTCCCCTTCCATCACAGCAGCTTCTGGTTCTCACAGGGTAACACTGGATAGAGCTGGGTGGTAGGGGAGAACCTGGGTAGCCCCAGAGCAGAACATCACAGATTCCCACTGTCCTTACCTGAAATCCAGCAATTTTTCAAACATAAATGCTTCTCAGATGGTTTTATGTCTTTGGTTATGAAAATGACTCTCTTTGTCAAAAATTTTCAGGTTAATATTTGCTTTTAAGGGAGAGGGTTTGCTGATTTCACTAACTATAACCAGAAGTACTTTCTGTCCCAGTCTTAAATTATGTAATGTATATGAGAAAACAGGTGCTGCTTTGAGTTAATTACTATTTGTCCTGAATTGGGAACCAATGAGCAGTTGCTTCTTTGGGGAGCTAGTTGTTTCCCCCTTTTTGATTCATATGTATAGATCATTTATAGTTTAGGAGTTACATCAAGTTGGGGGAATCACTTTCACTTTTATACTATATTGCTATACTTTGGATAGTTGTGGTTCATGACCATGGTCATTGTGTATTCTGTCAGAATAATTTGAGCCCAGTATTACACTGTTTGGTTTTTTTTTTTTAAACTACATTTAAACATTTTTTTTCCATTGTCATTGTATTTTGATTTTCTATAAAAGAATTTAGTAATATTTCCTTTTTAAATAAATGAATATAGTTCTTTTCCATCATAACTATATTTTGGTCTTCTCTTAGTTTATGATTGGTATATACAATGAAATGGTTTGAAATTATACTTTTTTCTGTGAAGACGCCATTGTACTGAATGCCCTCAAACGATGTTTAATGGGGGCAGGGACTAACTCTCTCTTGCTCTTATCTTTTTCCAAGTCTAACACAAAATAAACAGTATGATTGTGCTCAATATGTTGTGGCATTATCAACAGTTGGGTTAGGTTGAGGTCCCAAGGGTTTTAAGCCTAGTTTGTGCTTTTAGTGACTGATCACCACCTCTTTGTAGCCTTTGGATAAGAGAATAGAAAGTGGACCAGAACATACTGATTTGGGGGAGAAACGCAGACTGAGGAAGATTCTGTTTGAGATAAAAGAATGGGGAATATGGCATGAAAGTGAAATGAGCTATTGAGTATTTTTCTGTTTCCTGTAAGATACATGTTTTGTTATCTGGTCTGGTGAGTTTAATCCATCTTAACTTTAATAGATTACTTATAATCTCAACTTCAGTATATGAAATTATAAATTTATCTTACTAAAATCTTTGCTTTCCTCCTTTTTCCCTCTTAGGACATTTGCTACAAGATCCTATTGCACCCACCAACTCCACCTGCCAACACTATGTCTGCAAAAGTTGTAAAGGCAAGAAAATGATGATGAAACCTTCATGTAGCTGGTGCAAAGACTATGAGCAGTTTGAGGAAAACAAGCAGTTAAGCATCCTAGTGAACTGCTACAAAAAACTATGTGAATATATAACACAGACTACATTGGCACGGGATATAATAGAAGCAGTCGACTGTTCTTCTGATATTTTGGCTTTGCTTAATGATGGATCATTGTTTTGTGAGGAGACGGAAAAACCCTCAGATTCATCCTTTACTTTGTGTTTGACACATTCCCCTTTACCTTCGACCTCAGAACCCACAACTGATCCTCAAGCTAGTTTATCTCCAGTATCTGAAAGCACCCTCAGCATTGCTATTGGCAGTTCTGTTATCAATGGTTTGCCTACTTATAATGGGCTTTCAATAGATAGATTTGGTATAAATATTCCTTCACCTGAACATTCAAATACAATTGATGTATGTAACACTGTTGACATAAAAACTGAGGATCTGTCTGACAGTTTGCCACCTGTCTGTGACACGGTAGCCACTGACTTATGCTCCACAGGCATTGATATTTGCAGTTTCAGTGAAGATATAAAACCTGGTGACTCTCTGTTACTGAGTGTTGAGGAAGTACTCCGCAGCTTAGAAACTGTTTCAAACACAGAAGTCTGTTGCCCTAATTTGCAGCCCAACTTGGAAGCCACTGTATCCAATGGACCTTTTCTGCAGCTTTCTTCCCAGTCTCTTAGCCATAATGTTTTTATGTCCACCAGTCCTGCACTTCATGGGTTATCATGTACAGCAGCAACTCCGAGGGTAGCAAAATTGAATAGAAAACGATCCAGATCAGAAAGCGACAGTGAGAAAGTTCAGCCACTTCCAATTTCTACCATTATCCGAGGCCCAACACTGGGGGCATCTGCTCCTGTGACAGTGAAACGGGAGAGCAAAATTTCTCTTCAACCTATAGCAACTGTTCCCAATGGAGGCACAACACCCAAAATCAGCAAAACTGTACTTTTATCTGCTAAAAGCATGAAAAAGAGTCATGAACATGGATCCAAGAAATCTCACTCTAAAACCAAGCCAGGTATTCTTAAAAAAGACAAAACAGTAAAGGAAAAGATTCCTAGTCATCATTTTATGCCAGGAAGTCCTACCAAGACTGTGTATAAAAAACCCCAGGAAAAGAAAGGGTGTAAATGTGGGCGTGCTACTCAAAATCCAAGTGTTCTTACATGCCGCGGCCAACGCTGCCCTTGCTACTCTAACCGCAAAGCCTGCTTAGATTGTATCTGTCGTGGCTGCCAAAACTCCTATATGGCCAATGGGGAGAAGAAGCTGGAGGCATTTGCTGTGCCAGAAAAGGCCTTGGAGCAGACCAGGCTCACTTTGGGCATTAACGTGACTAGCATTGCTGTGCGCAATGCTAGTACCAGCACCAGTGTAATTAATGTCACAGGGTCCCCAGTAACAACGTTTTTAGCTGCCAGTACACATGATGATAAAAGTTTGGATGAAGCTATAGACATGAGATTCGACTGTTAAATCAGTGGGTCTTTAAACCTACCTCTGGTAGGGAAATAGCTACAGTTTTACGGCAGCTATGGTTTTGTTGGTTTAACTTGCCGGAGCTCCTGCATATAGATCACTTGTATCAAGTGTTTTCATTGCTAAGTTATATGTGTTAGTGTCGGGGAAATAGTTTGCAGATAATGGAGGAGTAACCCTACAACTATATGTCTTTAGTTCTTACAGAACCTCATAGTTTGAGAACAAATGCTGATGCAACTGATTTATACAAAATGAACTTTGGCAAGGAAAATAACATTAACCTCACTGTTTATGGTCATGCTTTGTGCATAATCAAAGTTTATGATTAAACGTAAGGAAGTGGTATCTAGTCAGTCCATAAAGATTGTGCTCATATTTTGTGAAAAAGTAGCCATTAGTTTGTTCAGGAGACTCAGTGCTGCCTTCAGATGCCATTGATGTTTCTCCTGTTGAAAAGCTGATTTGTCCAGCTCAACCTTTGTGCTGACATAATACCATTTCTGATCATGAAAATTGGCTACTGGTGTATGTAGCAGTTCTTAAATCAGCAGTATTATGAAAGAAAATTTGCCCCTCATTAGAATGTTGAAGAAATCTGTCTTTTAAAAGTAAAACTGAAATTCTGTCAGACTACAGATGTTTAGCTGTTTATGCCACAAAACTCAGAAGAGTTGATCCCCATTTTTAGTTAAGTTTGACTCATTTCTAGGGAAAAAACCAGATCCTTCCTTCACTTTGAGCAATGTTCTAATTAGATAAATGAAGTGGAGAAGAACAATTCTATTCTGAAGGTAATTGAATTTAGACTATGGTATGTGACAGAATTTTTTAAAAAATTATTTAAATGTTTTATTTAGAAATTGGGATTTATTTAAAATAATTTTGGAATAATGCTCCAAAAGTTACTCAGATTTATGCATTATACCTATTGCCATTGGCCACTTCAAAGTGATTTTTGTTTCCTCTGTTTGCCACAGACTTTATTTTGAATATGCTTTTTTTCTTTCTTTCCTGTTTTTTTTTTTTTTTTAGGGTGCTATTCATTGTGGAGACTTCTTTATAGAGGCCTAATAAAAATGCCTTTTTATGAAGCCTGTGCATTTAGGTGGGTTTGAAGCTAGGAGGATATTCTTTAGAATACTCTTTTGCATTTAAAGCACAAACTGTTTCAGTTTAAATGCACTTCTTCCCTGTAATTTTTGTGGGGGAGATAAATGAGTCACAACATTCTGTTGAAGGGAAATCTAGTCAGTTGCTTGAAAGAGCACAGCCCAAATAAAACAAGGACTGACTAGGTTGTAAAGAAATGACCTTATGATTTAAAAGAAGAGTTGCTGCTTTGACAGTGCTTATTTAAAGAAAAATACTGCTGGAAAATTTTCAGTTTCTACTACATTCACCATCTCTCCTGAGATCTGACATATGTTGAAGTTATGTTTTGATTTGGCACACAGCATGTTCAATGATGGTTACTCACCTAGTACAAGACATGGAGAAGAAACCTTTGGACACAGAGCAGATGACACCTTCTGTTTTGTAGTGTATCCTGGTGTCATTTTCTGTGAATGTGGTCAGGTAGAGTTGTTTTTGTTGTTGTTGTTGGGTTTTTTTTTTTTTGTTTTTTTTTTTTTGTTTTTTTTTTTTGTCTCTTTTGGTGGGTGGGGGTGGGCTAAAGCCATAGGAAGAAAAAAATGTGATGTATGTGTCCAGTATGTACTATTTTGTTTTTGTTTTGCGAGAAGAGTTGAACTATTTTTGATAACAAGAGTAAATGGTGGAAAATGCTTCTTAGTTGTCTTGTCTTTATTTGCTTTCCAAGTTTCGGAATTTTATTTAATTCCTCTAAGTGTTAGCAGTGTCTTATGAAACATGTATTTGCCTAAAGTTTGTAACAATTTTGTGTTGGACGCAGATGCCCTGCTATATAAACTTGTAAATCTGTTCTTTATTCACTAATGATCACTGCAAAAATGACTAGAAATGAGACTGTACACATGGATGATTAGGATAAATTTTGCAAATCTCCCAAACTTTCCTAATATTATGATTTTAAAATTCCTTGAGTACTTTATTCCTTCCCAAGTTTGATGATCTTAGTTTTGTGTTTTTTGATGCATGGGAGGTTGGCAATATAGACAAAGTGAAAATCATTAGTATGTGAGGGCCTTGATTGTTATGTGTAATATTGCCAGTGATGAATTTAGTTTTTTTTTTTAGCACAAGTTTCTCTTTTTTATGCTGGTATTCTCACTGCCACACTTTTGGAAACCTGTATTACACCTTAAATCTATCAATAAATGTTAGTTTTCTAATTCTATGTTGTAGAATACTGAGGAGTTTGGGATAGCACGCTCTGAATGGCCTGTATTATATGCAATTGGGGAAGAGGATTAATTACAGTGCCTTGATTTTTGCGTTTTTCTTTATACCGTGAGTTATTTTAGGAATGCTGGACCAATGGCTAACAAGGGATGATTGAGAAATTATTACTGAAGTAACTGGATTTACTTCAATAGGATTTGAAACCACCAAAACAATAACAGCATTTAATATGACTCATCTTCACTTGTTCTTTTGAGTCCTTGTAATTACCATAAATGATCCAGTGATCTTTCACCTTAGGTGACAGAAGTTTTAGAGCTGACAGTTTTAGAGCTAATCTTTTTGATTAGTTTCCATAGGTCTACATCTCTAAGCAGAGGTGTAATACAATTCTAGGATAAAGAATTCCTTCACTGTGTTCTTAGTTTTCTTAAAATAACTCGTTGGTGACCTTGCTGAAGAAAAGTAAAAGTTTAACAACCGATGAAAATTTCTCTTCCCATATCATAGGCAACAAATATAAAATGCTTTAGAAAATACTAAGTTCAAAGTATAGAATGGGAACCTAATGTGTGGATGGTATTTTAATTTTTCTCTCTCATTTTTAAAAAATTAAGTTTTAGGTATCCAAGTAACAATTACACACTCTTTTAAAAGAATATACTATATATAAGGCTAAAGTCTCCTTTGATCCCTGTGAACTTCTCACTTCCAAACCCAAATTCCTATCCCCAGAGGCAATCACTTTTCATTATGAGGTGTTATCCTTCCAGATCTTTTTTTATAAAGTTTTCCCAGGGGTTCGAAGAGTTATTCTCTTTGAAACTCAAGTTTGTTTATAATGCTACTCTTTCAAACATAAAAATGAATTGCAAGTGTGATTAAAACCAAAAGTGTGTAGTGATTATCTTAGTTCATATATATATATATATTTTTTTCCGATACGCGGGCCTCTCACTGTTGTGGCCTCTCCCGTTGCGGAGCACAGGCTCCGGACGCGCAGGCTCAGTGGCCATGGTTCACTGGCCTAGCTGCTCCGCGGCATGTGGGATCTTCCCGTACCGGGGCACAAACCCGTGTCCCCTGCATTGGCAGGCGGATTCTCAACCACTGCGCCACCAGGGAAGCCCATCTTAGTTCATATTTGACAACTTTATTTAGTTTTGCAAAAAGGGAAAAACAAAAACAAAAGTTAAATCATGCAGGCTTCTCCACCCAAACACACCGTAACATTTCCAAAAGTTGAGCAAATGACTTATCTCATTTGATCAATCTAGAGTTTTATAAACACTTTGAACAGTACACAATGACACAGATAAGATGCAGGGAAAATACACAGAATTTCATTAGTTTGATTACCTTGGCAATTAATGTTATGCTATGAAACTCATTTTTCATTGACTAGCATTAAGATCATACCCTCAATTTAACTTTTATCAAGAGTCTTGGATATTGTAATAACTTGAAATTTCCAGTTGGGCAGTAATGATTATATTCTGCATGATCTTTACCAGAAAGTCAAATATATACTATCTTAGTTCCTCAGAATTCACATTTCTTACATTCAATACTAAGGAAGAACAAAGAAACACATTCTTACGTCTGAAAATGTGATACTTTGGGTAACCTAAATTAAAAGCACTATCTTAAGTGGAATGATATTGTTAGCTGTACTTTTATAATAACTGTAGACTTCTGAAACCAATTATTGACTAAAGTGAAAGCAAGAGGACTTCAGTAAGTAGAAACAAGGTCAGGTACAGCCATGTAAAAAAACCAAAATCAAATGTATATTGGAAAATGAATTTTTGCTGAGTCTTAGAAATAGTTTAGATCATTATGGCTAATAAAACCTTTAAACCATATCTGGCTTCTAAAAAAATTTACCTTTTTAGTATTTTTATCTGAAAATTTAAAGATGCTTTTGTTCCCTGGTAAAGGTTGGATGGGATAGATGGTAAATTTCATGTACCACATAAACACTTTTAATCCTGATAATTTACCAGTGTGTTTAGATTATTGTATGTAGTGTTTCCTAAAAATTCAGTCACTTTTAAGCTTTTATTTCTTCTTTGTGAACTATTAGAAACTAAGTTTTAATACTTTCTGTAATAGTTAAATGGAAGGTCAGTTCTGATCATGAAGGTAAAATAACAGGAAGCTGGGAGGATACTGACAGGAAGGATTACTAACTCTATTAATAACTATACTAGTTGATGGTGCATTTCCTAAATTCTCCTTTTCTCCACTTTTTGCCTACCACAGCCCAAGGTTTGATTATTTCAAAGTCTGGCTGTCACACCAGCAAGGGAACCAATGTGGGGTGGAAAGGAAGCTATTCTGACATTTAGGACTTGAGGTTAAAACAAAAAATCCAGGAGAAAACTTGATGACTTTGACAGAAGTGGATATTAAAAAGTTTCTTGGGGGTTTCTTTTATAGTGTCAGAAATTTCCATCCTTTTTAACAGTTTATTTTCAATTTTATCTTCAACAGTATTGCGGGGCTTGGCTGCATTGTGGCTTGCTGAAAAATGTATTCTGTGATGACCACGTCTACCACTATAGTAAACATGAAGTTACTTTCCTTTATGGGTGGCATCACTGTTTTCTTCCATTTTTGTGATAAATACTGAAGTGGATGCAATATTTGAAATAGTTTCTTTTAAACATGAAGTTAAGGAATAATGTTTAGATTGAGGCCTTTACTGTTGGCCTAGTCTAATATTTAGTGATAATGTCTAGTAAGAATTTTCATATATAATTATTTAAGTCTTCAAGTAGGTCTTCTGATATGAAGTATAGATGGGACATCAACTAAGTTTTAGGTTAATCACTCAATGATTCTCTACAAATGTTAGATGAGTTAAAAGGAAACTACTTTTCCCCCCAAGTATGAGTCATATTCTGTACTTGTCTTCAGTTAACAAATTTTTCTTCAGATTTTATATAAGATCCACAGTCAGGATGGGGAGGGATTATTTAGAGCTTGCCAGCAAGGTTGGAAGGCCCAGTGGTTACAATACCTGAGGATGTAAAGTGACTAGCAGTTTGGCAGGTCATTGTGAAATTAGATTAAACTAAGTTCAATATCTTTGAACTCCAGTACACATACAATTAAAAGAAGTCTCTGAGATGTTTTGGCAGTGCTTTTATTACCAGGGCTAATTCAGTTCTGGAGGCCCTGACTGCTTTTTCAAGTTCCAGAATGTTTTGACTCAAGTTTTCTGCAAGTGAAGGTTTCTTCTGGGCTCCATAGGAGTCCTGATGGGCCTCAGGGATGCTGGACAACAGAGGCAACTCCTGCTTTTGTGCAGAGAACTGTGCTTGGCACTGTCCCCAAGAGATCCTTGGTACATTCAGGGGTGAAGAGTGCTGATTCACAGACGTTGGAAGGTGATGTATATCTTACTTGCTTCTGAGGAAAAGCTCTGTAAGAGGTTTGAGGCAAATTGGAGGAGTCTCCCAAACTGGGTGTGTGTATCCAGAGCTATTGCTCAAAAACGTTAGAAAATTCGTAGTGCTGCAGATAACGCACTTGCAGAAATCAAAGCCTTTAAAAAGCAATATGCAAACTACAGCATCTCTTCACAAGAAAAAAACATTTAAAATACATATCTCTCTTTCATGTAGACATTGGCAGCTATTCTTCATCCACTGACTGAAGCTTTCCACATTTCTCTGAAAGGCTTGAGGTCACTATTTTATTGCCTTTGTTTCCAATTTCAGAGGGAGAGGCAGGTTCCTCTGTTTCATAATCTTCAAAGGAGCTGAAAGAACAGCAAAAGTGAGTTACTGATTTTTTTTAAAAGAAAGTTTTAATGTTTGGGTAGAAGTATAGCAAACTAGAGACAAGACCAGCTAGCGGAAATACCCCGAGTTGCTAAATGGTAGCTGTGAACAACTGAGCCACCCTGGAGGGGACAGTGCTCTGGAACAGAAAACACATTCTCCCTGTTACTTATGTTGAAAATGGGCTGAGTCAAGCTTTCCCCTAGAGACTTTGATGGGAATGAGAGCATTATGGATGAAGCTAGGTTAGGGAGGGTATGAGGTCTGGAAAGTATGAGTTTTACATGAATGCTTTCATTGAAGTGGCTTTCATGCAGAGTGGGGAACTTTCAAATAGCTTTATAGCTTCCATGGCTTCCAAGAAGTATGTTGAAGATGTAGATCATCTATGTGTACATAGAGCAGACTAAAGTCCGCTCATGGGTTTCCTTCCATTCTTTGCAGAACTCCACAGCATATTCCCTCTTTAGAGGTTACTTGTATTTCCTGAGTTCCATATCCTCCAGGCCACCCCTCCTGGCTATTCCAGGCAGGGATGACAAAATAGTTTATCTCGGAATGATGGCTGCTTCATCTGTGCAGAAATTTCTGGATATATAGTCCTTTTATTAAAAAAGGTACCAAGACTGCCTGATGATGAAAAATATGCTGAGGCAGGAATACCTAGTAGGTGGCACCTATTCATAGAGAGTAGAGAATATTACATTTTTATTAAAAAGCTTATCTGATGTTTGGAAAACGTTGCCCTGAGTACCATTTATGA
This sequence comes from Kogia breviceps, assembly GCF_026419965.1. Taxonomy (NCBI): domain Eukaryota; kingdom Metazoa; phylum Chordata; class Mammalia; order Artiodactyla; family Physeteridae; genus Kogia; species Kogia breviceps. The sequence continues at coordinate 18,067,252 of NC_081314.1, forward strand.
TCCTGTCAGAAATTACTTACAACTGTCATTTTGCAAAAATATTCCATACTTAATTTGTTTCCACTCCTCCCCCACCTCCTTGAGGCCTCAATAGTTATACGCCAGTTATGGCGTATGTTGAATAAGGAGGCAATAAGGAGAGTAAGTTTGCTTTAATGGAACTGAAGCAGGGTTGATGGTAGAGGCTCCATTTCTGGGGGGAAAATCTCTCAAAGAAAAGTTAATTCTAGAAATGCAGTGTCAAGACACTGGCTGCTTATTTCCTGTCAGAATGGAAGGCATTTTCTTCCTCTTGGTAACCTAACTTGCTGTCTGTGAGCTCTCAGTGCAGATCTGGGAATGAGTTAAAGAGTTAAGTCTGAACTGAGACTCATTCACAGTAACTATTTGAGCTCCTGTTGCTAAGCATGAGCCAAATGCTAGGGATACAATGGTGAAAAAGACCGACCAGCTCCTTCCTCACAAAGCTTGTAGCCTAATGGAGGCCATCTGGAATAGTGGCTAAGTGGTTTAGCCTTAGAGCATGGACTTTGGAAGTTGAGTTCTAATCTCAGGTCACTTAATGTGACTTTGGGCATGTAACTTACCCCCCCTGCATCAGCCTCCTCGACTAATAGCAGTTCCTACCCCTTATAAGGGTTGAATAGAGATTAGGTGAGAGGGCCTACACATCATAAACTCTTGGAAAGTACCACATATTATTCTCGTGATGGAGAAGTGCTGGGGCTTACTGAAGCAGGATGGTGACACCTCATCCTATACTAGGGGGCAGGGTCACAATCTTTTGTGTAATTTGTGAATAAAAAATCTTTTACAAAAGAGTATGTATTTTTCCCCACTGTAGCCTCATACAGAAATGGGATTTCCAGCAATGGATTTGATCCAATCTAGTACCTAGAAGTATTCCAATGCTTTGTGGGTTGGATGTAGTAGAATGTCACCTGCATTTCTTTTGTACTTTCAAGGCACCAAGAGCAGTAATATACACAGAGACTTTGGAGGAATCTTAAGTTTGAGGGAGCTCCTTCAGAACCTCTTGTCAGTGTCCTTTTGTCAGCGTCCTGGTGAGTCCTTTTACCCTAACTCAGTAGTTCTCAGCTGGCGGTGCTCCCCCCAACTCCGGGGGACTTTTGACAGTGTCTGGAGCCGTATTTGTTTGTCCCAACTGGGTAGGTCCTATTGGCATCTAGTGGGTAGAGTCCAGGGGTTTTGCTAGACATCTTACAATGTGCCAGAAAGTGCCTCACAACAGAATTACGCAGCTTAAAATATCAGCGCTGTTGTTAAGAAACCCTGCGCTAACTCTTGCCCCATTAGGGTTAGCGCATCCCAGCGTTCTGGACTAAGCTCTTCTCATTTTGTACTTCGCTGAGCAATCAGTCTTTCTCATGGCTTTATCCACCACTTGTTCACCTGTGGTTTCTAAATGTACATGTCTAGCCTCAGCCTCTTTCTAAGTTGGAGACTGCCACGTATCCAACTGTCTTGTTATGTGGCTCTTCCCATATGGCAGCGTGTACAAACCTGGACTCGTCCTTCCCATACTCCTGGTTCTCCCTATTTTAGCAAATAGCACCATAATCTACCTACTCAAAGCCATAAACCTTGTTATTCCAAGCTCCTCTTCCCTCCTTTCCCCTCCCCTCTTCAAATCCAGCCACTCTCTCCTACCACTTTCAATACCACATGGATGCAGCCCTGCTTCCTCCCTGTTGCCGCTGATTTAGTGCAGGATGCTATACTTTCTCGCTTGGATTATTGCAATAGTTTCCTAACAGTTGGTCTTCCTGCCTTCGCTCCTATCACATACCCTTGGCTTTTGCCATGCCAGACTGTTTACAGTGTCAGAATAGATCTTGGGACCTAATGCCACGGTACAATACATGTTTTTCAGTGGCCTGCAGTGCCCTTCCCCCTTTGGTTAACTTGTGCTCATCTTTTAATCTGAGATGTCATTTAAAAGGTTCTTGATTCCCAGTGCCTGAGCTTCCACCATCTCTTATTTAGATGTCTGTAATGGCTTCCTTATTTGTCTTCCTGCCTCTATTCTTGCCCCTCTACCAATCTAGCAGAGTAATCTTCAAAAAACGCAAGTGGGGTTACATTACTATCTTGTTTAACTTTTTTCAGTATCTCCCCTAGGCCCTGCATGATCTGGCCCCTGCGAATCTTTCCAGTCACATTTCCCTCTGTTGCTCACTATACTCCAGCTACACTGGCCTTTTAATTTTTTTTTTTTTTTTTTTTTCTGCGGTATGCGGGCCTCTCACTGCTGTGGCCTCTCCCGTTGCGGAGCACAGGCTCCGGACGCACAGGCCTAGTGGCCATGGCTCACGGGCTTAGTTGCTCCGCGGCATGTGGGATCTTCCCGGACCGGGGCACGAACCCGTGACCCCTGCATCGGCAGGCGGACTCTCAACCACTGCGCCACCAGGGAAGCCCTACACTGGCCTTTTAAAATGTCCTCAACACAGTTTCCTGCCTCAGAGCCATTGCTTATATTTTTCCCTCTGCCTAGAACATTTTTGCTCCCTGCTTTTTGCATAACTTTCCTTCTCAAATTTTAGGTTCTCATCACCTCCCCAGGAGATTCTTCTTCCCTCAGCATCCTAAGTTGCAAGCCTCTCTCCATTATCGGTTTACCCTGTTTATTTCTTTCATAACTATATAATTAAATAAATGTCATCCCTACTCAACTGTAAAGTGTCCATTTTATAACTCACTCATTTTCTTGGGCTATATAGTCTAGTGCCTGGTGCTAGGTGCTTAAAATGTACTGTTGAATGAAAAATAATGTCCTAATGCTTTTGTAAAACGATGTGTTGAGTTGTTGGGGAAGGTGGAGTCAGTAAAATGGTGAGGGTGCAGAAGTCACCTTGAAGTCACTAAAGTCAGAACTGCAAGAGCCTTAATCTTTACCTTGCTCTCCAGGAATTCCTGAGGGAGAGAGAATGTTTACAGATTCCTTCTAAATGACCACTTCCAGGTTTACTCGTAGGTCCCTGGGATTCCTCTGGGCTCAAATGAAATTATTTTATGAGGTATTCTCTGTTAATTGGCCATTTTTAAATGAGTAGAGTAGTCAGAGCATTAAAGCAGAACTCATAGAGTTCACAAACAGTTCACTAAGAAACCCTAGATATCAAATTGAGAACAAATTCTTTAGTAGTAACATAGTAGTAACTACTAGTAACTTCATAGTTAGCATGAGGGAAAATGATGGTTCATATACTTTTGCAATTTGCAAAATATCAAATATCATATTTTTGCTAGCACTATGATAGCCTTTAGAAACCTGTTTCCCTAAGTAAGTTTCCCCTTTCAGATGAGCAATTTCTGGGCAAAAGTATTAAGGCTAGTTCTGCAGATTCCTGCGATGGAAGTATAATAGCTGGAATTAGCAGAAATAATGACTGGCATATATGTGGTCTGACAAAGAATTTGTATGCAGTTTCAGGGTGTTGTCTGGGAGTTGTGGTTTGATTCCACTTCTGGGATTCTGACTACAGGGGCAAAGGGATAGAATATTTGATTCAGGGCTTGTCTGAGGAAATCTAAGATGATATGCTGGCTATAAGTATAATATAAACTGTTAAATAGTTCTCTAATTTGGAGTCTATAACACTTTAGAAATAGGAGTGGATGAATTTTACCTTTATACTTTTAAGAACAGACAACCTAAGCCATTTATATAGAATGGATTACCTGAAATGTCAATACTTTAGAAGTTGGGTGTTTGGTTCAGAGAATTTCCTTATTGACCCATTCAGTAACTATTATAGAAAATCTTTTGCTTCAACTTTTGTTAAAATTTCCTAATATGTACCACCTCCTTTCCTGCCTCAGGAAGTTGATCCTACTTCATTTTTTTTTTCTTTATTTCTTTGGCTGCGTCAGGTCTTAGTTGCAGCACATGGGGTCTTCATGCGGGATCTTTCATTGAGGTGTGGGCTCTTCGTTGTGGCACCTGGGTTCTCCCTCTAGTTGTGGCATGTGGGCTGCAGCACGTGTGGGCTCTGTAGTTTGCAGCATGCGGGCTCTCTCGTTGAGGTGCACGAGCTCAGTAGTTGTGGTGTGTGGGATTAGTTGCCCCGCAGCATGTGGGATCTTAGTTCCCCGACCAGGGATCAAACCCGCATCCCCTGCATTGGAAAGCGGATTCTTTACCACTGGACCACCAGGTAAGTCCTGATACTACTTCATTTTGGATGGCTGAGGATCTCTTGCAGTTCTAGGGTCATGAGTCATCAATTATTCTTATTTATTTTGGATGTAGATAGTATAAAACTTTTAGATTAAATTTTAGATTAAAATTTAAACAGATTAAAATTTTTTTTTGCTTTATAAATTTATTTATTTATCTTTGGCTGGCTGCTTTGGGTCTTTGTTGCTGTGCGTGGGCTTTTTCTAGTTGCAGCGATTGGGGGCTACTCTTCGTTGTGATGCGCAGGCTTCTCATTGCAGTGGTTTATCTTGTTGCGGAGCATGGGCTCTGGGCACTCGGGCTTCAGTAGTTGTGGCTCGTGGGCTCTAGAGCGCAGGCTCAGTAGTTGTGGCCCATGGGCTTAGTTGCTCCGCAGCATGTGGGATCTTCCTGGACCAGGGCTCAAACCCGTGTCCCCCGCATTGGCAGGTGGATTCTTAACCACTGCACCACCAGGGAAGTCCCTAGATTTAAAATTTAATCTAAAATTTAGATTTGAGATTTAAATTTTAGATTTAAAGTTAAATTATATTCTAATCATGAAGGGAGGGACAGGGTTTAACTCATTTTTTATTACCAACTACAGTGCATGGCATAAATTAGCTAGGTACCGGTGAATATTCAAATAAATTAAAATTGGGCTTTGTTTTGCTGAATGCAGAAAAAAATGAACACATTAACTTCAGACTCATATAAAGGCTCTGTTTATTGAGCACTATTAAAATAATGACTCAGAACTATTGGACTTACAAGATTATAACTCATGCCCCAATGTATACACACATGTACCCCACCCGCCACGATCCCTGCTCTTCTGCTAAATTCTCCCACCTCACTCAGGACAGTCAGGTTCCATACAGCCCCTTACCTCAGACTTGACTCTCACTAGCTTACATTCCTGTAAGACTGCTTCAGTGGGTTTCTGACTGGCTTTCTTTGCCTATAGTGTCTTATTTTCCAGTGCTGAATGAAGTAAATGTGGATCTCATACAAAGTGTAAGTCAGTACATGTTTATATTTAATATAAAGGAGAAATCCACCTTTAAAAACATTCAGTAGAAAACAGTTCTTCTAAATTATCTAAATGTCCGATGATAGGGAAAATGGATGTGTTATTGCTTGAGAGAATACTCTGAAGCATTAAAAGTCATGTTTTTGAATACACTAGTAACATTAAGCATCAAAAAGAAATATACCAAAGTATAAATAATGGTTATCTCTGGATGACTGAACCGAGGATGATTTTAATCTCTTTATATTTTGCAATTTTTCTGCAGTAAGCCTATCTTTCTCTACTAATCAGATAAAGACTCTCAGAATGAAAAAGAAAATTGTGTTTAATCTAAGTTAATCAAATGTAAAGCTGTTGGTGAAACACCAGAATATCCTGTGAGAAAGTATTTTTGAGATAATGTAAAAGACTTAACTAAAACTCTGAAGTAATCAAGTATTTGTCAGATTGGCAGAGAATCTTGTTTCTAATTATTACAGGCTGCAGTTTCTTAAGATAGCGACATAGAGGACCCTTTAGCCTGCTTTTCACAGTTTCTGTGGAGATTTAAACTTTATTGCAGAAACCATAAGAATGTTAACTATAAGTTTGGTGTCATAACCTATTATCTTCATATAGGTGACACATAGTCATAGTCATTTAGTTGACTAGATATATGTAACTGGTACCCTGTCTTTCTGGCTTCCCCTATGACCGTTCATTACTTTGATGCTAGATGGGATAATTCACAATGTTTGCAAACTGATACTTAGGGAGACCCTTTACCCTCTTTCACCTCACTAAAATATGGAGTCATTACCAGATTACTTATTATTTTTTAATTACTAGGTTGCTTATTGAAGGCATTACATAAGTACGAGCCTTGAATCAGGAGGTACAGGCACTTGGCCCAGAGGTGACCTATGATGTTAGATGGTAAGGTAGATAGAGAATTTCAAGTTGATTTTGGAGGGTCAAGTTGTCTGGGCTCCTGCGTTATCCTTGTAGTGAGGGTGGCTGCCAGATCACTGCTGCCTTCTGTGCCACTCAGTAAACATTTGCTGAGGATCTCCTACATCCCTAACAGTTTGCCTTGCCAGGTGCTGGTATTACAAGATGAATAAAACAAGGTGCTCTGCCCTGAAGGAGCCCATATTCCAGTGGAAACACAAATAGGTCCATTTTTCCCAGCATTTATATGCCAGACACCGTTAGATACGTTATATACATTATCTTTAACTCTCAGTACAGTCCTGTTATTCATGCAACAGATATTTACTGTTGCCAACTGTGTGCCATGTACTGTGCCCTCGGAATGAAGGGAACAAGGTAGGCAGTGGAATGCTAATGTAATACCTGACTAAATTATAATTCAGAGAGGTTATGTAATGTGGCCAAGATCACAGAAGTGGTAGTAATAATAACCAGTTTATTGATTACATAGGCACTATGCCTAAGGGCATAATACATTATGTACATTGTCTTATTTAATCTGGAAACAGCTTGGTGTGGCAGGTGGTATCCTCATTGTATAGGGGATGCTGAGGCTTGCTCTAGTGATTGGTACAGCAAAGCTTTGAACTTAACTAAATTTGTTTAAATCCAAATTCTGTGGTTTTAACCATGATGTTATATTGTATCGCTTCTCCTTCAGGGAGTAGTAATAGCTGTTATTTGTCAGGTATCTACGATGTGCCAGGTGTTTTTTGTTTTTTTTTTTTTTTTGCGGTACGCGGGCCTCTCACCGCTGTGGCCTCTCCCGTTGCGGAGCACAGGCTCCGGACGCGCAGGCTCAGCGGCCATGGGTCACGGGCCCAGCCGCTCCGCGGCATGTGGGATGTTCCCAGACCGGGGCACGAACCTGCGTCCCCTGCATCGGCAGGCGGACTCGCAACCACTGCGCCACCAGGGAAGCCCCGTGCCAGGTGTTTATATGTATTATCTTTGATTCTCACACCCCCCTTGGAAGGTGGTTGCTGGTATCTTCTGAAACTGAGCCTCAGGAGTCAGATAACCTGCCCAGCTGGTGAGTGGGAGGTAGAACCAGATCTGTCTGGCTCCTAAGCTTATGCTCTTTCCATGGCACTACCATGCTTCCTCCCTTTCTAATATTTGATTCTGGTAATTTCTGTTTGGCAAATTCACCCTGATTTATTTGTAATTCCTCTTGAGATGTAGCCCTAGGTGATGTAGCCTTGGAATTCTGGGTCTGGCCTTGCTTTTGAACCATTGTCAGTCAGTTATTAACAACTGTAATAAAGAGGCCTTTCTTTTCCTTTGTTGACATTCTAGTGCTCACCCTACAGGCCATGGCTGTTGTCAAGGGTTCTCCTCTCCCCTTGAGATCTCATCACCCACATGTGCTCTGTGTAGGCCTTATCTTATCTCCCACAACATGAGAAGATGGGTGTCCAGCAGAAGCCTCTCATATGCACTGGTCAAATTTCACTACAGCTGGTCTCCGCATCTCCTCTCGTGACCCCTCACCTGTATTTCTGTCTGTATCCCTTTGCTTCCCCTCTCTGCCCTCCACACACACTGGCACCTTCTCTGAGCACTACCACAACTTGAGAAAAACTTTTGCTTGAGCCAGTTACCTTTTCTCTGTAGTTGCCATCTATTTTCTCTTCTTTTTAGACTAATAAACTTCTAAGTGTTTAGACCTGCTATCTCTATTTTCTCCTTCCTCTAAAGCAGATTACAAAACAATATGTAGTATAAAATTCCATTTCTGTAAAACAAATTACTTATCTATTTGCAAAGAAATGTCTAGAAGGATATACTCCTAAATGATAAGTGAGGCTATCTCTGGGTGGTAGATTTTAGGTGAAGATTTTTATCTTCATTTCTAACTTCTGCAGTGACTACATATCACCTATGTGAACACATAAAGGAGAAAAATAACTTCTTCCTGTTTATTATAGTAGTACATGTTCATTATACAAACATTATAAATTATAGAACAGTATAACAAACCAAAGTACTTGAAATCCCACAGCCCAGAGTTAACCACTGTTAATATTTTGGAGCCTTATCATTTAGCATGTTTATATAGATACACACTTTTAATATTGAGATGATATCACAATTTTGTAACCCTGATTTCTCCATGTTACATTTTTGTGCAACACATAATTTAAATGTCTGCAAAATATGACACATAGATACCATGACTTGCTTAACCATTCTGTTATTGTGCATTTGTGTTGCTTTGAAATTTTAAATTTTATAATTACCTGTGACCAGTGCCAACTGTTTGGATAGAACAGTTCTATCTAAATTTCTGATTACTTACAATAGATACCCAGAATTAGAACTGGGAGTCAAAGGGTATGAATTCAGGCTTTTGCAGCATATTGTCAAATTAATTTCCAGGGAGGTTGGGTCAATTTGCTTCTACCAGCAATATCTGTTACTACAATGTGCTGCTTCTATGAAAGAGCAGTTAAGACACTTTAATTGTACCTGCCTGTTTTTCCCTGCTAAGGCAGGGATCCTGTCTGTGTTCACCAATATCCAATAATGCTTAGTATACAGCAAGAATGCAAACATGTACTGAATTCATACCGTCTCTTAAAAAATTCCTGCCAATTTAATAAACTAAACTTTTTTGGGCTCTTTTTACAAATGTTTTATTTAAGTGTAATTTACATATCATAGAATTCACTGATCTTAAGTGTTTAATGTGTTTTAGTAATTGTGCATCGTCACCACAATTCAATTGTAGAATACTTTCATCTCTCCATCTGCCTTTCCTCTCCCTGTGCTTGTTTGCATTCACTTTGTACTCTCAATCCTGGAACTAGGCAACCACTGATCTGTTTTCTGGCTCTATAATTTTGCCTTTTCTAGAAATTTCATATAAATGGAATCATATAATATGTAGTCTTTAGTGTCCGGCTTCTTTCATGTAGAATGGTATTTTTTAGATTCATCCGTGTTGTTGCATGTATTAGTAGTTCTTTCCTTTTATTTATTGAGGTATATTTGACATAGAATAAATTGCTCATATTTAAAGTGTGTAATTAATAGGTTTTGACTTTTGTATACACCTGTAAAAGCAACACCTCAAGATCATGTAAATATCCACCCCCCCAACGAAAGTTTCCTTATGCCCCTTTAGAATCACTTTTGCCCTCCCCAGCTAACCACTGATTTGGTTTCTGTCATTCTAGAATTTTTTAGAAAAATTTAAAAAATTGTGATATTTTATTTTTTATTGAAATATAGTTGATTTGCAATACTGAGTACTTCAGGTTTACAGCAAAGTGATTCAGTTATACATATATATTCTTTTTCAGATTCTTGTTCACTATAGGTCACCAGAAGATACTGAATGGAGTTCCCTATGCCACACAGCAAATCCTTGTTGGTCATCTACCCTACATATGGTAGTGTGTATCTGCTTATCCCAAACCCCCAATCCATCCTCCCCGCCCCTTTCCCTTTGGCAAGCCTGCCTTTTTTAAAAAAAATTTTGGCTGTTCTGTGTGGCATGCGGGATCTTAGTTCCCCAACCAGGGACCCAGGCCATGGCAGTGAAAGCACCAAATCCTAACCACTAGACCACCAGGGAACTCGAGATAATTATCTTTGTATATGGTGTGAGATACGGATTGAGGTTCTTGTTTTTGCATATGGACATCCAATTATTTCAGTGTCATTTCTGAAAAGACTACCCTCTCTGCTTTGGTTGAAAATTAATTGGCTGTATATATGAGGGTCTATTTCTAGAGTGTTTCATTGATTGTGTATACTTACCAATTCTACAATGCCGTGATGGTTGTTTGCTTTGTCGTAAGTTTTGAAATCAGGTAGCCTAAGTCCTTCAGCTTTGTTCTTTTAAAAAAGTGTTCGGCTATTCTAGGTATTTTGCATTTCTATATAAATTTTAGGATCAGTTTTCCAATTTCTATAACAGAAGCCTGCAGGGATTTTGATAGGGAGTGGGTTAAATCTGTAGATCAATTTGGGGAGAACTGACATTTTAACAATACTGAGCTTTCTAATTCTATTTATTTGGGTCTTTAATTTCTCTCAGCACTGTTTTGCAGTTTTCAGATTGCAAGTATTATAGTTCTTTTGTTATATTTATTGTATTTTTTTTTTGATGCTGTTGTGAATAGAATTCTTTATTTGAATTTCACTATTTGTTCATTGCTAGTACATGGAAATACAACTGATTTTTGTATACTGAGCTTGTATTCTGAGACCTTGCTAACTCATTTATTAGTTCTGGTAGATTTTACACAGATTTCTTTGTATTTTCTACTTAAAGGATATATAATCTAGGAATAGATTTACTTTTTTCTTTCCAATCTGAACACTTAAAATTTTTTTTTTCTTGTCTTACTGCACAGGATAGGACACTCAGTTAGTGTTGAGTAGAAATGGGGAGGGACAGAAACATCCTTGCCTTGTTCCTGATCTTAGTGGAAAGGCATTCATTTTTTCACTATACATATGATGTTAATTATAGATGCCTTTTATCAGGTTAAGGAAGTTCCTTTTTATCCTTACTGGGGTAAGAGTTACTGTGAATGGATGTTGGATTTTGTCAAATTCTTTTTTGTGTCTATGGAAATGATTATGTGGTTTTTGTCCTTTATTATATGAATATGGTGTATTACATTAATAGATTTTAAGATGTTAAGACAGCCTTCCATTCCAGGGGTAAACCCCACTTAGAGTGTATAATCTTTTTTTATATGTTGCTGGATTTGATATTTTAAATATTTTGTGAAAAGTTTTATATTGATGTTCATGAGGGATTTCTTGTGATCTCTTTGTCTGGCTTTGGTATAAGGGTAATATTGGCTTTCTAAAATAAATTTAGAAGTGTTCCCTCCTGTTATTTTCTGAAAGTATTAATGAAAGATTGGTATTATTTTTTCCCTTAAATATTTGACAGAACTTGCCATTGGAACTATCTGGACCTGGACTTTTCTTTTGGGGAAAACTTAACTTATTTAGTATCTTGATATAGTCTATCCTGATTTTCCATTTCTTCTTGAGCCAGTTTTGGTAATTTGAGTTTTTTGAGGATTTTGTCCCATGTCATCTAAGATGTCAAATTTATTGGGATAAAGTTGTTCATAATATTCCTTTATAATTAAGTTCTATAGTGTCCATAGTGATACAACCTCTTTCATCCTGATTTTATTCCTTTCTCTCTCTCTCTCTCTTTTGTTTTTTCTAAAGCTTTATCTGTTTTAAAAATCTTTCCAAAGAACCAACTTTTGGTTTCATCAGTTCTTTCATATTGTTTTCCTATTTTCTATTTGGTGGATTTCTACTCTGATCTTCATTATTTCCTTCTTTCTACTTATTTTGGGTCTATTTGGCTCTTCCCTCTTCTAGCTTCTTAAGATGGAAGCTTATATTATTGATGTTCAACCTTTCTGGGCCATAAATATTTCTCTAAGCACTGCTTTAATTGCACCTCATACATTTTCATATGTTCTTTTATTTTTATTCATTTCAAGATAATATTAAATTTCCCTGCAGTGTCTTCTTTGACCCATGCGTCTTTAAAAGTGTGTTATTTAATTTCCAAACATTTTGGGGTTCCCAGATTTCCTTCTGTTATTGATTTGTAATTTTATTCTATAATGGTCAGAAAACATACTTGATTTGAATTTACTGAATCTTGTTTTATTCACCTAACAGATGGTCTTTCCTGAAGAAGTTCCATGTGCATTTGAGAAAAATGTGTATTTTGCTACTGTTTTGTGGAGTGTATATATTGATTAGATCAAATACATTGACTGTGTTTATCAAGTCTTCTGTATCCTTAGTGATTGTCTCTAGTTCTATCAGTTACTGTAAGAGGAGTGTTGAAATCTCCAGCTGTAATTGTTGAATTGTTTGGCAATTTTTGTTTCATGTATTTTGGGGCTTTGTAGTTAGGTACAGATAACACTTAAAATGGTTATATCGGGCTACTACGTTTTAACTGTTGGTGAAGTGGGAATTTTCATTGTTATTTCCTGGGTGAAATTTCTATCTTTTGATGTAGAATTGGTTAATATTCATGTTCTTAACTATTGATTTTGAAGAATCCAATTTATGAAAGTATTCAGCCCTATGTGTTTGCCTTTTGATTATGATATAGAATTTGTCACTTTTAAAATATACTCAAATCTATAAATAATTTCCCTATAAATTTCTCCCATCACTTTTTTGCTTTTAAACTCTATTTGTATGCAGATATTAGCTTAATATGTACTTTTTTCACTCTACCACAGAGAGCCAACATTTTACTGACTAGACTTTTCTTGACACACTATCTTTATCATATACTGTACTGCTTTGCATAAATCTTCTGTTTTGGCATGGATTCTAAAATGAGTTTAATTACTATGGCTTTATAGTACACGTCCCCTGTGCCCCACCATACCTTTGTTTCTTTTCAGAACTCACTGCAATTCTTTTGTATTTATTGTTCAGTATGAGTTTTAGAATTAGCTGATCAAGTTCTACAACATATTTAGGGGGATTATATCAAATTAATAAATTAATTTTAACATGGGGAATGATCTTTATAACTTTTAGTGAAATTTTATATTTTCTTCACATATATTTTCAAGTCACTTTTTTTGTTGATATCACAAATAGGATTTTTTTCTATTATATTTTTAGCTGGTTGTTTCTGGGGCATGGGATTAATACCCTTTACCCATTAAGGAGGTGCTCTTAAGTTTGCTTAGTTTTATGATTTTTTTCCAAACCAGAAAATATATTTTATCACATGCCTTCAAAGAATCAGTTTATATTTTGTTTCCTTTTTACTCCTTTCATCTGTTAATGACAGATTTTGTAAAGTTGAACCACTGTTGCAATCTTGGGATAAAACCCCCTTACTTATGATGTATTCTTTTATATATGTTGGTAGATTTGACAAATTAATCTTCTGTAGTTCAGTTTTAATATCTGTAAACTAGGTATAACAGCACCTACAAAATAGAGGTTTTATGAATTAAAATATTTAGAATAGTGCTTGGCACAGAATATGGGTATGTATGGAAAAGTTAATAGATTTATTTTTGTTTGAAATACAGTTGTTGAACTTCTTCCTTTTATGTACTTTATTTGGGTCTATTTTGTCATTCTTTTTTATGCATCGCCTAATTCATATATTTCTGTCTACAGGTTACAAATTTTCCCCTGTCCATATCCCACAGATTTTAATAAATATAATGCTTTCATTGCCTGATTCTAAAAGAAACTGTAATTGGTATTTTGATCTCTTTAGCTTAACAATCATTTTAAGATATATTTAATTTTTCAAAATTTTATTTTTAACTCTCCAGATATGTGCATTTTTGTTGTTAATTTCAGGTTACATTTTAAGTAACAAATGTGGCCTATATGCTAGTAATTTTAAAAAAATGTTGCAGTTTCCTTCATGCCTTAATAAATAGGTACTTTATTTTGATGGTCCCATGTGTATTTGTTGGGTACCAAGTATACTTTTGAGTACTTCTATGAAAGTTTACTAATTCTACATTCTTTTTTTTTTTTTTTTTTTTGCGGTACGTGGGCCTCTCACTGTTGTGGCCTCTCCTGTTGCAGAGCACAGGCTCCGGGTGCGCAGGCTCAGCAGCCATGGCTTACGGGCCCAGTTGCTCCATGGCATGTGGGATCTTCCTGGACCGGGGCACGAACCCGTGTCCCCTGCCTCGGCAGGTGGACTCTCAACCACTGTGCCACCAGGGAAGCCCTAATTCTATATTCTTTATGAATTTTTTAGCCTGTTTGATTTGTTGGTTTTTATATGACTATCGGATTGTCAGTTTTCCTTGTATTTCTATCAGATTTGTTTTATGTATTGCATAAAGTTTGTAACTTATTTTCATGGCCAGCTGCTGAAATACTGGTAAGTTTCTTTTAAAGGTTTCAATTCTCTTTGTCTCATTAACATTGCTATACCTGATTTTCTCTTGTTTACTATTTATTTGACTGTTACCTCTGTGTTAGGTAGGTATGAATCTAAAAGAATAGTGTACAGTTGGATTTTTAATCCATTCTGAGTTTTGTGATTCATACTATATCTGGACTTACTTTGTCCATTTATTTTGTCCGTCTTTGTCTTTTTGTCTCCTTTCTTACTGTAGTGGACATCTGCTGTTCCTTTTTTGGGGCCATATTTTCAAAACTCCCAACTTTTCCTTGGGAATACACATGGTTTGGATGAACTTGACTCCTGTCCAAGCTAAGTTCTAGGCCTAACTCCTTCAGGAGCTGGTTCAGGGACTAGACCCAAACCAAGCCAATCAGAGCCAACACAAGTCCTGGGCTTTTGTTGGATCTTGTGGGAAAGGGATTTTCTCTTTTATTTGAACTTGAAGGTATCATCTTGCCACCACATATAAAAAACTTGCTGAAGAGTGAAAGAATGAAAGGAAAGCATTATCTAAGAGATGAAAGAGATAAAGTCTCTAAAGTCAGTACTATCCCTAGACTTTTCAGTTCTATAAGCCAATAATTTCCTTTTTGCTAATGCTTTTCCCCCCTTATGCCAATTTGAGTTAAAGTCACTTCTCACTAAAAGAATACTGATAAACACATTGTCTTTTAGTAGATTGAGTTTTCTTTATACAACTATTTTTCCAGTTAATAGTCTACTGTCTTTTTCTAAAAATGATTAGAAAGTTTTCCATTTAATATTTATTCTTTTAGTGATTTTCCTTAAACTTCTTTTTATGTTTTGGCTGCGTTGGGTCTTAGTTGCTGTGTGCGGTCTTTCTTTAGTTGTGGTGAGCAGGGGCTACTCTTCGTTGCGGTGCGTGGGCTTCTTGTTGCGGTGGCTTCTCTTGTTGCGGAGCACAGGCTCTAGAGTGCGGGCTCAGTAGTTGTGGTGCATGGGCTTAATTGCTCCGTGGCATGTGGGCTCTTCCTGGACTAGGGCTCGAACCCGTGTCTCCTGCATTGGCAGGCAGATTCTTAACCACTGCACCACCAGGGAAGCCCTGTCCTTAAAACTTTTAACAGACATATATAAATAAATTTTAATTTATTTGCTTTATGTATTTTTGGCTGCGTTGGGTCTCTTGCTATGCACGGGCTTTTCTCCAGTTGCAGAGAGCAGGGGCTACTCGTTGCAGTGCGCAGGCTTCTCATTGCGCTGGCTTCTCTTGTTACAGCGGAGCACGGGCTCTAGGCACGCAGGCTTCAATAGCTGTGGCTCACGGGCTCTAGAGCACAGGCTCAGTAGTTGTGGCGCACGGACTTTGTTGCTCTGCAGCATGTGGGATCTCCCTGAACCAGGGCTCGAACCTGTGTCCCCTGCATTGGCAGGCGGATTCTTAACCACTGCGTCACCGGGGAAGCCCAACAGACATACTTTAACTCTAGGCATTGTTAAATATAAATTTATCAGTGTCTATATTCTTCACTGTAAAAAAGATTCATAGCATATTACCCTGACCTTTTTTTTTTTTTTTTTTTTTTTTTTTTTTTGCGGTATGCGGGCCTCTCACTGTTGTGGCCTCTCTTGTTGTGGAGCACAGGCTCCGGACGTGCAGGCTCAGCGGCCATGGCTCACGGGCCCAGCTGCTCCACGGCACATAGGATCCTCCTGGACCGGGGCACAAACGCGTGTCCCCTGCATCGGCAGGCAGACTCTCAACCACTGCGCCACCAGGGAAGCCCTACCCTGACCTTCTTTTACTCTCTCTGTTAACAGTATCTATAATCAATACTTCCGTAATTCTAAGGATAAGTTTTACTAATTTTGTTGTTTCTTGTATCCCACTATTCCTTTAGGATATATTTACCTTCTTGCTGAAGAAATACCCTTTAATATTTCTTTCAGAGATCATCTGTGGGTTGCAACCATTTTGCATCTTTGAATGTCTAAAAATGTCTTTATCTGGGCCTCACATTTAAATAGGAACAGAATTCAAGGTTCAAAGTTCTTTTCTTTTCAGTATTTCAGTGAAACGCTCTATTTCTTTCTTTCTTTTTCTTTTTTTTAAAATTGGGGTATAGTTGTTTTACAATGTTGTGTTAGTTTCTACTGTATAGTGAAGTGGAGTTCCCTGTGCTATATAGCAGGTTCTTGTTATCTATTTTATACATATTAGTTAGTGTATCTGTTTCTTTTTGTGTTTAATTTGTGGGTAATCTTTTCTTTTCCCTCTCCGGTAGCTTTTCAGTTCTTCTTTATCTTTTATGTTCTGAAATTTCACTCTACTATAGGGATTGGGAAACTACAATCAGTGGGCCAGATCTGTCTCACCATGTGTTTTGGTACAGCCCATGAGCTAAGAATGGTTTTACCTTTTTAAATTTGAAAACAAAATCAAAAGAAGAATATTTCATGATGTGAAAATGATCTGAAGTTAATATCTCAGTGTCTATTATTAAAATTTTATTGGAACACAGCCACATTCATTTGCTTACATATTATGGCTACTTTCACACCACTGTGGCAGAGCTAAGTAATTGTGACAGAGACCTGCAAAGCCTAAAATATTTACTACCTGGCCAGAAAAAATTTGCTGATTCCTGTTTCTGTGTATATTTTTATTTGTTTAAACAGCTAAAATTCTTGGAATTATTTGGCTATTATTTCTACTGGTTTCTACAAGGATTTCTTACTCCTGTATCACAATCAATATTCCAAATCAAAAACTTTTCAGATGTCTCCATTTTATTATTTAGCCCAATGATTGTGTTTTTTCATTAAGATTTTTTTTCTTTTCATTTCCAGATACTGGAAAGATACAGGCCGGTCTTGCTTGAAGAGTGTAATATTCTCTCTTCTCTCTCTAAAAATAGTCAGACTTCCCTGGCGGTCCAGTGATTAAGACTCTGCGCTTCCACTGCAGGGGGCACGGGTTCGATCCCTGGTTGAGGAACTAAGATCCCACGTGCTGTGCGGTGCAGGAAAAAAAAAAAAGTAAATATACCCATTTTGATGTCCTGATTGTTGTAGTGAGTCTCCTTCCAGGGTTGAAATTTCTTCCATTTGTTGAGTATTTTATTGGTTGATATTTGTCCGCTTTACTACGTAGTAGAGAACAGACTGTTGCCTCTGCACTGGCTGCTTAGGAGAGAGCAATGTGGGGTTGCTAGTGTTTTAAATGGGAATAGGGGGATGGATGGGCCATGCTGCCCCAAGATCCCATACTCACTGCTTTTGTCTTTCCTTTATGGGTAGGATGGGATGTACAGGGTTCAACCTCCCTGGATGCTTCTTCTTTTGGTCTCCCTCTTGCTCTTGGTTTCAGTCAAATTAAGGTATGAATCATCTGTAACTGCTGCTCCCTTTATCTGAGGCAATTATCTTCCTCATCTTCCTGCACAGAACCTAAGCTCTGGCTCCCTCTTCAGTCCGATTCCATCTGCTTTCCTTCTTTTAGTCCCCTGAAAGTTTCTCCTATTACTTCAAGTGGTGCTCTGTATTTCTTATTTTTATATCGTATGAGAGACTGAAAACTACAGGATGCTTTGTTTACCTCCTTGAAATGAGAAGCTAGTCTGTATTACTGTTACTTTTTAGAAGTCCACTGAAGTTTTGTTTGTGGCCTAATATGTATTTTGTAAATGGTCTCTGGACAATAAACCACAAAGGTATCCATTTTCAGGGAATATGTTATTATGGCTGCAAATAACAGGTTTCAATTTCTCCTTTTTTTTTCCTTTTGGAGTTTCTGCTTCAAGAATCTGATGTTATCAGGACGGCTTTTTTGGGGTGTTTAGTCTTTTTTAATTCAACTTTTGTTGTCATTCTATAATTGAATACTTTTCTTTTAATTAGTGAGTTTGTTCCATTTATATTCACTGACTTAAAAGTATTTGTTTTAGTTCTGTCATATTTATGCTGCGTAGTCTGTGTTTTTCTTTTTTGTGTGTGTACATGTTTTCTGATTGAATTAGAATATTTAGAGTCTGGCTTTGGTTTTTCAAGTGTTTATTTTAATTGATAGCCTTAAACCCTCAACTTGACTTACCAGCTTTAGAGGGTAGCTGTTGAGGCCCTGCTAATGAAACTTACACATATATTTCTTCCACCTCTCTGCATCCCACTTTTAGTTATATTATTTTGTCCGGAATATTATGTTCTGCCTCTATCCTTTTATATTTAACTGGATTGAACACTCACCATTATTTCTTTTCCACCATGGCCACTCCACTTCTGGGCTCTCTATTTTGGTTCATCTCTTGGTTTTATGATTATGTCCTTTTTAAAGAAGAGCTCATGGGTGCTTTATTCCTTTAATTTTTTGTATGTTTGAAAATATCCATTTGTGTTTTCATGTTTGAATGCCATCTTGGGTTATTATAAAATTTTAGGATATAGAATTTCTTTCTCTGAGAAAGTTATAAATATTATTTTATGATCTTCTAGTATTCATTTTTACTGTGGAGGCACCTAAGGCAAGGCTGATTTTTTTTTTTTCCCCTCTTGTCTGGTGACTAGCATTTTTTAAAAAATGGAAAAAGCCCCTAAAGTAAACTTTTATTTATCTTTGAATTCTGTTAAATTCACCACACATCTATGGGGCCAGTCATCATCAGTATTTCCTGGATATGGTGTGACTTCTGACCTTTCAGATTCAGGTCTTCTTTTATTTCAGAAAAGCTCTTCTGTTATCTTTGAGTATGTTTTTCTTTTTCATTTGCTCCACTGTCTAGTATGTTTAAGTTAGATCCCTATTGTTTTCCTTATATATACCTAATTTTCTGATAACTTTATTTTGTTCCTTTCTGTTCAGTTTTACTTGATCTTTCAAAGCCTTCTTTCACATCTCTGTTTTTTCTTTGCTAGTTAAGAATTATACACCCACAAAATGATTTTTAGTGGTTACATGGGATTGCACTGTGTATATGTAGGATAATTTTATTAATCTTCTTATTAAATACTTAGATTGTCTCCAGTTTTCACTATTATAAACATCTACACATCTTCTTAACAGTAGTGCTATTGCTTCATAAGATCAGTACACTTACCCCAATTCCTACTAATGAAGCTCCCTGCCAAAAAACTAAATCATGCCTGTGAATCAACTTGCCTGTCTTTTCTGATGCACTCAGACTTAAGATAATCAATGAATGATGAATGATTTTAAGGGTTTCCTCTGGGTCTTTGACATAAAAATGAGGTCCCAGTTTTGTGGCTAAGCATATTAAGGAAATCTCTAGATTAAAGAAGGTGGTTTGGTGATGGCTTCTTCAGTACTCTCAAAAAAGATATTCAAGACTTAATGGTAGGGGTAAAAGGGTACAATCTCTATGGAGGACTATTTGACATGATCTACTGAGCTGGGTATTTTCTGTTTATCCCTCTAGATCTACTCTTCCCCTAGTTCTGTGCCCCAGGAGGCTGACCCAAATGGACGCTCTCTTGTCTTCTGGCTTCTGGTTGGAAGTGCCTGCAGGATACTGAAGGATATGAGAATGAAGCGGGATATTCTAGCAGCTGTCTCTCAGCTGGGTTGCCACAGGTTGGCTAAATCCCATTACTGAAAGTCACAAGTTCTGTCAGGTGACCCTCTCCATATAGCTTTTCTCTTTGGGTTCTGACGATGGTTTCACCTCGTCTTTTTAGGCCTAGGGATGAAATGCTCCCACCATAGCTAGTTCTGGGTGTCTGCATTTCTTGTTGGTTTCTCTAAAATCCTCCTATGTCTTTGCAAGTTTGCTATCTGTTTGCTACACACTAGAAATTTATCCCGCATATGTATAAAATGACACATGTAAGATTATTCACTGCAACATTATCTCTAATATTTCACTATTTTCACTATAATGTTTGTGAACAGAGGAATGTAAAATAATGGTATAACCATATAGTGGAATATTATGCAGTTATAAAAAACTTAGCACATTCATTAAATATATTTATGGAATAATCTCCAATTTATTGATTTTTTTTTCTCCAACCTTCAGTTATTCTTTTATTAATTTTTTCATACACCTCAGGGCCCCCCAAATATTTGTGATGCCTCATTTATACCTCAATGATCATAAAATACAAGTATCTGGTTCACCATGCTGCTTTCCCAATCTTTGTTGTTATCGTTTTTAGCTTTATTGAAGTTTGATACAAAAAACTGTACACATTTAGTGAATACATCTTGATGATTTTTGGATATATGCATATATCTGTGATATCATCACCACAACCAAGGCACTAAACATATCCATTACCTCCAAACATTTCCTTGTGTTCTTTTTTTTTTCTTTTGTAGGAACACTTAACATGAGATCTATCTTAACATATTTTAAAGTGTACAATACCATATCTTAACTATAGATACTATGTTGTACAGCAGATCTCCAGAACTTATTCATCTTGTATAACAGAAACTTTATAAAAGTGTGGAAAAATCAGGGAACTAAATAATGAGTACGCTACCATATGTGTAAGAGGAAGAAAGAAATAAAAGAATGTATATGTGTATTTGCTTTTATACATATACACATATGTATGTATATATGTGTGTGTGTGTGTGTGTGTGTGTGTGTGTGTGTGTGTGTGTGTATGAGAGAAAGAGTGTGAGAACGTGTGGGAGGGAGTGGGGACGGAGTGTCTTTGGAAGGGTACACAGAAAATGATAACAGTGGTTACTTCTGGGGACAACTGGGTAGCAGGAAAGTTACTATTTATTCTTTTATTTGAATATTAACTCAAATTAATATACTGCCTATTCAAAATGCATTACATTAGTAATAAGGATTGAGAGGCTTAGAGAAATAATGACTAAGGAAGAATCATAAGAACTGCTAAAGGAATCACTAGAAGATGAAAAGAGCCAGCAAATTATAGTTACTGAAATGTTCTAAGCAGTAAAAGTCTTGGATAGTTTAATTTCTTACCACAGTCCCTTTATGGAATTATACCCTTATTATAAATCTTTTGTAGAAGTTACTTCCTTTTCAGAGTTGAAAGCACAAAACCATGTCTGATAAAGATTTGTTTTAAACATGATGATCTTTACTACTAAAAAGAGCTTCAGTTCTAGCCGCCTCCTGTATTTACAGGGTGTACTAACATCCCTAGCAAAGTAGTATGACTGCACAATGATCTCAGTTTTCAGTGAAAGGTACAACTCCATTAAAGGAAATGGCACATGAGAAGACTTTTCAGGAAATTAGTGAAGAAGGAAAGAGAAGGCTGCTGGGGAAATACTCATTTAACTGAAGTTGGTTAAAATCACTCATTTTTATGATATTCAAAAATGGTAGAAATAGGAAAGGATTACTAGCTTGATTTTTTTAAGGTGGTCCTAATGTGGTTACCCCTGTTAAAAAAAAGTTCTACAAGACCAAGGGAGACTCACTTACCCTTCCTGGAACTGTGCTTGGGCAGACTCCTCTGCTACAAGGGTCTCATATTCCTCAGCAGCAAACCTGTCCCAGTCAGAGGGCTCAGGACTGTCATTCTCAACATCCTGATTGGGAAGAGGACAGCCACAGGAAACAAAATCAAAGACAAAGAATTGGAAATAGGTCATTACAAATGTTTTACATCACTGAAAAAAACCTATCTGAAAAAATGTTTCATTTAAACATGTTAAAAGTGGTGCTAAAGTAACATTCCTAAAGTGATTTTCTACACCTTGAATTACAAAATTATAAGGCTGTTCAGCAGCTAGACTGTTTTGCGCAGCAGCTATCTGGAGTGACTTGTGGTTTGCTTATGCCCACCTGAAATGTACCATCCCTTCCTCTGACAAATTTTTATTGCTTCTTTCAAAGCCAGCTCAGATAGCGTGTTATCTGTGTTATCTTTTAGAAACAGCCCTTCTCCCCCCAGTCATTTCCTTCTCTATACTGTGCTTGGTTGCCACCTTTTGCTCTTCTGTCTTTTTTCATCTGTGTGTACCCATTCTTTATATACTGAGTCATCTCTATATAACCAGTGTCTTTTCAACACAGTGCTTGGAATTTACTGAGCACTTTCTGCACTTTCAGAATATTGATAATTACCACCTCTCAGAAAAAAAAGAACATTTAAAGTAAAGTTTATAACACAAATAAAAGAAAGGAAGGGGGGAAAAGGGCATATATTTTCTTTTCCTTCTACAATACAGGCAGCATCTTGGATTATATGTTCTTGGTAAAATGATGTTTTTCCATGATGAAATTGAGTTAGTATTGCCCTAGGGTGTAAGGTTAGTTATGCCTAGAAGAATGCAAGTACCTAAATATTGACTACACAATGTCTTAATTTACTATATTTAATCCACTTTAAGAACTTCACCCCACCCTTTTAACATCTCTGAAATTGGCATGCATCTCAGACTTACAATCGGCAATGATTTTTCTTGCTTAAAGGTATATAAAATAATGGGGCATCTTAAACTCAATGAAATATAATACTGACTTCACGCTAGTGATAATGCATCTTGATATGCCCCAAGTTCCGGTGCAGAGTATGTGTTTTTAGAAGCTGATCTTTGTATTCTTACAAGTACAGTTATGCAACATATGGAAGACAAAAGACTGAGAAAGTTTCCTGTACTTGTACTCCTATAGGACTCAACTGAAACAGTTCTTTTCCATCAATATAATTTTTACTGTTTAAACGGGATTAGAAGAAGTGGTGATATTCTGCTTATTGTTTGTTTGGTGTTTTTCTGGACATGGGTTTTCTGAGAGTCCACAGGCTTTTGTGTATGGGGAAGGCAGCTCACCCCTTTTCAGCTGTAGAATGTCTTCAAACTGATAGTCATGTACAGTGATCATTACCACTTGAAAAAGTGTTACATTATCTGAAGGTTGTTTTATTTTGGAGAGCATCTAGTTTTTATTACCTTGTCATCCCAAAATTGAATGGTATAGTTAAATCAAGCCCAGTATACCTTCTAATACTATGGGAAGAGATGTGCTCTAGGTCCTTTATGCTCTCATTTCAGTATGTGATGAAATGTTTTAAATGTTACCTCTTTAAATACCAGAATCCTGCAGACAGAGACCATTTTTATCTGTAGCACACAATCCCTGATACTGCAGCCCTCAAATAGAAGTTAAAACTATACTGGTACCTTCTGGACCGCAAAGGGATCTCTCTGTTCATGGTCTAAGTATTTCTCCAGATTAAAGAAAGTGTCATAAAAGATGTGAGCCATTCTGCATCTCTTCAGATCTCGTAGAGTTATTTTGCCTGTGTAAGAACAAATCTGGTAAATTTCAAGAGCTGTTTTGGCAAGGTGAAAAAAACTTTTACTGAAGTTTAAAAGTATATGCATATGCTTATATGATTATAAAAACTGATTTTTTTGAGGTAAAGTTCACCATTTTAACCATTTTAAAGGGTACAACTTAGTGGCTTTTCATGCATTCACAATGTTGCACAACTATCACCACTATCACATTCCATAGCATTTTCTTCACCCCCAAAGGAAACTGTACCCATTAAGTAGTCCAACTCCATCTCCCCTCCCAAATCCTCAGCCCCTGGCAATCACTAATCTGCCTTCTGTTTCTATGGAAAAAGCCTATTTCTTTTTTTTTCTTTAAACAATTTTTTAAATTTATATTTTTTAATATTTTAATTTTATTGAAGTATAGTTGATTTACAATGTTGTGTTAGTTTCTGGTGTACAGCAAAGTGATTCAGTTAAACATACACACGTATTCATTATTTTTAGATTCTTTTCTCATATAGGCTATCACAGAATATTGGGTAGAGTTCCCCGTGCTATACAGTAGGTCCCTGTTGGTCATCTAGCTTAAATATAGTAGTGTGCATGTGTTCATCCCAAGCTCCTGATTTATCCCTCCCCACCGTCCCCTTTGGTAACCATACGTTTGTTTTTGATATCTGTAAGTCTGCTTCTGTTTTATAAATAAGTTCATTTGTATCTTTTAAAAAAAAAATTAGATTCCACATATAGGTGATATCATATATTTGCCTTTCTCTGTCTGACTTACTTCACTTAGTATGATAATCTCTAGGTTCATCCATGTTGCTGCAAATGGCATTATTTCATTCTTTTTTATGGCTGAGTAATATTCCATTGTATACACGTACCACAACTTCTTTATTTATTCCTCTGTTGATGGGCATTTAGGATGCTTCCATGTCCTGGGTATTATAAATAGTGCTGCAATGAATACTGGGGTGCCTGTATCCTTTCAACTTACGGTTTTATATGCCCAGGAGTGGGATTGCTGGATCATATGGTAGTTCTATTTTAAGGTGAAAAGGCCTATTTCTTAAACAGAATTTGCCATCAATTGTTGGTTCTATGCTAACAATAAAGGAGAAACTTAAATACTTCTGTATTTGGAAAGCCTGTATGGAAGACTCTGGGAAGTTAAATAATTTAGGACCATCCAGGATTATATCCCACACTCCATTACAGTGCAACGGAGGTTGCATGGTACACCTAGGTGGCTAATAAGTGGCTCTTTATTCAATCTTACCATCGTTGGCTGGCTTCACCAGGTCAAGCATCTGGCACAGCAAATCATGGAATGGCAAGGGCTCAATGCCCATGGCTTCCATCCGTTCACACTGCTCCTCATAGAAATATTCCAGCTCGTACATGGAGAGCACACCATCCCCATCCACATCCATGCAGCGGAACCAGTACTCAATGCTAGGAGATAAGGATACTCATTAGCAATGGCCCGTTAAAGGTCCTTTATTCACTCAGATTTATTATTGTTCATGTTTCTTTTATAAGTTACATATGTGTATACTTTAGACTTAGACATAGTTTTACAAAATTTATTAGAAAAAATGGCAGACCTTTATTTTCCCTTCCCCAGATCCAACCATTTTCAACACCTGATTATTTTGGTTTTTATCTTTACACTTCAGTTAAGATGCCTATATCACTCCTTTCTCATATTTCTGTTTTAAGGAGTGGATTAATTTTGCACTATGAAAGATGAGGTTTCAGCTCTTTTGCCACTCATTCCACCTTAGCCACATGCCCTCCCCAGCCTCTTGATATATAGATAAATTACTCAACTTTCAGAGTTTATAACTACACTTTCCTTTTCTCTTTTATTTGCTTAGTTTTTGGGGTACAGTACATGTTACTAATTCAACCCTAAAACCTCTACCAGTTTTCTACATCCATAATCAGTCCCATTAGGTATTCTATCAATTGCATTTCCTTGAAGTCTTTCCTGGTTCCTTCTGACTTAACTCTCATCTAGACTGGTTGATCTCTAGGCCTGGTTCACAGTTTCACCCTAGGGATTCCCTTCACCTTTCTCCTGTTTCTTATATATCACATTTTCCTCATTCTTGGTTTACTTCCTTGTTTGGTGTAACACATCCTTCAGTAGCTTCCTAAAAGCTACACTTTTAGATCCTGGATCATTGAAAATACCTTTTATCTACTCCCAATGTAGTTGGTATTTATAGAATTATAGGTTGGTGGTTCTTTTCCTTCAGAATTTTAAAGGCACTGATCCATTGTCTTCCATTTATCCATTGTTGTTGAGAAGTCTAAAGCCACTGATTCTTTGACTGTAACCTGTTTTTTTTTTCTTTTCTTTGAAGCCTATAGAGGTTTCTGAGTCCCTGGTGTTTTGAAATAATATGATGAGGTGCCTTGGTCTGTATCTAATTCACTTACTTTGCTGGGCTCAGAGCCTGCTCAATTTGGAAACTAGTATTCTTTAGTTCTCGGACATTTTCTCAAATTATTTTGTTTCTTCCCTGCCTCTGTTTCCCCTTATCCATTCTCTTTTTCTGGCATTCTTGTAATTCAAATCTGCATGGTCCAATATGGTAGCCACTAGCTATATGTGGCTAGTCCAATTTGAGATGTCTTTGAGTGCAAATACACAACAGATTTTGAAGACTTAGGAAGAAAAAAACAGTAAAACATCAATACTTTTATATTGATTACATGCTGAAATAACATTTTAGATATATTGGGTTAAACAAGATACATAATTAATTTAAATCTTACGTTTCTTTTTACTTTTTTACTGTGGCTAATTTCATTAAAAAATTTAAAAACATTTTAACTAAAAATTGTATGTATTTAAGATATGTAACAAAATAATGTGATATACAGAGTGAAACGATTACTACAGTAAAGTCACTTAACATATCATCTCCTCACAATGTTACCATTTTTTTTGGGGGGGTAGGGATAAGAGGACCTGAACTCTACCCTCTTTAAGTAAATTTCCAGTATTTAACACAATATTTTATTAAATGTGTAGTCATTATATTGTACATTAGATCTCTAGATTTACTCATTCTATATAACTGCAACTTTGTACCCTTTGACCAGCATCACCCCATTTCCCTCATACCCCCAGCCCCTGGTAACCACCATTCTACTCTCTGCTTCCTGTAAGTTTGACTTGTTTTTGATTCCCATATAAGTGAGATCACGCACTATTTGTCTTTCTGTGCCTGGCTTATTCCACTTAGCATAATGTCCTCCAGGTTCATCCGTGTTGCAAATGATAGGATTTCCTTCTTTTTAAAGGCTGAGTAATATTCCACTGTGTGTGTATACACATACCACATTTTCTTTATCCATTTATTCTTTGAGGAACATTTAGGTTGATTCCATATTTTGGCTATTGTGATAATGTTGTAATGAACAAGGGAGTACAGATATCTCTTCAAGAGACTGACCTCAGAGTTCTGGTTCAAGATGGTCAAGTAGAAAGATCCTGAAGTCACCTCCTCCCAAGACATGCCAAATCTATAGCTACATATGGACCAGTTTCCTCTGAAAAAAACTAAAAACTAGCTGAGTGACTCCTACATATTGGGCAAATGAGAAAAAACTCACACCTAAGCGGGTAGGAGATGCTGAAACACAATCTTGCTGTAAACCCCAACCCGGCACAGTGACCCACAACCAGGTAGAAACTCAAAATCCAGAGCTTCTGGGCTTCCTTGGTGGCGCAGTGGTTGAGAATCTGCCTGCCAATGCAGGGGACATGGGTTCGTGCCCCAGGTCCAGGAAGATCCCACATGCCACAGAGTGGCTGAGCCCGTGAGCCATGGCCACTGAGCCTGCACGTCCGGAGCCTGTGCTCCGCAATGGGAGAGGCCACAACAGTGAGAGGCCCGCGTACCACAAAAAAAAAAAAAAAAAAAAAAAATCCAGAGCTTCTACCTGAGGAGCAAAGAGTTTGAACCCCACATTGTGCACCCAAACTTTTAAGACCTACAACCGAGACAACTCCTCCCAAGTCTAGCTTTTTTCCCGTCTTTTTAAAAAAATTGAAGTATAGTTGACATGTAATATTATATTAGTTTCAGGTGTACAACATAGTGATTTGACATTTATACATACTATGAACTGATCACAACAACAAATCTAGTAACCATCTGTCACCAAAGTTATTACCATATTATTGACTATATTCCCTATGCAATACAGTACATCCACATGCCTTATTTTATATCTGCCTCTGGTGACCACCACTCTGTTCTCTGTATTGGTATGTTTCTGTCTTATTTTGTTTGGTTTTTAAATTCCACATATAAATGAAATCATATGGTATTTGTCTTTCTCTGTCAGATGTATTTCACTTAGCATAATACTCTTAAAGCCCATCCATGTTGTTTCAAATGGCAAGATTTCATTCATTTTTTATGACTCAGTAAAATTCCATTGTGTGTGTGTGTGTATCACAGCATCTTTAGCCACTTATCTATCGATGGACATTTAGGTTACTTCCATATGTTGGTTATTGTGAATAATGCTTCAGTGAATGTTGGAGTGCACATATCTTTTCAAATTAGTGTTTTTGTTTTCTTTGGGTAAATACCTGGAAGTAAAATTGCTGGATCATATAGCAGTTCTATTTTTAATTTTTTGATGGACTTCTACACTTTTCTGTAGTGGCTGCACCAATTTACAGTCTCACCAACAGTGCATAAGGGTTCCCTTTTCTCCATATCCTCACCAACACTTGTTATTGGTTGTCTCTTTGATTAACAGCCATTCTGAAAGATGTGAGGATCTCATTGTGGTTTAGATTTGCATTCCCCTGATGATTAGTGATATTGAAGATCATGTCATGTGTCTGTTGGCCATCTGTATGCCTTCCTTGGAAAAATGTTTATTCATGCCCTCTGCTCATTTTTTAATCAGACTTTTTTTTTGATATTGTGAGTTTTAAAATATATTTTAGATATTAACCCCTTATCAGATATATCATCTACAAGTATTTCTACTCAGTAAGTTCCCTTTATGTTTTGTTGATGTTTTCCTTTGCTGCACAAAACCTTTTTAGATTGATGTCTCATTTGTTTATTTTTGTTTGTTGACCTTGCCTAAAGAGACAGATCCAAAAAAATATATATTGCTAAGACCAATGTAAAAGAGTATACAGCCTATGTTTTCTTCTAGGAGTTTTATGGTTTCAGGTCTCACATTTAAGTCTTCAATCCATTTTAAGTTTATATTTTGTATATGGCATAGAAAGTGATCCAGTTTCATTCTTTTGCATGTAGCTGTCAAGTTGCCCAACATCATTTATTGAAGAGACTGTCCTTCCCCAATTGTATATTCTTGGCTCCACTATTGTACATTAATTGACCATGTAAGAGTGGGCGGGCTTCTTTCTGGGCTCTCTATTCTCTTCCATTGATCTATGTGTCTATTTTTGTGCCAAGACCATACAGTTTTTTTTGTTTTTGGTGGTACGTGGGCCTCTCACTGTTGTGGCCTCTCCTGTTGCGGAGCACAGGCTCCGGATGTGCAGGCTCAGCAGCCATGGCTCACGGGCCTAGCTGCTCCGCAGCATGTGGGATCTTCCCGGACCGGGGCACGAACCTGTGTCCCCTGCATCAGCAGGCGGACTCTCAACCACTGCACCACCGGGGAAGCCTGACCACACAGTTTTGATGACTGTAGCTTTGTAGCATAGTTTGAAATCAGGGTGTATGATACCTCCAGCTTTGTTCTTTCTTAAAATTGCTTTGGTTTTCACAGTCTTTCGTGGTTCCAATACACATTTTAGGATTATTTGTCCCAACTCTGTGAAAAATGCCATTGATACTCTGATAGGGATTGCACTGAATCTGTAGATTGCTTTGGATAGTATGGACATTTTAACAATATTAATTCTTATATCTTTTCATTCATTTATATTGTCTTCAATTTTCATTCATCAGTGTTTGATAGTTTTCAGAGTATAGGTCTTTTACTATTCTTGGCAAAATATGTTCCTGGGTATTTTGTTCTTTTGGTTGCAATTGTAAATATAATTGTTATGTTCATTTCTTTCTGATAATTCATTATTTGTGTATAGAAATGCAATAGATTTCTGTATATTGATTTTGTATTCTGAAGTTTTACTGAATTCATTTATTAGTTCCAAGAGTGTTTTGGTGGAGTCTTTAAGGTTTTCTATATATATTATCATGTCATCTGCAAATAGTGACAGTTTTACTACTTCCTTTCCAATGTGGATACCTTTTATCTTTTTTTGTGTGATTGCTGTGGCTAGCACTTCCAATACTATGTTGAATAAAAGTGTCAATGGTGGACATCTTTTTCGTGTTCCTGATGTTAGAGGAAAAGCGTTCAGCTTTTCACCATTGAGTACTTTCTTAGCTGCTGGTTTGTCATATATGGCCTTTATTATGTTGATACATGTTCCTTCTATATCCATTTTGTTGAGAGTTTTTATCAAAAATGGATACTGAATTTTGTCAAATGCTTTTTCTGCATCTAGTCACATGATCATGTGATTTTTATCCTTCACTTTGTTAATGTAGTATATCATGTTGATTGATTTGTGCATACAGAACCATCCTTGCATCTGTGGAATACACTTGATAATGGTGTATGGTTCTTTTACTATATGACTGAAATCAATTTGCTAATATTTTGTTGAGGATTTTTGTATTTTATGTTCATCAGACATATTGGCCTGTAGTTTTTTTTGTAGTGTCTTTATCTGGTTTTAATACCAGTATAATGAATTTAGAATTGTTCCTTCCTTTTCAATTTTTTGGAATAGCTTGAGAAGGACAGGTGTTAACTCTTCCTTAAGTTTATTTGAATTTACTGTTAAGTTGTCTGGTCCTGGGCTTGTTTGTTGGGATTTTTTGAAAAAAATTACTAATTCAGTTTCATTATTGGTAATCTGTTGAGATTTTCTATTTCTTCCTGATTCACTCTTGGAAGGTTGCATGTTTCTGGGAATTTATCCATTTCTTCTAGGCTGTTCAATTTGTTGGCAAATAACTGTAGTAATCTTTTATGATCCTTTGTATTTCTGTTGTGTCAGTTGTTTAATGTTGTCCCAGAGGTCTCTGAGACTGTCCTCAGTTCTTTTCATTCTTTTTTCTTTCTTCTGCTCTGCAGTAGTTATTTCCACTATTTTATCTTCCAGGTCACTTATCCGTCCTTCTGCCTCAGTTATTCTGCTATTGATCCCATCTAGAGTATTTTTAACTTCATTTATTGTATTGCTCATCGTTGCTTGCTTCCTCTTTATTTCTTCTATGTCCTTGTTAACTGTTTCTTGCAATTTGTCTATTCTATTTGCAAGACTTTGAATCATCTTTACTATCATTATTCTGAATTCTTTTTCAGGTAGACTGGCTATTACCTCTTCATTTGTTAGGTCTGGTGTGTTTTTATCTTGCTCCTTCATCTGCTGTGTTTTTCTGTCTTCTCATTTTGCTTATCTTACTGTGTTTGGGGTCTCCTTTTTGCACGCTGCAGGTTCGTAGTTCCCGTTGTTTTTGGTGGCTGTCCCCAGTGGCTAAGGTTGGTTCAGTGGGTTGAGTAGGTTCCCTGGTTGGGGGGACTAGTGCCTCTGTTCTGGTGGATGAGGCTGGATCTTGTCTTTCTGGTGGGCAGGTCCACGTCTGGTGGTGTGTTTGGAGATGTTGGTAGCCTTATTATGATTTTAGGCAGCCTCTCTGCTAATGGATGGGGCTGTAGACCTGTATGGCTCTTTGTTGGGGATAGGGTGTCCAGCACTGTTAGTTGCTGGTCGTTGAGTGAAGCTGGGTCTTGGTGTTGAGATGGAGATCTCTGGGAGATTTTCGCTGTCTGATATTACATGGAGCTGGGAGGTCTCTTGTGGACTAGTGTCTTGAGGTTGGTTCTCCCACCTCAGGGACACCGCCCTGGTGCCTGGCTGGGGCGCCAAGAGCCTTTAATCCACACGGCTCAAAATCAAAGGGAGAAAAAATAGAAAGGAAAGAAAAGGAAGGAAGGAAGGAAGGAAGGAGGAAGGGAGGGAAGGAAGGAAGAAAGGAAGGAAGAAATGAAGGAAGGAAGAAAGAAAGGAAGGAAGGAAGGTGGAGAGGAAGAAAGGGAGGAAGGAAGAGGAAGGGAGGAAGGAAGGGAGGAAAGAAGGGGGAAGGAAGGAAGAAAGGAAGGAAGGAGGGCAGAAAGGGAGAAGACAAAGTAGGATAAAGTATAGTTATTAAAATAAAAAATAATTATTAAGAAAAATTTCTATTAAAAAAAAAACAGAAAAACGGGTCGGTCTAACCCTAGGACAAATGGTGAAAGCAAAGCTCTACAGACAAAATCTCACACAGCAGCACACACATACACACTCACATAAGGACAAAAAAGGGGAAAATAATAGTATATCTTGCTCCCAAAGTCCACCTCCTCAACTTGGGATGATTTGTTGTCTATTCAGGTTTTCCACAGCTGCAGGGCACTTCAAGTTGATTGTGGAGCTTTAATCCGCCGCTTCTGAGGCTGCTGGGAGAGACCTCCCCCTCTCTTTGTTCACACAGCTCCTGGGGTTCAGCTTTGGACTTGGCCCCGCCTCTGCGCGTAGGTCGTCCGAGGGCGTCTGCCCTTTGCTCAGACAGGACGGGGTTAAAGGAGCAGCTGATTTGGGGGCTCTGGCTCACTCAGGCCAGGGGGAGGGAGGGGCACGGATGCGGGTCGAGCCTGTGACGTCAGAGGCCTGCGTGAGGCTGCACCGGCCCGAGGCACACCGTGCATTCTCCCGGGGAAGCTGTCCCTGGATCCCAGGACTCCGGCAGTGGCGGGCTGGACAGGCTCCCGGGAGGGGCGGTGTGGAGAGTGACCTGTGCTCCAACACAGGCCTCTGGGTGGTGGCAGCAGCAACCTTAGCGTCCCACACCCGTCTCTGTTGTCCGTGCCGACAGCCGCGGCTCGCGCCCGTTTCTGGAGCTCCTCTACTCAGTGCTCTTAATCCCCTCACCTCACGCTGGAGGAAGCAAAGAGGCAAGAAAAAGTCTCTTGTCTCTTTGGCAGCTCCGCGCCCGTTTCTGGGGCTCCTTTAGGCGGCGCGCTTAATCCCCTCTACTCGCGCCCAGGAAGCAAAGAGGGAAGAAAAGGTCTCTTGCCTCTTCGGCAGCTCCGGACTTCAACCGGACTTCCTCCCGGCCAGCCGTGGCGCACTACACCTTCAGGCTGTTTTCACTCTGCCAACTCCAGACCTTTCCCTGGGATCCGACTGAAGCCTGAGCCTCAGCTCCCGGCCCCGCCCGCCCCGGCGGGTGAGCAGACAAGCCTCTCGGGCTGGTGAGTGCGGGTCGGCACGGATCCTCTGCGGGAATCTCTCCACTTTGCCCTCCGCACCCTGTGGCTGAGCTGTCCTCCGTGGCTCCGGAGCTTCCCCCTCCGCCACCCGCAGTCTCCACCCGCGAAGGGGCTTCTAGTGTGTGGGAGTCTTTCCTCCTTCACGGCTCCCTCCTACTGGTGTAGGTCCCGTCCCTATTCTTTGTCTCTGTTTATTCTTTTTTCTTTTGCCCTACCCAGGTATGTGGGGAGTTTCTTGCCTTTTGGGAGGTCTGAGGTCTTCTGCCAGTGTTCGGTGGGTGTTCTATAGGAGAAGTTCCACGTGTAGATGTATTTCTGATGTCTCTGTGAGGAGGAAGGAGATCTCCACGTCTTACTCTTCTGCCATCTTTAAGCCGTCTCCTCTGTTGTGTCAGTTGTAACTTCTCTTTCATTTAGTTTTTCTCACTGATCTTTCTTTTTCCCCCCAGTCTTTATTTCATTTATTTCCATTCCGATCTCTATTATTTCCTTCTACTAACTTTGGGTGTTGTTTGTTCTTTTTCTAGTTTCTTTAGGTATAATGTTAAATTGTTTATTTGAGGTTTTCCTTGTTTACTAAGATAGGCCTGTAGTGCTATAAACTTCCCTCTTAGAACTGCTTTGCTGTGCTCCAGTTTTTGGAACATTGTGTTTCCATTTTCATTTGTCTCAAGGTATTTTAAAATTTCCTCTGATTTCTACATTGACTCATTGGTTGTTTAGAAGCCAGTTGTTTAGCTTCTATGTGTCTGTGTTTTTCCAAGTTTTCTTCTTGTAATTGATTTCTACTTTCAGAAAAGGTGCTTGATATGATTTCAGTCTTTCTAAATTTATTGAGACTTGTTTTGTGGCCTAACATGTGATCTACCCAAAGTATACTACATGTGCACTCGAAAAGAATGTGTATTATGCTATTTTTGGATGGAATGTTCTGTTAAGTGCACCTGTGTCATTTAAGGGCAATATTTCCGTATTGATTTTTCTGTCTGAATGATCTATCCATTGATGTAAGTGGGGTATTAAAGCCTCCTAATATTATTGTATTGCTATCAGTTTCTCTATGTATGTTAATATTTGCTTTATGTATTTAGATGCTCCTCTGTTGAATGCAGAGATATTTGGAAGTGTTATATCCTCTTGTTTGATTGACCCCAACGATCATTATGTAATGATCTTCTTTGTCTCGTTACAGTCTTTGCTTTCAAGTTTGTTTTGCCTGATATTAGTATTCTAATACTAGTATCATTAGTATTAGATTTCTATTTTCATCTAATACTAATATCATTAGTATTCATTTCCATTTGCATGAAATATTTTTCTATCCCTTCACTTCCATTTAAAAAAATTATTTATTTATTTTTGGCTGTGTTGGGTCTTCATTGCTGCACGTGGGCTTTCTCTAGTTGCATCGAGCAGGGGCTACTCTTCATTACGGTGCATGGGCTTCTCATTGCAGTGGCTTCTCTTGTTGTGAAGCATGGGCTCTAGGTGTGAGGGCTTCAGTAGTTGTGGCACGCAGGCTTAGTAGTTGTGGCTCATGGGCTTAGCTGCTCCGCAACATGTGGGATCTTCCCAGATCAGGGTTTGAACCTGTGTCCCCTACATTGGCAGGTGGATTCTTAACCACTGTGCCACCAGGGAGGTCCCTATCCTTTTACTTTCATTCTGAAGTGAGTCTTGTGTGAACCATATAAATGGGTCTTGTTTTTTTAATCCATTCAGCCATGCTTTGTCTTTTGATTGGAGCATTTAGTCCATTTACATTTAATGTAATTATTTAAAAAATATTTATTTTATTATTATTATTAATTTTTGGCTGTGTTGCGTCTTCATTGCCACGTGCGGGCCTTCTCTAGTTGCGGCAAGTGGGGGCTACTCTTGTTGTGGTGTGCAGGCTTCTCATTGCTGTGGCTTCTCTTGTGGAGCATGGGCCGTAGGTATGCGGGCTTCAGTAGTTGTGGCATGTTCACTCAGTAGTTGTGGCTCGCAGGCTCTAGAGTGCAGTCTCAGTAGTTGTGGTGCACGGGCTTAATTGCTCTGCAGCATGTGGGATCTTCCTGCACCAGGGCTCGAACCTGTGTCCCCTGTGGCAGCAGATTCTTAACCACTGCGCCACCAGGGAAGCCCCTAATGTAATTATTGACAGGTATGTACTTATTGCCATTTCATTGTTTTGTTGTTTTTGTAGTTCTTCTCTGTTCCTTCTTTCTTTTTTTGTTCTCTTTCTTTCTGATTTGATGACTTTCTTCCATGTTATGTGTGTATTCCTTTCTCTTTATTTTTTGTGTATCTGTTATACGTTTTTGGTTTGTGGTTACCATGAGGTTCATATACAACAATCTATGTATACAGCAGTCTATTTAAATTGATGGTCATTTAAGTTTGAGTGCACTCTAAAAGCACTACATTCGCTGTCCCCGATATTTTGTTTCTGACATATTTTGCATCTTTTTGTGTATTGCCCAACTGTTTTATATATAGGTGCTTTTACTACTTTTGTCTTTTAACCTTCATACTAGCTTTGTAGGTGATTGACCTTTACTATATGTTTGCCTTTACCAATGAGATTTTTTCTTACATGATTTTCTTGTTTCTAGTTATGGCCTTCACTTTTCTGTTTAAAGAAGTCCCTTTAACATTTCTTATTTTTATTATTATTATTTTTTTTGTGGTACGCAAGCCTCTCACTGTTGTGGCCTCTCCTGTTGTGGAGCACAGGCTCTGGACGCACAGGCTCAGCGGCCATGGCTTACGGGCCCAGCCACTCCGCGGCATGTGGGATCTTCCTGGACTGGGGCATGAATGCGTGTCCCCTGCATCGGCAGGCGGACTCTCAACCACTGCGCCACCAGGGAAGCCCCCTTTAACATTTCTTAATAAGGCTTATTTAGTGGTGATGAACTCCTTTAGCTTTTACTTGTCTGGGAAGCTCTTTATCTTTACTTCAATTCTGAACAGTAACCTTGCCAGGTAGAGTATTCTTGTTTGTAAGCTTTTTTTCTTTTAGTACTTTAAATATCATGTCAGTCCCTTCTGGCCTGTAAAGTTTCTGCTGACAAATAAGCTGATAATGTGGGAGTCCCTTGTTGCTTTTCTCTTGTTGCCTTAAAGATTCTCTCTTTGTCTTTAACTTTTGAGATTTTAATAATAATGTATCTTGGTATGGGTGTCTTGGGTTCATCTTATATAGGACTCTATGCTTTCTGGACTTGGATGTCTGTTTTGTTAGCCAGGTTAGGAAAGTTTTCAGTCATTTTTCTTCAAATAGGCTTTGAAGAAAACTTTTGCTCTCTCTTCTCCTTCTGAGACCCTTGTAATGTGAATGTTAGTACACTTGATGTTGTCTCACAGGTCCCTTAAACTATCCTTATTTTTTAAAAATTTAATTTAATTTAATTTATTATTATTATCTTTTGGCCACACCATGTGGCGTGGGGAACTTCCCTGACCAGGTATCAAACCCGGGCCCCCTGCAGTGGAAGTGTGGAGTTTTAACCACTGGACTACCAGGGAAGTCCCAAACTATCCTCATTTTACAAATTATTATTATTTGCTGTTTTGATTGGGTGACTTCCACTACCCTGTCTCAGATCTATTCTTCTGCATCCTCTAGTCTGCTGATTCCCTCTGGTGTATTTTTCATTTCTGTTATTGTATTCTTCAGTTCTGATTGGTTCTTTTCTGTGTTTTCTATCTTGTTACTGTTCTCACTGAGTTCATCTATTCTTCTCCAGAGTCTAGTGAACAACTTTAAGACTATTGATTTGAACCGTTTATCTGGTTAATTGCTTATCTCCATTTTGTTTAATTTTTTTCTTTTGGTTTTGTCTTGTTTTCTCATTTGTCTCCTCATTTTGCCTAACTGTCTGTGTTTGTTTCTACATAATATGTGTATCAGTTACATCTCCCAGTCTTGAAAGACTGGTCTTATGTGTCCTGTGGGGCCCAGTGGCAACATCACCCCTCGTCACCAGAGCGAGGTGCTCCTGGTTATCCCCTGTATGTGCTGTGTATGTTCTCTTGTTGTGGTTGGGCTGCAAGTGCTGTGGGTGTACTGGTAGATGGAGCTGGTCCCTGGCCTGGCTAGCTGAGTGCCTTGGCCACAACTGCTGTTGACACCCTGGTGGGCAGGGCTAGTCCCCAGCCTGGCCATTCATGAGGCCTGGCTGCAATTGCTGTGGGTACATTAGTGTGCAAGGATGGTCCCCTCTAGCAGGAGCCACTTTTGAGGGGCACTGGTGCTGGTTGGGGCCACCTGCCATGTGGGGCAGGGTGGGAGTTGCTTTGGAGGGGATGGCTGAGGTTGGTGGGTTGGGTGGGGTGAGTTCTCAGAGGAATGCTGGGGATGGATGCCAGGTGTTAGGTAGGTTGATGGAGAATGACAGAAATGCTGCCTGCCAGAGCCAGGCCAGCTAGGTAGAAGGAGAGCAAAAACAAAAAGGGAGCCCACCAGCACTTCTATCCCTGGAGAAAGTTTCACCAGCAACCTGT
This sequence comes from Kogia breviceps, assembly GCF_026419965.1. Classification (NCBI taxonomy): domain Eukaryota; kingdom Metazoa; phylum Chordata; class Mammalia; order Artiodactyla; family Physeteridae; genus Kogia; species Kogia breviceps. Next base: position 18,104,387 of record NC_081314.1, read on the forward strand.
CCCTCTGGCACATGCCCTAAAATTAGTCAATGAATCTCCCTCTTGTATGATTCAGATTCTTTCCAAGCTGCTATCTGTGTGCTGGGACTCAGAGTGAGTTTGTGCAAGCTCTTCAAGAGTGGAGTCTCACAGGACAGCTACATGTAAAAGAATGGAATTAGAACACTCCCTAACAACACACACACACACACACACACACACACACACACACACACACACACCACACACACGCCTTACTTTTCCCCCAGCTCACAGCCCGACATGAGGCGGGGGCCCCTTGCTCCTCAGGGGAAACCTCCTTGGTTATGATATCCCTCCTGCTTGTGGGATTGCCACGCCAGGGGTATGGGTTCTGCTGGACTGCATCTCTGCCTCTCCTACCTCTCTTGATGTGGCCTTTTATTTATATCTATGGTTGTGGAAAATCTGTCCTGCTAGTCTTCAGGCTGTTCTCAGAGACAGTTGTTCCATATGAAGTAGTTTTAGTGGCTCTGTGGGAGGAGATAAGCTTAGATTTTCTTTCTCTGCCATCTTGATGTGGACTCTCTCCAAAACACTTAGCTTTGAAAACCAATGAGGCTTGAGTCCATGAGATCTACAATGCTCTGGTGAAGTGAGAAAAGGCTTTTAAAGGGCTTGCATGCTTGGACTCACCTGTCCCAGGGCCCAGTAAAGAAGCAGCCGCTATAGAGGTGCCCAGATTTTCTGTTAAGGAGGCTAATTTCCTTATCTTAAAGCCTCAGCCTAAGGGGCAAACGTCTAATTTAACACACATCTGGGGGCCTGCTGGGCTACTGTCAAAGGACAGAGATGAGCAGGCACCATCTTTACACTCTCCCTCTGCTCCTCACTCCAGCCAGAGGGCACCAGTTTCCCACTCTCCCTCTGCCTTACAAAGCACCAGTATCTCTCAGAGGAGGGCTTTTATGTAAGTCTGGTGCTCCAGTTTTTGTTGCTGCCACCCTCGAGATGCCACTTGATTGCCTGGCTCTGGAGGCCAGCAGAGCCTGTGTTTCTGGGTTTCATGGGACCATAGCAATTGGAGACAGTTCTTAGCAGGCCACCATATCAGGGCACAGCACACATAGCAGACTGAAACACACTCCTAGTCTTTCAGTGAGAGGCCTATTTGCTTATCCAGGAACTTGGGCCTGAGGGGCAGGCCGCTGGTTTGGCACACGTCTAGAGGCCTATGGAGGAGCTCTCAGGGGATGAAGGCTGATGCATGCAGCCTTTGAGCTTCCCCTCTGCCATACTCTAGCTGGCCAGTATCTCCCAGGAAAGAGCTTATAAACTTGTCTGACTCCTTGGTTATTGTGGCTGCCTTCAGGGACATCTCTAGATTGTCTGGCTCTGGTGGCCACCTGGGCTTATACTCACGGGTTCCACGGGACTGTAACCAATGGAGAAAGAATTCTTAAAGAGCTACCAATCCCAGGGCACAGCAAGAGGCAACACATGCAGGAGCCCAGTCTCTCTGTTAAAGAAGCCTATTAGCTTACCATCAAAGCTGCAGTCAGAGAGGTAGAATTCTTAATTAAACACAGATCTAAGGGTAATCCCTTCCAGAGACCTCAAAGTCCCTTCATACTCTCCCTCTGCTGCACTCCAGCGTGCCAGTATCTCCCAGACGGGAGTTTTTATATATGTCTGGTGCCCTGGTCTTTATATCTGGAGCCCTGGTTTTTGTGGCTGCCACCTAGGGGACACCTTCTGATCACCTGGCTCTGGTGGCCAGGGAGGCTTGCATTCCCAGGTACCATGAGACTGTAATGACTGGAGAGACAGTTCATAGTAAGCTACCATGCTCAGAGCACTACACAAACAGCAGAGTGAAATATAACCCCACCCAGTCTTTCTGTGAAAGAGGCCTAGTTGTGTGTGCTGGATCACTGGCCTTAGTCACAGGCCTCAGGTTTGGCTCACATCTAGAGCCCTATGGAGGTGCTTTCAGGGAACACAGGCTGATGGATGCCATCTCTGCACTCTGACTTTGCCTTGCTTCAGCTTGCTGGTATCTCCTGGAAAGGAGTTTATATAGTCATCTGGCACCCCTGATTTTTTTTGATTGCTGCCCAGGAATACCTCCCAATTACTTAGATCTGATGGCCAGTGGGGCTTATACTTGTGGTTCCACAGGACTGTATATATTTGCATAATTTAAGAGCTGCTGATGAGTCTGGCTTGTAATCAGCCTGAATCTAGGTGCTGACTGAGATCCTTCCTTTTGGGACACTGACCGGTCTTTGCATACCCTCAGCTACAGGGAACCATCAAACTTGAAATAGGATGCTTGGATAAGTACAGAGGTTTGACAGACAACCATGAGCTAGGGCAGGGTTGAACCATAAGTTTCTTCTCCTATGTGAGGCCACTACTTCAAGATTGGGAGAGGTGTTTGTTTTATCTAATGCATAGAAACCAACACAGAGAGTCAAGCAAAGTGAAGAAAGAGGGGAATATGTTCCAAACTAAAGAACAAGAAAAAAAACTCAGAAAAAATCCTTAATGAAATGGAGATAATTGACTTGCCTGATAAAGAGTTCAAAATAAGGGTCATAAAAATGCTCACCAAACTCAGAAGAAAAAAGAATGAATACAGTGAGAACTTCAACGAAGACAGAAAATATGAGAAAGTACTAAATAGAAGTCACAGAACTGAAGAATACAATAACTGAACTGAAATACACTAGAGGGGTTCAACAGCAGACTAGATGAAGCAAAGAAAAGATCAGTGAACTCAAAGACAGTGTAGTGGAACTCACACAATCAGAGGAGCAAAAACAAAACAAAAATATTGAAAGAAAGTGAAGACTGCTTAAAAGACTTATGGGACAGCAAACAGACCAACATTCTAATTACAGGGGTCTGAAAAGAAGAGAAAGGAGCAGAAAACTTAATTGAAGAAGTAATGGCTGAAGATATCCCTAACATGGGGAAAGAAACAGACATCTGGATCCAGGCAGCCCAGAGAGTTCCAAAAGAGAGTAACCCAAAGAGATCCACAAGAACACATATTATAGTTGAAATGTCAAAAGTTAAAGACAAGGAGAGAATCTTAAAAGCAGCAAGAGGAAAACAACTAGCTACATACAAGGAAACCCCTATAAGGCTATGAGTTGATTTTTCAGCAGAAAAATTGTAGGCTGGAAGGGAGCAGCATGGTATAGTCAAAGTATTGAAAGAAAAAACTTCTAGCCAGGAGTACTCTACCAGGCATCATTTTCATCAAGAATTATAGAAGAGATAAAGAGTTTTCCAGACAAGCAAAGCTAAGGGAGTTTATCACCACTAAACTTGCCTTACAAGAAATAAAAGAAAGATACTTTGTTTTGAATTGAAAAAACAAAACGGTGCTGGACTTCCCTGGTGGCACAGTGGATAAGAATCTGCCTGTCAATGCAGGTAACATGGGTTCTATCCCTGGTCCGAGAAGATCCCACATGCCACGGAGCAACTAAGCCCGTGCACCACAACTAATGAGCCTGCACTGTAGGGCCCATGAGCCACAACTACTGAAGCCCATGTGTCTAGAGCCTGTGCTCTGCAACAAGAGAAGCCACCACAAGGAGAAGCCCATGCACCACAATGAAGAGTAGCCCCCGCTCACCACAACTAGAGAAAGCCCGCACACAGCAACGAAGACCCAACACAGCCAAAAATTTAAAAAAATTTTAAAAATTTAAAAAATGGTGCTAATTAGTAACAAGAAAACATATGAAAGTATAAATCTCATTGGTAGTGGCAAATATATAGTAAAGATGGTGAATTAATCACTTATAAAGCTAGTATGAAAGGCTAAAAGATGAAAGTGGTAAAACTATAACTATAATAATTAGTTAAGATATATAAAAGATAAAAGATGTAAAATGTGACATCAAAAGCAAAACATGGCAGGAGAGAGCAAAAATGTAGAGCTTTAGAATGCATTCAAGCTTAAGTTCTTATCAAGTTAAAATTGACTCAGGATAATTTGTTATATGTAAGCCTCATGGTACTCACAAAGCAATAACCCATAAAAGATAGACCAAAGATAAACAGAAAGGAATCTAAGCATACCATGAAAGAAAGTCATCACACCATAAAGAGAACATGAGAAGTAGAAACAGAGAACTACAGCAACAATCAGAAAACAGTTAACAAAATGGCAATAAGTACATACCTATCAACAATTTAAATGTAAATGGATGAAATTCTCCAATCAAAAGACACAGAGTGGCTAAGTGGATAAGAAAACAAGACCTATCTATATGTTGCATACAAAAAACTCATCGTAAAGACATGACCAGACTAAAAGTCAAGGGATGGAAAAAGATTTCATGCAAATGGAAACAAAAGGAAAGCTGGGTTAGTTATACTTGTGTCAGACAAAAGACTTTATAATAAAGACTGTAATAAGAGAGAAAGAGGGGCATCACAGAATGATATAGAGATCAATCCAACAGGAGGACATATCATTTGTAAATATTTATGTACATAAATATATAAAGCAAATATTACCAGACTTAAATGTATAAATAGGCAGCAATACAATAATACTAAGATACTTAGGTACCACACTTTCATCAATGAATAGATCATCCAGACAGAAAATCATCAATAAGGAAACATCAGCCTTAAATGACATGTTAGATCAGATGAACTTAACAGATACATATAAAACATTCTATCCAAAAGTAACAAAATACACATTCTTCACAAGTGCATGCGAAACTTTCCCCAAGATAGATCATATGTTAGGCTATAAAACAAGTCAATATACTTAAGAAAGTTGAAATCATATCAAGCATCTCTTCTGAGCACAACTGTATGAAACTATAAATTGATTACAAGAAGAAAACTGGAAAATTCTCAAATATATAGTGATTAAACAACATGCTACTGAACAACTGTGTCAAAGGAGAAATAAAAGAAAGTAAAAAAATACCTTGAGACAAAATGGAAATACAACATACCAAAACTTAGAGGATACAGTGAAAACTGTTCTAAGGGGAAAATTCATAGCAATAAATGTCTATATCAAAAACCCAAGAAAAACCTCAAATAAACAACCTAACTTTACTCCACCAGCAATGAGAGAAAGCAGAACAAAAGAAACCCAAAAGTAGTAGAAGGAAGGAAACAACAAAGATCAGAGTGGAAATAAATGAAAGAGACTAAAAAGACAATAAAAAGTCAATGAAACTAAGAACTGGTTCTTTGAAAAGATGAACAAAATTGACAAACCTGTAGCTATACTCCCAAACAGGAGAGAGGAGAGAGGGAGACAGAACTCAAATAAAATCAGAAGTGAAAGAAAAAACAGTAATAGTGATACTACAGAAACACGAAGGATTATAGGAGACTACTATAAACAATTATATACCAACAAACTTGACAACCTAGAAAAAAATGGATAAATTCCTAGAAACATACAACCTACCAAGACTTGAATTATGAAAAAAAGAAAATCTGAACAATCTAATTACTAGTAAGGAGATTGAAATCAGTAATGAAAAACCTCCCAACAAACAAAAGTTTGGACTAGACAGGTTTACTGGTGAATTCTGTCAAGCATCTGAAAAGAATTAATAATAATCCTTCTCAAGCTCTTCTAAAAAATAGCAGAGGAAGAAACATCCAAACTAATTTTGATGTCAGCATTACCCCCAAATAACAAAACCAGACAAGGATGCCACAAGAAAAGAAAATTACAGGCCAATATTCCTGATGACTATAGATGAAAAAATCCTCAACAAAATAATAACAAACTGAATTCAACAATAAAGTGAAAGGATCACAAACCAAGATCAGGTGGGATTTATTCCAGGGATGCAAGAATGGTTCAACATCTGCAAATCAATCTATATGATACACCAAATTAACAAAAGGAAGGGTAAAAATTATATGATCATTTGACTAGATATGGAAAAATCATTTGACAAAATCCAACATCCATTTATTATAAAAACTCTCAACAAAGTGGGTATAGAGGGAACATACCTCAACATAGTAAGGGCCATATATAACATGTCTACAGTTAACATCATACTCAATGGTGAAAAGCTGAAAGCTTTTCCTCTGAGACCAAGAACAAGAAAAGGGTACCCACTCTTCTTACTTTTATTCAATGTAGCACTGGAAGTCATAGCCAGAGCAGTTAGGCAAGAGAAAAAAATAAAAGCCATCCAAATTTGAAATGAAGAAGTAAAACTGTCACTATGTGCAGATGATATAATATTATATATAGAATACCCTAAAGAATCCACCAAAGAACTGTAAGAAAACTAATAAATAAACTCAGTAAAAATGCAAGATACAAAATCAGTACACAAAAATCTGTTGCATTTCTGTACAGTAACAGTGAACTAACAGAAAGAGAAATTAACAACCCCATTTACAACTGCATCAAGAATGAAATAAAATACTTGGGAATAAATTTAAACAAAGAGGTGAAAGATCTGTGCACTGAAAACCACAGGACACTGATGAATGAAATTGAAGATACATATAAATGGAGATATTTCATTCTCATGGACTGGAATAATTAATGTTGTTAAAATGTCCATACTACCCAAAGCAATCTACAGATTAAATGAAATTCCTATCAAAATTCCAATGGCATTTTCCACATAAATAAAACAAATAATCCTAAAATTTGTATGGAATTATAAAAGATCCCAAATAAAGCAAACTTGAGCAAGAAGAACAAAACAGGAGCATCACACTACCTCATTTCAAAATATACTACTAAACTATAATAATCAAAACAGTATGATTGTCATAAAAACAGACACACAGATCAGTGGAACAGAATAGGGCCCAGAAATAAACCCACACATATATGGTCAATTGATTTATAACAAAGGAACCAAGAATATACAATGGAGAAAGGACAGTCTCTTCGATAAAGGGTGTTGTGAAGAATGGACAGCTTCATGCAAAAAAATGACCACTGTCTTAACATCACACACAAAAACCAACTCAAAATGGGTTAAAGACTTGAATGTAAGACCTGCAATTGTAAAACTTCTAGCTTCTAGGCTGTGAGCTCCTTGACATTGGTCTTGGCAATGAATTTTTTTGGCTCTGATACCAAAACCAAACCAACAAAATAAACAAGTAAGCTACATTAAACTGAAAAGTTTCTGCACAGCAAAGGAAACCATGAACAAAATAAAAAGGCAACCTACTGAATAAGAGAAAATATTTTAAAATTATATAGCTGATAAGGGTTTAATATTAAAAATATATAAAGAACTCATAAAACTCAACAGCAAGAAAACAAACTGAAAAAATGGCAGAGGATCTTAATAGACATTTTTCCAAGAAGACATACAAATGGCCAACAGGTACATGAAAAGATGCTGAACATCACTAATTATCAGGGAAATGAAAATCAAAACCACAGTGAGACACCTCACACCTTTCAGAGTGACTGTTATCAAAAAGACAAGAAATAACAAATGTTGGCAAGGATGTGAAGAAAAGGGAACCCTTGTGTGCTGTGAAATGTAAATTAGTGCAGCACTATGGAACACAGCAGCGAGTTCCTTAAAAAATTGCAAATAGAACTACCATATGATCTAGCAGTTCCACTTCTGGGTATTTATCAAAAGAAAAAGCAACATCTCAAAAAGATGTATGCACCCCCATGTTCACTGTGCATTAATTATAATAGCCAAGATACGCAAACAACCTAAATTTTCATCAGTGGGTGAACAGGTAAAGAAAATGTGGTATATACACATGGAATATTATTCAGCTATAAAAAAGAATGAAACCTTGCCATTTGTGACAACATGGATGGACCCTGAGGGCATTATGTAGGTGAGTAAGTCAGAGAAAGGCAAATCCTGTATGATCTCACTTACACATGGAATTTAAAAACTACCACCACCACCACCAAACCCCAAAACTGAGAGATCACGGATACAGAGAATGGATGGGTATTTGCCAGAGGAGGGTAGGGGGTGGGTAAAATGGGTTAAGGGGGTCAAATACTACAAACTTCCAATTATAAAATAAAAGTCCTGGGATGTAATGTATGGCATGGTAACTATAGTTTATAATACTGTACTGCATATTGGAAAGTTGCTAAGAGAGTAGATCTTAGAAGTTCTCATCACAAGAAAAAAAAGTGTAACCATATATGGTGACAGATGTTAAGCAGACTTATTGTGGTGATCATTTTGCAATACATATGAACAGCAAATCATGAAGTACACCTGAAACTAATATAATGTTAGTATAATGTTATATGTCAATTATACCTAAAAAAGAGGAAAAAAGGGAAAAAAGAGGTGGAAAAGGAAAAAGAAAGAAAAGACACAAGTTGGAACTGTAGTAATTTGAGAAGAGGCCAGTCTTTTTTCTTTGGGGGAGGTGGGCAAAGCAAATATTTTATTTATTTATCTATCTATTTAAATGGAAGTATAGTTGATTTACAATATTGTGTTAGTTTAAAGTGATTCAGAAATATACATTTTTTCAGATTATATTCCTTTACTGGTTATTACAAATAACCTGTGAGTCTGTTTCTATGTCTGTGAGTCTCTCTCTTTTTTTTTTTTTTTGCGGTATGCGGGCCTCTCACTGTTGTGGCCTCTCCCATTGTGGAGCACAGGCTCCCGACGTGCTGGCTCAGTGGCCATGGCTCATGGGCCTAGCCACTCCGTGGCATGTGGGATCTTTCCCAGACCGGGGCACGAACCTGTGTCCCCTGCATTGGCAGGCGGACTCTCAGCCACTGCACCACCAGGGAAGCCCCCGTTTCTCTTTTGTATACAGATTCATTTGTATTATTTTCAGGTTCCACATATACAGTATTTGTGTTTTTCTGTCTGACTTACTTCACTTTTAGTATGATCATCTCTAGGTCCATCCATGTTGCTGCAAATGGCAATATTTCATTCTTTCTTTATGGCTAAGTCATATATATATGTATGTCACATCTCCTTAAACTAATTGTCTGTTCATGGGCACTTGGGTTGTTTCCATGTCTTGGCTAGTATAAACAGTGCTGCTATGAATATTGAGGTGCATGTATCTTTTTGAACTAGAGTTTTCATCATTTCTGGATATATGCCCAGGAGTGGGATTGCAGGATCATATCACACGGTAGCTCTATTTTCAGTTTTTTAAGGAACCTCCAGACTGTTCTCTGTAGTGGCTGTACCAATTTACATTCCCACCACCAGTGTAGGAGGGTTCCTTTTTCTCCACACCCTCTCCAGCATTTATTGTTTGCAGACTTTTTGATGATAGCCAATCTGACCAGAGTGATGTGATATCTCACTGGAATTTTGATTTGCATTTCTCTAATAATTACGATGCTGAGCATCTTTTCATGTGCTTGCTGGCCATCTCTATGTCTTCTTTGGAGAAATGTCTATTTAGGTCTTCTGCCCGTTTTTGATTGGGTTTATTTATTTTTCTAATATTGAGCTGTATGAGCTGTTGATATTGCTGCTATTTCTGTCAAACAGAGATCTGCCCATGTTTTCCTCTGAGTTTTATGGTATATGGTCTTACATTTAGGTCTTTAATCCATTTTGAGTTTATTTTTGTTTATGGTGTTAGAGAATGTTCTAATTTCATTCTTTTACATGTAGCTGTCTTGTTTTCCCAGCACCACTTATTGAAGAGACTGTCTTTTCTCCATTGTATATTTTTGCCTCCTTTGTCATAGATTGATCATAGATGTGTGGGTTTATTTCTGGATCTACTCTTTTTTTCACTGGGTTGTTTGTTTTTTTGATTTTGAGTTGTATGAGCTGTTGGTAAAATATATTTTGGAAATTAACCCCTTGTTAGTCCCATCTTTTCAAATATTTTCTCCCATTCCATAAGTTTTTTCATTTTGTTAATGTTTTCTTTTGCTGTGCAAAAACTTTTAAGTTTGATTAAGTCCCATTTGATTATTTTTGCTTTTCTTTCTTTTGCCTTGGGAGACTATCTAAGAAAATATTGCTATGATTTATGTCAGAGAATATTTTGCTTAAGTTAAGGGGCTAGTCTTTAAAGGCTGTACTTTTAAGGGCTTGGAGTTAGAAACAAAAATTATCTTAATAATTTACTGTGGTTAAAAAGACCGTTACATTTGCTTCTAAATCAGTCATCATTTGAGAAAGGAGAGTTTCTTTAGAGCCCAGAAAATGTCACATGCTACTAGCATATTTCCATTTTTGCTCAGAAATAAAACAGTATTCAGTAAATAAAAGAAAGAAAAAGACACTGATTTCATTTCCTTTGGATATATACCTAGAAGTAGATTTGCTGGATCATAAGTTAGTTTTATTTTTAATTTTTTGAGGAACCTTCCGTACTCTTTACTATAATGGCTGTACCAATTTACATTCCCATCAACAGTGTACCAGGGATCCCTTTTCTCTACATCCTCATTTGTTAACCTTTTGTCTTCTTGATAAAATCCATTCTCACAGGTCTGAGGTGAAATCTTCTTGTGGTTCCGATTTGTATTTCCCTGATGATTAGCAATATTCAGCATCTTTTCATTTATCTGTTGGCCATTTGTATGTCTCCTTTTGAGAAATGTCTATTCATGTCCTTTGTCTATTTTTATTATTTATTTATTTATATTATTTTGGCTGTGCTGGGTCTTAGTTGTGGCATGCAGGATCTTTAGTTACAGCATGCAGACTTCTTAGTTGCACGTGCGGGCTTCTTAGTTGTGGCAGGCATGTGGGATCTAGTTCCCCAACCAGGGATTGAACCTGGACCCCCTGCATTGGGGGCATGGAATCTTACCCACTGGACCACCAGGGAGGTCCCCTGTTTGTCTATTTTTAAAATGAGTTGTTTTCTTGGTATTGTGTTGTTAGAGTTCCTTATAATATTTTCAATATCAGATGTATGGTTTGCAAATACTTTCTCCCATTCCATAGGTTCTCTCTTCACTCTGTTGATTGTTTCCTACTAGGAACTTTTTAGTTTGATTCAATTCTATTTGTCTGTTTTTGTTTTTGTTGCTTGTGCTTTTGGGATATATTCCCCCACCCCCACAAATCAGTGTCAAGAAGCTTGTCCCCTATGTTTTCTTCTAGTAGTTTTATAGTTTCAGGTCTTACATTTAATTCTTCAGTCCATGTTGAGTTGATTTTTTATATGGAGTGAGATAATGGTTCCATTTCATTCTTCTACATATGGATAACCAGTTTTTCCAACACCTTTTATTATTTTTTTCCAACACCCTTTATTGAAGAGACTGTCCTTTCCTCATGTGTGTTCTTGGCACCTTTGAAAAAGACCAATTGACTAGGGACTTCACTGGTGGCATAGTGGTTAAGAATCTGCCTGCCAATGCAGCGGACATGGGTTTGAGCCCTGGTCCGGGAATATCCCACATGCTGCACAGCAACTAAGCCCGTGCGCCATAACTACTGAGCCTGTGCTCTAGAGCCTGCGTGCCACAACTACTGAGCCCGCATGCCACAACTACTGGAGCCTGCATTCCTAGAGCCTGTGTTCCACAACAAAAGAAGCCACCACAATGAGAAGCCTGCACACAACAGAGTAGCCCCTGCATGCAACAACAAAGACCCACACAGCCAAAAAAAAAAGATTGACCATAAATATATGGATTTATTTCTGGGTTCTCTACTCAGTTCCATTAGTATATATGTCTGTTTTTATGCCAGTACTATGCTATTTTATTAAAACTTTGTAGTATATTTTGAAATCAGGTAGTGTGATGCCTCCAGCTCTGTTTTTGTTCATTAACATTGCTTCATGTTCTTTTCTAGTATCATATGAATTTTAGAATTGTTCTTCTATTTTTGTAAAAATGTCATTGGAATTTTGATAGTTATTGCACTGACTCTGTAGATCACTTTGAGTAGCATGGATATTTTAACAATAGTCTTCCAACTGATGAAGATGGGATACGTTTCCATTTTCTTCTGTCCTCTTCATATTCTTTAAGATTTTATATATTTCAGTGTACTAATCTTCTTGGTTAAATGTATTCATATGTGCTTTATTTCATTTGATGCTTTTGTACATGGGATGATTTCCTTAATTCCCTTTTCAGATACTTTGTTGTCAGTGTATAGGAATGCAACTAATTTTTGTAGGTTCATTTTGTATCCTGCAACTTTCTGAAATTCATTTATTTTTTCTAACAGTTTTTTGTGGTCTTTAAGGGTTTTCTATATATAATATGCCATTTGCAAAGAAAAAAATATACTTCTTCCTCTCTGGTTTGGATACTTCTTTTTTACTTTTCTTGCCTAATTATTCTGGCTAAGACTTCCACTTGAATAAAAGTGGCAAGAGTGGGGTATCCTTGTCTTGTTCCTGATCTTAGAGGAAAAGCTTTCACCTTTTTACCATTGAGTATTATGTTAGCTGTGGACTTGTCATACATAGCCTTTATTATGTTGAGGTACATTCCTTCTACACCTAACTTGATAAGAGGTTTTTTTTTTTTTTTTAATCATGAAAGGGTGTTCAATTTTGTCAAATGCTTTTCTGTACCTACTGAGTTGATCATATAACTTTTATCCTTTATTCTTTTAATGTGGTATATGACATTTATAGATTTGCATGTCAAACCATCCTTGCATCCTAGGCATAAACCCCACTTGATCATGGTGTATGATCATTTTAATGTGTTGTTGAATTCAGTTTGCCAGTGTTTTGTTGAGGATTTCTGTATCTATGTTTATCAGAGATCTTGGCTTATAGTTTTCTTCTCTTATAGTGTCCTTATCTGACTTTGGTACAAGAGTAATGCTGGTCTCATAAAATGAATTTGGGAGTATTCTCTCCTCTTCACTTTTTGGGAAGAGTTTGAGAATAATTTGAATTCATTCTTTCACTGGTAGAATTCAACTGTGAAATCATTAGGTCTCGGACTTTTCTTTTTTGGGAGGTTTCTGATTACTGATTCTATCTCCTTACTTGTTATTGGTCTATTCAGGTTTCCTGTTCAGTCTTGGTAGGTTGTATGTTTCTAGGAATTTATCCATTCTTCTAGGTTATCCAATTTGTTGGCATATAAGTATTTACAGTAGTCTTACATGATCTTTTGTGTTTCTGTATCAGTTGTAATGCTTCCTCTTCAATTATAATTTTATTTGAGTCTTCTCTTTTTCTTAGTCCAGCTAAATGTTTGTCAACTTTGTTTATCCTTTCAAAAAAACATCTCTTAGTTTCACTGATCTTTTCTAGTCTCTATTTCATTTATTTCTGCTCTGATCTTTATCACTTCCTTCCTTCTAACTTCAGGTTTAGTCTGCTTTTTTACTTTTTTGAGGTGTAAAGTTAGGTTATTTGAGATCTTTCTTTTTTTCTTAATGTAGGCATTTATTGCTATAAACTTCCTTCTTAGAACTGATTTTCCTTCATTGTATAAGTTTTGGCATGTTTCCATTCTTATTTGTCTCAAGATACTTTCTGGTTTCCCTTTTGATTTCTTCTTTGACTAACTGGTTATTCAGGAATGTTTTTTACTTCCCACACATTTGTGAATTTTCCTTCTGTTATTGATTTCTATTTTCACACCACTGTGGTCAGAAAAGATACTTGATACAACGCAATCTTTTAAAATTTAGTAAGACTTTTTTGTAGCCTAAAATATGATCTTAGGGGAAGTTCCATGTGCACTTGAAAATAATGTGTATCCTGTTGCTATTGGATGGAATGATCTGCATGATCTGTATAGGTCTGTTAGTTCCACTTGGTCTACATGTCATTTAAGGCCAGTATTTCCTTTATTGACTTTCTGTCTGTATGATCTATGCATTGATGAAAGTGGGGTAGTAAAGAAACCTACTGTTATTGTAGTACTGTTTATTTCTCCATTTAAGTCTGATAATATTTGCTTTATATATTTAGGTGCTCTTACATGTTGGGGTGGATAAATACTTACAACTGTTATATCTTCTGTTGGATTGATCTCTGTCATTCTGCAATGTCCCTCTTTCTCTTTTATTAGTCTTTATTTTAAAGTCTTTTGTCTGACATAGGATAGCTAACCCAGCTTTCTTTTTGTTGCCATTTGCATGGAATATCTTTTTCCATCCCTTCACTTTTAGGCTATGTGTGTCCTTAAAGCTAAAATGAGTCTCCTGTAGGCAGTATACTGTACAATCTTGTTTGTAGTCATTTAGCCACTCTGTGTCTTTTGGTTGGTGATTTTGATCCATTTACATTTAAAGTAATTATTTATAGGTAAGGACTTACTATTGCCATTTTGTTAATTTGTTTCTGACTGTTTTGTAGTTCTGTTGTCTCTTTCTTCCTTTCATGCTATCTTCCTTTTTCAGTGGATGATTTTTTTGAAGTGATGTACTTTGATTCCTTTCTCTTTCTCTTTTGTGTATCTACTACAGGTTTCTTATTTTTGGTTATCATGAGGCTTATATGAAACATCTTATAGTTATAAAAGTTGTTATGTTTTAACTTCTCCTCCTGTCACATTTTATGTTGTTGATGTCAGAATTTATAACTCATGGATTGTGTATTCACTATAAAGTTATTGTAGTTAGTTCAATTCTTTTGCCCTTTAACTTTTATAGCAGGGTTAAAAGTGATTTATGCACCATCCTTATAGTATCAAAATATTCTGAACTTGACTATATTCTTACTTTTACAGTGAGTTTTATAATTCCTATGTTTTTATGTTAGTTGGCATCCTTTAAGGAAAGGTTGAAGAACTCTCTTTAGCATTTCTTGTAAGGCAGGTCTAGTGATGATGAACTCCCACAGATTTTGTCAGGGAAAGTTTTTATCTCTCCTTTATTTCTGAACTATAGCCTTGCCAAGCATAGCATTTTTGGTTGACAGTTTTTTCTTTCAGCAGTTTGAATATATCATGCTACTCTTGCCTGGTCTGCAAAGTATATGCTAAGAAATACAGTGCTGGTCTTATAAGAGTTCCCTTGTATGTGATGAGTTGGTTTTCTCTTGCTGATTTCAAAATTGTCTTTGACTTGAGAATTTGATTGTAATGTGCTATGGTGAAGATCTCTTAATATTTTTATCTATGTGAGGTTCCTTGGGCTACATGGATCTGGATGTTCATTTCCTTCTCCAGATTAGGGAAGTTTTCTGTCATTATTTCTTTCAATAAGTTTTCTGCCCTTTTCTCTTTCTTTGTTCCCTCTGGGACTCCCATAATGCATATAGTTTATTTTCATGGTCTTGTGTAAAGTCCTGGAGGCTTTTCATTCTTTTTTCTCTGATTGGGTAATTTCAACTGACCTGTTTTCATGCTGATTCTTTCTTTTGTTTAATTGCTCTGTTGAAGCTTTCTATAGAATTTTTCAGTGCAGTAATTGTGTTCTTTTGTTTTTGAATTTGTTTGGTTCATTTTTATGATTTCTCTTTGTTGAACTTCTCATTTTCTTCATGTATTGTTTCCCTGATTTTGCTTAGTTGTCTGTGTTCTTTTGTACTCACTGAGATCCTTTAAAATGATTATTTTGAATTCTCTGTCAGGCAATTCACAGATCTCAATTTCTTTAGGGTAAGTTATTGGTGTTTTATTTTGTTCCTTTGACTGTGTCATGCTTCCCTGATTATTTGTGATTCTTGTCACATTGCATTGGTGTTTCTGCCTCTGAAGAAGTAGGCATTTCAGTCTTTACAGACTGGCTTCGGCAGGGAAATCCTTTCAGCAGTCTCCTTATTCAGAGATTTTGGACAGGTTGTCTAGTGTGGGTCTGTGAGCAGGTTTACTGCTGGAGTACTTGAGTAGGCTGCTCACGTACCTGGGTCAGCAGGTGAGTGGGGCCTGTGCCTGGGTCCATGGGCGCTGATGGTAATAGGTGGGTCTTCAGCCTGATCCTGCAGGGACTGGCCTAATGCTGGGATGGGCCTGTGGTACCTAACACCTGAATCTGCAAGGGTGAGTCTGGATCCTGGGTCTCTGGGGGTTGGCCAGTATTGAGGTCTACTGGGGTTTGTTGGAACCTGAGTATCTAGGGTTGGTTTGGCACTGGGATGAGTCTGAGGCCACAGGGGTTGGCTTGGTGCTGGGTGAGTCTGGAGGATGGGTCAGCAATATCCTACCTGGAGTCTGGGGTTGCAGGGGCTGGCCTGGTGCTGGGGTGAGCCTGGAACTCAAATACAGGGGTGAGTCTGGAGCCTGGGGACACGGGGGCTGAACTGGTGCTGAGGTGGGCCCAAAGGTTGGGTCTTTTGGTGCTGCCCTGGAATCCTTAGCTCTTGTGAAGGTATTTTTGTTCATGGATAGTTGTTCGATTGGTATTTCTGTTAGGGGATGAGCAATGGAAACTTATATCTTACCATCTTGTGGCCATCACTCTCTTATGGCTGAATTTTAAAATTACCATGTAAATCTTATATTTCAGTTTCTAGTTATGTTGGACTTTTTGGATTGGCTTTCTAATTTTCATATATTGTCTCTATATTATATTACTTCAATTTGGGGGTTCTTTTGGGGAGGTCTACCTAGCTTTATCTTCTGAACATTTTTTTTCCTGCTATCATAATTTTGATTTTCCAGAGTTCTTTTTTTGGTTCCATGCATGTTTCTTTTATAAAAAATACCATTCTGTTCATGTTCTATGAATTTCATTTCTTCTCTTATCTCTGAGGCTACTAGTAACAGTGTATTTGTTGTTTTTGCTGAAGGTTTCTTCTCCCTGAATTCTGTTTCATCCAAGTTACTTTCCCCCCACTTCTATCTGTTTGGTCTCTATCTTTTATGTAAGAAGGTTTACTTAGGTATTTAGTGATCCTTTGTTCTCTGCTCATATTTAAGAGTTGATGCTAAAAAGCTGACTGGAAGTTCTGGCTTATGGGTTTGTTGACTCTGAGCTTTACTGTAAAATGATCTGCCTGGGTTCTTTCCTTGGGGCTGAGCCAATGTCAAATTTTCAGGTCTTTATTCTTGGGCTGGCCAGATTTTCCAGAAAAGCATCTTTTTGTCTCCTGCCTAGAGGTTCAGGACAGGTTACCAAGATTCTGAAAGTTGAGTAAGGGATAAAGACTGGGCATCTTAGCTTTCAGTAAGCATACACTCATTTCATCTGTTTTCAATATGGTAGCCCTACCTTCAATTGTGCCCAGTGCTCCCCAGTCCAGAGGCCCTCTATTTTATACTCTTGAAGGAATAAAGCACCAGTCTCCTGCCTGGGTAGAGGAGATGATCTGGAGATCAGCTGTTTCCTTAAAGAAACTTTCTATAAACTCTCCTCATTTTTAGTTCTATCTTTATCCCACCCCTACTTCCAATGTTCCAGGTACCCCAAAGTCCTGAATGTTTGGAGGTTTTTGCGATATATCCAGTTGCTTCTTTGTCTTTTCCTATGGTGGCTTAGGTTTCAGGTAGTGTGCTAAATTTATTTAGTTTCTGGTTTCCAAATCCTTATTTTTTTTCTCCTTTTTTCCTTTGTTATTATGCATTTATTCCTTAAAAAAATCTTTGTACTGTCATTTTAGTGGAATTTCAAGAGGGACTAAAAGTACTATATGTGGGTAAGTTGCTATCTTCATTCAGAAGCTTACCCACACTCTACTATGGCCACTTTATCATTGAGCAATGTCACTTATAGTAGAAAGTACAGACAGCCATGTCACTAATTCATCATAGAATATGAAGCTATAATAGCATTAATTGGTAACAGGGAACAATATTTTTCTATAAAGAGCCACTGATTCACGGTAATTTAAAACTTCTCAAGAGAAAGTTCCAAGAGACTCTTGGTTAAATTACCATTTGTAGGCCTTAAGCTATACTGAGAAACTCTATACACTTAATGGTTTTAAACAATCTCTTTTAAGGAGAAAAAGGTGAAAATAACTAAGTTATAACTATTAATTGTTTTCAAGTAAGTCACACTAAGATCTGTAATGCACCTGTATTCCAAAAGATAAAGTTTATATTACTGTAATAAATTAAACTGTAATACTTGCAAAATTCTTTTGAGAAATCTATTTTTAAAATTGTACTAGCTTGATGTTTAACATTACCATCAAAGAACAGAGGAGACATTCACTGGAGCCAATGAACATGAGGTAATAGAGTTTGGCTGTCATATCACATCTACTCTCAGGGTTTTAATACTGCCCCACTTTGAAACATGATTTCATGATTTGTGATTGTGAGAAAAACCTTGAGGAGACAGACCTGATTTCTTGATTGTGAGAAAAACCTTGAGGACACAGACTTCATGAGCAGAGGGCTGCAGTAAATTTGGTAATATGTGGCTCTTTTACCACTGTATCATTACTTTTTAAGTAATAATGTTTTAGTACAAAAAGAAGCAGTAGACTGTCCTCTGGTCTTTAAGGCCTCTTGGTGTCTTGAAATTCCTTCTTACTTATCTTAGGATAATAGAAATTAGGACAGTAGGAAGGAAGTACCTCTTGATTTTGGCAATTATCTAATAGGACTTTAGTGAAAGGCAACTTATTTTACTGAGAAATATAAACTAAAGTCAGTTGCATTTTCAATTAAGAACTAAGATAAAAGAGTCTATAAAATAAATAAAGCTAAAGCATATACTTCAGTTCTTTGTAATAGCTCATAAAAGAGAATCAAAGCTAGAACACAAAGAAAGAGACAAATAAACTGCCTCAATATTTGCCAAAGTCACATAAGAGCTGCCTTTAAATATAATGTTTGAAAGAATATCGTGTGGTAGATGAATCTGATGTAATTCTGTGAGTATTAGCATAAAAAGGATCAATGCACAAAGAAGGGAAAACGTTTTAAGGCTCAGAGCTGGAAAAATAAAATAATATACCTCAGTAGATAGCTATTTGTCCCCGGAAGTTTAGAAGCAGGGGCTACTGGATGGTTAAATACTTATAGGACATGTTCAGAGGGAATTTTCTTATTGAAAATAATAGATACTCTCTAAAGTTTTAAAGGTAATATTTTCTTAGGTCTAGAAGTAATGACTATTCATTGCAAGAAAACTGGAAAACAGAAAAGCACAAAAAAGGAGTAACTACCCAGAGAGAACCAGTGTTAAATTTTTGCTATATTTCACCAATTTTTGGTTTTAAAGCATATTCATTACAGATTGTATTTGTACAATTATAGCCATAAACAAGATTACCTTTTGGCCTTGTTCTCAGGCTGAATGAAATTAACTTCTGGACCAGAAATGTCTTAGCCCTGACATAAACTCCTATAAGCTACTGAAGAAACAAGTTACAGGGAACTTCGTTATTACTTAGGGATTAACTAAATATATATTCCTTTGTATATTCAGTATACATATTTCAGCACCTACTACCTTCAAGGGCACTGGCCTAGTGTCCTCAGACATAAAGGTGAATGAATAGTTGCTGGAAAGGACACCTAGTCAGAAGACCAAGGCAGAAGCAGAACGTGATAAACAGCCAGATCAGAGGGGTGGTTAAAGGACATACCAAAAGAGGGTTGGCTGCAAGAGCCTGTCCACAAAAAATAATCTATCCAAAGACACTTTCCATATCTAACCCTGACAGGACCAGGCATAGGAAAGACTCAAGATCACAATTTTTTACGTCGTATTTTACACAGCACTTATCACACTTCAGTGAGTATATTACTTCTTTCATGAAATACATTTTTTTCTACCCATGTCATTTGTAAGCCACAAATCTGATTTCTACTAGGTTTTAAATAAGTGTTTGATTTTGATGTATAGATATTTTCTTCATTACTTTACAACAGTGAGGTTTAACTGTCTTCTGATCACATTCTGCTTTTGTAAGATAATGTAAAGCACTGAGAACAAATACTCTGGGTGCCTCGTAAGTGCCAGTAGAAGCCAAGGAGACAAATTAGGCCAATGCCTAATTTTGAGTCTCTTAAGCAATAAGGAATTTCAGGACACCAAGAGAATGCTCTTTTAGGGATTCCATAGCCTAGCTGGTAAGAAGACAGACATGCAAACATGCTGTCTCACATGACAGGCCATACCTTATAGTGATAAACAGTCCAGAATTTGGAGTGATACAGACCTGGACTTGAATCCAAGCTAGGTCACTTTGTAGGTGTGCAATCTCTCAGAGCGTCTGTTTCCTCAACTGTAAAATGGGAACACTGACACCTAAACTCATAGTGATATGAAGATTAAACAAGCCATCACATATGAAACAGTTGTTACCTGGCAAAGAATAAGGCCTCAACAACATGTTAGCTGTTAGGTAGGAGAAAGGCAACATGCAAGGCAGAAAAGGGGCACAAAAGAAAGCTTCTGACTTAAAAACCTCTTTTGGCAATATTTCTATAAGTTAAAGATCGAGTTATGTATCTCAAGATATGAAAAGTTGATCTGAAGGGTTCTGCTTCTGGTAATGATGAACTAATTGTTTTGGATTAACCCTCCCACTGAGAAAATATGCAGTAAAAATCCTTTTTAAAGGCACTGGACTATTAACAGGGCAGTGAAGAACTATGGTTTCCAGATGTAGAAGGAAATCCAGAAAGGAGGAGCTTAGCATTTGTGACCATCTTTCCCTTGGGGCATCTGCTGATTTTGGAAGAGGGGCCTGAGAGGTTGAGAAGTTGAGCTTTCACTTGCTAGTATTCTATTAATGATTTTTGGGTCTATCTTCATGAGGGATGTTGGTCTGTAGTTTTATTTTCTTGTATGTGTCTGTCTGGTTTTGGTATCAAGGTAATGCTGGTTTCATAAAATAACCTGGAAATTGTTCCCTCCTTTTCTGTTTTCTGGAAGAAGTAGTACAGAATTTGATATTTCTTCTTCAGATGTTTGGAAGAATACAGTAGTGAAATTATCCGGGCTGAGAGATTTCTTTTTCAGAAAGTTTTAAACTATGAATTCAATTTTCTTTAATAGATACAAGACTATTAAGGTTATGTATTTCTCCTTGGACAACTTTTGTTAACTTGTGACTTTAATGGAATTGGTCCATTTCATTTAAGTCACCACATTTACATGTGTGTGTATGTCATTTGTAGTATTCCTTTATCTTTTGAATATCTAATTTCTCTTGATACATTCTTTTGGACCCAAGGATTATTTAGAATTGTGTTGTTTAATTTCCAGTCATCCTTCTCTTATTGATTTTTACATTAATTCCATTATGGTCAGAGAGTATACTTTGTATTATCTCAACTCTTCTTTTTAAACAGCTTTATTGAGATATATTTCACATATCATACAATTCATCCATCTAAAATGTATGATCAAATGCTTTTTAGTATATCCACAGAGTTGTATAATCATCACCACAGTTAACTTTTATCACATCCAAAAAAGAAACTCCATACCTAGTAGCACTTATACGTCATTCCCTGCCCCACCCCTGTCTCTCCAGGTCCCTCATGGCCTAGGCAACTACTAATGTACCTTCTGTATCTATAGATTCATCTGTTTTGGACAACTCATATAAATGTATTCATACAATATGTAGTCTTTTGTGATTGATGTCTTTTAATCTATATAATGTTTTCAAGATTCAACTATATTATAGTATGTAGTACTTCATATTTTTTATTGCTAGATTAGATTATATGGATATATCACATTTGTTTTTCCATTCATTAATTGATAGACATTTGGGTGTTCCATATTTTGGCCACTGAAAATAGTGATGCTATGAAACTTGTATGGGTGTACAAGTTTTTGTGTGGATATGTTTTCATTTCTCTTGGGTATATTCCTAGCAGTGGAATTTCTGGGTCATATGGTAACACTGTAACCATTTGAGGAACTTTCAGTGTTTTCCATAGCAGCTGCTGCATTTTACATTCCCAATAGCTCCCAATAGCAGTGTATGAGGGTTCCCATTTCTCCACATCTTTGCCAACACTTGTTTATTATCTGACTTTTTATTCATAGCTATCCCAGTGGGTGTAAAGTGGTATCTCACTGTGGTTTTGATTTGCATTTCTTTGATAGTGATATCAAGAATCTTGTTATGTGCTTATTGGCTGTATAGATATCTTCTTTGGAGAAATGTCTATTCAGATCCTTTGCTCATTTTAAAATTGAGTAATCTGTCTTTTTATTATTGAGTTGTGTTATTTATGTTATTTATATATTCTAGATACAAGTTATGTATCAGATATATCATCTAAAAATATTTTCTCACATGCTGTGAGTTATCCTTCATGTCCTTGATGTTGTTTTTTGAAGCATAAATTTTAAAAATTTTGATGAAGTCCAATTCATTCATTGTTTTCTTTTGTTGTTTGTGGTTCTGGTGTCATCTAAGAAACTGCATCTAACCAAGGTCGTGAAAATTTACTCCTATACTTTCTTCTGCAACTTTTTATAGTTTTAGCTTTTACATTTAGGTCTGTGATCCATTTGAGCTAATTTTTTTGTATAACATGAGGTAGGAGTCCAAATTCATTCTTTTGCATGTAGATATCCAGTGTCCAGCACCACTTGTTACAAGACATTTTTTCCCCCATTGAATTGTGTCTTAAGATCCTTGTTGAAAATCAGTTACCATAAATCTGAGGATTTACTTCTGGACTCCTAATTCAATTCCATTTATCTGTATGTCTGTCTTTATGCTAGTATTATATGGTCTTTACCTCAGCTTTGTATATTTTGAAATCAGAAAGTATAAGTCCTATAATCTTATTCTTTTTCAAGATTGTTTTGCTTACCCTGATCCTTTTATTTTTTCATATGAATTCAAGATTCAGTTTTTCCATTACTGCAAAAACAACAACAAAAAAGTAGCTGAGATTTTGTTAGGAATTGCTTTGAATCTACAGATCAGTTTGGGGAGTATTGCCATGCTGACAATATTAAGCCTTCTGATCCATGAACATGGGATATCTTTGTTTCATTTAGATCTTCCTTAGTTTCTTTCAACAATATTTTATAGTTCTCACAGTATAACTTTTATGCTTCTTTTGTTAAATTTATTCCTAGGTATTTTATTCTTTTTGCTGCTATTATAAATGGAATTATTTTCTTAATTTCATTTTTGGATTTTTCATTGTTCATGCACAGAAACAATTGATTTTTGTAAATTGATATTATGTATTATATCAATCTTGTAAACTGATTTTGTAAATTGAAATTAACCTTTATTAAGTTCTAACAGTTTGTTGGTTGATTTCTTAGGATTTCCTGTATATACTATCATATTTTAATTGATAGTTTTTGGGACTTCACTGGTGGCGCAGTGGTTAAGAATCCAGCTGCCAACACAGGGGACACAGGTTTGAGCCCTGGTCCAGGAAGATCCTACATGCTGCGGAGCAACTAAGCCCGTGTGTCACAACTACTGAGTCTGCGCTCTAGAGCCCGCAAGCCACGACTACTGAGCCTGTGTGCCACAACTACTGAAGCTCACAAGCCTACAGCCCATGCTCCACAACGAGAAGCCCATACACTGCAACAAAGAGTAGCCCCCGCTCGCTGCAACTAGAGAAAGCCTGCACACAGCAATGAAGACCCAACACAGCCAAAAATAAATAAATTAATAAATTTAAAAAGTTACATAAAAAAATAATTTTCCTTCTTCCTTTCCAATTTGTATGCTTTTTATTTCATTTTCTTGCCTGATAATCCTGTCTAGGATCCAGTGTTGAATAGAGCTGATATCCTTGTCTTTTTCCCGATCTTTGAAAAATAGCATTCAAACTTTCACATTAACTAGTTGTTAGCTGTAGGTTTTTCATAGATATGCTTTATCTGGTCAAGGAAATTCCTGTCCATGTTTAATCTGGTTTTTTTTTTTTTTAAATCATGAAGCAATGTTGAACTTTTTCAACTGCTTTTGCTGAGACTACTGGGCTGATCATGTGTTTTTTATCCTTTGTTCTATTAATATGATGTGTTACATTGCTTGGTTTTTAGATGGTAAACCTTGCATTTTTGGGATAAGTCTCACTTTGTCATGGTATATAATCTTTTTCATATTTTGATAGATTGTTTCCTAATTTTGTTGAGTATTTTTGTATCTATATTCATAAAGGATAGCGGTTTACAGTTTTCTTGTAATGTTTTGTCTGGTTTTGGTATCTGGGTAATACTGGCCTTATAAAATGAATTTGGAAGTGTTCCTTCCTCTTTTGTTTTTTCTTAGAGTTTTTTTTTTTTTTCTTTTGTGGTACGCGGGCCTCTCACTGTTGTGGCCTCTCCCATTGAGGAGCGCAGGCTCCGGACGCGTAGGCTCAGCGGCCATGGCTCACAGGCCCAGCTGCTCTGCGGCATGTGGGATCTTCCCGGACCGGGGCACGAACCCGTGTCCCCTGCATCGGCAGGCGGACTCTCAACCACTGTGCCACCAGGGAAGCCCAAAACTGTTATTTTTTAAAAGTGTTTGGTAGCATCCTTTAGTGAAGCCACCTCAGCCCGGGACTGTTTTTCTTATTCAGATTTTTAATTTCTTCTTGAACCAATTCAGTAGTTTGGCTCTCTCTAGGAATTTGTTCATTTTGTCTGTTACCTAATTTGTTAGCATAAAGTTGTTATATATAATATATATATATACTATAATCCTTTTCATTCCTTTATGGTCAGTAGTCATGTTCCCTCTTAATTCTGACCTTAATAATTTGTACGTTCTCTTTTTTTTCTTGATCAGTATAGCTAAAGCCTTATCAACATTACTGATGTTTTCAAAAGAACTGACTTTTGGCTCCATTGACTTTCTCCGTTTTCCTATTCTCTAATTTATCAATTTTAATCTTTATTTTTTTTTCTGTTTGCTATACTTCATTTGCTCTTGTTTCCCAGTGTCTAAAAGTGGAAGGTTAGGTTATTGATTTAAGACATTTCTTCTTTTTCAATAGATGGATTTACAGCTTCATCCCATAAGTCTTGTTATACTATGTTTTCCTTTTTGTTCATCTTAAAGTTTGGTATGTTCCTTCATTTTCATTCATTTCAAATTATTTCCTAATTTCCTTTAGGTATGCTTCTTTGATCCATTGGTTATTTAAGCAGTGCATTGTTTCTGCATATTTGTGAATCCTCAAATTTCTTTCTGTTAATTTTATTCCATTGTGGTCAGAGAACATAATTTGTGTAATTTCACTTTTTATATTTTTTGAGGCTATTATATGGCCTAATACATACTCTATCCTGGAGAATGTTCCATGTGCACTTGAGAAGAATATATTGATATATTCGGCTGTTCTTAGGTGGGGAGTTCTATAGATATGTGTTAGGTCCAGCTGATTTATAGTTTTGTTTATAGTATTGTTCATGACTTTTATTTCCTTGTTGAACTTCTTCCTGACTGTCCATCACTGAAAGTGGGGTACTGAAGTCTCCAAATATTGAATTATTTACTTCTCCTTGCAATTCTGTCAGTTTTTGTTTCATGTATTTTTAGGGTTCTGTGTTGTTACGTGCATATATGTTTATAATTGTAATGTCTTTCTGTTGGATTGACCTTTTCAGGAAATAGAATGTCCTTGTCTCTAGTTAACAATTTTTGTTTTGAAGTCTATGTCCTCTGATATTTATATAGCCACTCCAGGTTTCTTATGATTGTTGTTTGCATGGCATATCTTGATCCTTCCTTTTCCTTTTCCCCCCCTTGTATCTTTAAATCTAATCTGTCTCATATAGACAGCACAGAATTGTATCCAGAAAATGTTTTTTATTTTGATCCAGTCTGAAAATCTCTGCATTTTTTTGATGAAACGATTAATCCATTCACGTTTAATGTTATTATTGTTAGAGTTGGACTTACGTCTGCCATTTTACTTTTTGTTTTTTATGTGTCTTAGAGTTTTTCCTCTATTTTTCCTTTATTGCTTTCTTTTACATTTATGTGAATATTTTCTAAGTGGGACACTTTAACTCTTTTTTTTTTTTTTTTTTGCTGTACGCGGACCTCTCACTGTTGTGGCCTCTCCCGTTGTGGAGCACAGGCTCCGGATGCGCAGGCTCAGTGGCCATGGCTCACGGGCCCAGCTGCTCTGCAGCATGTGGGATCTTCCCAGACCAGGGCATGAACCTGTATCCCCTGCATCAGTAGGCAGACTCTCAACCACTGCACCAGCAGGAAAGCCCCACATACCAATTTTTAAGTGTCTTTTTCTGAGTGTTCAGTATTAAAATTTATTTTCTTCTGCTTTAGCCATGTTTTCTAAGTTGTCTACATGAACAACAAATTACTATCTTTGAAATAGACAACATGCTGCCCAGGAAATAAATTAAATTTATTTCCATTTCAATGATTTCCAAACCATATATCCAACATTTAGATAACATTTTGAACTAACATGCAGACAGCTGAGTCAGTAATACCAGCAAGCAGCATCAGGGACTGCAGACTCTCCCTCCCTTGGTACTGAGCAGAAGCTATGTGCAGGACACTGTGTTACACAAGCTAGGAATAAAAAGAAGAGAGGGACACAAAAATCTATGTCCCTCTCTTCTTTTTATTCCTAACTTGTGTAACACAGTGTTATAGAGGTGTAAGAAACAGATGGATAAACTCATAGCAACAAATCAAGGTATGCCAAGGAAAGGGAGAGATGATTCTAACCCGGAGAATGAGGGCGTGTTCTCATATACTAGTCATCCACAGTTTGCTCTTCTTTCCTCTCCAATTTACTACTGAACAAGGAAGATCATGAAACAACTAAAATCCACAGTATCTATTCCCATATTCCATATAAATGCTTAATATCCTTCAGGGCCAGCTCACATGCCACTTCACCTTTGTTTCCAGGGGTAAGAGCACTTCTCTTGATACATCGTGGCTGTACATTCAGTCTGAGGGCAGAGACTAAGTCAAACCCATCTTGGCACCCCTAGTTGAGCTGGCATTCACTAGGTATAAATCATGAATTTTTCAAGCTTTGCTCATGTGTTTAACATCTTGGCAAAGGAAACTCAAAAGTCATACCTGGTGGGGTTCCTTTTGTCTTCCTCAGAAATCAAAAACCAAACAAAATCTGCATAGCTCATTCTTCCCTCTTTCTGTACTGTTTTTCCCCTGAAGAAAACACACAATTATAAAGTTTCCTGAGCAATTACTCAGATAAATTTAGTACTATGAGAGACTAAGAAATAAAGTAACATTTCTTTGGAAATTAAGTTAAAAAAAAAATAGAATGCTGGAAACCTCACAAAGGGCAACCCCTTCCACTGCCTATCTTATTTTCAAATGCCTAGAGGATGAAATCAGAAAGCATTTGCAGATATGAAAAAAGAAATCTGGTTTCTAATTTGAATACAAATAATCAGCAGGTTAAATACTGTGATCTGTATTTTGATAAAGGACTAATGCCCATATATTAAAGAATTACCGCCATCTTGTATGAAGCCACAACTGCATGTTTTGTAGGGTATTATCTGACCTACAGCACTGACAAATTATGCAGGAAGCCTTACTAAAATGACATTGTTAAAGTATTACTTGTAGTTCACTTTAAAACTCAGATGCTTTTGCTTACCTTGTTACTGCCCCAGAGAATATCCTTTCAATAATCCTGTTTGATGAAGCTAAATGTAAATAAAAAGTACAAAGCTAGTTAAAACATGCTCCAAAAGGCAGTATTTTTGGCAAATTTATTTTCAAGTAGCCACAAGCTAAAACTTAATAATCTTCCATGATGAGAATATGAGTAGTTTTTTTTTTTTTTTTTTTTTTTTTTTGTGGTTTGCGGGCCTCTCACTGTTGTGGCCTCTCCCATTGCGGAGCACAGGCTCCGGACGCGCAGGCTCAGCGGCCATGGCTCACGGGCCCAGCCGCTCCGCGGCATGTGGGATCTTCCCGGACCGGGGCATGAACCCGTGTCCCCTGCATCGGCAGGCGGATTCTCAACCACTGCACCACGAGGGAAGCCCGAGTAGTTAAATTTTTACTTATGTATAACTGATACTTTTTGAACGCAGGAATTTGAGATGGCTTACTCTATCAATCAATCAATCATTTAAAAAAGAACAGGCAAATGGATGTGCCTTGATAGCTGGGATGTATTAATATAGTTGAGCATCGAATTGGTTCTGAATATCCTGACAACTAAGACAAAAATGTACAAAATTTGTATTGATCTTGTTATCTAATGAGACAAGACAACTTTCCCCCTAAAACAAGACAGATTTTATCCTAGCATTAAATTCAAGGGGGGGAAACTGATTGTTGGGGAATTTGAGTAAAACAATGGAGAACTGATTTTCAGGTAGAGTTTTATAAAAGATACTAAAACATACCACAAATACTTTTCTTATACTCTCATCCTATAAAAATCCAGGATATAACATGATATAACATACCGTTTTAAAATAAATTCCATCAGTAAGTTTTATTCAGAGGGACGATTATATCTTAAGATAGTATGTTGCTTTTGATGATAGATCCTAGGTAATCTTATCAGTGTACCTCATTGTGAGTTCAAAGTAACCAAAAGCATTAGTTAAAAAAAGGAGATAACAGTGGATCTCAGACCTAGGGATGTAGTGAGGATAGGAATCTGTTCTTTTAACAAGTGCCCCAGCCAATGGCATGTACACTAAAACTTCAGAATTAGTGATGATATCATTAACACTAA
The DNA here is from genome assembly GCF_026419965.1 of Kogia breviceps. Taxonomy (NCBI): domain Eukaryota; kingdom Metazoa; phylum Chordata; class Mammalia; order Artiodactyla; family Physeteridae; genus Kogia; species Kogia breviceps. The sequence continues at coordinate 18,132,804 of NC_081314.1, forward strand.
AACTTCAGAACTAGTGATGATATCATTAGAGTTAGCAGCTACCAGCTGTAACTCTTCTGCACAGTGTTAGGTACGCTCAACATAAAGGTTAATTGATTTGGTTGAAGAATATTGAGAATATGAGTGTCAGCACTGCCATTCCTGGCCACATACCAAATGTTGAATAAGGGCCCCCTAGAGTTTGTTGAGCACTGGTTTATGGGGTTAATAATTTGGTAATAAGAGGAAATAGAACAGAAGAGGGCTATATAGGAAAGGCAATGGTATTTAATTCTGAAGCTAAAGTCTTTTTGAAAGTCTTTCTTTAGAGTTAGAAGGATTAAGCTCCTGAAACTTAAGATCATGTTGTCCCATTAAGGACAGATTAGTGGGTGGGCAATTACACAGAGTTTCAGTGGCTCCTGCATTATGCAGGCCTAGATGCCTGCTTTTCTGGACTTCATTCCTTTAACATGCCTCTAATGAGTTACTCTATGTGTATATACAATATTTTAGGGCTTAATGAGAACTATGGTTATGCCAGCCAGAGAAGGCGCTTTAGAGCCAACATTTTGTATGACCTCTGGAGACTAGCTCATGTTATACAGATGATCTGGCCACTGGTAATTAGAAGGTGCATAGCTAACAAGGTTGGCCTGATACCCCTATAAATATCTCCATCTTTATGCTATTCTTGTAACAGGAATGTATGACTATAGGCATACCTCAGAGATATTGTGGGTTCAGTTCCAGGCCACCTCAATAAAGTGAATATCACAATAAAGTGAGTCACATTAATTTTTTGGTTTCCCACTGCACATGAGTTATGTTTATTCTATACTATAGTCTATTAAGTGTGCAACAGCATTATGTCTTTAAAAATCAATACATATAACTTAATTAAAAATACTTTACTGCTAAAAAATGCTAACCATCTGAGCCTTCAGCAAATTGTAATCTCTTTGCTGGCGGAGGGTCTTGCCTCAATGTCGATGGCTGCTGACTGATCAGGTGCTGGCTGCTGAAGGCTGGGGTGACTGTGGCAATTTCTTAAAATAAGACGACAATGAAATCTGCCACATAGATCGACTCTTCCTTTCGCAAATGATTTCTCTGTTACGTGCAGTGCTGTTTGATAGCATTTTACCCACAGAAGTTCCTTCAAAATTGAAGACAATCCTCTCAAACCTTGCTGCTGCTTTATCAACTAAGTTTATGTAATATTCTAAATCCTTTGTTGTCATTTCAACAATCTTCACAGCATCTTTACCAGGAGTAGATTCCATCTCCAGAAACTGCTCTCTTCGCTCATCCATGTGCAGCAACTCCTCATCTGTTAGTTTTATCATGAGATTTGCAGCAAGTCAGTCACATCTTCAGGCTCCTCTTCTAATTCTAGTTCTCTGTTTCTACCACATCTGCAGTTACTTCCTCCACTGAAGTCTTGAACCCCTCAAAGACATCCATGAGGATTGGAATCAACTTCTTCCAAACTCCTGTTCATGTTTATATTCTGACCTCTTCCCATGAATCATGAATGTCCTTAACAGCATCTAGAATGGTGATCCTTTACAGTAGGTTTTCAATGGACTTTGCCCAGATCCATCAAAGGAATCATTACCTATGGTAGCTATAGTTTTATGAAACGTATTTCTTGAGTAAGACTTGAAAGTTGAAACTACTCTTTGATCCATGGGCTGCAGAATGGATGTTGTGTCAGCAGGCATGTAAACAACATTAATCTCATTGTACATCTCCATCAGAGCTCTTGGGTGACCAGATGCATTGTCAAGCAGGGTCATATTTTGAAAGGAATCTTTTTTTCCTGAGCAGTAGGTCTCAACAGTGGGCTTAAAATATTTAGAAAACCATGTTGTAATCAGATGTGCTGTCATCCAGGGTTTGTTGTTCCATTTGTAAAGTGCAGGCAGAAGAGATTTAGCATAATTCTTAAGGGCTCTAGGATTTTTGGAATGGTAAATGAGCGCTGGCTTCAACTTAAAGTCACCACCTGCACTGCATTAGCCCCTAACAAGAGAGTCAGCCTGTCCTTTGACACTTTAAAGCCAGGCACTGACTTCTCCTCTCTAGCTATGAAAGTCCTAGATGGCTTTTTCTTCCAATAGAAAGCTGTTTCATCTACATTGAAAATCTGATGTTTAGTGTAGCCACCTTCATTATCTTAGCTAGATCTTCTGGATAACTTGCTGCTTCACCTTGTACTTTCATATTATAGAGACGGCTTCTTTCCTTAAACCTCATGAACCAACCTCTGCTAGTTTCAAACTTTTCTCCTGAAGCTCCCTTACCTCTCTCAGCCTTCACAGAATTGAAGAGAGTTAGGGCCTTGCTCTGGATTAGGCTCTGGCTTAAGGGAATGTTGTAGCTGGTGTGATCTTCTATCCAGACTACTAAAACTTTCTACGTATCAGCAAACAAGGCTGTTTCACTTTTTTTTTTTTTTTCTTAACCACATCATGCAGCTTGTGGGATCTTAGTTCCCCAACCAGGGATTGAACCTGGGCAGTGAAAGCACCAAGTCCTAACCACTAGACAGCCAGGGAATTCCCAGTTTCACTTTCTTATTCATGTGTTCACTGGAATAGCACTTTTAATTTCCTTCAAGAACTTTTCCTTCACATTCATTCACTACTTGGCTAACTGTTGGCACAAGAGGTCTAGCTTTCAGCCTGTCCTGGCTTTCAACGTGCCTTCCCCTCTAAGCTTTCTAGCTTTTGATTTAAAGTGAGAGATGTGCCACTCTCCCTTTAACTTGGACATTTAGAGGCCATTGTAGGGCTATTAATTTGCCTAATTTCAATATTGTTGTGTCTCAGGGAATATGGAGGCCCGAGGAGAGGGAGGGAGATGGGGAAACACTTGGTTGGTAGAGTACTTAGAACACAAACAAGTTATCAATTAAGCTTGCTGTCATACAGGTGTGGTTCATGGTCCCCCCAAACTATTACAATAGTAACATCAAAGATCACTGACCACAGATCACCATAAAAATATAACAGTAATGAAAACGTTTTGAAATATTGTGAGAATTAGCAAAATGTGACACAGAGACATGAAGTGAACAAATACTGCTGGAAAAATGGCACCGACAGACTTGCTCAATGCAGGGCTGCCCCAAACATTCAAATTGTCAAAAATGCTCTATCTGCAAAGTGCAATGAAGCAAAGTATAATAAAACGAGGTACATCTGTACTTGAAGAAGGAAGGATACAATACTAAAATGCTTGTTTATCAAATAAGTACAATTTAGTATTTCTTCTTGATAACTGGTTGGCACCTGAGTTTTGTGAGCTAGAACTCTGTTTCTTAAAATGGAAAGTTCTATGAAAACTGACATATAGAATGAACCTTTTCTTAAGATGTATACTACTAGTCACAGATATACCAAATATCAGAAGCAAAATTCAAAGTATTTATTTAAGATTTGTACTTTGCTACATATAAAAGGCTAAGGGCTTATTAAAAAAAATCCACAGTATCTGAGAAGACATTTAAGAACAGAACAGGGACAATCTTATGAGAGAAGAATGAATCAATGTATCTTGGTGCTTGGTTAGAATATTAAATTAGCAGGAAACAGGTTCTAAGTTTACTACTGGTCAAAATGAAGTAAGAAGGGTTATATCATGTAATATGTAATTTTTTGTTTTCTGACAAAAGAAAGCACACAAAATTCACCTGCAGAGAAAATATCTTTTCTAGAACTAAATTCCAGAAAAGGTTTTATGAATCCTTGAAAACACTGGCAAGTTACAAACATCATTTTCATCCTTGGTTATTTATAAATACTGTAAAATGAGAATTTATAAAGGTGTATATACATTCTCTTTCAAATAAACTTTACATAGATGTGGTTCTTATTCAGTTCATCATCAGAAAATAAGCATCACTATAAAGACTCATCCATTCATCCAAACTAAGACTCTAATTTCTTACCTCCAAACCCCTTCTCCTAAACCTGGTTTCTAAATAAAAAATTAGTACCTTCACTCATTTCTACGTAAAAATTCTTGGCCCTTTCAAGAGGACTTGATTAAATACAAATTTAAGAAATGGGAATTCCCCAGCATGAATGAGCACAATTTAACTCTTGCCTTCTTCAAAATAGTAAAGTCAACATCCTTAGAAACACTCACCCTGGTCATTGTATCGAGACAGATCGGCCTGGCTGACGTAGAGGTCATGATCACTATCTAGTTCCCAGAATTTACAATAAATAACATAGAAGTGTTCATAGGAGAAATAATCTGTGATTTGGTTTATATCTTCCTCTTCTTCCAAAAGCGCTAGAGTCTGAAATGGTATGAATAGAAGGATTAATTTATTTTAAAACTATGAAGACCCAGCTTTGGCCATTATATAGATTCTAGTTAATTTTTACTCTAAATGGAATTAAAAATTTTGGTTTTGGTACTAAATCAGGAAATTTAGTAGGCAACCTCATCCTACCTTTTAAGAGTAGGCATCCACATGCAGGGTTTGGTTTTGTAATGGCATCAAGTTTACCATAAAGGTGACTTATTTATACCATTGTGACAGTGTGGGGTAGCCTGGCATAGAAGGCACGGAGGGTAGAGCTGCAGAGCCCTGAGCTGGAAATAAGCCTGGGTCTCCCCTGACTCACTGTGTGCCCCTAGGGAAAACACCAGAAACAGTGATTTTTGAGCCCAGAATTCTTATAATAAGCCAAATTATCATATAAGTGAGTAGATAAATGAAGATGTTTCTAGAAAGAGTCAGAAAAAAGATAAACCATAAGGAAACTTAGGAAATAGAAAAAACAAAGTGAGATGACAGAAATAAGACCAGATGTATCAACAGTAACAAAGGCAAATGAGTTAAATCTCCCTATTAAAAGATTTTCAGATTGAGAATAAAACCCAAACCCAAAAAGCAGATCTAGGTATATGCTGTCCATAAGAGAGAAGTCTGAAGTAAAATTTAAAAGGAAGGTTAAAACATGTACTAGCTAAATATTAAAAAGAAAATAAAATGGAATTTTGGATTTCCAGTATTTACATTTTAGAAAATAATTTTTATCAAAGTAATACACTTGTATTATGAAATAGTCATCTTTCTTATAATGTTTTTCACCTTGAATTCCAAATTATGGTAAAAGCCACTCAATGAAAGATTTTGCAGCTAGTAAAAATTATAAAGTCTATATAGAAACAAAGGAAAATCATGAGATGGTAAGTGCAAAATACAGGATATAAGATTGTACACATTAAGAACTATATTAAATTCTAAAATCCAAATATGCATATGAATGAGACTAGATGAACACATACAAGAATATTAGTTTTATTAGGGTGGTAAAATATGCTTTTTATTCTGTTTTCCAAACTTGCTTGTAATGTTTTTTTAAATAAAATGCTCTTTAATGTGTATAAAGCAGAATATGTACAATAAAACAAATACCTTGAGAAGCAGGGAGCTCTCATTTTCATCTACCGGACTCATAAAATGAAAAAAATGATAACTTCTGCTGTTGGTGAATATGTGAATTTAAGTATAAACTAGTGCAGGCATTTAGTAGGGTAACTTGGCAGGATCTATCAAATTAAAAACGCACATGCCATCTGATCCAGGATTTTCTCTCCAGTACTCTATTTAAGAGAAATTATTACTCATACACACACAAGAGGAAAGTATAAGGGTGTTCACTGCATTATTGTAATAGGGAGATAATGAAAGTGACTTGAACATCTTCAGTAGAGAAGTATGTAATTACAGTACAGCCGTGTCACAGATTACACAATAGTTAAAAGAATGAGATAGATTTATATGAATGGAAATGAAAAAACATCAAGATATACTGTTAAGTTAAAAAAAGTTAACAGAATAGTAAGTGTGGTCTCACATATTAAAAATAATGCAGAAAAGCAGCCACACAGAACAAAACTATATACTCCACACATACAATATATACCCACCCCCCCACACACATAGGAATAAAACTACAAATATGGGTTCCCTCTGGTAAAGGGAGTGAAATGGCAGAGTGAAGAGATAGTGACTTCTGCTTATTATTCTATGTATGTTTATGTTATTTGAATATTTTATGAGTATACTTTCATGTACTAAGAGGAAGACTAAGGAGAGGGGTAGGGAAGAAATAGAGGGAAGCAGAACACTTGAGTTCTATTTCCAGTTCAGCCACTTATTTTGCTGTGTGATCTTATCCAAGTCATTCAACCATATGAATTTTATCATCAGTAAAAAAATATGGATTATAATAATGATCTAGAAATATAAACTCTAATGTGTTTCAGGAATGTGAGGAATTATCATTTTTTAAAAATTTATTTATTTATTTATTTATTTATTTTTGGCTGCATTGGGTCTTTGTTGCTGCACGTGGGCTTTCTCTAGTTGTGGGTAGTGGGGGCTACTCTTTGTTGCAGTGTGTGGGCTTCTCTTGCTGTGGAGCACAGGCTCTAGGCATGTAGGCTTCAGTAGTTGTGGCTCACGGGGCTCTAGAGAGCAGGCTCAGTAGTTGTGGCGCAAGGGCTTAGTTGCTCTGCGGCATGTGGGATTCTCCTGGACCAGGGCTTGAACCCATGTCCCCTGCATTGGCAGGCAGATTCTTAACCACTGTGCCACCAGGGAAGCCCCTATCATTCTTAAGGTATAAGGCCTTTTTAATGGAATTCTTGCCATCTCAACCCATACCACATTACCTCTTGAGAACCCAGGCAGACACCAGGTATTCAGTAAATATTAATAATGACTGTGATGATGACTTTTCATTTATTAGAATAAAAAGTATTTGCATATTTATTATGGATTTCTAATTTTGCCAAGTCTTCGTTACTTTGTTCCAGATGAAAAACAGAGTGTAAATAAGGTTGTATTATTTGCTTAAGCTTCATTTAGTATGATTTATTTAAAATAAAATATTTCATTTCCTTTCAAGAGTGACCAATTCTACTTTCTTTAGGTTAATAGAAGAGCTTGAACAAACAGGCATGAAGATTTCCTCAGTTAAAGGCTCCCACTAGTGGTCAATTTCTCATTTGGTAAAATAAATAAAATAATTGAATGAAATGCATTCTTTCTTAAAAGGAATTTTTAGTATTTTTCTCTAGCAGGAGATGGATAAAGAGTCACTGCTAAAAGGAACAAGTTGAAATTACTCCATTTCTTTTGCAAGGCCCTTCCCAACCTGGCCCTGTCTCACCCCTCAGGCCTCATCACTGGTCACTCTCCTTGGAGCCTGTGGCCACTTAAGACTGTTCTGCAGTTCCTGAACGGGACACTTTCATGCTTCTGGGCCTTTGTTTATGCTGCTTCCTCTATCTGGAATCCCCTTTTCTTTTGATTTCTTTATCTTGGTAAACTCCTGATCTCTCTAAGGTCAAGATCACATGCCAGTCCTACTGTGAAGGCTTCACTGCATGTTTATGATACATTTCTGTGGAATTTTTCAAGTCAGGTGTGGCTGTCTGTGCCCTTTTCTCTTTTGCTCCACAGTGCATGCCCTGATGCAAAAATCTCTTGTTATTCATCTTTGTTCCCCCAACACATTGCAGGTATCTGATAACGGCTTAATAATTGAAAGTAGTGACAGGGCTTTGCATATAATAAGCACTCAAATATTTGTTAAATGAAGTAAGATTATTATTTAAATTGCTCCTTATATATGAATTGCAATGAGAGGCATACTTGCAAAAAGTTGCTTTTTCTTATCTCTGTTGCAGTAATTTTTCCACTCCAAGATCTGTTGACTGTGTAGAATATTCTCTGAATAACCTGGTTCCAAAAGGAAAACAAAACCAAATAAAAACATTAAAGATATCTATTACTTTATCAAAGGCCCTCTTATGAACTTTCTTTGAACCAAGCTAAGTTTTGGCCTTTTGATTATATCAAGTGTAATTTCTAGTAAAAATTAATACTATATTAAAAAAAAGTCTACATCCATATAGTTTGCATCTGCCCTTATAATTCTAAGAATAAAAAAATTCTTTGCTCACAAGTCTGCATTTCCCAGGTGCCTACATGTCACTTTCATTTTTACCTCTCATATAGGGATTCAAGTAGTGCTTATTAGGCTAGATGTTTCTGGAAGGCATATGAGGTGGGAAATCTGCACTGGGGTGGCTTAATAATTACTGGATCAGAAGAATGGCCGCCAACATGGTATGATTCAAGAAGGCATATTCTGGTTATTATAGCCTTATCCATTGGAGTTTTGAAGACTTCTGAACTCTCTCTGGAAACTCAGATACATCTGGGATAGTTTATATCCCGAGTCCTATTTAGGCATGAACAGTTTTGTTACTAACTAGTGTTTTAATAAGTTTAACAAAGGTGAAACTCTGGAGAAGACCCTGGACAAGATGGGAGAGAAGGAGGATGGGTAGCAAAGGTGTCTGAAATTGAGGATGTATGTGCTGTTGTGTAGGGGAGGACTGGAGAAGGAAGACAGGCTGCAATCCTGGAGGTAGGAGGCCACAGTGCATTCTTAACAATTTTACCTGGGGTTATTCCCACCCATTTAATTTGCACTTGACCTATTAGGGTTTTTTTCTTTTTTTTCTTTTCTTCTTCGAAAGGAAGCAAGGGTGAGAAGAGCAATTAAGCAGCTTTCTTGGTACTTTGGCTTTAGTTTTGATTATCTAATGATATGGAAATCCTGTATCCTTGGTGGTTTTTATCATAGAAGAGGTTAGATTCCTTTTTTAGGCTATTTTAGTGCAAGAAGAACAAAAAAGAGAAGACATTTGGACATCTATCCTAAGAGTAGGCCTAATGAGGAACCAAACCACTACTCTGTTTTTGGATTCTTTATCAAAGAGAGTGATTCCCAAAAATAACAGGAAAAAACTAGCCTCAGGATGAAGGTCCAGACTTCTGCTGCCCGGCATTCCTCACCCCATCTCTGCTACCCGTGCTAACTCCTCCTGATCCTTCAGAATCTAGCTCAGTTACCAACTCCATAGGAAGCCCCAGCACAGGGACTTGGGTAGGGCTGTCTTCTGTGCTCCTGATGTCACCTGAGTCTCCTTCAGTCATCCTGTGGTTATATTCTAAACACAGGTACACCTGATTGTCATCACCTCCAAATTCTAAGGAACATGATCTCTTTTCACTTGCATCCCAGTGCCTGATATGTTGCTCTCCCTATATCATCAGGTGGTCAATAACTGCATGATAATTTAAAAAACTGAGGTATAGTTAACATACATATATTAGTTTTAGGTATACAACATAATGATTTGATATTTGTATATATTGTGAAATAATCGCCACAGTAAGTCTAGTGAACATCCATTTCCACAGTTACAGAATTTTTCTTTCTTGTGATGAGAACTTTTAAGATTTACTTTCTTAGTAACTTTCAAATATTCAGTACAGTATTATGAACTATAGTCACCATGCTGTAAATTACATCCCCATGACTAATTTATTTTACAACTGGAAGTTTATACCTTTTGATTCCCTTCACCCATTTTGCCCTTTCCCCACCCCCTGCCTCTGGCAGCTCCCAATCTGTTTTCTGTTTGTGAGCATTCTTTTTTTTAAAAAAGATTTATATCATTCAGTATTTGTCTTTCTCTGACTTATTTCACTTAGCATAATGCCCTCAAGGTCCATCCATGGTGTTGCAAATGGAAAGATTTCACTCTTTTTTTATGGCTGAGCAATATTCCATTGTATTCCACATCTTCTTTATCCATTCATCTGTGGATGAACAGTTAGGTTGTTTCCATTTACTGGCTATTGTAAATAATGACACAGTAACACAGGGGTGCATGTATCTTTTCAAGTTACTGTTTCCATTTCCTTTGGATAAATACCAAGGAGTGGAATTGCTGGATCATACAGTAATTCTATTTTAATTTTATTGAGGAACCTCCATTGGCTGCACCAATTTACATTCCCACCAAGAATGCACATGAGTTCCCTTTTTTCCACATCCTTGTTATTTCTTGTCTTTTTTTTTTTTTTTTTTTTTGCGGTACACGGGACTCTCACTGCTGTGGCCTCTCCCCTTGCGGAGCACAGGCTCCGGACGCGCAGGCCCAGCGGCCATGGCTCACGGGCCCAGCCGCTCCGCGGCATGTGGGATCTTCCCGGACCGGGGCACGAACCCTTGTCCCCTGCATCGGCAGGCGGACTCTCAACCACTGCGCCACGAGGGAAGCCCCTCTTGTCTTTTTGATGATAGCCATTCTAACAAGTGTGAGGTGATATCTCACTTTAGTTTTGATTTGAGTTTCCCTGATTAGTAATGTTGAACATCTTTTCATGTACCTGTTGGCCATCTGTATATCTTCTTTGGAAAACTGCTTGATAAATTAATGAGATTGGAAAGCTGTGTAACAAAGACTTTCATGTTATATTTGTGATAGAGACATATGGGTTGGATTCATAGCTAATTGAATAACTCTATCCAGAGTTTTGAACAGCAGATGAAGACTAACCTAGGAAAGTTCTCTAATTAATATTTTACATAAAATTAGTACTGTTGTCTATGATTTATAGATAGATTGCATATAAGATGTACAGAAAATATAAAACAGGGAACTGTATACGAAATTATTGTGAAAGATACTACTAATGTAGTTGTGTTACTCTTGAGGAAAAAATAAGACTATAGTATAGATGTGACCATGATCTGAATGGTTATCAGGTGGAAGAAGAAGTTGATTTGTTTTGAACTGCATCAGAGGGTAGAAATAGAACTGGAACTACTAGAATTACTGGATAGAAATGCCCTTACTGGTTAGAAATGCTTCAGTGTAAACAAGAGTTTCCTAACATTAGCCTTATGAAGCAATGGGTTGTATGAAGTAGTGAGGTTTCTTCTCACCACAATTATTTAAGCAGAAGTTCACAGGATTCCCATGTTAGGTGGGAGCTGGGACTAGCTGGTGTCTACAACTTCCCTACTGGCCCCAGTCACTCAGACTCTGAGTGAGGGCACAGAATGTGTTTTACTCAACACTGTAGTTTTAGCACTAGCTTCACAAAAGTTCCTATAAAAAAGATGGAGGATTTTAGGCCAGAAATTATATATATGAAAATAAAAATTAAGAATATCTTTTATCATAGTTCCATGTCTTCTCTCTCAAGTTAAAGTCAATTTCAATACATATTATTACACCAAACTTTTCTTTGTTGCACATTATTAGATTTTTGTCCTTATTTCTTGATTTTGAATGTAAATTTATCTTAAAGTCTAAGTTTCCTGTCTATCTAAATTTTGTATTTATATACCCCTCAAATATTTTATACTACTTATGGAGGTACTATATAACACTTAAAATTATAAAACTTTAATCTGTATTTATTTTTATTTTATTCTTTTCTTCATCTTTTGTTCTTTTGACAGAATTTTTAAAATCCATAAACATTCTGAATGTTAAGTAATTTCCTGTTTTTAGCCTCTGCTAACCTACTTGTCTGATACTGTAATAAAATGCACCTGTATTCCATTTTTCCATAGCCTAAATCTCCTTATTCAGTGGCCCCTTACATCAGCACATTTATTGGTTTCCACACAACTGATTCAGCATTTTAGCTTATCGAGGTAGGAGCACCATCTAGTGGTGAGAGCATGTAACTGCTGGTTCTACATTAATTAGTTTTTTTTCCCCCTAACTTTTTTGGTCTACCAGTTTGAGGTTTTTAAAAAGAAATTAATCAAAAATTAAAAAATATCAAACAAAATGTAAAAATTAATAATAGTAAGAATAAATGTTTACTATCAGTGAGAGAAATAAAATTTGATAGTTTTTCACCAAGGGATCTCTAGTCAACTTGACAATTTGAATCGTAAGTCAAGTTTCCTTTCTTTTTCTTTATATCTATTGAATTGGAAGCCTCTAATTCACAATTAGAGGTCACCAGGAATAGAAATATGTGTTTGGTGGTTCTGTCAGAGAGTTTTTGATAAGCAGATCAAATGCAGACACAGAAATTACAGAGAGATTGCTCTTTGTAGATGACTTTAATGCAGATGAACAACTCAATGCTGGAAGCCTGGCTCTTCTATTAGGCGGTGTGTGTGTGTGTGTGTGTGTGTGTGTGTGTGTGTGTGTGTGTGAATGGGTTCCTGATCCATTCTAGTTACTACGGCTCTGAAAAGTATTTCTTCATGGTCTCCTGTAGAACTTGGACTTAAACAAAACTATCTAATAAAAATGATTTCTTTCTCTGTCAAGAGGAAACGTTCTCAAGGGGAAAGAGTTAAGCTATTAGTGATGAGCAGTTTCCACCAGTTTAGCCATTTTAGGAAATATCACTACCTTGTCCTCAACAATGAAAATCCTGACATTTCAACCTGGAGTGACAGATTCAGGCCAATCAAGACACTGAATACACCACTAAGACACCATCTGAGCAAGCCACAGAAATATCTTTACTGCCAGCACCAATATCACAAAAAAGTATTTTCAATATTATCACTTATTTTAAAACCTCACGAGTACCTCTTTCCTCAAAAGTCAGCATATGCCAGTAAGGATAAGCAGAGCCTTATTCACTGGCAATTTCTTTATATGGTATGCAAACCTGCAAACTCAAGGGCTACAATTTGCTGGTATTTCCAATTCTCATTTTCATTCGATATCAAGAGGCTCATTTCTCGCTTGCCAACTCTTCTCTGGAAATAAAGGAGAACGTGGAGTGACTCTGGGTATAATCTCTTATTTAGGTAGTGATGTCCTTTTTTGCTATATGTAAATTTGGTGTTCTGCCTTTCCACTCTAAAACAGCTGACAAAATAATTAACTAAACAAACAAACAAAGTCTTTTCCTGTAGCATAGGTTTTCAGTGATAAATGGAAAATAAAAGTTGCCCAACCTTTCTTCATTGTGTATGTCACACATAAGCTAATACTTGAGTCATACACTGTGTGAGCAGTTTCTTCCAACTGTAAAGTGAAATAACTGAATAACTCTACCATGCAAACAAAATGTTAATTGTCCTATACTGTATGCCACTGAGATTATATATTCAATAGGGTCATATGATAAATTAATTTTGCTTTTTTTGAGATATCTGTCATTAATTCTGAGGCTGATCTTTCTAAGTTTCTTGGAAATACTGTTATCTTTGCCATGAACAGGGTAGAGAATGACACTTCTCTAATTTGGTTACTTCTATGCCATTAGCAACAAAATTAATTAATTTCATACTAGAAAGCTTATTTTGTATTTTTTAATAGAAAAATTCACTGTACTCCGAAATAACCTAAAACTTTCAATGACTTCATGTCATTATCTGACCAAATTTCATAATAGAAAAGGCACTGGGTAGAACAGATAACCAGTCCAATAAAATTCTTTCTAGGTATTCAGTGTGATGCTTTTTATTTGCATCTTTCTATTTTGGAGGGTAGTATGAGATTATCTCAACAGTAGGTACACTTATCTCAGTACATACAGATTCTCATTCTGTATTCTCAATTGGATCTTAATTACTATTTATGTTATGATGTTTTGAGTTGCCCCATTATCATTATTTCACAAGTATTTTACACTTTAATGACTACTACTGAGTAATGGATTCATTAAAAAAAAATTTTATTGGAGTATAGTTGATTTACAATGTATTAGTTTCTGCTGTACAACAAAGTGAATCAGTTATACTGGATTCATTTTTGTGAACTGGGGATAAAGCAGCATAACACTAACAATAAAGCGTAAATTTAAGAAATGTAAACAATAATATGCAAATGCCACGCAAATATGTCAGCAGCAATAATTAATTGGATCCTGTTAATTGACCGATGTAGTTCTTTTTGTTCAACAATTAACATACTAGCATTTCTCAGAAAATGTGAATTATATGCGAACAAAATGATTTCATGGCTTTTCACTCTTCCTAAAACTTCCTGGGGGCCACTTGCTAAATGACTACAGACCATCATAGGTCCAGCGATCATACTTCAATAAATACTAAACTAGAAAGTGTATAGAAGGAAAATGTACCTCTTTTATAATTTTGTTCTTTAATATCTTTTCTAAGAACAAATCCAATAAAAGGTTCCTCTGTAGACAGCATTTTCTGAATTGGTAGAAGGTTGGACTAGATTATCTTTAAGATCTTTTCTAATTCTTGAGATTCTAATATACTATTAATACGTCCTGAGCTTATAGAACAGTCAGCAATCAGAACCCAATAATTCCTATTGGAATTGAAACCAGGGTTATGTACAGAATTCTTAAGCATGAATAACTTCACTTATTCACTCAATAAATACTTACTGTGTATCTATCATGTGCCAGGCACTATTCCAGGTATTGGAGATACAGCAACATCTAAATATAGACAAAGTCCCTCCTCTCATGGAGTTCATATTATAGAGAAGGAGATGGACAATAAACAAAAAATTCACATATCAGTGATATAGGCGCTAAGAAGGAAAATAAAGCAGAACAAAGGAATAGAAGTGTAGAGGGAGGGGATAGGGAGAAGAAGGGTGAAGAAGGCAGAGGGTGATCAGGGAAGGTCTCACTCTGAAGGGAATATTTGAGCACACATCTGGATGAAGTGAGGGAGTGAGTCATTTGGAAATCTGTAGGAAGACAATTACAGGCAGAGGAAAGAGTAAGAACAAAGCACCTGAGGCAGAAGCAGGTTTGGTCTGTTCCAGGAACAGAGAGGAGGCAGGCCGTTGTTGCTGAAGCAGAGTGAGCCAGGGGCAAGCAGGGTGGAGGGAGGTAAGATCAGAGTGGGGGCTGTGAGGGTGTGTGTGTGTAGGAAGTGGTTACGGAGAGTCTTGGCAAGAACTTTGGCTTTTATTTATTTAGTTTTCTATTTTTAATTTTTTTTTTCGGTACGCGGGCCTCTCACTCTTGTGGCCTCTCCCGTTGCGGAGCACAGGCTCCGGATGTGCAGGCTCAGCGGCCATGGCTCACGGGCCCAGCCGCTCCGCGGCACGTAGGATCCTCCCGGACGGGGGCACCAACTCGTGTCCCCTGCATCGGCCGGCGGACTCTCAACCACTGCGCCACCAGGGAAGCCCTGACTTATATTTTCAAAGGATAACTCTGCTTTGTGGAGACTAGACTGTAGGGCAATGAGGGTGTAAGTAGGGAGACCAATTAGAAGGAATCCATGTGAAACACAAGGATGACTGGCTGGGCCAGGGTGATTGTAGTGGAGGTAGTTTAGTAGAGTGTTGTGGTTAACAGGCAAAAATAACTTCTGAGATAGTCTTGGATGACAGTGACACTTTATGGTTCAAATAAAGTCTTATAAAGTTTTATGACAAAAGAGAATCAATGTAAAAGCAAATAATGAAGTTCCTACAGTAGAAAAAGAATGGTAGTTTTTTGTAACTCAACAGAAACCAACAAATCCGTAGCCAACAAAAAGTGCCCTAAGAATGAGAGGGCCTTCCTCAGAGGAGACTGTCCTATTTACCAGGGGCTCGGAGCCAGAGGCAGGGATCATCTCCCCCAGGTATGGCTGTGAATGTGAGGTGTGCCCTGAGGTTGGTTCATCTATGGAGTTCTTCCAAAGATAATCTGGAAGCTAGGGCAGAGAATGCCTGGTGTGGCTGCAGTGTGAGCTGTAGGCCTGTGTGCTCTCACTCATACTGCATGCCCTGCCTGTGACTGACCAAATGAGGCTGTGCATGAGAAATATGGAATGAGAACACCCCACAAAACAGGAGATTGTGATGTTATTTTAAATTCTTACATGATTTGTTTTCTGATTACACACAATCTATCTTTCATTATCATTTCAGTTCTAACTTTGAGGTACTATAGATACATCTGTTTTTGGAAAAGGCTGTTGGAAATTCTTTTCAGTATTATTTGCAAATGCTAAAGATCAACTGGGTATCAATATTAATGATACAGCAAAAGGTATACCTCATAATACCAGACAGAATGAGCATATCACTTAAATTTTATATACAAGAGACCTCTTAAGTGCTGGACACATATAAGAAGGCAAATAGATAGAAATAATTAGAACTTCCTTCCACTTAAAATAATCATTATAGCCCATTTTGCGTAAAGATCTGAAAGCCTGGATACTAGATAATGACAAAAAGGAGACTTATAGAGTTATATTAAGACAAAAAGGGACTCGGCCTACCGTGGTGATGTAGCGGGAGTGGAATTCTGGAGCATCTTTCAGGAACGTGAGGCCAGGATGTGTATCTACCACATCCTGAAAAAGAACAAAACCAAACTAAATTAACAAACATACCAAAAAAAACCCCAAGACACCTACAGAATTTTTTTCCCTCTTGTAGAATACTTGCCAGTTGAGCAAACTCGCTGTTTCAGAATATTGAACAATGTACTTAAAATTTAATTAGTACTTTATTAAATTCAAATATTTCATAAGCATACTTATGTGTGTTTTTGATATGCACAGTATATGTCAATAAAAAGTTAAAATTTTAATTAAGCTATATTTGGTGATTTATGAATCAAATGTCTTACAGGAACATACTGTAATTCTAACATGCATGTCCGGGAAATTCATCCCACAGATCTTGGTAGGGATTGCTAAGTGAAATTTACACAGAAAGGATGATAGACACAAGCCCACTACAACGATTCTTTCTCAAACTACACACATGGGAAATTTTGGGAAAAAAAAATAGCCTTGTAGCCAAATAGCTTTAAATAAATCTATGTTAAGTTGTATGAACCAGCTAATGTTCATCAAAATAACTGTGTTGACAAATTTGTTTTCCAATTTAGGATTTTATTTATTTTAAAATCTGATATTTTGTTCTCATGGAAGACTATTAGAATATTAAATCCTTGAAATACTGTTTTTATTTTCTAATTAGGTTTTAAATGCACTTTGAATGAGCCTAGAGAACCTAATGGAGATAATTCTGTCAATTTAATAACCAGAGGCAACAGCAATGCAACATCGATATAATCTATTAATTGGCTAGTCATGAATGGACAGACATCACTTATATCTCTTTCCTCTGTTTCTTCAGAGCAGTTAGCTATTCATACCTACCAATAGAGTCTAAAACCAAGGGACCTTATTATTTCTTTAAATTTTATTTGGAAATAATTTTAGACTTACAGAAAATTACAAAAATTTTATAGAGAGATTTCCTACGTCTTTCTCCCAGCTTCCCATAATGGTAACAACTTACAAACCATAGTACAATTATCAAAACTAGGAAATGAACATTGATGTAATACTAAAACTACAGACCTTATTCAAAAATTTCCAGCTTTTCCCCTAATATGTTTTTTCTGTTCCAGGATCCTAACTGCATTAGTTCTTGTGTCTCATTGGTCTCTCCCAATCTGTGGCAGTTCTTCACTCTTTCCTTTTATTTCATGATTCTGACACTTTATGAGTTCTGGTTAGTTATTCTGTAGAATGTCTCTCAATGTGGCATTGTCTGGTATTTCCTCATCATTAAAGTTACACACTTTTAATGGGTATACCACAGAAGTGATGTTGTGTCCTTTTCAGTCTTACAAGGAGTATGTGATGCTGATATGTCTTACAAATTGTGTTAATTTTTGAACACACTTGTTTTAAAGTGGTATCTGCTGGGTTGCCACCATAAATTTATTATTACCTCTTAATAACTGATAAATATCATGGGGGAGATACTTTAAGACTCTGCTAATATCCTGTTTCTCTGAAAACTTGTACCCACAGATTTCAGCAGCCATTGACAGAAACTGACTGTGGCATTTATATAGTGGTGTTTACCTTATTTATTTATTAAACATCTTTACTGGAGTATAATTGCTTTACAATGGTGTGTTAGTTTCTGCTTGATAACAAAGTGAATCAGCTATACATAAACATATATCCCCATATCTCTTCCCTCTTGCATCTTCCTCCCACCCTCCCTATCCCACCCCTCTAGATGGTAACCAAGTACCGAGCTGATATCCCTGTGCTATGCGGCTGCTTCCCACAAGCTATCTAGTTTACATTTGGTAGTATATATAAGTCCATGCCAGTCTCTCATTTCGTCCCAGCTTACCCTTCCCCCTCCCTGTGTCCTCAAGTCCATTCTCTACGTCTGCGTCCTTATTCCTGTCCTGCCCCTAAGTTCTTCATAACCATTTTTTTTTAAAGATTCCATATATATGTGTTAGCATATGGTATTTGTTTTTCTCTTTCTGACTTACTTCAGCCTGTATGACAGACTCTAGGTCCATCCACCTCACTACAAATAACTCAATTTCATTACTTTTTAGGGCTGAGTAATATTCCATTGTATATATGTGTCACATCTTCTTTATCCATTCAGCTGTTGAGGGACACTTAGGGTGCTTCCATGTCCTGGCTATTGTTAGTGCTGCAATGAACACTGTGGTACATGTCTCTTATTGAATTATGCTTTTCTCAGGGTATATGGCCAGTAGTGGGATTGCTGGGTCATATGGTAGTTAGATTTTTAGTTTTCTAAGGAACCTCCATACTGTTCTCCATAGCGGCTGTATCAATTTACATTCCCAACAACAGTGCAAGAGGGTTCCCTTTTCACCACACCCTCTCCACCATTTACTGTTTGTAGATTTTTTGATGATGGCCATTCTGACCAGTGTGAGGTGATACCTCAGTGTAGTTTTGATTTGCATTTCTCTAATAATTAGTGATGCTGAGCATTCTTTCATGTGTTTGTTGGCAAGGTGTATATCTTCTTTGGAGAAATGTCTATTTAGGTCTTCTGCCCATTTTTGGATTGGTTGTTTGTTTTTTTGATATTAAGCTGCATGAGCTGCTTGTACATTTTGGAGATGAATCTTTTGTCAGTTGCTTCATTTGCAAATATTTTCTCCCATTCTGAGGGTTGTCTTTTCATCTTGTTTATGGTATCTTTGCTGTGCAAAAGCTTTTAACTTTCACTAGGTCCCATTTGTTTATTTTTGTTTTTATTTCCATTTCTCTAGGAGGTAGGTCAAAAAGGATCTTGCTGTGATTTATGTCATAGTGTTCTGCCTATGTTTTCCTCTAGGAGTTTTGTAGTGTCTGGCCTTACATTTATGTGTTTAATCCATTTTGAGTTTCTTTTTGTGTATGGTGTTAGGGAGTGTTCTAATTTCATTCTTTTACATGTAGCTGTCCAGTTTTCCCAGCACCACTTACTGAAGAAGCTATCTTTTCTCCATTGTGTATTCTTGCCTCCTTTACCAAAAATAAGGTGTTCATACGTGCGTGGGTTTGTCTCTGGGCTTTCTATCCTGTTCCAATGACCTGTATTTGTGTTTTTGTGCCAGTATCATACTGTCTTGATTACTGCAGCTTTGTAGTATAGTCTGAAGTCAGGGAGCCTGATACCTCTAGCTCTGTTTTTCTTTCTAAGGATTGATTTGGCTATTCGGGGTCTTTTGTGTTTCCATACAAATTGCAAAATTTTTTGTTCTAGTTCTGTGAAAAATGTCATTGGTAGTTTGATAGGGATTGCACTGAATCTGTAGATTGCTTTGGGTAGTATAGTCATTTTCACAATGTTGATTCTTCCAATCTGAGAACATGGTATATCTCTCCATCTGTTTTTATCATCTTTAATTTCTTTCATCAGTGTCTTATAGTTTTCTGCATACAGATTTTTTGTCTCCTTAGGTAGGTTTATTCCTGGGTATTTTATTCTTTTTGTTGCAGTGGGAAATGGGAGTGTTTACTTAATTTCTCTTTCAAATTTTTCATCATTAGTGTATAGGAATGCAAGACATTTCTGTGCATTAATTTTGCATCCTGCTACTTTACCAAATTCATTGATTAGCTCTAGTAGTTTTCTGGTAGCATTCTCTATGTATAGTATCATGTCATCTGCAAACAGTGACAGCTTTACTTCTTCTTTTCCGATTTGGATTCCTTTTATTTCTTTTGCTGTTCTGATTGCTGTGGCTAAAACATCCAAAAATATGTTGAATAACAGTGGTGAGAGTGGGCACCCTTGTCTTGTTCCTGATCTTAGAGGAAATACTTTCAGTTTTTCACCATTGAGGACGATGCTGGTTGTGGATTTGTCATATATGGCCTTCATTATGTTGAGATAAGTTCCCTCTATGCCTACTTTCTGGAGGGTTTTTATCATAAATGGGTGTTGAATTTTGTCTAAAGCTTTTTCTGCATCTATTGAGATGATCATATGTTTTTTTTCTTCAATTTATTAATATGGTGTGTCACACTGATTGATGTGCATATATTGAAGAATTCTTGCATTCCTGGGATAAACCCCACTTGACCATGGTGTATGATCATTTTAATGTGCTGTTGGTAGTATTTTGTTGAGGATTTTTGCATCTGTGTTCATCAGTGATATTGGCCTGTAGTTTTCTTTCTTTGTGACATCTCTGTCTGGTTTTGGTATCAGGGCGATGGTGGCCTTGTAGAATGAGTTGGGGAGTGTTCCTCCCTCTGCTATATTTTGGAAGAGTTTGAGAAGGATAGGTGTTAGTTCATCTCTAAATGTCTCATAGAATTTGCCTGAGAAGCCAATTGGTCCTGGGCTTTTGTTTGCTGGAAGATTTTTAATCACAGTCTCAATTTCAGTGCTTGTGATTGGTCTGTTTATATTTTCTATTTCTTCCTGGTTCAGTCTTGGAAGGTTGTGCTTTTCTAAGAATGTGTCCATTTCTTCCAGGTTGTCCATTCTATTGGCATACAGTTGCTTGTACTAATCTCTCATGATCTTTTGTATTTCTGCAGTGTCAGTTGTTACTTCTCCTTTTTCATTTCTATTTCTATTGATGTGAGTTTGCCCCTTTTTTCTTGATGAGTCTGGCTAATGGTTTATCAATTTTGTTTATCTTCTCAAAGAACCAGCTTTTAGTTTTATTGATCTTTGCTATTGTTTTCTTTGTTTCTATTTCATATATTTCTGCTCTGAACTTTATGTTTTCTTTCCTTCTACTAATTTTGGGTTTTGTCTGTTCTTCTTTCTCTAGTTACTTTAGCTGTAAGGTTAGTTTATTTGAGATTTTTATTGTTTCTTGAGGTAGGTTTGTATTGCTATAAACTTCCCCTCTTAGAACTGCTTTTGCTGCATCCCATAGGTTTTGGATCATGTTTTTCCTCTTTGATTTCTACAGTGATCTCTTGGTTATTTAGTAACATACTGTTTAGCCTCCATGTGTTCGTGATTTTTACGTTTGTTTTCCCTTTAACTGATTTCTAATCTCATGGCGTTGTGGTCAGAAAAGATGCTTGATATGATTTCAATTTTCTTAAATTTACTGAGGCTTGATTTGTGACCGAAGATGTGATCTATCCTGGAGAATCTTCCATGCGCACTTGAGAAGAAAGTGTAATATGCTGTTTTTGCATCGAATGTCCTATAAATATCAATTAAATCTATCGGGTCTGTTGTGTCATTTAAAGCTTGTGTTTCCTTATTAATTTTCTGTTTGGATGATCTGTCCATTGCTGTAAGTGAGTTGGTAAAGTCCCCCACTATTATTGTGTTACTGTCGATTTTCTCTTTTATAGCTGTTAGTACTTGCCTTATGTATCGAGGTGCTCCTATGTTGGGTGCATGTATATTTATAATTGTTGTATCTTCTTCTTGGGTTGATCCCTTGACCATTATGTAGTGTCCTTCCTTGTCTTTTGTAACATTCTTTATTTTAAAGTGTATTTCATCTGATATGAGTACTGCTACTCCAGCTTTCTTTTGATTTCCATTTGCATGGAATATCTTTTTCCATCTCCTCATTCTCAGTCTGTATGTGTCCCTAGGTCTGAAGTGGGTCTCTTAGACAGCATGTATATGGGTCTGGTTTTTGTATCCATTCAGCCAGTCTATGTCTTTTGCTGGGAACATTTAATCCATTTACATTTAAGGTAACTATCAATATGTATGTTTCTATTACCATTTTCTTAATTGTTTTGGGTTTGTTATTGTAGGTCTTTTCCTTCTCTTGTGTTTCCTGCCTAGAGAAGTTCCTTTAGCATTTGTTATAAAGCTGTTTGGTGCTGCTGAATTCTCTTAAGTTTTGTTTGTCTATAAAGGTTTTAATTGCTCCATCGAATCTGAATGAGATCCTTGTTGGGTAGAGTAATCTTGCTTTTAGGTTTTTCTCCTTCATCACTTTGACTATGTTCTGCCACTCCCTTCTGGCTTGCAGAGTTTCTGCTGAAAGATCAGCTGTTAACCTTATTGGGATTCCCTTATATATATTTGTTGTTTTTCTGTTGCTGCTTTTAATATTTTTTCTTTGTATTTAATTTTTGATAGTTTTATCAATATGTGTCTTGGCGTGTTTCTCCTTGTATTTATCTTGTATGGGACTCTCCATGCTTCCTGGACTTGATTAATTATTTCCTTTCCCATATTAGGGAAATTTTCAACTATAATCTCTCCTAATATTTTCTCAGTCCCTTTCTCTTTTTCTTCTTCTTCTGGGACCCCTATGATTCGAATATTGGTGTGTTTAATGTTGTCCCAGAGGTCTTTGAGACTGTCCTCAAGTCTTTTCATTATTTTTTCTTTATTCTGCTCTGCAGTAGTTATTTCCACTCTTTTATCTTCCAAGTCATGTATCCGTACTTCTGCCTCAGTTATTCTGCTACTGATTCATTCTCGAGAATTTTAACTTTCATTTATTGTATTGTTCATCATTGTTTCTTTACTCTTTAGTTCTTCTAGGTCCTTATCAAACATTTCTTGTATTTTCTCCATTCTATTTCCAAGATTTTGGATCATGTTTACTATCATTACTTTGAATTCTTTTTCAGGTAGACTGCCTATTCTTCATTTGTTTGGTCTGGTGGGTTTTTACCTTGCTCCTTCATCTGCTGTGTGTTTTGCTGCCTTCTCATTTTGCTTAACTCACTGTGTTTGGGGTCTCCTTTTTGCAGGCTGCAGGTTCGTAGTTCCTGTTTTTGGTGTCTGCCCCCAGTGGCTAAGGGTGGTTCAGTGGGCTGTGTAGGCTTCCTGGTGGAGGGGACTAGTGCCTGTTTTCTGCTGGATGAGGCTGGATCTTGTCTTTCTGGTGTGCAGGTCCGTGTCCGGTGGTGTGTTTTGGTGTGTCTGTAACCTTATTATGATTTTAGGCAGCCTCTGTGTTAATGGGTGGGGTTGTGTTCCTGTCTTGCTAGTGGTTTGGCATAGGGTGTCCAGCACTGTAGCTTGCTGGTCGTTGAGTGGAGCTGGGTCTTAGAGTTAAGATGGAGATCTCTGGGCGAGCTTTCGCCATTTGATATTATGTGGAGCTGGGAGGTCTCTGGTGGACCAATGTCCTGAACTTGGCTCTCCCACCTCAGAAGCACAGGCCTGACACCTTGCCAGAGCACCAAGACCCTGTCATACACACGGCTCAGAAGAAAAGGGAGAAAAAATGAAAGAAAGAAAGAGAAAAAAAAGAAATACAATAAAATTAAGTTATTAAAATAAAAAATTATTAAAAATTTAAAAATTAAAAATAAATAAAAAAGAAAAAGGAATAAAAGAAGGAAGAGAGCAACCAAACCAAAAAACAAATCCATCAATGATAACAAGCGCTAAAAACTATACTAAAAAAAATAAATAAAACGGACAGACAGAACCCTAGGACAAATGGTAAAAGCAAAGCTATACAGAGAAAATCACACGTGGAAGCATACACATACACACTCACAAAAAGAGAAAAAGGAGAAAAAAATATATATCATTGCTCCCAAAGTCCACCACCTCAATTTTGGGATTATTTGTTGTCTATTCACGTATTCCACAGATGCAGGGTACATCAAGTTGATTGTGGAGATTTAATCCGCTGTTCCTGAGGCTGCTGGGAGAAGTTTCCCTTTCTCTTCTTTGTTAGCACAGCTCCTGGGATTCAGCTTTGGATTTGCCTGACCTCTGTGTGTAGGTCGCCTGAGGGCATCTGTTCCTGCCCAGACAGGACAGGGTTAAAAGTAGCAGCTGATTAGGGGGCTCTGGCTCACTCAGGCCGGGGGGAGGACGGGGTACGGAAAGCAGGGCAAGCCTGTGGCAACAGAGGCCAAAATGATGTTGCAACAGCCTGAGGCGCGCCGTGTGTTCTCCCGGGGAAGTTGTCCCTCCATCACGGGACCCTGGCAGTGGCGGGCTGCACAGGCTCCTGGGAGGGGAGGGGTGGACAATGACCTGTGCTTGCACACAGGCTTCTTGGTGGCTGCAGCAGCAGCCCTAACGTCTCATGCCTGTCTCTGGTGTCCGTGCTGATGGCTGCAGCTTGCGCCTGTCTCTGGCACTTGTCTGGGCGGTGCTCTGAATCCCCTCTCCTCGTGCACCCCAAAACAATGGTCTCTTGCCTCTTAGGCAGTTCCAGACTTTTTCCCGGACCTCCTCCTGGCTAGTTGTGGCGCACTAGCCCTCTCAGGCTGTGTTCATGCAGGCAACTCCAGTCCTCTCCTTGGGATCTGACCTCCAAAGGCGGAGCCTCAGCTCCCAGCCCCAACCCGTCCCAGTGGGTGAGCAGACAAGCCTCTCTGGCTGGTGAGTGCTGGTCAGCAGCAATCTTTTGTGCAGGAATCTCTCTGCTTTGCCCTCTGCACCCCTGTTGCTGCGCTCTCCTCCGTAGCTCTGAAGCTCCCCCCCTACCTACCCCCTGTCTCCATGAGTGAAGGGGATTCCTAGCGCGTGGAAACCTTTCCTCCTT
This sequence comes from Kogia breviceps, assembly GCF_026419965.1. Taxonomy (NCBI): domain Eukaryota; kingdom Metazoa; phylum Chordata; class Mammalia; order Artiodactyla; family Physeteridae; genus Kogia; species Kogia breviceps. The sequence goes on from NC_081314.1 coordinate 18,157,348, forward strand.
CACAGCTCCCTCCCACTGGTGCAGGTCCCGTCCCTATTCTTTTGTCTCTGTTTTTTCTTTTGCCCTACCCAGGTACGTGGGGAGTTTCTTGTCTTTTGGGAGCTCTGAGGTCTTCTGTCAGCATTCAGTAGGTGTTCTGTAGGAGTTGTTCCACATGTAGATGTATTTCTGATGTATCTGTGGGGAGGAAAGTGATCTCCATGTCTTATTCTTCCACCATCTTGAAGGTCTCCCTCTACCTAATTTATATAGTGGAGTTTGTTTTTTCCTTCATTCCCTCTACATTTATTAACTGAAATTCTTCTATAAGGAAGAGCTGTCCTTTCTCTCTGGTGTACTTATTTATTCAATTTATGAGCTAGCTTTGGTCACTGGGAACTCTTTTAAATTGGCTCCTGTGTCCTCTTGACATGCCCCATCCTTTTGTGAGCACTTCTGTATTTTTTGGTATCACAGGATGGTCCAGTCTCGTCTTCTATTTTCCACGCTCCAGCCCTAGAATCAACTTTTCTCCAAGCAGCCCTGATTCCTTTTACTGCAGAATGGTATTGAGAAACCAAATCTGGGGGCTGCTTGTTACTACTAGGGTGTCATTGCTAGTGGATCCTCTTGGCAGACAGAACTAGGATATATATATATGTATGTATATCAGTCCACGCACACACATATAGTTCTTTCTCTTTCTATCTGTGTATATTAAAAACTATGTAATCATACAGATAACTGATTTCAATTCAATACCGCAAGGTTCATTCTTGACTTCCCCCTTTCCTTTGTAACTTTAACAGACTTGCCAACACCTACCCCATTGATAAAGAAATTTACTAACTAGACTACAGTATTTGTGTACAGTACCTTTTGTCTTTAGTCTTAAAAGAGTATCCAGATAAAATATTGTTTCCAAGGTTACTTAGGTTAGCTCTTTCCTTATCTTCCTTTATACTCTTTAATGCGGTTGTGTTATCCATTTGTAATACAGTTCAGTTCATTTGTTACTGTTTATATTCTATTTTGGGTTTCTTGCCTACAGGTCTTGGTTGATTATACTTCATTATTTATTGCAGGGAGAGTATGCAAAACATTACTATGGTCCTAAGAGTCAAATCTAATGTAAAACTGACATCTTAATAATATCAAGTCTTCCCATCCATAAAGAAGACAATCTCTCCATTTATATAAATCTTAATTTCTCTCAGCAATGTTCTACTGTTTTCAGTACACATGTCTTGCACATCTATTGTCAGATCTGCCTCTAAGTATGTGATATTTTTGGGTAGTATTATAAATGGTATTTGAAAGATTTCAATTTCCAATTATTTGTTGCTAGTATATAGAAAGAAATTGAGTTTTGTACATTAATAATGTAACTGTAACCTTGCTAAACTCACTTATTAAATACAGCTTTAAAGTGATGGGCTCAAGATGGCGGAGTAGAAGGATGTGCACTCACTCCCTCTTGCAAGAGCGCCGGAATCACAACTAACTGCTGAACAATCATCCAGAGGAAGACACTGGAACTCACCAAAAAAGATATCCCACATCCGAAGACAAAGGAGAAGCCGAAGTGAGACAGTAGGAGGGGCACAATCACAATAAAATCAAATCCCATAACTGCTGGGTGGGTGACTCACAAACTGGAGAAAAATTATACCACAGAAGTCCACCCACTGGAGTTAAGGTTCTGAGCCCCACGTCAGGGTTCCCAACCTGGGGATCTGGCAACAGGAGGAGGAATTCCCAGAGAATCAGACTTCTCAGCCTAGAGGGATTTGATTCCAGGACTTCAACAGGACTGGGGGAAACAGACTCCACTCTTGGAGGGCACACACAAAGTAGTGTGCACATCAGGACCCAGGGGGAAGGAACAGTGACCCCATAGGAGACTGAATCAGACCTACCTGATAGTGTTGGAGGGTCTCTTGCAGAGGCGGGGGGTGGCTGTGGCTCACCACGGGGACAAGGACACTGGCAGCAGAAGTTCTGAGGAGTACTCCTTGGCATGAGCCCTCCTGGAGTCCTCCATTAGCCCCATCAAAGAGGCTGTAGCCTCCAGTGCTGGGTTTCCTCAGGCCAAACAACCAACAGGGAGGGAACTCAGCCCTACCCATCAGCAGACAAGCAGATTAAAGTTTTACTGAGCTCTGCCCACCAGAGCAATACCCAACTGTACCCATCACAATCCCTCCCATCAGGAAGCTTGCACAAACCTCTTAGATAGCCTCATCCACCAGAAGGCACACAGCAGAAGCAAGAAGAACTACAATCCTGCAGCCTGTGGAATGAAAACCACATTCACAGAAAGATAGACAAAATGAAAAGGCAGAGGACTACGTACCAGATAGAGGAACCAGATAAAACCCCAGAAAAACAACTAAAAGAAGTAGAGATACACAACCTTCCAGAAAAAGAATTCAGAGTAATGATAGTGAAGATGATCCAGGACATCAGAAAAATAATGGAGGCAAAGATTGAGAAGATGCAAGAAATGTTTAACAAACACCTAGAAGAATTGAAGAACAAACAAACAGAGATGAACAATACAATAACTGAAATGAAAAATACACTAGAAGGAATCAATAGCAGAATAACTGAGGCAGAAGAACAGATAAGTGACTTGGAAGACAGAATGGTGGAATTCACTGCTGTGGAACAGAATAAAGAAAAAAGAATGAAAAGAAATGAAGACAGCCTAAGAGACCTCTGGGACAACATTAAATGCAAAAACATTCGCATTATAGGGGTCCCAGAAGGAGAAGAGAGAGAGAAAGGACCAGAGAAAATATTTGAAGAGATTATAGTCGAAAACTTCTGTAACGTGGGAAAGGAAATAGCCACCCAAGTCCAGGGAGCACAGAGAGTCCCAGGCAGGATAAACCCAAAGAGAAACATGCCGAGACACACAGTAATCAAATTGACAAAAATTAAAGACAAACAAAAATTATTAAAAGCAACAAGGGAAAAATAACATACAAGGGAACTCCCATGAGGTTAACAGCTGATTTCTCAGCAGAAACTCTACAAGCCAGAAGGGAGTGGCACCATATATTTAAAGCGATGAAAGGGAAGAACCTACAACCAAGATTACTCTAGCTGGCAAGGATCTCATTCAGATTCGACAGAGAAATCGAAAGCTTTACAGACAAGCAAAAGCTAAGAGAATTCAGCACCACCAAACCAGCTCTACAAACAAATGCTAAAGGAACATCTCTACATGGGAAACACAAGAGAAGAAAAGGACCTACAGAAACAAACCCAAAACAATTAAGAAAATGGTAACAGGAACATACATATCGATAATTACCTTAAACGTGAATGGATTAAATGCTCCAACCAAAAGACACAGGCTCGCTGAATGGATACAAAAACAAGGTCCATATATATGCTGTCTACAAGAGACCCACTTCAGACCTAGGGACACATACAGACAGAAAGTGAAGGAATGGAAAAAGATATTCCATGCAAATGGAAATCAAAAGAAAGTGAGAGTAGCAATAGTCATATCAGATAAAATTGATTTCAAAATAAAGACTGTTACAAAAGACAAGGAAGGACACTACATAATGATCAAGGGATCAACCCAAGAAGAAGATACAACAATTATAAATATATATGCATCCAACAAAGAAGCACCTCAATACATAAGGCAAATGCTAACAGCTATAAAATAGGAAATCGACAGTAACACAATAATAGTGGGGAACTTTAACACCTCACTTACACCAATGGACAGATCATCGAGACAGAAAATTAATAAGGAAACACAAGTTTAAATGACAATATAGACCAGATAGATTTAATTGATATTTATAGGATATTCCATCAGAAAACAGCAGATTACACTTCTCAAGTGCACACAGAACATTATCCAGGATAGGTCACATCTTGGGTCACAAATCAAGCCTCAATTAATTTAAGGAAACTGAAATCATATCAAACATCTTTTCTGACCACAATGCCATGAGATTAGAAATCAATTACAGGGGAAAAAAAACGTAAAAAACACAAACACATGGAGCCTAAACAATACGTTACTAAATAACCAAGAGATCACTGAAGAAATCAAAGAGGAAATAAAAAAAAAACCTAGAGACAAATGATAAGAAAAACATGATGATCCAAAACCTATGGGATGTAGCGAAAGCAGTTCTAAGAGGGAAGTTTATAGCAATGCAATCCTACCTCAAGAAACAAGAAAAATCTCAAATAAACTAACCTTACACCTAAAGGAACTAGAGAAAGAAGAACAAACAAAACCCAAAATTAGAAGAAGGAGAGAAATCATAAAGTTCAGAGCAGAAATAAATGAAATAAAAACAAAGAAAACAACAGCAAAGATCAACAAAACTAAAAGCTGGTTCTTTGAGAAGATAAACAAAATTGATAAACCATTATCCAGACTCATCAAGAAAAAGAGGGAGAGGACTCAAATCAATAAAATTAGAAATGAAGTAGGAGAAGTTACAATGGACACTGCAGAAATACAAAGCATCATAAGAGACTACTACAAGCAACTCTATGCCAATAAAATGGACAACCTGGAAGAAATGGACAAATTCTTAGAAAGGTATAACCTTCCCAGACTGAACCAGGAAGAAATAGAAAATGTGAACAGACTAATCACAAGTAATGAAATTGAAACTGTGATTAAAAATCTTCCAACAAACAAAAGTCCAGGACCAGATGGCTTCACAGGTGAATTCTACTAAACATTTAGAGAAGAGCTAACACCCATCCTACTCAAACTCTTCCAAAAAACTGCAGAGGAAGCAACACTCCCAAACTCATTCTACGAGGCCAACATCACCCTGATACCAAAACCAGACAAAGATACTACAAAAAAAGAAAACTACAGACCAATATCACTGATGAATATAGATGCAAAAATCCTCAACAAAATACTAGCAAACAGAATCCAACAGCACATTAAAAGGATCATACACCATGATCAAGTGGGATTTATCCCAGGGATGCAAGCATTCTTCAATATATGCCAGTCAATCAATGTGATACACCATATTAACAAATTGAAGAATAAAAAGCATATGATCATCTCAATAGATCCAGAAAAAGCTTTTGACAAAATTCAACACCCATTTATGATAAAAACTCTCCAGAAAGAGGGCATAAGAGGGAACCTACCTCAACATAATAAAGGACATATATGACAAACTCACAGCAAACATCATTCTCAATGGTGAAAAACTGAAAGCATTTCCTCTAACATGAGGAGCAAGACAAGGCTGTCCACTCTCACCACTATTATTCAACATAGTTTTGGAAGTCCTAACCACGGCAATCAGAGACAAAAAAGAAATAAAAGGAATATAAATTGGAAAAGAAAAAGTAAAACTGTCACTATTTTGCATGATACTAAAACTATCATGCCGATGATATGATACAATACATAGATAACCTAAAGATGCCACCAGAAAACTACTAGAGCTAATGAATAAATCTGGTAAAGTTGCAGGATACAAAATGAATGCACAGAAATCTCTTGCATTCCTATACACTAACAATGAAAGATCAGAAAGAGAAATTAAGGAAACAATCCCATTCACTATTGCAACAAAAAGAATAAAATACCTAGGTATGAACCTCCCTAAGGAGATAAAAAACCTGTCCTCAGAAAACTATAAGACACTGATGAAAGAAATCAAAAATGACACAGACGGAGAGATATACCATGTTCCTGGATTGGAAGAATCAATACTGTGAAAATGATTATACTACCCAAAGCAATCTACAGATTCAATGCAATCTCTATCAAATTACCAATGACATTTTTTACAGAACTAGAACAAAAAATCTTAAAATTTGTATGGAGACACAAAAAACCCGAATAGCCAAAGCAATGTTGAGGGCAAAAAACAGAGCTGGAGGAATCAGACTCCCTGGCTTCAGACTACACTACAAAGCTACAGTAATCAAGACAATATGGTACTGGCACAATAACAGAAAAAGAGATCAATGGGACAGCATAGAAAGCTGAGAGATAAACCCATGCACCTATGGTCAACTAATGTATGACAAGGAGGCAAGGATACCTTGCCTTGGAGAAAAGACAGTCTCTTCAATAAGTGGTGCTGGGAAAACTGGATAGCTACATGTAAAAGAATGAAATTAGAACACTCCCTAACACCATATACAAAAAGAAACTCAAAATGGGTTAAAGACCTAAATGTAAGACTGGACACCATAAAACGCTTAGAGGAAAGCATAGGAAGAACACTCTGACATAAATCACAGCCAGATCTTTTTTGACCCACCTCATAGAGTAATGGAAATAAAAATAAAAATAAATAAATGGGACCTAATGAAACCTAAAAGCTTTTGCACAGCAAAGGAAACTGTAAACAAGATGAAAAGACAACCCTGAGAATGGGAGAAAATATTTGCAAACGAATCAACAGACAAAGGATCAATCTCCAAAATATATAAACAGCTCACGCAGCTCAATATTAAAAAAACGAACAACCCAATTCAAAAATGGGCAGAAGACCTAAATAGACATTTCTCCAAGGACATACAGATGGCCAAGAGGCACATGAAAAGCTGCTCAACATCACTAATTATTAGAGAAATGCAAATCAAAACTACACTGAGGTATCACCACACCAGTTAGAATGGGCATCATCAGAAAATCTACAAACAACAAATGCTGGAGAGGGTGTGGAGAAAAGGGAACCCTCCTGCACTGCTGGTGGAATGTAAATTGATACAGCCACTGTGGAACACAGTAGAGAGGTGCCTTAAAAAACTAAAAATAGAGCTACCATATGACCCAGCAATCCCACTACTGGGCATATACCCAGAGATAACCATAATTCAAAAAGACACATGCACCCCAGTGTTCACTGCAGCACTATTTACAATAGCCAGGTCATGGAAGCAACCCAAATGCCCATCGACAGAAGAAAGTATGAAGAAGATGTGGTACATATATACAATGGAATATTACTCAGCCATAAAAAGGAATGAAATTGGGTCATTTGTAGAGATGTAGATGAACCTAAAGACTGTCATACAGAGTAAAGTAAGTCAGAAAGAGAAAAACAAATATCGTATATTAATGCATATATGTGTAATCTAGAAAAATGGTACAGTTGAACTGGTTTGCAAGGCAGAAATAGAGACACAGATGTAGAGAACAGACGTATGGACACCAAGGGGGGAAAGCGTGGGGGTGGGTGAGTGGGATGAATTGGGAGATTGGGATTGACATATATACAGTATATGTATAAAATAGATAACTAATAAGAACCTGCTGTATAAAAAATTTTTTTAATTCAAAAAAATAAAATAGGAAGTAAAAAAATAAATAAATACAGCTTTAGCAGAATCCCATAAATTTTGATATGTTGTATTTTCATTTTCATTCATTTTGAAATACTTCCTAATTTTCCTTTTGATTTCTTCTTCTCTGACCCATAGGTTATTTAGTTATCAAATATTTAGGAATTTTTCACAGATCTGTTATTATTTCTAATTTAATTCCATTATAGTCAGAGAACATTTCTGTGAGCGGAATATTTAAAATTTGTTGAGATTTGTTCTATGGCCCAGAATGTGGTCTATTTTGGTAAATATTCTGTGTACATGTTAAAGGAATGTGTATGCTGTATGACAAAGCTATGTGTGAACCATACCTTCTTACTCAGATTTCTAATACCCTTTCTGGTTTTCAATATAAAGTAGAAAAGATAACATGTGGGAAAAAATATAATAAGATATATCAAGATTTCAGAGAAAAAAATAAAGGAATGTGTATTCTGCTGTTGTTGGGTGAAGTGTAATACAAATGTTTATTAGGTCAGGTTGGTTGATAGTCTTGTTTAAGTGTTCTATATCCTTATTGATTTTCTCTCTACTTGTTCTATTCATTATTCAGAGCAGCACGTGGAAATCTACCACTATAATTGTGGATTTATCCTTGCAGTTCTATCGGATATTGATTCATGGAGTTTGAAGGTCTGTTATTAGGTGTATAAACATTTAGAATGGTTATATCCTCTTGATAAATTGATCCCTTTATCATTCCCTAGCAACATTATTTTCTCTAAAAACTACTTTGTCTGACATTAATATAGCCACCCTGCCTTTTCTTTTCTTTTTGTGGCAAAAAAAAATACATGATTCATCCTCCCCACAATTTCCAAGCATATAGTACAGTATTGTCAACCACTTGCACATTGTTGGGCAACAGATCTCCAGATTCCCCCCACTCCCCACCCACTCAATCCCGGACAACTAAAACTCTATACTCATCACACAATGAATCCTTACCTCACCCTCCCTCAGCCACTGGCACCCACCATTCTTCTTTCTATCTGTATGAATTTCACCATTTTAGATATCTCATATAAGTGGAGTCATGCAGTATACGTCTTTTTGTGACTGGCTTATTTCCCTTAGCATAATGTTCTCAATGTTTATCTATGTTGCTGCATGTGACAGAATTTCCCTTTTAAAAAAAGGTGAACAATATTCCATTCCATGTATATACCACATTTTATTTATCCATTCATCCACTGATAGACATTTATGTTACTTCACCTCTTGGCTATTGTGAATAATGCTGCTATCAACGTGGGTGTACTAATATCTCTTTGAGACTCTGTTTCCAATTCTTTTGGATGTACACCCAGGAGTAGTATTGCTGATCATATGGGACTTCCATATTACTCTCCATAGTGGCTGTACCATTTTACATTCCTACCAGTATTCCAATTTCTCCACATCCTTACCAACACTTAAAAAAAAAAAAAAAGTAATCATCCTAATGGGTGTGAGGTGGTATCTCATTGTGGTTTTGCTTTGCATTCCCCTGCTTATTTAATGATGTTGAACATCTTTTCATATGCTTATTAGACGTTTTATCTTCTTTAGAGAAATATCTACTCAAGTCCTTTGCCCATTTTAAATTCAGGTTGTTTGTTGTTGTTATTGAGTCACAGGAGTTCTTTATATAGTCTGGATAGTAACCTCACCAGATATGTTTGCAAATATTTTTCTATTCTGTAGGTTGCCTTTCACTGTGCTGTTTCTTTGCTGTGAAGGCTTAAACTTTGATATAATCCCATTTGTCTATTTTTGCTTTTGTTGCCTGTGCTTTTGGTGTCATATCCATAAAATCATGGTCAAATCTAATATCATGAAGTTTTGTCTATGTCTTCTTCTAGGAGTTTTATAGTTTCAGGTCTTATGTTTAGGTCTTTAATCCATTTTGAGTTAATTTTTCTATATGGTGTAAGATACGTTCTAACTTCTTTCCTTTGCATGTGGATATCCAGTTTTCCCAGCTCCATTTGTTGGGGACTATTGTTTCCCCATTATTATTCTTGGCACCCATGTTGAAGATCATTTGACCATATAAGCAAGAATTTATTTCTGGGTTTTCTATTCTGTTCCATTGGTCTGTATATCTGTGTTTATGCCAGTACCATCCTGTTTTGAGTGCTATATCTTTGTAATATGTTTTGAAGTCATAAAGTGTGAGGCTTCCAGCTTTGTTCTCCTTTCTCAGCATTGTTTTGGCTATTCCAAGCCCTAAAAATTCCATATGAATTTTAGAATTGTTTTTTCTATTTCTGCAAAAAATACTATTGGTATTTTTAAACAACTTTATTGAGGTATAACTGATATACAGAAACTGCACCTATTTAATGTACACAATTTGATGAGTTTGGACACATGCATACACCTAGGAAACCATCAGTACAATCAAGGTAATAGACATATACTTCATCTCCAACACTTTCCCTGTGCTGCTTCTTGTTTTGTTTCTTTTGTTTGTTTTTTGGTAAGAATACTTAACATGAGATCTACCTTCTAACAAAATTTTAAGTGCACAATACAGTATTGTTAATGATAGGTGCTATGTTGTACAGCAGATCTCTAAAACTCATTTGTCTTGGATAACTGAAACTTTATACCCAATGAACAACATCTCCATGATTCCACTTATATGAGGTATCTAAAATAGTCAAACTCAGAGAAGCAGAGAACAGAAATGGTAGTTGCCAGGGAATGGGGGAATGGGACCATTGGCATTTTGATAGAGATTGCATCAATCTATAGATTGCTTTGGATAGTATGGGTATTTAAAAATAGTAAGTCTTTCAATCCATGAACATGGAATGTCTTTCCATTTATTTGTAAGAGTTTTTTTTTTTTTTTTTTTTTTTAAACGGGAAAAATTAAACAGAAGTTAAATGTGTATACATGGGAGAGACCCAGGAAAACTGAGTAACTAGCCAAAATGGCCAAAGCCCTTACCTTAAATACCATCTTCAGCTATAGACACAAGTGGATGTTGGGGGTAGTGGTTTGGGACTTCAAAGAGGAGGAAGGCAATTCACATGAAGATGAAAAAGCAAATGTTTGATAAACAAATGTTTGCGGGGCTACACAGAGACAATAGACACAGAATGGACTCTGATTTCCAGGCCCTGACCAGTTTCCCCCACCATACATAGCCCATATTCTTTGCAGAGATCTCTGCTGATAGCTCTGTTCCAGGAACAGGCCCTCTATCTAAATTCTTTTAGGCAATTAGGGAGAAGGTCAAAGTTTTTTCCTGAGTCTTTTGGGCTTTGTTTTCAGCCTGAAATAATCTACATGCCAAAGAGACATTTTGGGGTGGCAAATTTTGCTCTCCTACATGGGCTTCAGTGAGGAAGTCAAAATATGAATGGGCTACCTCACAAAAATAATTCTCACACACTTGGAGGCAGGGGTCAAGGGCAGCTGAGATCTGGTGCCTGCAGGAGAGCTAAGGGCTACTGCAATGAGGGAATTCCTGGGGACCTCATTCTTACTCCCCATCAGATAAAGCCTGGGACATTTGGTTATTAACAATGTAAGGGAGTAATATTATGAAGAAGCTTGCTTTAGGGGTCTCTCTGGCTCCTCCTGTCTTCACGGCCCCTTCTGACTGAGTTCAGAGCCCTTGAAGTGCCTAAAAAATCCCCCAAACCCCACCCCCAGGAAAATTTCTGCTGGGGTCTGCTTTCTTCCTGGAGATCCACGAGGAGAGAGGTCTGGGTATATAGGTGAGATCCTCCAAACAGTGCATGTGGATGGAAAACAGAAGGTGTTAAGGAGCTCAGCTGTGGGAGTTCCAACATTTAGAAGTCAGGAGGATGAGGAGGGACCTTTCTGCTTTTGCCAAATTGTTGTTTTCTTAAGTTCTTAGTGGTAACATTTCTGGCTAAAGGGTGGGAACAATATGGCTGTAAGAATATATGAGTCAATTTCTGGGCAACTTCACCATCACTGGATATAAACATTCAACTTTTTTGGGGGGTTCTTTTAGAATGTGTAAATTGTCATCTTCAGACTGCTTTCATTTACATTTCTTTGATATCTAGTGAGAATTAACATTTTCCCACTGTTTGTCTACTAACTGTATGTCCCTAATGGAATTAGTCCTGTATTTTACTTATTTATCGTTTGGAATATAGATATTTATTTTACAAATTTGAATCAGTTATTTTTTTGATTTAATTTTTTATTGAAGTATAGTTGATTTACAATATTATGTTAGTTTCAAGTGTACAGTATAGTGATTCAGTATTTTTGCAGATTATACTACACTATAGGTAGTATAAGATAATGGCTATAATTCTCTGTGCTATACAGTATATCCTTGCTACTTATTTTATACATATATACTTTTTCGGATTGTCTTCCATTATAGGTTATTAGAAGATACTGAATATAGTTCCCTGTGCTATACAGCAGGTCCTTGTTGTGCATCTATTTTATATAGAGTAGTGTACCTCTGTTAACCCCAAGGTCCTAATTTATTCTCCCCCCCACCCCCACCTCCTTTCCCCCTTTGGTAACCATAAGTTTGTTTTCTATGTCCATGAGTCTGTTTCTGTTTTGTAAATAAGTTCATTTGTATCATTTTTTTTAGACTCCACATATAAGTGATAGCATATGATATTTGTCTTTGTCTGACTTACTTCATTTACTGTGATAGTCTCTAGGTCTATCTATGTTGCTGCAAATGGCATTATTTCATTCTTTTTTATGGCTGAGTAATATTCCATTATATACATCTTCTTTATCCATTCATCTATTGATGGACATTTAGGTTGCTTCCATGTCTTGGCTATTGTAAATAGTGCTGCTACGAACACTGGGGTGCATGTATCTTTTCAAGTTAGGGTTTTGTCTTGTCTAGATATGTGCCCAGTAGTGGGATTGCTGGATCATATGGTAGCTCTATTTTTAGTTTCTTAAGGAACCTCTATACTGTGTTCCACAGTGGCTGCACCAATCTACATTCCCACCAACAGTGTAGGAGGGTTCCCTTTTCTCCACACCCTCTAGAGCATCTGTTATTTGTAGACTTTTTGATAATAGCCATTCTGACTGGTATGAGGTGATACCTCACTGTAGTTTTGATTTGCATTTCTGTAAGAGCTTTCTTTTGATTAACATTAGCATGGTATATATATTTCCCTCCTTTTACTTTTAACCTATTTGTGTCTTTATATTTCTTTCAGGAAACATACTATATTTGGGTCTTGGTTTTTTGTCTAATCTTTGCTTTTGGGGGTATTCACACCACTTATATGTAATGTGACTACTGATATGGTTAAGTTTAAATCTATCATCTTGCTATTTGTCCCATCCATTCTTCGTTCCTTTTTTTTCCTTCCTTTTCTGCCTCCTTTTGCGTTAACTGAGTGTTCTTTATAATTCTTTCATTTTATTTCCTTTTTTGGCTTATTAACTGTAACTCTTATTTTAGAGGTGCATCAGAGTTATAGCATACATCTTTAATTTACTACAATCTACTTTCAAGAGATGTTATACAACTTCATGGATATATATGCAAACCATAACAATATACTTCCACTTCTCTTCTCCCAGTCTTTATGCTATTGTTGTCAAATTGTACTTAAAAATGTTAGAAACACCATAATGCATTGTTGATAGTTTCATTTAAAGAGTTACTTTTCTTCTAAAGAGATGTGAATAATAAAAAATCACATACATGTAGTTACCACTTCTGGAGTTCATTCCTTTGTGTAGATTTGCATTTCCATCTGGTATTACTTTCTTCCTTGCCTAAACAACTTTTAAAACAAACAAACAAATAAAAAACAAACAAAACACATCTCTTGTAGTGTATTTCTGCTGGTGATGAATTCTTTGAGCTTTTCTATGTCCAAAATAATCTTTAATTCACCTTCATTTTTGAATGGTATTTTCACTGTGTATAGTATTCAAGGTTGATAGTTCTTTTCTTTCAGTACTTTAAAGATGTTGCTCCTCTGTCTTCTGGCTTGGACTTATCCAACACGAAATCCGCTGTCATCATTATCTTTGTTCCACTCTATGAAATGTGACTACCTTCTCTAGGTACTTTTCAAAGTTTCTTTTTATTACTGGTTTTGAGCCATTTTATTATGATGTGCCCTACTATAGATTTGTGTTTCTTGTGCTTTGGGCTTATTGAGCATCTTAGTTTCATGGGTTTATAGTTTTTACCAAGTACAGATAATTCTGGGCCATTATCTCTTCAAATAATTTTCTGTCCCCCTGGAATGCAATTTCAGCACTAACTATGCAGAGTTAGTGCAGATTTCACAGGTTAAGGGCACAGTCCCCCACAAGACTCTTCTCACTTCAGACACCAGCCATAACTCTGGGGTTCCCAGGCTGCCCATACTTCTGACTAACTGGCCATGAATTTGGGGGTTTCCATTATCCCCTGAGGTTCAACAACTTGCCCAAATGACCCACAGAACTGGGGACAGTAATATATTATGATTACTATTCTATTATAAAGGATACAAACAAGGACCAGCCAAATAAGAGATGCACAGGGCAAGGTCTGGGAAGGTCTAAAATGGAGCTTCTGTGTCCTCAAGATGTGTCACCCTCCTAGCAGGTTATTGTGTATCATTAACCAGGGGGAGCTCAATTGTGCTTCAGTGTCCAGACTTTTAAATTGGGTTTCATTATGTAGACATGATTGATTGAATCATTGGCCACACGACTGAATTCAATCTCCAGGCTCCCTGCCTCTTTGGAGGTCAGGCTGATATCACCCTGGCTGAAAGTCTCAACCTCTAATCACATGGTTGGCCTTTCTGGCATGGGAAGCCCTCATCCTGGAACTATATAGGGGCCCACGATGAGTCATCTCATTAGTATAAACTCAGGCATGGTCCCAGGAGCCCATCATGAAAAACAAAGACACTCATGATTCGGGAAATTCCGAGGCTTTAGAAGTTCTGTCCTAGGAACTTGCGACTAAGACCTGACAAATTCTTTATTTAACAATATCCTCTCTTCCATTTATAAGTATGTTAAGTTGCTTGAAGTTAGGCCCCACAGCTCATTGATGCTCTTTTCATTTTTCTTTCTTTTTTTATGTCTCCATGTCTCATTTTGGATAGTTTCTATTCTATGTCTTCAAGTTCATTAGTCATTTAATTTGCAATGTTTAATCTGCTGTTAATCTAATCTGGTATATTTTTCACCCCAGACACCTTAGTTTTCATCTCTACCAGTTCAATTTGGGTCTTTAAAAAAGTATTCAGTTTTTGATAACTGTTTTAATATACTTGTCTGCTAATTTTAACATCTGTGTCAGTTCTGAGTCAATTTCAATTGATCGATTTTTCTCCTAATCATCAATTGTATTCTTGTTTCTTTGTATGCCTGATGTTGCCAGCCATTTTGAATTTTACCTTTTTGAGTGCTGGATATTTTTATATTCTTATATTCTCAAGTTCTGAATAGAATAAATATTTTATGTTCTGGGATGCTGTTAAGTTACTTTGAAAAACCCTTTCATCCTTTTAGATCTTGCTTTTCAGATCTGTTAGACAGGACTGAATGCTATCTAATTTAGGGCTAATTATTCCCCACTACTGAGGCAAGACTCCTATGACTACTCTACCTAAAGTGCCATGTATTATGAGGTTTTCCAGTCTGGATGGTAGAGACAGATATTATTCTTGGTTGGCCCTGTGTGAGTTATGGGCACCATTCCCTCTAATTTGGGGTAGCTCTTTCTTCAGCTTTGGTTACTTTCCTCACATATATCTGCTGATCAGTACCTCTGATGAATACTCATGGAGGAGTTCTGAAGTTCTCTGGAGTTTCCTCTCTGTGCATTTCTTTCCTCTTTGGTGCTCTGTCCCAAGAATTCTAGCTACTTTGGTCCTTCTAGATTCTCAGCTCTGTCTCCTAAACTCAGGGAGTTTGCTGAACTCTGCCTAGGGTCCCCATCAACACACCGTGGCTTGGAAACTCCCTCAAGGCAATTATAAGGATCACTTTGTTTGTTTACTGTTTCTCAGGAATCACTATCTTTTGTTGCCAGATGTCTGGCACCTTGAAAACCATTATTTTGTATTACTTGCCTGACGTTTTTTGTTGTTTCGGGTGAGAAGGCAAATCCAGTCTCAGTTACTCCATTTTGGTCAGAAATGGAAGATCTGGTGATTGTATATGTTAATTTTATTTCTTACTATTTTACTGAATTATTTTATTGTTTTGAGTTTTATCACTGATTCTCTTGGGTTTCCAGGTTTACTGTCATGTCATCTATGAATACTTTACTTCTTCAACCATTCTTATGCCTCTAATTGTTTTCTCTTGTATAATATAATTACTCTAGTACAATGCTGAACAGTAATGGATATTGTGACATCCTTGCCCTGTCTCTGATCTTAATGGAAATGCCTCTAATGTTTTTCTATACTGGCTTTAGCACTAGGTATACATATATTATAATCATGTTAAGAAAGTATCTCAAATACCTACTTTCTTGAGCATTTTTTAATAAATGGGTGTTAAATTTTGTCCAAAGTTATTTAAGCATCTATTGAGACAATCATAATATTTTTCTTAGATACAACATGTGATATTAAAAAAGATCCTAATACTGGAGCAATCTTGACTTCCTGGAATAAATCCCACCAGGTTGTATGCATCTGTTTAATATTTTATTTATTATTTATTATTATTAATCATGAATTATATTCATTTGCAATTTTCTTTTTTGTACTGTCTGTATCTGGTTTATGTATCAGTTGTTTCATAGAAGGAGCTACAGAGTTTTCCTTCCTTTTCAATTATCTGGAATAATTTATTAAGCATTAGGACTATCTGGTCTTTGAGGGTTTTGTAGAATTCCCTTGTGAAACTACCTGGGCCTGGTGCTTTCTGTGGGGTAGTTCCTTAATAAAGATCTCTACTTCTTCTAAGGAAACTACTTTGTTAAGCTTTCTAAATAAAATGGGGTCGGGCTTCCCTGGTGGTGCAGTGGTTGAGAGTCTGCCTGCTAATGCAGGGGACATGGGTTCAAGCCCTGGTCTGGGAGGATCCTACATGCTGCGGAGTAGCTGGGCCCATGCGCCACAACTACTGAGCCTGCGCTCTACAGCCCATGAGCCACAACTGCTGAGCCAATGCACCACAACTACTGAAGCCCG